>NC_143398.1:49862894-50496822 GCF_052110815.1 Crocodylus siamensis | reverse complement strand
ATACTGAACATCCTCAAACAGTTGCAACCCATACTAGAAGACAACTTAATTCTTAAAGCGATCTTACCAGAACCACCCATCCTAGCCTTTAAACAAGCACCAAACCTCACCAACCTCATGACCAGAAGCAAACTTCCTATGGCTCAAAGCACACTGAATGGATCCAGAACATTTTGGGACAAGAAATGTAAAACCTGCCAACACATCTCCCCCCTCCCACAATAACTACATCCCACAACAGAACCATCACCATTCCTGGATTTTATATCTGCACCTCCAGAAATGTAATATATCTCATCCAGTGCACTAAATACTATGATGGAAAATATGTAGGAGAAACCAAACAACAACTGCACACCAGAATGAATACACGCTGGAAATCTATCAAAGAGAAAAATACCCAATTCATGTGGGTGCACAGTTCTCGCAAGACAACCGCTCACTTTCCAATCTCTCAGTTCTAATCCTCAAAGGGAATTTACAAAGCACCTTTCATAGATGAGGTTATGAACGTCACTTCATAAATCTACTGGATACAAAAAATCATGGACTAAATATAAACATTGGATTCATGGCACATTAACCTGCCTGCCATCCGATAACCTCAGGTAACCTCTCTACATTTTACCAGCTACATTCTATTACCAGGTCAACATCCCTCCCCTATTCTCCCCACACCTACCTGTCTCACATCTATCATCTCCCATCATCTCTGATTCTAACTACTATGCATTTGCATTTTCATGGACCTGCATTTTGCATATTAGCTTTTATTCCATCCAGGTGAACAGAAAACACCAGCAGAATCTGCCTATGCCAGAAAAATGGTGTTTGTGCCTGAAAGCTTGTGAAGAACAATTTTTTCAGCTATTCAGTTGGTCTAATAAAAGATATCACATTTACCCAAATAACTTTGTCTGCCTAGATTCAAAAAAAGAATTTTCCCTGCTTTCTTCCCCTTTAATTCTAGTGGCATACAGAAGCATAAAAATATCTCTCTTCAAAATGCTAGCTGCAACCTCTTACAAAAAAGAACTGTGTAGAGTGGAAACCAGGTGTGAAAGTGCAGGAGACCTAAAACTGTGATGATGAGAACCTCAATAGGAAAGCATTAAGATGCAGCAGTTGCTTCCCTGATTGTAAAGCAGAAACAATAGAGCCTGCCTAGCCTTGTCTAGTTGGCTTAGATCTTGTACTCTAATTTCTATTCGTTCTTTTGCCCCAAGAAGTTACTAAATTGAATCCTTCCCTTTCTTCCATATTGTGTCTTTATCTTTATGATTAGGAATGTGGGTCAGAATTTGGAAATGCTAAATTGAAAAGTCAACATTTCCCACATTCTTAAAAAGAGAACTAAAATGTATATTTCAGGTGTCCGTGAAATGCAATTTTAAAACCGTACGGTTCAAATTCTAAAATGTTTTATTTTTGATGTGTCAAATTTAGAAATGTACACTGGAACTTCTATTATGAGGATTTATTTTTATTTTATCTTATGATGTAGTAAGCACATGTCATATCAGTGTTAATAGCGCATAATGTCATAATATAACAAGAGTTTTAATACTTTATATTTAAAAAATTGTTTAGGCAGTCAAGCATTTTGTTGTGAGTACTGTTTTTCAGTATTGACTGAAACATATTATCTTCTGTTGTGTTGTAATGAAAAAAAAGCAAATAAAGTTTCAGTTTTGTCCAGTTTTTTTAAAACTAAAAAAAGGCCTTTTTGAAACTTGCTTTCTACCTTTAAGCAAAAGTAACAGTTTGGGATGCAAAGACACTGATAATGTTATTAAAGATCGGACTAGATCAGTGGCACTCAACCTTTTGGCCCCATGGACCAGATGAGGGGCATGGGGCTCATTGCCTGGCCAGATCAGACCCTGCATGCCAGGCTTGGGCCCCTGGGGCCTGCACCACTTCCGCCTTGTCCTGCATGCTGGGATTGGGATGCAGGGCTCTGTGCTGCCTCTGCTTTGCCTCACAGCCCAAACCCTTGTGACCCTGTCTGGGTCCATGTTGGCCTTGTCTGGCCCCAAGCACTGGAACTGAGACCTGCGCTTCCCTGTACGTCTGATATAACACACAGGGCCCTGGACCTGTAGGGAGTCCCATGGGTAGGTGACGCAGTGCAGGGTCTGGCCCACCACTGGACTACATGACTCTTGCAGTCCCTTCAAGACATATGATACCAAGAACTTATTTAGAGTGTTTTTTTTAAAAACTAAAACTGAGGGTGGTTAGCTAATGAACACATTGAATAAATCAAAATAAAAAAAGGCTTCAGAGAACGTATTTCCTTGACATACTTATTTGAGTCTAAACCTTGCAATCTAATGCTTACAATTGAAATCAATTTGAGTATTGTCATTCAAATATTTTTGACTTAGATTTAAAAACAAACAAACATTGCCACAGCAATTAAAATTAGGTTTCTAAATCCTTGTAAAATGTGGCCTGAATCTGAAAATGCTGAGCACCCAACAAAACAAGCTGGAATTGCTAGGTTCTTGGTATTTTTTAAAATCAAGCAATTTATATAGATACGTTTGTTTAGAAAATTAAATAAAGTCTTGATCAATATGCAATTATATATTTTTATTCCTATAACATCAAATTAAGGGCTGCAAAGCTTCAATATGTAAAACTAATATGTGGATTTTTTGTTTTCTCCTACAACTGTTGCACAATCTGTACTGAGGTAAGAATTTCAGTACAGTACAGGAATTTTAGTACTACACCATTTTCTGATACTGGAATATATTAAATGATTCTAGCATGCTTTGAAGCACAATTGTCTGGCTATGCAAAGTTGCTGTCCCAATAAAATGAGAAGTCACAAAATATGCTGTGAGTCAGTCGTGCCTAAACAAAATTTGACATTGATTAAATGGAGTTGAATAATAAGCCCTAAATTAATTAAGAAGGAAAAAAAAGTTGTTGTTTAAGGCTATTAGTTATAAAGCTATTTGCATTCCACACATTGCAAACTTGGACAGTTTCCTTATGGGGATGATTAAAGGAAGTCATCTTTTTCACCTTGAAATCACGCTTATGTTTGTAAATCTACCAGCTGATATATGTTGAGCTTTTATACCTAACGAATGGGAAAATCCATTAACAGAATACAAAAAGGATTTTCTGACTTTGGAGAAAGAATTCCAGCACCTGTACATTGCAGAAATTAGAAGTATATAATGGCCACACACACTTGTGGACTATTGTAGGGCAGGGGTCAGAAGCCTTACATTTTAAAACTTATTTAAAGAAAATTTTTCATGTTCCTAGTCAAATCAGCCAAATCAGTTCCAAATCTGTGAGTTGTTCAAGGACCAAATGTGGCCCTACTACTGGCAAACATCCTCCACCCCCACTTGGGACTTCAGATGCCTCCAAATCCTTTGGTGGGCATCCTACGTGCAGGCCCAAGTCCAGAAGCTTGGAGTTCAGATACCCCTGAGTTTTGCTTGCCCTCAGCCACATGGCTACAGAAGCAAACTAGGGAGGAGTCTCCCATTTCTATATAGTTGGCGTATAGCCAGGATCTTCCCACTGGAAGTGCAAGTGGGAGATTAACTATGCCTTACCTCAGCCAAGGTACTTCCCCCTGCCAAGAAAGTGGTTTTCCCCTGCCAGTAGGAAAACCACCTTAGAGGTCATGGTATTTCCCCTGTCACACAATGTGCGTGTACAGGCCAAATTGTACATCAGCTGGTGGTTGTGTGCTGAAAGCGGCCAGCAGCCTGCACTCACACTGAAGATTCCTGACCCTTTCGCAGCGAGGCAAGTGCAGCCATAGCAGAGCAGCAGGCTCCTTAGCAAAGGGAAGTGCTGCAGAGTGGATGGACAGTACTGTACAACTGCCTTCTGCTAATCCCCCCCATGCCAGATATGACCTTCATGGGTTGGACTGGACCAGTTTGCGGGCTGGATCTATTCCACAGGCCACAGGCTCCTGACCCTTCTGTAGAACATCTAACCTGCCCTTACTAATAGTGACACTGAAACTGGTCAAACATTTTCAATGGAAAAAAGGGAATATTTTGCAAAAGTTTTTGACACAATTATTGGGAGCACCAGGCCCTTTGCACTGGTTCTGACACCTAAACCCAATGTGCAGGGCTGGGTGGAGGCAGTTCCAGGCCCTAGGGCCCAGTCCCAGTGTGAGGGGGTGGGATGGGGCAGTACAAGCCCCCGAAGACCAAATTGCAATGTGTGTGGGGAGGGATGGCATGGTACTGGCCCTGGGAACCAATCCCAGGGCTCAGACATCAGAAGAGGGTGGTACCAGACTCCCAGAGGTTGGGAAGGGTCAGTGGAAAGTATCAATTCAATGGTAATATCTGAGACATGCAAAGTTCACTTTTGTGGAGATACTTAAATAGCAACAGATGCTTCTTAAATAGGTTTGAAAAGAACACTTTTAAAATATCTGAATATACATGCTAGCACATTAGCCTGTATGTCAAACTGCTGTGGTTTCTAAGCTTTGAGAATTAATTCCTGTAGGTATTTTAATTGGTTAATGAGAGTTCACAATACAATTTTATTTAGATTTTTTTTATAGATAATCTATAGCAAGCCTCCTGAACAGAAAGGTGCAGTTCCAGTTTGATATATAAATAACATAGCCCTGATGCTCTATTCTGTTGCAGCCTCTGCAAATATGAAGACAAATTAAAATGGTGGTGTTATACATTCATATTTCACAAATATAATTTTTTTTGCAAGATATAAAGGCACTGGAGGGCCAGGAGTGTAATTAAAAAAATTGGATTTCATAGACCAGAAGGATGTCCTAATGCAAGACTATGAGCTAGATTATATCAAAATAATGCTGCAATATATATTCATTCAAGCTGCTCCAAACTAGCGAGTCTATAATGTGCATAATCAAGGATTTGGCTAAATGCAGACTGACCCCATAGCTGTAATTGCTTTGAAGGAAGTTTTCTTATTAATGGTATACTATTTGTAGCCTCTTTGTAGGTCTCACTATAATATTGAGAGGTAGGATTTTTAAAAGATAAATAAAGTGAAGTGAATAAAGTGAAAAGTAAAGTGAATAATGGTTGAGTTTAAGCACCCTGCCCTGAACCCATTTCAGATTTTCTAAGTCCACCTGACAGATGATTGGAGGAAAACTTGATGAATTTGAAATATAATTAAATGCATCTAGAACATATTAATGTACCAGAAACCCATTTAAATAAAATTATTTAAAATAAAATAAGGAGGGGAAAAAAGAAAAAACGATTAAATAAAAATAAATTAAGTAAATGTCTCCAATTGCTCAACCAACAATATACATCATAGGCATTAAAGGTATGGCCTGCAGGCTGGATTTGGCCCACAGAGCCTCACCATCCAGGTTCTGGTGCTGCCTCTGGGTCTCAGAGTTGACCCACATACTGCACACAGCATGTGCCAGACCAAACCCATGCTCAGTGCCCAGGATGTGCGCCACATCCAGCACCAGACTGCCTTGGGTGCTGGATCCACAAGTGGGAGCGACTCCATGGGTCAGATCCAGCCTGTGAGGCCAGCTCCATGTCATTGATGCAGTTCATGGACTAGCCCCATGCCACTTATCTGACCCCTGGGGCCAGATGAGTTTGACATCATTGATTTACACCAAATAATTATGTTGAAAATACTTAGAAGCTGAACCTAAGCTAGCTTTGAGTGAAGGTTTTGTTACATGTTAATTTTGGGCTTCTAGAGCTCTTAACACCTGGATTGTCTGTGCATTAATACCTGAAATGTGTTTTAAGCACTTGTTATGTGGCTCAAAGTTACACCACTCCAGGACAAGATTATCTTTGATTCATGCCATCCAACTCTAAGCTACACCTTAGTGTAAGCACCTCCTCCCTTCCCCACTGACACCCTCCCCTTCTGGTGCAGATAGGGCCCACTGCCCACCCTCCACCCCTACCCCCCTGCCTACTGTAGCTGCCTTCTCTGCCTGTCCCTGGCCTGGGTTAACCTGCCTGCATGGCTTCTGCTGCTATGCTGCTGCTGCTCTCTGAGTGGGCTCAGACCCTAAAGAGCAGCAGCCTGTCCAGTGGCTGGGTTGGCAAGTTAACCCTTCCCTGACTGCTGCCCTGGGGCAGGCAACTGAGAAGCTACAAGTAGGCAGGGCAGGAGGGGCAGGGGAAGGTAGGGAAGAACCCCAAAGGGCAGGAGACAGCACTGGGGTGGGACTGGGGGAGCCACAGGGGGAAGGGAGGAGGCCCAGAACGGGAGGGGGGATTCTTACCTTTTAGTCCTCCAGGCCCCTCCTGGCCTGAAGTGTTACTGCCCCGAACTCCAGCTAGCACTCACTCAGATCACAGCATGTGGTTCACAGTGTAAGGTGTAACAAGGCCCTCACAGTCACCTGTGTTCATCTGAGCAAAGTAAGAGACCTCACTGATACAACAGTAAGAACAGAGCATTGGTGAATGCACTAGTACATGCCGGCAAAAATGGCATGCAGCCTTTTAGATGGCCTCTTGTCTATTGGCAAATTTCCACCTATTGTATTTCTGGATTTCCCAGGAAGTCAATTTGTGAAATTGGACACAGAACAAATAATTGCTTTCATTTGAATACAATAGAAATTATTTTTATCACAGAAATATTTCACCTGATTCTCATTTATTGTAAAGCTCTGGTATGTCACCTGTAATGTAACAGAGCCTAAAAAATGTTTAGAGTCATAATTTACTCCTAATTTAAGGCTCCTGTTCATTTACAGAAAGCTTTTATATGGACTGCAGTGTAAATGAAAATCAGGTCTGTTAATATTTACTTCATATACAGATGGCAGAAGATGGGGAATTTTCAGTGAGCTAAAATACAAAAAGTAAGCTTACAAGAAGTGGAAACTTGGACAAACAATGAAAGCTGTATATAAGAATATTGCTTGGGCATGCAGGGATGAAATCAGGAAGGCCAAAGTGCAATTAGAGTTGCAGCTAGCAAGACATGAGACATGAAGGGTAACAAGAAAGGTTTTTACAAGTATGTTAGCAACAAGAAAAAGATCAGGGGAAGTGTAGGTCCATTACTGAAGGGGGAGGCAACTTAGTGACAGATGATGTGGAAAAGGCTGAAGTATTCAATGCCTTTTTACCTCTGCACAGGCAAGGTCAGCTTGCAGACTACTGCACCAGGCAGCACAGTTTGGGGAGAAGGTGACCAGGTGACAGTGGTGAAAGATCAGGTTAGGGACTATTTAGAAAATCTGGACATGTACAAGTCCATGGGGCTGGATGCAATGTACCTGCAGGTATTGAGGGAGTTGCTGATGTGACTGCATAGCTGCTGGCTATTATCTTTGAAAACTCATGGCAATTGGGAGAGGTCCTAAGCAATTGGAAAAGGGCAAATATAGTGTCCATCTTTAAGAAAGGGAAGAAGAAAGATCCAGGAAACTACAGACTGGTCAACCTCACCTCAATCCCTGGAAAAATCATGGAGCATGTCCTCAAGGAATCAATTTCTAAACACTTGTAGCAGAAGAAGGTGATTAAGAATAGTCAGCATGGATTCATGTCTGACTAAACTTGATGACTTCTGTGATGAAATAACTGGCTCAGCTGTTGAATGGAGAATAGCAAGCACGATACATCTTGACTTTAGAAAGCCTTTTGATAATGTCCCACAAGCAAGCTAAGTAAGTAAATGTTGGATGAGTGGACTGTAAGATGCATAGAAAACTGGCTGAATTGTAGGAATCAAAGGGTAGTAATCAATGTCTTGCTGTGTAGTTGGCAGCCAGAATCAAGTGCTGTGTCCTAGGGGTTGGTTCTGGGGTTGGTTTTGTTCAATATCTGCATCAACAATCTGGAAAATGGGATGGAGTGCACTCAGCAAGATTGTGGATGACACCAAGCTGGCTGGAGTAGTAGACAAGCTGAAGGGTAGGGCTAGGATTTAGAGTGACCTCAACAAATTGGAGGATTGTATCAAAAGAAATCTAAGGAGGTTCATTAAGGAGAATTGCAAAGTCATGTACTTAGGACAGAACAACCCCATGCACTGCTATAGGCTGGGGATTGACTGGCTAAGCAATGGCTGTGTAGAAAAGGACTTGAGGGGTTATAGTGGAAAATAAGTTGAATATGAGCCAACAGTGCTGCAAAGAAGGATAATAGCATATTGAGCGGCATTGGTAGGAGTGTTGCCAGCAGATGAAGGGAAGTGATTCTTTCCCTCCATTCAGCACTAGTTAGGCCACACCTGGAGTCATAGATTTATAGATGATAGGGTCAGAAGGGACCTCAACAGATCGAGTCCAACCTTCTGTCCCAGGCAGGAAAGAGTGCTGGGGTCAGATGACCCCAGCCACATGTCTATCCAGCCTTCTCTTAAAGACCCCCAAGGTAGGGGAGAGCACCACCTCCCTTCAAAGCCCATTCCAAATTCTTGCCACCCTTACCATGAAGAAGTTCTTTCTGATGTCCATCCTAAATCTGCTCTCTGTCAGTTTGTGACCATTGTTCCTTGTTACCCCAAGAGGTGCCCTGGTAAACAGAGCCTCTCTGGTTCCTTGCTGCCCCCCACCAATGAATTTGTAGGTGGCCACAAGATCACCTCTCAGCCTTCTCTTGTGGAGGGTGAAGAGATCCAGGTCCCTTAGTCTCTTCTCATAGGGCCTGCCCTGCAAACCATTAACTATACAAATGGCCCTTTTCTATCACCTTCTTGGTTCTATTCATCTTACATCTGCTGATGCATGATAAAGTACTGTTAGCTTTGCTGATGATTTCATCACACTGATGGCTCATGTTCATATTGGAGTCCACTATGCCTCTGAGATCCCTTTCTGCTTTTGTGCTGCTTAGGGGTCATTCCCCAGCCTCTAGGTGTGCTGGATATTTTTACACCCTAGGTGCAGCACTCTACATTTGACCTTATTGTGTTCTGCCCACTTTTCCAACCTGTCCAGGTCCACCTGCAATTGTTCCCTACCCTCTGGTGTCTTCACTTCACCCCATAACTTAATATCATCCAAAAACTTGGACAGAGTACACTTTACGCCCAATGCCACTGATGAAGACATTGAAGACTGCAGTTCCCAGTACCGAGCCCTGCAGGACCCCACTACCCACATCCTTCCAGGTTGATACTGACCCATCCACCACTACTCTCTGGGTGCAACCCCCAAGCTAATTTGCCACCCCATGGACAGTGTAGTCATCTAAGTCACAGCCTCTTGATTTATTTATGAGAATGGGATGAGATACCATACTGAAGGCCTTCCTAAAATCCAAGTAAATGACATCCACCTCTACTCCTGTGTCTAAGCATTTTGTGACCTGGTCATAAAAAGAAACAAGATTAGTCAGGCATGAACTACCTGCTATAAATCCATACTGGTTGTCCTGCTGCATTATTTTTCCCACTGGACTCCTACAAATATGATCCTTAATAGTTTTTTCAAAGACTTTTCCAAGGATCGAGGAGAGACTAACTGGCCTATAATTACTTGGATCCTCCTTCCTCCCCTTCTTGAAATTAGGGACCACATTGGCCCTTTTCATGAATACATGAATACATATTTTGCTGCCCTCCCACAGGGTGATGGCCCCTACACAAGGGGCTGCTCTCCCACACATTGGCTCTGGGACCTGACCTGAGTGCCAAGAGCACTCGAACAGCCATTCCAGTGGTTTTGCTATAACACTGGTCAATTCCTTTGTACCCTTGGATGCAGCTCATTGGGGCCTGCTGACTTAAACACATCCAGTCCATCCAAGTGACACTATACCAAGTCAGTGTCAACAGTTGGTGGGCTGGTGTCCCTCTGATACCCATCTAAGAACCTGTTATGAGACTCGTCTTGACCCTTGTTCAGGAACACTGAGGCAAAAAACTCGTTGATTAGCTTAACTTTGTCCCCCCTGTCTGTCACTAACTGCTTCTGCTTGTTCAGTAGGGGTCCTATGCTGCCTTGCACCTTCCTGTTACTCCCTACATAGAGTCTCATGTCCACTACAGAAAGGATGAGGACAAATTGGAGAGAGTCCAGTGAAGGGCAACAAAAAATGGCTAGGGGTCTGGGGCACATGACTTCTGAGGAGAAGTCATGGGGGAACTGGACTTATTTAATCTAGAGAAGAGAAGATGGAGGGGGAATTTAATAACAGCCTTTAGCTACCTGAAATGGGGGTTCCAAAGAGGATGGAGCTAGACTGTTCTCAGTGGTGGAAGATTACAGAACAAGGAGCAATGGTCTCAAGTTGCACTAAGGGGTAAGGGTAGGATAGATATTAGGAAAAGCTTTCTTACTAGGAGGGTAGCAAAGCACTGGAACAGGCTCCCCAGAGAAGTTGTGGAATCTCCATCCTTGGAGGTTTTTAAGACCCAACTAGACAAAGCCTTGGCTCAGATAATATAGTTAGGCATGGTTCCACTTTGAGCAGGGGCTTGCCTAGATGACCTCCTGAGTTCCCTTCTGTCAGAGGGGCACAATGTATGGGTGTGGCCCTTGATGCCCTGGTGACTTGTGAGTATAGGTTGTTAGCCAAAGCCCCCCAGTCTTAAGTGATTAACCCTGTTCACAGCCCAGTTTTTGCCCTGTCCACATCTTGATGGATTATTTTTTTCTTTGGGAGGTGTTGTTCCAGTGAGGATTGATCATGAAGGCATTTGGCTTGTTCCTATTGGGGCTCCAACCTCCCCTTACACCTCAGCCATGCACCAATCAGTTGTTACCACATTAACATTAATTGTCAAATATTTTCTCAAAATGTGTTTAGTTTTTCCACCAAAAAATAGCTCTTATATTTATAATTTTTCTTACAGGTCATCTCATCCCCTCCTGCCTGTCTTTACTCCATAAGGGAGCCACTTGCACCATTGTAAGAAGGCCAGGAGGATGCCCTGATTGTCCAGACACAGATGAATATTTAACACTCAGGGATAAGTACTCTTGCTAAATTCTCTTCTGCTAATTTTGACTCTCTCTCTCTCTCTCTCTCTTCTTTTCTTCAGTTTTTGGTCCTTGGCTTGACTTGCCACAGAGAGGTTTTCCTTTCAAAAAGAAAAGGAAAAAATAAAGAAACCCCAAAGAAACTCTTAATTTGACAGCTTCTAAGATGCTGTCCTAAACTGACCTTTTCTTTCCCTGGTCTACCCCTATTTCCTTCAGGGGCTTAGACCAATCTCTTTATTACTGCCATTAAACCCCTCTGAGGGCATGTCCACACAAGCATGCATGTGCCTGTTGCCCTGCATCATGTAAACAGAAGCTTTCCCCCGCTTTTTTTTTCTGTTCTTTTTCTGGTTTTTTTTTAAGTGATGGTGCCTGGCATTGTGGGGGTAGCTGTGGTGGCCTGGGGGGTGCAAGTTTGAGGGTGGGGCTGGGGAAGCTATTGTGGGAGTCTGGGGGAGTAGGGCTGGGTGGGGCAGCAGCTGGTGGGGGATGGGGCCAGGTAGGGCAGCAATCGGGGGGCTGGGGTGGGGCATGTGGGCCTTGCAGGGGGGGTGATAGCCCCTGCAGGGGCCATTTGGCCCCCGTTGGGGGTCTGTACCCCTTGTGTGGGGGCTGAATCCCCTGTTGGGGGGCTGTACCCTTTGTAAGAGGGCCAAACCCCTTGTTGAGTGTCTGAACCCCTTTTGGGGAGGCTGAACCTCCTTTGGGAGGCCAAACCCTTTGTTTGGGGAATGAGCACCCTGTTGGGGGGCTGAACCCCTTGTGTGGGGGATGAACCCCTTCTGTAGGGGCTGAAGCCACTGTTGGGGGGCTGTAGCCCTTATGTGGGAGAGCAAGCCCTTGTGTAGGGGCCATCACCCTGTGGGAGTGCAGCAAAATATGTATTAATGAATTTATGAAACCTGTATGTAGAGTTCACTTTATTATTATGATAAGAGACTTGCTTTAACACTGTAGATATATCAGTAAAACATTGTCCAACTGATCACTATCTCTGTCTAACTCTTTCTCATTTTATAGTGGTCTTTTGTTTTACTTGTGGAGGAACATGGATTTGGAGGTATTTTACAGAGTGACTTTGGGATTATTTTATCAGGAATTTTCAGTTTTCCAATAGGGAACACCAGAATTCCTGCTAGGGAGGCTAGTGGCAGGACCCTGCCTGCTCAGAGCTGGCGCCTTGGACCAAGCTGGCTGTGGCTTACCTCCTGGCCAGATAGAGCCAGGAGGACATGCTTTGACAGTTCAAAGCAGGCCACCACACCTGGAACATCTTCCAGGTGATAACTGCCTAGATGGCTGGGCAGGGGGCACAAATGGCAGTAGTGCCACACAAAGGCCAACCCTGCAACCACAGTCCACTGGCAGCTGGCCCAGACAGGCAGATGCCTCTACTGGCTCTGCAGTCTCCATCCGAGTCTGGCAGGTGCACAGCAGGTCACAGCCAGGCAGCAACCCCCACTGCCAGACTGTTGCAGTGGGTAGAGGGTACAGGGAACTCTTAGGGCTGTTTCAGCAGCCCAGCTGGCACAAGGGGGAGTATACCTAGGTACTAATTGGCTGGGCCTCAGAAGCTCCTGAGAGCTAGTAGCCCTGAGGGCTACTTGCCAGGGTGGCTTTTTATACTGCTGAAGCCAGGACAGGGCAGCTTTTTATACTGCTGGGGACAGCACAGGTGCTAGCCCTGGGCTCTAACTCCCTTTGGCTGCAGATCCGGGAGGAGCCAGGCAGGGTTATTTTGCCCCAAGTGGCACAATTTTCTCTGCAACGAAGTGAGTGTCTGAGCATGTGCACTGAGGCAAAAAGCCCTGTCTCAAATTTGTCCTGCTTCTATTTGAGCTGCTGCAAGCATACATGTGTGGATGTGTGGATGCACCCTTAGGGTTTAAACAGTCCCAGAGTCCCCGCAAGAGAGCAATCAAAAGAAAACTTCCCTGTCCATTAGGGTCCTCTTGGTGTGGACTTTCAGCTCCCAGGACTTAGTCACTGCTGTTGCCATGCTGGGTGAAATGCTACTCCATGTTGGAGCTCTTCTGAGCTCATCCAGTCTCAAATGTTGTTCCTGGTGCTAAGTATTAGAGACTTCATGATGAACATGTGTTCCACTCCAGCTCTCTGTCCCCCCTCGAGTCTTCTCCTGAGGAGAGGTCCTGGCCAATGTTCTCACTAAGGTGTAGCGATCCATGAGTGCCCCACTTTAGTCCATGAGCACTCTGCTTCAGTCTGTGAGCACACCACTTTGGTCCATGAGCGTGCTGCTTTGGTCCATTCCTGAATTGGTCCCACCTTCCCCTTGTAATATTTACTACTACACTGTGCACTAGATATTTTCTCTAATATTAGACTCAGGCTACTTATTATCTTGCTAGGTGCTTTTCTTTAAAGGCCCAATTCTCCTTTTAATTTGTATGTAATACTCACATGCTGCCTTTTAATCATGTCTCTGTGGTCAGGATTAAGGCTTAATTAATACTTAAAATTGGGCAAGCATTTGAGTTTTTGTCTTCAGTTACCAAAGACCTGACTTTGTCTCCAGTACCTTTGTTACATGAAATGTGTGTATCTCCCTATCATGTCTCTTGGACCCACATGAAGGCTGCGCTTTGCCTGCTCCCTGCCTCCATGCCTCGCTGCAGCCTTTGAAAGTGGCATGGTGCCATGTGCAACCTGATGCTGGGTGGACCAAGCAGTGAGGTACATGGTGTTGCTTTCAAAGGCTGTGTAGCAATGTAGCAAGGCAGGAAGCAGGCAGAGTGCAGAAGACCCGTGGGGCCACTGGGCTGTGGAACGAGCTGTGTGGTTTGTGGCGTGGGGATGAAAGCTAAGATTAGGGTGAAGCTGGTGGAGCTCAGGGTGAAGCTCACCCAAAGGGGCTGGGGAGCAGAGCAGTTCCCTGGAGATTGCTGTGCCCTCGTGGTGCCCAGCTCTGCCCCAGTCTTTGTCCCTGCCCCCACGCTGTGGGCATGGAGGAGGAAGGGGTGGCAGTGGTGATTGCCCACTGATCAGTAGCCCAGCACCTTGTGGGCTGCTCTGGGAAGGGCTGTGCTCTCCCTCCCTGCAGGGATGCCAGTGAGGTGAGGAGTGGAATGGAGCAGAGTGGCCCCCATGCAGCCAAGCGGTAAGTGTCCTGCGCCAGCCCTGGTGCACAGCATTAAAAAGTTACTGCATGGCAAGATTTTTTATTGTGTGCAGCTGCACACGCATGCAGCTTACAGGGAACCTTGGTCCTGGCCAGAAATAGGCAGGGTACTGCATGGGGAACCAATCCAGAGGACACAGTAGCTAGGTAAACAGGGTTCCGGCCGTGCCGGGTTCCCTGCCTCAGTGTCATGGCTGCTTCCATGAGTAAGTTCTGATGTGGATCTTTCTTTTCCTCTGAAGAGGCATAAAGAGCCTCTTCACACCTTCCAACCCTAATTTTCTATTAGCTTATGATTATTTTTACATCTTTTTCTGAATTATTATGTTTTTCAGGTTTTATATTGTTACAGAATATTGAATGTTTTCTCCATTGAATATTTGAGGCAGAAGTAATTTTCTTATACTTATAAATGCATTATCTATGTAAACCAGAGCAAAGCCTAGTAGTGATAAATGTAATTGATAATAATGGTCTGATATAGCTTTTTATAACTTTGGCTTTATATTAGCAAAAGATGCACGTAAAAATACCTGATACATTTCTATGCACAATTTTTAATTATTATACCTAATATCTACATGCCTATGAAGGGTGGTACTTCTGGGAGCTGCATCTCTACCCTGGCAAGCAAACAGTTGGCTGACACTATAATGTACTGCTCTTGATCTTGGAAAGATCAAGTTCAGTTTCAGTACTTCCTAAAGTACCATAAATCAAAACTATATTGTACAACAGCTTATTGGTAGTCAAAACACCCAACTTAATCACATAATTTTCTAAACATTCTCCCTAAATTATCAAAAAGAAAAATGTAGTATAGCCTACAGCACATTTCAGAGCTATCTAGCCAAGACCCACGATTTATGTGGACTGGTGATGTTAAGCACCACAGATTTTTCAAGTTAGTCTGAAAGTTAGGGAGGAAAGAGGAATTACTGGGTTCTCACCTTGAAATCAAGCAAAATGAAGGTTATCCTGGTATTCACTACAATGGATTCCTCTGTCTTTGATACCCTGGGAGGTCAAATAGGGAATGTGGAATTAGTTTCTGAATTCATATTAACCTCAGTAACAGCAGCACATATTATCATCCCAGTGTAGTGTTTAAAAAATGTAGCAGAGAGTAGGGGTGTGCAAAGTGAGCCCTATTCAGTTCAGATTTAGATTTGACCTGAATCAGGGTCAGTGATTCATTTAATTGATTCGGGTCTGTCCTGGGACGTGAGGGATGCAAGAATACTCACCAGCAGCTCAGGAAACAGCACGTGAAGGACGGAGACAAAAATCCACGTGGCTCATCAGCTGCCTGTTTATACAGCTGCAGCTGGCCGGTGACGTCAGTGCTGAATGCCGGCTGGCACGAATAAAAATGGCGGTGCACACTGTGGAACAGGTGGAGAGGGAGAGGAGACAGCAACAGATGTCCCTACAGCTCAGGCCAGCTGGTACACTGGGCCAGAAGAGGAGGAACGTCTGGGACGAGAGTAAGAAGGGAGAAGAGGGTCATCCAGACGACGCTGCAGATGTGGCTGCAGAGGGACGTCAGGATTGCCTCATGAAGACAGCAGGGGGTATCCCTGAAGAGATCAGCCCCGGGGGAGAGGGACTGCGAGGGATCCAAGAAAGAGGTGCAGCCAAGGGAAGCATAGTCGCTGGAACAAGAGGTGCCTTGGAGTAGGCAGGGAACTGAGTGCTTGTAAGGCAGCCAGTATCCCGGTGAAGTGCAGGGGGGCAGTTAAAAGGGCAGTGCGCCCAGTTTTGTGTTGGAGCTTCCTTTTTCTGTTTCTTTTGTGTTTGTTCTTCCCTGAGCTCCAGGGGCTATCTGAGAGTAGTAGATCTGCACTGTAGGCCTAGCCAGTGTTGGTGGGAGGGCCCGAGTAGGACCCGGTTGAGAGTCCTAGGAATGAAATGCAGACCAGCTTGACACCGCTACACAGGAGGCATGAGGCCATGGTGTAGGGGTGGCGGAGCCCTGAGAGTAACCACTGGAAGGAACTTTGGGCCAACGAGCATGCCGGATTAATGACCCCAGACACTGAGGTCATCAAGTCATGGCAGATGAACACGGGGTCGAGGAGTCAGGCGGAAGTCACCAGCTCAGGCAAAGATGCGAGCCCAAGAGGTGTGTAACATCAATCATCCGAGTCAGAGTGGCATGAGAGTGACTAGTTGAGTCCTGGCGGCAACAGGGTCACTGTCCTTGATTCAATTCAACTGAATCTGAATCTGAAGATTTGATGCTGATTCGGAGAATCAGCGATTCAGACATAGACACAGTTTTAAATGTTTTTTCTACATTCAAGGTACCAGTGTGGCTTGTGAATGCTGCAATTCTGGGCCACATGGAGCATCCCACAGTGTGGGGGGACTCTCCATGTGCTCAGCAGCGAACCTGGAAGTGGACCAAAATTACTTCTGGTCCACTTCTCGGTCTGCTGGGGAGTGCGTGGGGGTCCATCTGTGGCCCCCCCCCAGCTTGGTGATTATCCATGGGAAGACTCTGGGTGCCCCCCCCCCCCAGACCCAGGAGGCACCAGCTGTTGAGCTGAGGGGGTGGGGGGGTCCTAGTGTGCTCCCTGGTGGACCCGGAAGTGTACTGGATGTGCTTCTTGTCCACTTCTGGGTCTGCTGCCAAGCATGCTGGGGAACCTAGAGGTATGTAGAAAAAGCATTTAAAACTGTGTCTATATCTGAATCTCTGAATCTTTCCAAATCTCTCCGAATCAATTTAGAGGGTTCCGATTCAATCTGGAGAGATTACAGTGTCCTCTGATTCGATTCGGATTTGGAGATTCGGTCACCAAATCAGGTTGAATCTCTGCCAAATTGAATCAGGGACTGAAGCCTCGCACAGCCCTAGCAGACAGAGATGCACCTTATAGACGACCTAAATCAGTGATGAATAAGCCTTCAGGAGCATCTGATAAAGTGAGCTCTTGCTCACGAAAGGTTATGCATTCCTGATTCAATCAGTCTGTAAGTGGCAATTCTACCCTATCTTCTGCTTGGCTTTAGTGGTCTTGAATACTTTTGTCTTGCACTTTCAGGGAAGTTCCTCAGAGAAGTTTTAGCAATAGTGCACCTTGAGTGAGTAGTTATTCAATGAAACAAGGCAAAATGTGCAATTAATATCATTCACGTGATATTTTTCAACCATTGATAAAGTTGTCTGAATAAAATAAGAATAATTATGTGATGAAAAATTTTGTCCAAATTCACAACGATTTCTTTTCAAGAATTATTCAATTACCTGTAAATAGAATTTGCATCATTGCTGTAAAATGCAATATGAAAATTGAATTGAAGAAATATCAATTCATATTCATGACAATAGTGACATTGCTTTGCAGACTCTATAGACTAGAAGCTTGAGCTGATTAGGGCTCAAAATTGTGACTTAAGACAAATTTTGGTGCCTAATTTTTATACTTGGAGGCTCTGGAAGTTCACCTAACATTGAGTTGCACTTCTGCATGTGTTCAGAACAGCCTCAGTCTTGACAGGCCTGAGCAACTGAGCCATCTGGCTTATACTTTGTCTGCACAGGATTTCAGAAGCTATGCATTCCAAGATCTAAGTCTCCTGAAGGGCTCAGTCTGATAGGTGTTCTTAGAATACACTTAACATGCACATAGGCTCCTTATGAAAGAAGGCAGTAACTGTGTTACCTACCTACAATATGAAAAACGTAATGGCCAGAGTGATGGTCTAATAAGTGGCAAACCTGGTTTCAGTTCCACGGTTGGGTCCTAGTCTCTGTTCCCAGAATTGTTTGTGTGCTTCATCCAATGACTGCTTAATGTAGAATATAGAAATGGCATTGGGATTGAAACCCCAGTATCTGCCTCTTCTAGCTGAGTACCCTATCTACTAAACCAGTGGGGGCCAATTTTTTGGCAGGCACGCCACAAATTAAGCTCTATGCCCTCCCAAGTGTTACTCTAATCCCCTTCCCCTGCCTGATCTGCCCAACTGCTTCCTGCCCTTTGCTCTCTACCTATCCTTTGCTGCACTGCCCCTACATACCACACAGAGAAGCTGCCTTTCAGGGTTGCTAAACCAAAGATTATTCTTATTATTGACCATTTGCAAATTTTTTACTGACAAGAATTTTTTTTTACTGATACATGTTTTTGATTATACATTTTATGTAATGTAAATGTAACTCTTTATCCAGGCTCTGCCCTGCTGCCAGGCCACAGTTAGAGGTTCTGCATTCAAATATGGGAGTTTAAAAGCTACCATAGTTCTTACACAGTTTTAAAAATATTTGCTGGTCAGTAAAAAGTTTTCAAGAAAAAAAAATCTTGGTTTGGCAGCCCTGCTTAGCTGTAGCCATGGTTTTATACTATGCTTCCTGCCCCCAAGAGCACCATACTTACCCCCCACACTCTGATGCCTCCAACCACATCTTGGACCATGCTGCTCCCCCAACTTACCCCTGCCTGCCTGCCTCACTTCCGCTGTCCTGGCACAGATCCCCAAAGAAGCCTACCTGTGGCCCAGCAGTGTTATAGCCAGGAACAGCAAAAGTTTGCCCAATACCTGATCCTTATTTTTAAATCTGTTTTGCATATTTGTAATCTCAGCTCAGCCAACTAGAAGAGTCATTTTGTGGTCTGAGATTTTTTTTATTCCATATTTCAATCCTGGGCTTTACAGCCACCAATAAGAGTTTGTAATGAAATCTTTATGACTTAGGCAGCCACCACTTAACCAAACTAAAATGACTTTCATTTTATGTACTGTAGATGAAGAGTAGCTGTTTTTTCTTAAATTCTAGTTAATACTAGTCATACTTGAGCATAAGGCCCATTTGGTCTTTTAATAAGTTTGGAATTGAGTAACTTGTTTGAGCAGACTTACACTTTTTCTCAAATGCAAAATCTGTGTTTAATTTTTAAACATGGAAGCAGCCACTTGGAAAGACTGTTTGGTTGTGATTATAAATATTAGGTTTATCTTGAGCACTCTCAAGTCTTCATTATTGGAGTTTAACTTATTATATTGCTACTCTTCATCTAAGTTGTAACCTTTAATTATCACTGGTACATTGATTTCTCCAAGCCTTCAAGCCATGATTGACCTTTACAACTGAAGGAGACATTTTTTTTCTCTGTGTTGAAAAGGTGATCTATACATATTAAGTCAGAAAAAAGCATCACTCAGTGGTAAAGTTTTGTCTTAAATATACAAAATAAGAAAACATCCTGATAAGAATGATATTCAATCCTTAATCTTTGCCTCTGTGCCACAATATTGTTTTGTGTATATGTATAGTAATAAACCCAATGGGCCAAGTCATCAACTGGAGATCAATATAAGTCGATGGATCTGCTGAGTTACATCATCTGAGGAGAAAGAGAGTCAGATTCCCATTTGCTATCTGATTTGACTACACACATACTGTTACTTGTCCACTCAGAAAATATAAGCACAGTTTGAGAGACTGAATTTAGGGTTGCATATTTGACATTAACTGCTCTGCTAACATTTATTTTAATCACACAGCCATTGTAGTGTAGCAAAACCCCGAGTTTTTCTTTTCTTTTCTTTTTATTGCATTCAATCCCCTTCCCCAACCATTTCAGACTTTTTCTCTCCCTCTCTATTCCCTATAGATAAGTATAAGTAAGCTAAGATGTAGGATAAGCTTTAAACATTTTTGTTTTGATAGCAAGTTTTTGGTTTTGGATATCCACTGTTTTATATTGTATTATTACTAGGTTTGTATTGAGTTTTACTGTTGTATATTGTATTATTATAATTTTTGTATTGATTTTTATTGTTTCATATGGATATTGTATGGTTTAGGCCTGTGTTTGTAAGTGAACCAAAGTCATGTCAAGTGTCCATTTTATATGTCAGATCTCTATCTTTTGTCCTCTGCCTGGGCATCCCCTGTGTGTTGCAACTGTATGAGTCACGTATCCCTCCCATGTAATTGGTTCCCCAATGAATGAGTGTGATTGGAAATGATTGAAATACAATGGTAGCAGGCCTCTATTGAATGGCCTGTAATGACTAGGCCATCACCTCGCATTGATTCATCCAGGAACCATGGACCTCACCCAGGAACAGAGACAAGACCAGCATTTGAAAAACAAAAGACCCTGCAGAACCAGCAACTCTCACCATTACAGACACCCAAAACTGCACATCCCTGCATGGAGCACACATGCTCAGTATGCCAGGGGCTGACCCTTGCCTGGGCATGTCTCCTGTCACTAGGGTCACACAAGGTCTGCCCCTGTAAAAAGGGGCAGTGAAAACAGACCCAGTGGGACACCCTTTCCATCTGGACCAGCACCATGTCACACCACCTATCCACTCAGAGGCCTGGACAACTTCGGTGACCCCTCTCTGGACAACATCTACTGGACAAGGACCCCTTTCCAGCCTGGATAGGCAGATATTCCTATTAGCTGTCCTGCAGTTCTCTCCAGCTTTCAGCACCTACTGCCACTCTCTGCAACTTCTCTAGCTGCCCTGGAGCCACACCCAGAGCACTTTAACACCCACACTTTCCCTCAGTCCCATTTTCCCTCCTCTCCCCATCTACCTTTTCAGCTCCCCCGTGCATGTATCTGAGTTGCTAGTGTGAGAGTGCACGTGTGTGCATGCATGCGTGCTTGCGTGTGCATATGTGCATGGCATTGTGTGCATGATATATGAATTAGTGATCTGTGTCTAATTTTTGGGGTGTATAGTGTATGTGCCTGATCTGGTAGTGTGAGTGTGTATGCCTAATAGGGGTGTATGCACTTAATGAGTGTGTGCTTAATTGCTTTTTATGTGTGCATGTGCAGTTGTACACCACGCCCCCCTGTCTAAGAGTGCAATATTGAGATCCTTAGTGTTGGCCTGACCCCTCAGGGCAACAGTAGGTTACCCAACCGTATCATCTTAAGCCTGTGTATTTCTTTCTTCAATGTCTGACTTCATGTTTTCCATTTTAATTATACACAAGGAAACTGCATTAGAAGGACAAGATATAATGTTTGTAAAATTTTATCTGGTACCCTTGCACATACATGTGACAATATAATTTAAAATGATATAGTTAGGATGGTCCAGGAATTGTTTGGCAACTGTTGATCCTTCCAGATCATGGTGTATGCATGTTAGTTCACCCAGACCTTCAATACATATGCCTAAGTAGGAGTTTTGGAGGAGTGGAGGCTGTCCAAACCTTTAGGTCACTGAGACAGAATCCAAAGGCTAGACTGAGTCCAGACATCTGGTGGATCCATGGCTATATTTGAATAAGGGTCCGGGAATTGAATCCAAAGACAAGGAGTCTACCACTGAACCACAGGGGACTCTGGTCCAGGAGTTATGGAAGAGGAAAACATTTCTTTGTGTGGCATCTTTTATTGGACCAACTCTATAACTGGGACAGAGTTGGACAAACTTTCAAATGTAAGACATTCTTTGTCAGGCCAGCAGATGAAGAATGCCTTACATTCAATAGCTTGTCTAACTCTATCTATACAGTTGTCTATCCCATCTATACAGTTGGTGTAATAAAAGATATCACCCCAAAATATCCTTGTCTTTAATATAATTTTAAACATTTTTCACATACCACATTCTCCACAGGACCTTCTCTGATTCAGTGCCCAGTATACATAAAGCTGCTATTAAATATTTTATTATTTCACTGTTTGATATATAGACCCATGCACCCTGCTGGGAGTGGGTGGCATGGTGGGGCTCTCAGTGGTGCAGGAGCTCCCAGGAAATGCCAGACCAGTTTTCACCCTGGTGAAAGGTGGGTACCTTAACCCCAACCCTAGCCTTTGGGTAGGTTTGCATAACACTAGGGGTAGTGGGGGCCAGGCACAGCTGTGGCCACCTGAGCCTTGTGGGGTACAAGACCCTGAGGAGGGCGAGTGGGGACCAGGCATGGCTATGACCACCTGAACCCACCGGGGAGGGAAGTCCTGTGGCCCCAAGTGAAGGGGGTGGAGATGAGGAACCTGAGTGAAGGGTGGGGGAAGACCAGAGGGATGAGAGCCCAATATGTTTATATATAGAGAGCACAATGACATGCTGCTCTGGGGGGGAGTGAGAGTCCCTGTGAGACCCTGGAATACCAGTCATGGATTGAGTCACTCCAGCTCCCACAACCAGGTGGGTCACCTGCTAGTAGGGTCAGAAGGCAGACCCCAGGAGTGAGAGTGAGGCTAGAGGCTCAGAGGCCTGATGTAGAGTACCCTCGACTGGTCAATGCTGGGGCGAGGCCCAGCATGGTCAAAACGGCCAGGGTCCCACCATGAGGGATGCCCAGAGCTGAGGGCCTGGGGTCCCAACTCACCTTGGAGGTGAGGCCAGGGCCTTTGTGGCTATAGGTCCCAGGGGGACCACACTCAAGAGGAAAGTAGTTTTGGGGAGTTAGGCAGCCCGAATGAAGGCAGGGTATGCTGCCAGATTGGAGGGACCATAGAGGGGTCTGAACTACAGGATTCTGGGGCCCAATGCGGGGCTGGTGAGATTAACATCAGTGGATGCCATCTGCAAGGCATGGGCTGCAGTGCAGAGGAGGTATGGAGCTGCAGATGGTGCTCCCTGGCATTGGGGCAGGAATGGGCAGCCTCCTGCCTTAACTAACATCTTAATTAAGAAAAAGGTGTGGCGTGCCCAAAGGTAAGTGGGGAACCTAGCACTGTGACTAGGTGGAGAGCCCCACCTTGCCACAGGGGCAGTCCTTCCAGGGTCAGGGACTTGGAGGACTGGATGAGAGGAAGGGAAGGCTGGGTCAGAGGGCCCAGCCTGGTTAATACATGCAGAGTACTATCTGTGAGGCATACGTGTGGTTAGGGAGGTGGCTGGATGCCATGATTATAGTCTTTAAGGCAACTGGGACAACAGGTTGTGACTAGGGATAAGACTCAGTGTTGGAGAGCCAGTTTTCTCTGAAGTTGGAGCCCTGTGGAGAATGTGAGCAGTGGGGTTAGAGCCCTGAGTTGGGTGGGCCACTTTTTTCTGGCTAAGACTGAGGGGAAAAGGAGGAGTCCTGCTTGGGGCAGGTTGCTGGGCTCAAAGAGGAGCAGGACTGGGTAAGGGTTCCCCCCCCCCGGGCTATCGGCCTCTGAGGCCAGTCTCCCCAGTTGTATTTTACCATCAAGGTGTGGCAGGAAAGATGGCAGGGTGAATTTGACAGTAGGCAAGTGGGTCCAGATTAAGATGGCCATCAAGGAGCGCTTCTGGTGCCTTTGGTGCTGGTCTTGTTGCACAGAATTTTTTCTGAGGAGTAGGAGAGGCCTTTCAGCTCTGACCCAATATCACAGCATGGCCCTTCTGGTGCACTGCCCTGTCCATAAGATAATCCTTACCCCAGCTTGCCACTTGCTTATCTCTCTCTTCCGGGATATTCCTTCATTAGCCTGTAGCAGGATTTCTATAGCAGGGCTGCCTCCTCCCTCTTAAAGGGCCAGATCGCCCTGTTATAGGCATCCTACTGTCACCTACTTGGCTTGTCAACAAGGTAGGAAACCCTTAACCACTGCAGAAGCATCTACCATTTAAGCATATAACTGTGGCTTTCAACCTCTCTTTATTTGTAGACCTCTCTAGAAATTCTGAATGGAGGTGCAGACCCTTTGAATTGTAAGTGTGGGTATTCACTTACTTTTGATTGATCATAGTCACCTTTCATGGACCCCTTAGCCATAGCTGGAGGACCCTCAGGGATCGGCAGAGCATATGTTGAGACCAACTGTCATATAAGGTAACTAATAGGTTGTCAGCCTCTGTGGACTGGCACTAAAGAGGGCTGAAAGGCACAGGCTTGTTGTTGTGTTTTTTTTTTAATAGAGGCATGTTGAGAGTCAGGTATCATGGGTACCCATGTAAGCTTTGGAGATTAACACATACTCTTCTGTCTGTTTTTCCCACAAGTATGACTGTCTAGGCCCATACCTTCCAACTGGTCCTCTCCACTTCCATGGTTCTTGTGTCTCTGGTTCCATTCTCCACTCGGGCAACTCCTCATTACAATTTTGATCTTTCTCTAGTTGTAGTTTGTCCCTCACTTGCTATATCTCCCACTTTCTCCTAAGCCAGTCTCTAAGTCCTCTTACCTAACCACTTCTAGGATCTTCTTCCTTGACTTCCACTGCCCTTTTTACAGCTAATGTTACCTTCCTCCAGGTTTTTGGTTCTAGCCTATCCCAGTTTTTGTCAGCCAATTAGGGCTATATCCAAAACAAAAATAAATGGAAGACCTATAAGCACCTGAAAGGATGGTATTACAATTTCTGACTTACAGTACCTGGTCCTCACAGTAAAGTCCAGAACCCTGTATTTGCCACTTAAGCCCTGCCCCTGTATTGTGCATGGGGGACTAGGTGTATCCCAATGGGATCCTCAACAGCTAGCAAGTTGTGTGAAATGCTGTTTCAAGTTAGATGAGAGGAAGCATTGACATCTGGATACAAGTCCAATATTCAGGTACCTACTATAGAAATAAAAGCCTTGTTGGCCCTGAGTGAGGAAAAGCTAGCATACATGACTAGCTTACTGCTTTGGGGCACTCAGGTGGGTGTAGAACAATGGTTCTCAACATTTTTATATGCAAGGCATCCTTCATTAAACTTAAAGTATTCCGAGGTAGAGTCAAGGCACCCCTTGGAAAATGTCAGCTCTTTGTTTTTACTTGTTTTTGCCTAAAGTAAAAATTAATAGAGAAATTCTTCTGTTGCAAAGAACCTGAAAACAGGAGGTCAGGTGGTAGAAATTTCAGATGAAAATACATAATATTAACCTTGTGAATTATGGTGTGTGTGTGTGTTTGGTTGGTGGTTTTTTACCAACATTTGTATTGGACCCTTGAATGGATCTCAAGACATGTTAGAGTGCTGTGGCACTGTGGTTGAGAACAATTGAAGTAGAGAATCCTGAGTTCTTGTCCTCTCTCCAACGAATGGTGGGTTTGTTGGGGTATTTGTGTGGCTTTGTTTTTGTATATCTTTTCCAGCTATACAGTTGGTCCAGTAAAATATCTCTCCCCAAAAATTCCTGCCTGGTATTTCCGTGACCATCATGGCTATAACAACTCCAGTCCTATACAGGCAATGACATAACTGAATCTGTGTTTTCCTCATCATGGATGTGTCTTAACTATTAGGCTGTTATACAGAACAGATGTATTCCTATCAGCTTTTCTCTGGAAATGTATTTTGAGAGGAGCCTGATCCTGTTATCATATGCCAAGTGTGCTCTAAAAATACCTTATTCAGAGCACCTCGGAGGACTTAAGCAAAGGAGTACTTAGTTTTTGGATCCCAGAAGGATTTAGATATGTACTAGATGCCAAATTTATTCAGTTCTGTCCAGATAGTTATTTCTGGTATTGCATTAGAACAGCTCTAGGGACTTTAATGTCAAAACTTAGTGCTCAAGCAGTCAAGGCAACTCTGGGGTTGGGCAGCAGTTGAGTGGAGTTCTCAGGATTGTAATTTTGGCACTTCCTTAAATTGTGCTTTAAATCTTTAGATTTACTACCTAAAATCTTTTAGATCTGTCCCTTTGTCCCAATCTATTCCCTTCCTGGTCCTGTCTCTCCTGCATTTTATTCAGGAATCATTCTCTCCTGTGCTATGTGGGTGGCAGCGCAGGGGTCATTGGTTGATGTGGGTTCCAATGTTTGGTATCAGACCTGCTGGGAGTTGCCATTACATGGAAGTTCTACCTTTCTTCTGTATCCTGGGAAGAGAGATGAAGGGAGCTGGTGTTTGTTGTTGTTGTTGTTTTTTTTAAATTCTGTAGAGATAATTCATATGCCATCTGGCCAACACAAGGAGTCAGAGTTAGGACCATATTTAGCAAACCTTTAGAGATTCTAGCTGTTAAAATCAAATGGGTCTACTGAGATTGTATAGTTTATTTTCCCCCTTCCTCCCTCAAGGCTTATAACCTGGCCAGATTTACATAGATTTTCATCGTCTAAATAAGACCTGTTGCCAAATTCACTTTTTATGTTCATATTTATGAATGACAAGGTGAAAATCTGGCATTTAAGCCAGACTCAGATTCCAATCATTGTAGCCTGTGCTTGATTATCAGAATTAAAGCTCTTTAAACACACAATCCAAATTATAGGTTTATTTGCATGGAAAGAATATCATATAAAGAGCAAAATATGAGGTAATGTAAACTACACAAGCCTTCCTTTTCATAAAACAGATTAATTTGCCATAAAATATTTTGTAGCCAGAGACCAAATAAAATACATTGATCAGAAAATGAATTCTGTTAAGAACGCCACCTGGTTCTGGATAAGTGACTGGGAGAAGATGAGGTAATTGACCAGGAAATCATTATGTTCTTTTCTTAGGTTAATTGTACTTTCCATTTCCTTCTAAAAGATCATATTTTAATGCTCAGGAACTTGCATTGGCTCCAAAAGAAATTCATATGGAAAAGCATAATATAAATATAGTTCAATTTCTTTAAGTATGTTTTAATTTTGTTTATAATTGCTAGGTAAAACATAGTGTTCAGTATCTCAGCAGCCTCTAGACATCTCATTCTGATTTGTTAAGAGTCTTGTTTGAGTTATCCTGAGAATAAGTGTATTTTTGTAAAAGCTCTCAGCACTGGCTTAATTCTCCTCTTGGGCTAGGTACAGAAGTTGCGCATAAAGTGGTTTAAACCTGTAACAGAACAGAAGTTCAATGCACATAAACCACTTTCAAAATGGCTGAAACTGGCTTAAGATAAACCTGGTTGAATGTAGTATCACACTTAACTGATTTAAGTCAAACAGGTTTATGGAACTTCTGTCCCAGGCCCCTTCCTAGTTCAAGTTAATCCATCCCTGGCATCCCAGGATGCTTAGCGCTGGGCTGGGCTGTCTGCTCCAGAGCAGGCCCTGCCCCTCTGCTCTCTAGCCAGAGCACTGAAAGTGGGCTGACACGGGGGTGGGAAACCCAGGTGGGGGGCAGCTCCTGCCAGATATCTTCTGCTGAAGCAGAAGAGGTGGGGAGCATGGACAGGCAGGTTCAGGCAGAGAAGAGGAAAGGGGGTTTAAATCCCCTCTCCCACAAGCACAGGACCACAGCTGGGACCAGCTTGGCAGGGGGCTGGTAGTGGACCAGCCGACTACCTCCTCCCACCTCTGGCAGAGTCTGAGGCAAGCAGTTGATAAGGGGAGGGAGAGGGAGCATAATTCTCTGCTCCCTCAGGTCATGGGGTGGTGGGAAGAGGGAGTGGTCCCCTGTCGCATGTGAGGACGGGGGCAAGGTCTACAGGACCAGACTGAGAGATGTGCCAGGTCTTTGCCAACACCTCCCAATTGTCACACGTATGTGCTGGAGATGGAGGTAAGGGAACAGGAGAGGGTCCCAGACTGCTTGGGCTGGTGTGACCAACAAAAGCAGGGAACTACATTTGTACTATAAAGCAGAACCTGTAAGAGGTGGGAGGCTGAAATGTCTAATTGGAGACAGAAGATATTAAATGCATGACAGTCCTGCCAAAGGTGCTATAGGTGACAAACATACTATTGTCAAGGCACTCAAAGGGTAGATGGGTGATACAAGTACACTCGTAAAAACCCAAGTCCAGATGAGGCCTATGGGATTTCCACTCCAACAATAAAAAGCACCTAAAAAGTCCCCAAGAAGGACTTTCTAAATACCTGGCTGTAAGGAGATGCTTTGCCTTCAGGATTTACATAAGTCTTATGCAAGGCGTTCTTTTTGGTTTATTACATTCCATTTTAAGTTAGAATAAATTGTGTGTGCTCTCACTGTTTTACTGGGCTGTATCTTAGTTTAGGCAAAGGTTTTTGGTTGTTCTTTGTGTTTGCAAATTGCTGTGTTCAATACATGCTGTTCAAGCTTTCTGTCTCTGAAATGAACAAGAATATTCCTGAATTCAATGCCATTACCACTTTTCCCCCACCCACCTTCTCCTCAGCCTGGCATGGACTGCCTTACCCCTTCTGCTCCCCACTCAAGTGTGGAGTGGGTGGGGCAGAAGCCCCCCACTGGCAGATGAGAGCTGTGGTCTCACGTGAGCCAGGGAAGGGATTCAAACTCTCACCCTCCAGTGCTAGCCCCATGGCCATGCCCCTTCACTGTAGAAGGGAAGAGGGAAAAGTCTTGGGCTTTCAGTCCCTTCCCTTTCGTAGTGGCTGGCAGGTATGTTCTAGTGCCTCCTGGCTTCTGGCTTGAGCCACTGAAGGCATGCAGCTGCACTTTTTTTTTTTTCCCCGCCTTGTTGACTTTAGTGCACCCCTTCAGAACTGAAAGCTTTTGAAAAGTCGCACTTTGTATATAGCTTATATTGATGCTAAGAGAACCATCAACACTTCAGATGCTCATTCTGGTCAACGTTCAAAGTCTGCATGCTTTATAGATATGAATTTTTAGTCGGGTGAATTCTGAATTTTTATTTTGATCTAGAAAAAATAATTTCTGGTAAATGTTCTAAAATTTGGCCAGTGGCATTAACTATCCTTATAGCATGACTAGAGTAAGAACAAGGCTGGACTAGTAAAATTGCCCAGGTTAAATAATTTGGTCAAAATCGGGTGGTCAAGAAATCACAAACTATCAGAAATCGTTAGATTAATTCAAAGATTATGAAATATAAAATTATTGGCCTCTTTATTTATATATTTTGAGTCCATGTTTCAATCTTTCCTTTGCAACCATGTGGGCTAGATCTTAGTCCCCTTAAGTGCCTGCCTGTGATCCTATTCCAGCCTACTTGAGTTACTAAATAGACATTAACACAAGTTTGGGTGGGTTCTTCTCCAGTGCTTTTTATGACTTAAGGTGAAAACAATGCTGGCTAGATGCATCCAGAGTTGTTCTAGGGTAATAATGTGATTCTGGGAGAGCTTGTGGTGATCTCATGAGTTGTCAACATTGTAATGATTCCTGTCAACATTGCAGTGGTTCTTTTCCATCTCCAATTTTTATGATCACTGTTCCTTTTTTCTTTAAAGCACTCTCAGGCCCTAAATGTTTTAAGGATGGAATATAACAAGCTATTGACTTGCCTATTAGAGCTGCTGAAATTCTTTTTCCTGCTGGGATTAACCTTTTCATGGTGTTTAGGATGACTGCAGTAACTGTATACTTGTAGTAAGGACATTCCTTTAATCTTGTTCTGTTACTATTGACCTCTAAAAACCACGCAAGAAGCAGAGTGGAGATGCTGTTCAATAAAGCAACTATACCAGGGGCTTCTTGCAGCTTGCCATTTCTCTACCAAAACTGAAGGGTTTATTCCTCCACAGCATCACATGGCGCACATGCCTATGTTCCAATATTATAGAGAAAGGCAGGACAAACTATATTTCTGTAAGTCTCAGTTCACTGCAGTTTTCCCAACTGCACACTAGTGTGCTTATTACTCCAGCCTTCTGAAATCTAGCGACTGTTAGATTTTTATTCATCACTAAGCACTTATTTGTATTCATTAGGGCCAGAACATATCTGTTCTGCATGATGCATGCAAACATCTTATTTGGCAGTTTTAAAATAGAACTTATTTCTTATCCAACTGATTTCTAAAATTTTCTTGTGATGTTTGCAGAATTCAAATATGGCTGAACTATTTGTGCAGCTGATATAAGAGAGCTTTTTGAAAGACCTATCCAAAGAGTGATGGGACCCATACTCCTGTTAAGTGGAGGTGTGGGACTCAGCTTCTTTATAGCTCAAGCAAACCAAACCCCTAATTTTTGTGGTGCATGACCTCAGTTTTGAGGGAGTCCAACTTTGAGAGACTCTGAAAGGGCCTAAATATTCAGAGGGCAAGCTTTCAGTGTTTTCTGAAAGTCAGGTCAATTTTTTTTTTTTTTTGTCTGATGTTAGGCCTCCCAGAAATCGCTATCATTTTGGAATATTTAGGTCCCTTTCCCTCCCCCCCCCCCCAGATCAATGCAAGGAACAATTCCTTGGTGTTGACTGTTGCTTATCATCATCTGTACACATTCTGCTGTGCTTCTCTTCCCTTCTGGCAAGCTTAGTAGAACTTATTGTTATGCTATTGTACTCTAGCTGTTGCCAAAATAGTTTTTATTCTACATGGCTTTATACAGGAGACCTGCCATTCTGTCAACAGCTTCCTCTTTTGTTAATAGTCAGGAAAGATGTACTCTACTCGTGCCTAGATCTTGCAATGGCAGATGTTAGACTTCCCTAGACACTTCATCGCTGACCTTGGAGTATCCTCTTCAAGTTAATTCTTTAAAAGCTCTGTTGTCTAAAAGCAGAAATTGCAGAAAAATAAATAATCCACAAACTGGATTGCGTTAACCACAGTGTAAACCAAGATTATGTATTAGTTATCCAAACACCTGGATTAGTTTTTGTAAGACCTATGTTCCTCAGTATGTTAATTGCTTTGGTTTTTTTCCTTCTGTCAGCAATGTCCTCTCCTTCTCCCTTTTTCTACCCTTTGTGTTTTTTAAATACTGCTTTCTACCTAGCAGCTCTGACGCTTGGTTGCCCTCTGGTTAGGAAAGCTTATGCTATACACTTCCAGTAAGTCTATAAGGGGTGGGCAATTATTTAGGCCCAAGGGCCATTTTTGGCAAGGGGCTGACATTATACATAAACTGGCTTAAGCGATCAGGAACTAGCTTAAACCTGTAAGAGAAGAGAATAGTAAGAGAAGAGAATAGATGTTCAGTGTACATAAACCTGTTTGAAAATGGCTGAAATCGATTTGAGAGGAACCTGGCTGAATGTAGTATCAGACTGAACTGATTTGGCTCAAACCAGTTTATGCAATATCTGCCTAAGATCCCTTGCTGGCTTAAGATAAACCAGGCTCCTCCAGCATCCTGGCATGCTCTCTGGGCTGGGAGGGTGCCGCTGCTCCACAGCAGGGCTGGCCCCTTGCTGGAGCTCCAACAGAGACTGCAGGCATTCCCAAAATGGTGATTATTCCCCCTGCCCCTCTGCCTTGCACCTTTTTAGCATTAGCTATCAGACCACATGCTGGCTACCGTCCATGCTGTGGGAGAAGACCAAGGCAGATAGGCTTTTTGGAGCAAATCAACAGGTAGCTGTAAATGTTCTTCCTTTGAAAAGCTGTTTTAAGAAGAGCTTGAACTAATGGAGTGAGGCTTTGTTTTCTTAATGGATTAATACTGAGTTGGGGTGATTTTAAACATTGTCTGCTGGGCTGCTCAGGAAGGTGGGGAACATCAGACTGTCCTCCCCCTCCCCCCGCAGTTCCTCTCTGTGGAAGGGAGGGCTGCTCTAGCACCCCCTGGCTTCTAGCTGGAGGCATTGCAGGCATGTGCATGAAACTTTTTTTTTTTTCAGTCCAGAGGTGATTTTTGTGCAGTTACAAACCAGTTCAGCCTAGCCAGGTTAGACTAACCTGCAAAGATTGATTCAATTTAGGCTCAGGATTTTTGAAAGTCTGTCTCTAGCTTTTAGAGTTTTGCTGAGCTGCCATAGGCCAGGTAAGCACCCACCTTTCTGTCTTTGCAACAGCTCACCAAAACTCCCTAAATGGCTCAGCTGGGATGGGCCTGTAGCCAGGCAGGGAGCAGCATCTGGGAGTGGAATGAGTGGGTGGGGCCAAGGATGGGATCACGGGACAGTGACTTATTGTGCTGAAGGCAACAGAAGACCCTTTAAATAATATAATAGCAACACAAGAAATAAATACGTGCAACATAGATACAAAAGAAACACCCATCTTTAAGAATAAAAGTAAGTATTTTTAAAGAATTATAATGTCAGTCTGGCTCAGTAATAGCAGAAAGTAATGGTGGTATTTTGCTATACTACAATATACCAATCTGTGCCCTGTTTTGTGAATGTGTTCAGGAGAAGCAGTGAATAGCAGTTCTTTCCTTCATCTGTGTGGCATTTTGCTGTAATCCAGGAAGTATGAGCTTTTTTAATTATGTGATGTAGTGCGAAGAGAACTGTGCTAATTTAAAGCAAGTTAGGTCAGGTACTGAAAGCTCCTTACTGTGGCAATATGAAACTCCATGAACTACCTTGTGCAGAGCTGTGTGCAGCCTTGGCTAAACTCTGGCACCCTAGCTAGTTCACTGAGCTAGACTTAAGTGATTTCAAACCTATGCTGCAATCTGCAGTGTAGATGTATCTTGTTGGAATTATGTTCCCTGTGATATGGACACACTGAAGAAACCAGTGCAGAAGGGCAGCATTTGAATTGGGCAAGCATCAGTGAGCTGTAAAAATGGTTCTAATCCAGGCAATGCTCCAAGAGCCCCTACATTGTTGCCTCTCCCCTCCAAGCAGCATAGTACTCTGTTATAGGCAATATTGAGGATATGTAATTATGACATCTTTTAGTTATGCCAGGGATCCTGGTTTTCTGTTTCAAAATCCCAAACTGTCTGATTAGATTAGCTTTTCCATGATTAAAATGAAATGTCATTCAGTCAGCTGAACACAATGTTTTACTGATGGGTTTCCAAATTGCTTTAAAAATTGTAAATATATCAGTGCCTCAATCATTATAATAAAATAAACCTCCAAACATGTATATATTTTGGCGTTTTGGCTCTTTTTTTGTTTCGGGGGGGAGGTGTTGTCTTTGTTTTTTTTGGTGGTGGTGTTTTTGTTTGTTTGGTTTTTGTTTTTTCTTTATCATGGAAAATTTTAGAGCTCCCCCTACCCATTTGTTCACTGGGATATGGGTCCAACTGTAGCTATTCCTTTTCCTTTTTCCCTGCTGCCCCCCCCAACTCCTTTGTGGTACTGAGTAGCTTTGATATGCCAGTGCCCTGCCCCTGTCATTCCTGCTGCCTCCCAAGCCACAACCCCACCACCTCCAGCCCTGCCAGGGCCCTTCACTCTTGACCCATGGTCCCCCAGTGTGAGAGGAAGGGGGTGGGGTGCACGGGCACAGGTGATGCATAGGAATATGAGTGGAGGCAATAAGCAATGCATCATAGGGGTGGGGGGAGAAAAGTGTCCCCCAGACTTCAGCAGCTACAGCTGGGTTGAACCAACTCTAGGTAGGAGCCACCTTTGCAGCCCAGTGGGCAGGACCTGGCATAGAAGGGAGTGTCATGTTGCCAAGGTGAGGTGCTGCAGCACAGAGTTGTGCCCCCTGGTGCTGCTGGATGGGCAGGGGTGCCCCACCTTGGCAGCACTGGGTCCTGCTTGCTGGACCACAGAAGTGGCTCCTGCCCAAAGCTAGTCTGGCCTGGCTGTAGCCCTGCATCATGCCATGGGTGCAGATATCAGGGATGGCACATGCCCCCCTGTCATGCAGCTCCATTCAGGGGAACAGGCAACAAGAGTTGCTCTCCACCACCCTACCTGGCTGCTACATGCATGCGTACATGCACATGGTTCCCTCCATCTTGCGCCCAGAAGCCCTGAGCAGCCCCTTGCTGGCTGGAACTCTTCCAGCCTGCAATGGGAAACCTGTTGTTTCCCAGGCTTTTCTTCTTCAAAGGAGAAAATCCACATTTTTTTTCTCCTTCAAAAGAGGAAAATATGCATTTTTTCCACAGGAAATGGAAAAAATGGATTCTGGATTGTGACTAACAATTTAGGAAAAACATAGCCTCATCTAAACTGGTCCCAGATGTGTCCTTTGGAATATACTCAGCAGGCTCCAAAGTCACATCGTGACTTTGTGATACTAATCTTATGTGGATACTATTTTATTGTGATTCTAACCCAGAAGAATGAACAGGCTGGCACACTATCTCCACAGTCGGGGTACTAGGAAAGAAGCTGATATTTCTCATCCTGTCCGTCTCTGTTCTCTTACCTGAATTCCATTCTGGCTAACCTCTGTTGTAATTATGTTGCCTGTAAACATCATTGTATTCAACTCTGTCTAGGATTCATAAACACATGACTACAGGGAGGTGCCAGACTTTCATGTTTGCCTCTGAAAAGTCTCTTCCTAGGTCTAATCCTGCGAGCCTTTTTGGGTTTGCTCACTCTTGGTATAATCTTAAATTTTCTATTTATAGAATGAGAAGGAGAATAACACAGATACCAGCTGAGCTATAAATCAAGACAACAGAAATCTGCAGGAACTATGGAGTTACCGTCATCCACAGCATATTTAGAGATTGTCCAGGATACCAGATACACTCTGAAAGTTCTGTGCCACCTCCAAGTCTGGAAGCTTGGTCACTTTGTTAGACCTATTAATACCTGAGTTTTTCAATTGTGTTTGTAAGTCCGCTAATGAATTCCACACTTGAGGTGAATCAAGTTCAAGCATGACTTTTGAAAGTGCATTTACAAACAGGTTGGGTCCAAAATCTGTTGGTCAATAAATTGTGTTAAACAGCCTAAATCACAAGCTCTGTGAAACAGACACTTTTTTTTTCTTGTCATTTTTAATGAAGTGCTTAGTAGGCTGTGTGAAATTTTGCTAGCTATTTCATTTCAATGCTGTTTTGACTCATTTCAAGCTCAAAACAGTAAAACTGAAACAAAATGAGGGGTTTCAAAACAGCCTTGAAACAAAACAAGAGGAGTCAAAGTTTCAAGTGTTCTGAAACTCAAGCTGGGCTTGCCTGCAGGGAAACAAAGTAAGGAGGGAGGGGGGAGAGCTCTCATATTTACTGTATGTAGCGGGCCAGTGACTCTGATCCTTCCCTGAGGTCCCTTCTGATCTCAGTGCTCTGGTGGAAGGATGGAAAAACAATATAAAAGGCAGGATTGTTTGAACTGGCCTGCTTTTTCTCACCCATGTCATGAGTTTTTTCTGGTCAGCAGCTTGAAGTGCAGTTTTCCAGAAACCCCTGCACCTATCTCCTGGAAAAACAGTAGGCTTTGTGAGCTCAGAAGGGGCTACCATCCCTCCCAAGCTTCATCTGACTTGGGAAAGAACTGACAAATGTATAAGCAGTTTTGTGGTTCCCTATTATAGCCTATGAGTGAAATGTTGAAACAGTTTTGGCAAAACAAAACTGAACAGTGCTTTTGAAATGAAACACTGTCCCATCATTTCATTTCCACTTCCATTTTGGTGCTGTTTCGCACAGCCCTAGTGCTTAGCATAATGGTCATTCTGACGGTGCAAGCAAGGCAGTACTGCAACAAGTATAAATAAAAACATCTAGTTCCACTAGACTTACTGCAACTTGTTTTCAGATGTGTTCCAGTCCAGGAGGCTACTGTTTCTGTGTCCTGATGAAAGGTGTATCTGAGACACCAAATTCTGAATGGCTTTTCTTTCTGGATTTTTGAACTCTCCCTCATCCCCAAAATATATTGAAAGCAGCTGAAAGGCCCATTGTTGCATGTGTTTTGGGGTGGGTGGAGGATGGTAATTTAAATAGTAATAGTAATTTAATTAGAATGGCTCCAATAAACTGCCCATAGCATCTCATGTATTTGGTGTCCTGCACTTCAGAATCATGGCCAGTTGCTTTAACTAAAGCTAATTCAACAAGCTTTAGTTAAAGCACCCTCACTGCCACTTTGAGGTGCGGGGATGCTGAATACACGTAATTCTGAGGCTGCAAGAGTGTGCCAATTAATTAATCCAGTCTGCTCTGCTCAGAGCAGATGCCAAGCATATGTATAGGTGCCCAATATGTATAGGTGCCCAAAAGGACCCAGAGTACATGCTGGGGTTCTGGTTTGGGAATACTTCTAATTCTAGTTCATGGAATAGGTGGCAAAATGTATTTGCTTTTGCCATTCTGTTGGCTTTGAATCCTAGATGCTATTCACTCTACAGGGGTTTGAATCCATATCTCTAACTTTAAAGTGAAGTTCCCTAACCACCAAGCCATGGGTTAGTCAGGATTGAGGATGTTTTCCATCTGCCCTGTTGACAGCAATATTCTGGGGTGTGAAAACTGAGTGATTCACAGGATCAGGTGGACAAAGGTAGCTACATTTGGTAGCCCAAGGCAGAAGAAGGAAGCCTTGGGTTCTTCCTTCTGTCCTGTATTGCCCAGGGGTGGGCGATTATTTGGGCCAGAGGGCCACTTAGGGAGTTTTGATGAGCTGTCATGGGCAGGGTCAGCACCCCACCTTGCTTGTATCTGATCTAAGAGCAGAGAGGTGAGTGGACAAAGGGAAACCTAACCTTTGTTCTTCCCTTCTCCCTGTACCTCTTCCTCTTCCCCGAGTCCCCGGCACACAGCCAAGCTAGGTTGGAGCAGTGCCACACTGTATTCCCATGCGCCACCTTGGACCACAAGGGCAGAGTTGGAGTAGATAGTGTCTGACCCGGCCACATACTGGGAACCTGGGACAGGGGAGCAGTGCAATGGGGGTGGGGGGGAACACAGCATGGCACTGTCCTGGCCAGGCCCAGGTAACCTGCAGTTCCTGGCCCTTTTCTCCCTGCACCCTCTCTCTCACCCTGAGTCCCCAGCACCCGGCCAGTGCCACACTGTTCCTGTGTGCCACGTCAGGCCACCTGGGTGGAGCTAGCCTGACTCCTTCCCAATCTGGCCATATGCTGAGGATTCCATCACGCAGAAGCTGTATCAGCCCCTCCAGCTGCACCCATGTGATGCAGCCTGAAGCAGCATGCAGGAACACAGCACAGCACTGTGTTAGTGGTGCCTACATAATGACTAGGCCCTGGTCTGGCCCAGCAGGGCTTGAATAACCCGTAGCTGCTGGCTCTCTTCCCCCTGCATCCCTACCCCACCAGCGGGGAGAACTTTACCTGAGTTTTGACTTGCCAGGGGCAGGCCGTCTGGTCTGTGAATGGTTGCAAAGTCAAAGCTGCACACAGACAGCCTTGCTGGGGAAAAGCCTGGCTAGGAGCTCAGTGCCCCCTGCCTTGGAGCATACACTGGGGGGCTGGGTAGGGGAGCAGCTGGGTGAAATGGGTGGATGGGTGAAAAATGCAGAAAGCCCAGGTAGCCAATTTGTCCTTCAGTGGAACAGCTGCGTGCCAGATAAAATCACTTGGTGGGCTGTATTTCCCTGTGTAGCCAGAATCCAGAGCTCCCTTCTTCCGGGGCGGGGGGGGGAGGGGGCTATTGAAATTTCATTAGTAACCACGTGCAGGATCTGATTCTAAAGGCAATATTGTGTTAGTATCTATGTGGCCATAGGAGAAAATAAAGTTTATTCATGAAGTGTTCCACGACATTCTGTACTTTGGAAATAATATCCTTTTTTGGGGGTGGGGTGGGTGGGAGCAAGGGACATGGACTTCTGAGGGCCTCTGATTTTACATATATTATTTTCCACTGATAATCAAGTGTTAATAAATATATTGGAATTTGCATATATTTATCTGTAAACCATTTTTTTTCACAATACTATCTTTCATTTAAAATTTAAGAGGAAGGCTAAAAAAATGCAACTTAGTTGTTTGTATGTAAGATACATTACTAAAACCTGTCAATTGAACATCAGTGTTGTTGTGTCTATTCAGTACCATAAAAAGCAGTCTTTGATTTCTGTCTCATAGCATTTGTAACCTTTCATGACTTCACAGTGGAAGAAAGTGGATGCATATAGAAGGAACATTAATGTCCATATATATATATATATGATGTTTGGTTCTTTATGACATCTGTCTCTCCTTGTGAGAAAAGACAAGTATGTCCCTATGAAGAGAGATGAGATTAGCTACCCAGCATTCCTTATATCTTAACTTACTTTTTAAAAAGTTAACCACACAAGCTATATAAATAGGATTTATGCAGTAGACTGCAGCAAAATAATTATTTTAGGTAAATTGTTTGTGAGTGTAATGTGGGACAAATTTGTGAGTGCCAACCATGGCTCTGTTATTATAAATGAACAGAACTAACAAATGTAATATTTAACCACAGGAAATCAAATATGCTTTCATTTTTTAGGATAGAAATTAAATATTTATATACTACCAATGCAGGAAAAGGCACCCAGATTATGTGAATAACAGAATTTTAATTGTGCTGTTTTTGAGTTCTTTCACTACAACCATTTCAATAAGAATACAACATAGTAACTGTGACTCATTCATTATTTGAAAGCTCCTTGAGTAAGGGCTGTACATACTTAATGCTGGGTTCCAGTTGCTTGAATTCATTCATGATGGAAATACTTCTGAATCAGGCCATATTCAGACATCCCTTTGTCCAGGATTTACAGTACCAGAAGGATCTTGAAGGATGTGTTTCATCTCCTGGCTTCCACAGTTTATTGATTTGGGCTCCTTCAAGTAAGCTCAGTCACGTGGGATATGTCTTCAGTACTGAGTTAATTTGGCACCTCCAATTTTAGCATCCATGTGTTGGCAGCCACACTTCAAGCCATGCTTGAATTTCTGTGCCCTCACAGTAACTAAGCTCCCTGTATGTGTCCCTAGGTCACTTGCCCCCTGGTTCTTTGTGCTGTAGGAAGCTGAATTACCCTGAGACACTTCCAGTGATGTGTGGGAGAATGCCCCTGTTTTTCTGAGCATATTGGGGTAATTGTGGGGAAGAAATGGAGAGCTATCATCACTCAAGTGATTTAGCCTATGTCCTGGTAGGTTACAAGCCTGAGTAAACATGACATGAAACTGGTTGGATAAATAGAGTATATCTACCCAGATGGAAAGTACCATCCTACTCAAGTAGGAGAGTTCTGCATGTGCACAGGAACAAGTTTAGGGCAGTAGCATAATGAGGAGTAGGTGATCAGAGCACCAGGCCCAGGTACCCACTTAAAGGGTGTGCAAGAATTGCCATCCCTGCTGCAGCTGGGCTGACCCCCACTGCTGCTATTTCCACCCAGATTATGGACCTGGGTTGTTATGCTGCTGAGTAAGGGATCCAATAGTGCTGTTCTGAGTTCTTTCATTACAACCATTTGTGAAGACACAACAACACTTGGGGTGTTGTGGGGTATGGCCACCTCCGTCTTATGATACTAGATGGTTCTGTTCTTATTGGTTAAACCTTGGCTAGATATCACAGAGGTGTATAGCAACAGGTGACTTCCAGGGACAGATCTAGAAGGGGTACAATGGTGTGGTTACACCCCATTTCTGACCATGATGCAGGAGCAGCAGCTGAGGAATATTTTAAGCCCCTCAAGGTAAGAAGTCCTCTTCTCCCTTCCCTGTGCACACTGGCAGTTCTCCTCCCCTCTCCTGCCCATTGCTACTGCTGTCCCCAATGATCTGGTAGTGGGGAGTGGCTTCTGAGCTGATCCTGGTTGCTCCAGGTGGGCTGCACAGGAGCTGGGTTCAACCTGGGACAACAGCCATGATGGGCTGGTTCTCTTTGGGTATCTCATCAGACCAGGAACAGGCACCAGAAGGGGGAAACCTATAATGAACTAGACTGGCATCCTAAACCTATGTGGGTCAGGGCAAGTCATCCGCAGAATAAGTAATGCCTGAAGTAAGCCCTGAGCAGTGCCCAGGTCCCAGCTGAGTTGAGTGAAGTAATAATAATAAGGGCAGCCAGTTTCATGAAGTGACAGGTAGCAGGCCCTACGTGCTCCAGCCCTAGAGTACCCTCTCTTTGTCTGGGCAAAAGTAGAAGTTCTTGCTTCTGATCTTCTGTGCTCTTTCTTGCTGGCTTTCTGGTTTTGACTTCTGGTTCTGACTCAAGCTTTGGTATTCTTCGCTTCCAGTTTCCTGCTTGTAATTCTGCTTTAACCTCCAGCTTTGATTTCTCATTTGTGGCTAGCTCTCAGCTTACCCTGTCCCTGGCTTTGGCTTCTGACCCCTGCTTCTCCTGACTTTGGCTCTGGCTTCCAAATCCAGTTCTGACTCCAGACCCCAACAGACTCCCTGGGGAGCCGAACTGGACTTCAGGGCTAGACTGCTCACATCCTTGTGCATATTAGAACCTGCTCTCCATTGCAGTTGTCCCAGGCTAAGCTTAGTCCTTGTGCAGGCTGGCTGGAGCTACTCTAAAGCTCCTCTCTCCCCCAGGACAGTGGGGGTGGTGGTAGCAGCAGGCAGGGTGGGGAAGGGAAAGATCCCCAGCTGCTGCTCTTGCAATGTGATCTTCCTATCTTGGTGCTGGAGGGGAGGAGATGCAGGTACCACTGCAGCACTGGGCACTGCTCCTCACTGCAAAATCCTGCATGTGCTTCTTGTGTCTTCTAGATACTTTGCTTATTATCCTATTTATTTAATGAACAGAACTCTTGATCAGCAGTGACATATCAAGCCATTAAATGATTTTTAATTTCATTTGACAGGAACAATGAGATCATATGTATAACATTCACTTTGTACATAACAGTACATACAACAGTAGCACATTTTGGGTTTGACTACTGCATTTTGTATCTACCATTTTGGATAAAGGCTTTAGCATTTCCAATGTTTCAGAACGGGCAATGGAAAAATCATCTCTTTACTAAGACATATGGTAGGAAGAAAATACAGAATAAAAGTATTGCATGAATAGTACTTGGGTGAACTTGTTACAGACATGTTTGCTAAATGTAACTGAAGCACAAATTCCCACTGAAAATGCATTTGCTGTGTGTGCCTACTAGTAGAACATTTGGATAGAAAATCTTAATTGAGATTTGGGTTATAAATATTTTTAATTTGGGTTATAAATATTTAAATAACTTGTTCAAGTTGGGGTAGTTTTCCAAAATTGCAGCAGACAAACTAAATATAACTGTCTGGAACCATTTGAATTTTTAAATCGCACAAAAATAAAAAATGAGTCTGAACAGAAAAACAACTTAACATGACTTTTTTTTTTTTTGGTCTTTTCTTGTTTCCTGACAATGTTTTCATTTTTCAGCCAGGCATAGCCCTAATCCTTGGCAGGGGACTGCACCCACTGTATTCTGTAACATGATAACACAGCAGCTGTGTTCCCTTGGAGCCTAGGAAGCATTGTTCCCGTGTCAGGGGTACAATGTCCCTAGAGTTCCTACTGGGCTGAGGCTCTTCCAAGCATCTCTTTGCTGAGGGGCTAGCTCTTTAAACAATCCAGAAAGAACATTTTACTGCTTTATGTCAAAAGCATAATTCATAATCCACCTAAAAGCCTGATCCTGTACTCCTTAAATCCAGTGGGAGTTTTGCCAACCACTTCAATGGGAGCAGGTTTAGGTTCTAAATAAATATATCTTCCAAATGACTTCATTTGTGCATTCAGACATCTGTCCTTTCTTTTATTTTAATAACAAATCTCAAGATTTCTTTGAATGCAGACTTTCTTGTTACAATCTGTAAGGGCTCATCTAGCTAAGTCAAAATGTAATCAAGAGCTTTTTGAACTCTGAGGCTCTTGAAAAAAATTAGCTAATTTTTAAAATGGCTTAACCCAGGAAAGAGTGGGGAGAGTTCCTTTATTTAGTCTGAATGCCTTTTACAATTTAGAATAGTGTTAATACTATCTTGGTATGCAGCTACAGACATAGACCTAATATCTTTAGAGAGTGGAATAATCATTTTAATGTTGATATTATATTTTCTTCCACAATAAAGTATTGGTCACCATTAATTTCATTTTAAATCTATGACTGATTCAATAAATAACCTTAGTGTTAACTGCCTATGTCTCTAGTGTTGCAGAAAGTTCAAACTGGTGAAAGATTCTCCCTGCCTCTTTATTTAGACATCCAGAGTATTTTGCTATATCACTCCCTATTGCTTTAAGGTTAAGACCTGTTTTGTGAAGGTGGCTTTTCTGTGTTCTGTCATAATTGTTCTGCTCTTGGTTGTTATGGAGATAAAGCTTACGCAGTCCTTTCCCCACCCCCCCATTTTTACTTTAGCATGCTTCATGTTCAATAGGTTGCCTAATAGGTTGTTTACTGTGCTATTTAGCTATGTCAAACCTCCTTTCTCCCACCTATGACACTTCCTCCTGTGACTTTATTGATGATGATATGGCCTGCGTCTTGGAAGCATGTCAAAGAGCGTTGCACATTGTCAGGCAACACTAACATCTTCGTAGCATGCTTTACTACAGCATATGCACATTTAGAGTTGTATGAGTTGTTAGAAAGTCAGCAAGACTGGTGTCTATACCATGATACAGACTCTGATTTTTTCATGACCTGTGAGGGAGACCAGAACCCCCTGCTCAGTGATTTATTTAGGGGACCTCACAAGTGAGATCCCACTAGATGATATCACAGATCATCTAGTCCAGCCCCCTGCACAAAAGGGAGGAAGTCATTGGGGTCATAGGATCCCAGCAAGATAAGCATCCAATTTACTCTTGAAGGTGTTCAATGTAGGTGCTTGAACCACCTCCGCTGGCAGGCTGTTCCAGACCTTGGGGGCTCGGACAGTAAAGAAATTCTTCCTTATGTCCAGCCTGAAACGGTCTTGCAGGAGTTTGTGACCGTTCGACCTCGTCATCCCTTGGGGCGCTCTGGTGCACAAATCCTCCCCCAAATACTGGTGTTCACCCTGATAAACTTATAGGTGGCCATCGAATCACCCCTGAGCCTGTGCTTTTCCAGGCTAAAGAGCCCCATGGCTCTTAGCCTGTCGTCATACGGTCTGTTCTCCTGATCTCTGATCATGTGCATAGCTCTCTTCTGGACTCTCTCAAGCTTCTTCACATCCTTTTTGATTTGTAGAGCCCAAAACTGGACACAGTACTCCAGCTGCGGCCTCACCAAGGCTGAGTACAAGGGGAGAATGATGTCCTGGGATTTGCTTGAGAAACATCTATGGATGCAAGCCAGCGTTTTGGTCGCTTTACTAGCTGCAGCATCACATTGCAGGCTTATGTTCATCTTGTGGTCAATGATGACCCCCAAGTCTCTTTCTTCCAGTGTAGCACTGCTGAGCCTATAAGGCTGCTGCAGGTTTTTCCTCCGAAAGGTGGAGAACCTGGCATTTTTCAGCATTAAACACCATCAGGTTCTCGTCTGTCCATTTGCTGAACCTGTCCAGGTCAGCCTGGATCACCCTCCTATCTTCTGGTGTGGATGCTTTGCCCCAGAGTTTGGTGTCATTGGCGAACTTGGCCAGTCTGCTTCTGACTCCAATGTCCACATCATTAATGAAGATGGTGAACAATATGGGTCCAAGGACAGAGCCTTGGGGGACCCCACTGGTCACAGGGCACCATGATGATTGACTTCCGTCAGGTACCACCCTCTGGGTCCAACCACAGAGCCAGTTCTCCAGCCAGCGGATCATGGTGGTCCCAAGGCCACAATGGCCAGTTTTGCCAAAAGTTGATGATGGGATACCAGATCAAAGGCTTTTTTGAAGTCAAGATATATGACATCAATCCCTTCTTCCTTGTCCAGGTGATAGGTCACCTGGTTGTAGAAGGAAATGAGATTGGTCAAGCAAGACCTACCCGCAACAAACCCATGCTGGCTATCCCTCAGGTTGTTGGAATCTGCCTGTCCATTAAGGATGGCCTCTTTAATAAACTTTTCTAAGACCTTCCCTAGGATAGAAGTCAGGCTGATGGGCCTATAGTTAGCCGGATCCACTTTCCTACCTTTCTTGAAGTTCGGCACGACACTGGCCTTCTTCCAGTCTTCGGGCACTACGCCAGAGTACCAGGAGTTTTCAAGGATCCATGCCAGAAGCTGCGATATAATGCTAGGCAGCTCCTTGAGTACCATGGGGTGTAGATTGTCAGGGCCAGCTGACTTGAAGGTATCCAGTCGCTCAAGGTGTTCCTTCAGAAGGTCAGCATTAATGGAGGGTAGGGGATCTCCCTCACCCAGACCTCCCTGTCAAGTGCTTGGCATGGGTGTCCCATGGGACTGATAAAAGACCAATGCAAAGTGCTCATTTAATAGGTTGACTTTTTCCTGGGCACCAGTTGTCAGTTGCCCCATCTGGTTCAGTAGGGGTCCAATGTTGTCCTTGCTTTTCCTCTGGCTCCCCACATATCTGAAAAAGGACTTTTTATTGTCCTTGATGCTAGAAACTAGTTGGAGTTCAGTTGCAATCATGGCTTTCCTGGTTGCTTCCTACAGGATATTGCAGAATATTCCTCCTTGGGAGAGAATCGCATCCTCCATCCTTTGTAGGCCTTTGTTTTTAGCCTCAGGAGATCTGCTAGATCCCTGGAGAGCCAGGGGGGCTGCTGTGCCCTCTTGCTGCCTTTCCTCTGAGATGGAGTAGAATTAGCTTGTGCATTGAGGATCGCTCTCTTGAGGAGTAACCACTCTTCTGAACTCCCCTCCTCCTGAGCTTGTCAAAGTCAGCTTTCCTGAAGTCGAGGATTTCAGTGTTGCTGACTCATTTGCCAGCTTTACGGCGGATAGTGAAGGTGATCAGTGCGTGATCGCTGTCACCCAGCTTCCCATCGATCACTAGGTTGCTGATTAGGTCATCCCCAATAGCCAGTACCAGACTGAGCAGTGCTTTACCTCTAGTTGGCCCATAGACTTCTTGAGTTAGGTAGAGGTCATCCATGCATGACAGGAAGCTTTGCAACCGCTCGGATTTTGCTGAGTGATCCTCCCACGAGATGTCCGGGTAATTGAAGCCACCCATGACAACCATGGTCCTGAAACATGCGGCCTCAGCCAGTTCCTGGGTGAACTCCTTGTCAAGCTCTTGACTTTGGGTGGAAGGTCTATAGTAGACTCCCACTGTTGTGTCCCCTGTGCTGTGTTCCCCATGGTTTTTAACCCAGAGGGTCTCCAGTCATCCACCCTGGTCACTAACATCAGCTTGCAGGGACGTGTAGATTTCCCTAACATAGAGAGCTACACCCCCACCCCTTAAATCTACTCAATCCCTCCTGTACAAAGTATAGGCATCTATATGCATGGTCCAGTCATGGGTGGAGTCCCACCAGGTCTCCGTTATCCCTATGATGTCATAATTATTTGTGTTAAACAGGAGGACAAATTCCTCCTGCTTTATTCTCCAAGCTCCTGGCATTTGTGTACAGTCAGGCAAGTGTCCCCTTGGGGGCTCTTGCCTTGTCCACAGATTGTACCAGGGCTGGGGCAGGGGTGGGATCCCTTAAGTACCTTGGCCTGCTGGCTTTGCAAGGGTTGCTCAGTGGGCCAGCAGTGGCAGTAGTCCCCCCATCTCCCAGTGGGCTTAGTTTAAAGCCCGGATCTGTTTTGGGAGTCCGGGAATCTGTCTCAACCACTGAGAACTCACCCATAGTGCTGCTGAGAGTGGTCTGAACAGTGTCTGAGGCTTCCAAAGTGTAAGAATCCATATTTCCTTCTGCCTCTATTAGCATGGTCTCAGAAAACACGCGGCCTGGTTTGGAAGGTTTTCCCAACAGGATTTAGAAAAGAGGCAGGCCAGAGACTGCCAGTCTAGGTCCCACTCCCCGCCCCTATATTTGCCCCCCTATTGGCTCAGTGGCATTCTCAGGTGGAGGAGTTTCCCGGTTAAGGAGCAACCGTTTTGATGTCACAGGCCATGTGATGGGAACAGGGTGTTCTGGGATGCAACATGGCAGCCAAGATGGCCACCAACATGGTTTCCTGGGGGGTTGGGCCTGGTGAGGTCACAGGCCATGTGATGGGAGCAGGGTGTTCTGGTATGCAACATGTCAGCCAAGATGGACACCAACATGGTTGCCAGGGGGCCTGGGGGTGGTGAAGTCACAAGCCATGTGATGGGAACAGGGTGTTCTGGGACATAACACTGTGGCCAAGATGGCTGCCAACATGGCTGCCTGGGAGGGGTTGGGCCTGGTGAAGTCACAGACCACGTGATGGGAACAGGGAATTCTGGGATGCAGCGTGTTGGCCAAAATAGCAGACGGGGCCATGTTTGGGGGTGGGGTTGGGGCGGGGCCAGGGCAGGGCACCTGTCAGTGGGAGGGGCTTGTCAGTTTGACAAGAGGTGTACCCTATATACTACTTATTTTAATGAAAAGGCTGACAATTATTTTAATTGCTTAAGAAAACAATTCTTCATGATAAGTGTCTGCATAAATCATTTCCATTTACTGTTGGAAAACATTACTTTCTCTGCTACCATTGCTGAAAAAAATTTGGTGGTTGGTTGATTTGTTTGTTTTACATTTGCAATTGCAAAGGACTGGGCTCACCAGCCCATTTCCTTTCCAGCTCTAGTCCTATAATAAACAACGGAACAATCCAAAGCAGGAGTGTATAGCTTTGGAAACACTATTTCACTAAGTCATGGCAACTGTAGGTTGCTGCTTCATGCTCCCATTTTTCATTTTGGACTAGGCTTATTTGACCTCATTTGTCAAAATGTGCTGCAGGCATGACTGCTGTATTATAATGCTTCCTCTCACCAAGGAGGGAGGCCATGATGCATTGTCAAGGAGAGTAATAGAATGTAGTACCATGACAACATTTCAGAAGCTAAATATTTGGTGGTTTTTGGTTTTGTCATGAACATTCCATTTTCTGTAGGAGAAAAGATTCATTTTCTGACAGCTGTGCATCTAAGGCCCTGCACAAGCATTCAAGTGACCAGGGAGAATTCTCCTTGGTTTGTTCTCTTGTTAAATAAGCTTACTTGGAGAAATCTGTCTGGACATTAAAATACTGAGCTCTTGAAGAGCAGAGGGTTTGCTGTGTTGATGCTGTGTAGACCAAGGGCCCCTATGCCCACATCTTGGAATGTTCTATAGGCTCTCCCAGCCTGCCTGGAGACTGATAGCAGCAGTGTTCAAGGCAACCCCAGTTGGTTGACCCAGACTGCTCAGACTCAGCCTTTGTCTCCTTACAGTACAATGGGATTGTGAACAGGAGTGTTCTGCTCCTTGCTTGGCTAAAGTAGTAGAGAGCACATCACTCAGGCTGAAGTCTCCCTTTGTGGGATGCTGGAAGATGCTGTGACTTGGACCCTTGGATGCTAGAGGATGCTGTGACTCTTTTAGAAGGGTATGTTGTATAGACCTTAACTCTCCCAGGTGTGATTTAACTCTGACTGTTTCCAGGTTATTATTTTTTTTCTCCTGAAGTGACCATATTTTCTTTGGGAGAAAATTCTGAATATCTGTACACTTGTGGCTTTTCCTGGGAAAGCAGCAACTCTTACAGGAGTAGCTAAATGTCTATACATGGCCTATCTCCACTTCTTATAGATCTGCTAGTTCTTTGGTTCAGTTGTACCTATGCATCTAATGACATAGCTTCTGCTACAATGATGTGTCTGAAGGTATAATTGTATCCAAGTTGTTCAGGAAAGTCATCATTTAAAAAAAATCACATTCCAGGAAACTACGAAGTAATGGTCATAGAAATTCCTTACCGCTGAGTTCTGCTGTTCTAAACTTATGTCCCAGAAGGCATAATCAACCCCTCCTACTTGCTGAAAATTATCAAATTTTGCAAAAGGAACTTCTCTTTTTTCTAGGAAACAGTCTACTTTTGAAGAATGTCCCTTGTTCTTAACGCTTTCCTGTCTCTTCCATGCCTCCCTCCCACCACATTTTTAACTTCTGTTTGCTCAACTAATCCAAAACTAAAATAGTGCAGCGGGGCCAACCTCTTTGGCAGGCATGCCACAAAATATATACTTATTCCATCTCCTCAGTGGAAAAAGACATGAGACAAGTCTTAAGTAATATGCCATCTACTTTTAAAAATTATACAGCAAATACATAGATTGGTTTAAGAGGTACTGTACTTCAAGCCTTTCAGCCTGAAGTCTTTTTTGTTTACATGGAAGAGATGAGAGCTAAGCAACAGAAATTCAATCCTCTTTTAACTGTCCCAATTTCATACCTCAGCCCTAACCAGGAGAGACCCTCTTTAGGTATAAAATGGGTATGGGTGGCACCTTTATAGATTAACTTGTTCAGAAAGGCATGAACATCTGTAGGCTACAGCTTATTTAATCAGGTACTATCAGTCTTAATATTTACATTCACAATCTGATCCTTCTGCAGAGTTTGACAAGGACAATGGTGATGTCATGTGATTGGTGTCCACAGCTAAAAGACTTTCAAAGTTTCTACAAATACTATTTCAGTACATTTCTTCCTTGTCCTAAACATCAGCCAGTCAACTTTTAATGAATGCTACATAAAAACAAGAAAATGCCATCTATTTTTCTTTACATTTAAGATCTTTTAACTGGCTTGAAACCATTGGAATCAATTCAGGAATCAGCTGCAGCCTGCAACAAATGTCAATACCATCTGCCAATGAAAAATATCTCCAGGCTCTGTGATTATGTATCAATTCAGTATCATTTTGGATGAGGCCAAGCCGACTACTTATGCGCATCTTGCACCAAGACAAGAACCCTTTACTAATAAACTCTTGTATTGTTAAGAGGCTCCTAGTACTGAGAAGTTGCAGTATACTGCACACACAATATTTTTTTTCTGTCAGCTATTATGTAGAAATATTTCACCACAACAAATTGCCATACAATACTTTAGACATGTCATATCTCCCAGACACTTTGACTGCACAGATTTATCTTGGAGAGATAGAAACATATTTCCCATGCATCTACTGGGGGGAACCATATGGAATGAATGTTAGTGAGGTATGCATAGAAATGTTTTTCTACCTTATTCAGTGGTATGTGCAATACTTGGAGGGGTAATGGATCCTAGCATAAATTAGATGGGTCATTACAAATGAATGCTAATAATGCATCATGTCATTATGTATACTGTAGAAGCGTGATATCTAAGAAATAATTGAGAGTCCTAAAATGTCCTATTCTTTTTTTATTCTTCTGCTTATAGAAGACAGACTGCCTTTAGAACAGCTATACAAACCTTGGATGAGAGAAATTCAAACCAATTTTAAAACCTGTAACCACATTCCAATACATTAAAGAATCGCAGAATTTAAGGGTGCATCCACACATGCAAGCACATGCACTTGCAGCAGCTCAAATAGAAGCAGTACAAATTTGAACCAGGGCTTTTTTGCTTCAGTGTACATGCTTGGACACGTACTTTGTTGTGGATCTAATTGTGCCACTTAGAGCAAAATAACCCTGCCAGGCTCCTCCTGGATCTGCAGCCAGGGGGAGCTAGATCTACACCTGTGCTGTCCCCAGCAGTATAAAAAGCCACCCTGGCAAGTTGCCCAGGGCTACTAGCTCTCAAGAGCTTTTGGAGCCTGCCAGTTGGTACCTGGGGACACTTCCATGTGTGCCAGCTGGACTGCTGAAGCAGCTCTGAGAGTTCCCTGCACCGTCTGCCCACTGCAACAGTCTGCTGCACACCTGCTGGACTCGGATAGGGACTGCAGAGCCAGTAGAGGCATCTGCCCCTCCGGGCCAGCTGCCAGTGGACTGTGGTTGCAGGGTTGGCCTCTGTGTGGCATTACTGCCACATGTGCCCTCTACCCGGCTATCTGGGCAGCTATTGCCCGGAAGATGTTCCGGGTGTGGTGGCCTGCTTTGAACTGTCAAAGCATGTCTTCCTGGCCGCATTTAGCCAGGAGGTCAGCCACAGCCAGATGGGTCCAAGGTGCCAGCTCTGAACAGGCAGGGTTCTGCCACTGGCCTCCCTAGGAGGAGTTCTGGTGTTCACTATTGGGAAAACTGAAAAATCCCTCATTTAAAAAAAAAAAAAAAAAATCCCCAAATCACTCTCTAAAATACCCCCAAATCCATGTTCCCCCACAAGTAAAACAAGTAAAAGACCACTATAAAGAGAGAGAGAGTGAGACAATGACAGTGATCAGTTGGACAATATTTTATTGATATATTTACAGCGGCAAAGCAAGTCTCTTATCATAACAATAAAGTGAACTCTAAATGGATGTTTCATGAATACATGTTTTGCTGCACTCCCAAAAGGAGATGGCCCCCCCAACAGGGGTTTCAACTCCCAAACAAGGGGTTTGCCCCACCAGTGGGGGCCAAAAGGCCCCCTGCAGGGGCTACTACCCCCCCGAAAGGCCACATGCCCCCCAACTGCTGACCCCTGGCCCCATCCCACACCAGTTGCTGCAGCCCCCCCCATGGCTGTTCCACCCAGCCTCACCCCACAGTCCCCTAGACACCCCCAAACTTGCATCTCCAGGCCCCCATGGCTAACCCCAGGCATGATCACAAAACCCAGAAAAAAAACTAGAAAAAACAGGGAAAAAAAGCCTCTGCTTACCTGAGAAGCAGGGGTTGGGGGGCTCCAGGGCCTCCTGGCAGAGCCCCCCAGGCAGCACAGGACAGCCAGGGGCAGCAGGGCCTGGGCTGGGGCTGCTGGGGCTGTCACCATGCCTCGCACTGTGCGGGTGGGGCCCCAGTCAGCCATACAGCAGCTCCACCTGCCAGTAAGTGCTATTTTTTTTTAAGCTATAGGGTGGGGGAACAGGGCTAGGGGGTTTGTGGGGATGGGGCTGGCCAGGGCCGGGGTTGGGGGGGATGGGCTGGCCTCGCCAGGGGGAGGGGGCCTTGGGGAGGAGGGGCTGGCGGGGGGGCCGGCTCCGGCAGGGGGAGGGGGACGAGGGCAGTGGGCAGGGCCTTCTGGGGTCACCCCCATGGTCCCCTCCCCCCCAACCCTTTACTCACCAGCACTGGAGCCCTGGTGCTGAAACACATGGCTTGGCCAGCTGCGTGTTTCAGCACCAGGGCGAATGGCAAACCATAGAGACACTGTGGCAGCCAGAGGGTCTCCACAGGGGACCCAGCCTCCAGTTGCCTCAGAGCATGCCCTTCTTCACTTTTTTAAACACTGATTTTTTTTTTGATTTTTTTTTTAGACCCCTGCATATTCATTTTTTCATTCCTGCATGTGCCTGTTGCCCTACCTCAAAGGGGTTTGAGGTGGGGCAAGAGGCACGTGCGTGCTCATGTGGATACACCCTAATAGGTGAATCTCATAATCCTACCAGGAAAAGAAAAAAATGTAATGCTACTAGCTCTTGTGGTAGCCAGTGTTAAAAGCTTTTACTTAAAGCCCTCACACTGCCTTCTGCTGGATTTCAGACTGAGGGCCTCATTACATCATCATTTTAGGTGGCTTCTGGAGTTCCCAACCAGAACTCCATGCAACATCTTTAAATGCCTTAAATTACTCACTGTTCAGTTTAAAGTTTATGCCGTGTCAAGGCAGGATTATCTCTAATCTGCGTAACCACGATTCTATTTTCATTAAGGTGTGGCCATTCTTCAGAGCTATTCTGCCCAAATCGAAGTTTTCTGGCATCCCAGGAGGCTCCAGGGCTGTAGTGCTGTGTCTGCCTGGTGGGAACAGTGAGCCAGCCTGGGTAGTTGTGGGAGGCATTGTGGCTGCCAGACATTCCAGGTGTGCAGTGTTCACTGTGCCCAGCAGGAGCAGTGAGCTGGTCTGGGGGGTGCCCTGGGAACATCAAGGAGATCAAGCACCAGTGTTGGAGCCCTGAAGTGCTCAGTAGCTGCAGTGCTCCTGTGTGCATTGAGTCCTAGAGTCACCTTGGGATGCTTCAACCACCACTTACAGTCCATATTGAAAGGGGCTCAAAGTATTTTTAATTGCAGAAAAATGCAAGGAACATTATGGGAACATGATGGGGTACTACCTCTGCTTGAGGCCATGTGCAGCTCCTAGTTTTCCCCCTGCTCACCAGGCCTCTAGTAGAAAGTCACAGCTGTGCAGGTGAAGGACAGCCACAGATGGTTTTTCACCTTAAAGTGCGACTGCTCCACTAAGCCAAACAACATTAAAATAATGAATGTATCTGTGGCTTACAGCATAAGGTGTAACAAGGCTATAACACGTATAACTCTCTTACTTAATGCTGCTTATGTCATAAGTCAGGGACACCCAAATGGCAGCCTGAGCGTGGTTAATCTCTAGCCCCTGAGTTCCCACCTGGCCATTGATTTCCCCCCTGCCCCCACTGCAGCAATGGCAGCAGCCACCTGAGTCGCTGGGCTTCTCCTCTGTCTTCTACTTCTTGTGCCTGCCTCAGGGTGAAGTGCATCACAATGCAGCTCAGCATGGCAGAGCTGACAATGCTGGGGGAGCAGGGGGAAAGGTCTCCCACAGCATCCACTATTGTGGTTTGGGTAGTGTACTGCCCCCACTGGTGTAATCTGCATGGTGTGTGGCTTGCAGCATAAGGTGTAAGCCACACACCCAGCCATTTTGAAGCTGGCCAGCTGCCATAGATTAATGGAAAGACAGAGGGGTATGCCAAGCTTTTTAGTCAAACTTGTATTTCCTAACTTCCAAACTGGTCATGGTAATATGGTAATAACCCTAAGCCACACACACACACACACACACACACACACACACACACACACACACACACACACACACACACACACACACGTTTTACATTGGTAAGGTGACTGGTGATTTTTTTTTTTAATTGATCAGTTTTGGGGTTCTCATCTTGAGCTACTTTGAATTAGTATGACTCGGAGGATGGTTGCTTGGCACTAACAAAATCTTTCTAGTCTCAGTCTGAGCATTCAAACACTGAGGCCCATTGTCCCGTGTCTCATCTCAAACCTAAGCCGAGTATTATGTTTCGGTGTGATGTGGGGCAGGGAGTGATCCAGTGCTTTTGTTGTAGCATGATCTGAATGGCTGCAAATTTTCAAGGAGAACCATGGTACAAGAGACAAGCAGAAGCATTTGGGGCTTGACTGCACAGCACTGGATAGTAATGAGAACTGGGCTTTAAAAAAAAAGTGTCATGTAGCTACCATGGGAGCAGAGCTAGACGTGGCCAGTGCCATTCTCAAGAGCATGCACGAGCCTGGGAGGAGCAGTGGGTGTTCTCTGGGCAAGGAACAAAAGCAGCAGTGTGACATGCCTCCTTTCTTTCCAGTATTCAGTGTGCATGATACGGGAGTAAGTAGGTGGGGGATGTTTTAACAGTAATGGTCCCTAGCATCCATCTCCATTTAGACATGCCCTTGGAAAAGATTTCACATTCATTCTATAATTTAACAAAGTGATCAGGAAAACTGCTGCAGAAAAGGTTATTTTCACATTAAAAATATTTTTGCTGCTCAGCACTAGGGCTCAGATCCATGAACAAGATTCCTAACAGGAAATGGTAAAGTTATAATTGATTTTTATGCTGATAGGTTAGGGCTAAAACATGAAAATAATTAGGCAGCCCTGACTGAAAAATATTAAAATAAACAAATGTGACATTAACCAGCTCCGCATTAATTTCCAGCTTTCTGTGGCAACAGCTTGATTGTGACATAACATGCAAACACCTAATTGCTTCTGAACCACAAACATCCACACAGAAACCAAAAGTCAAATGAAATTTTTCACTCTGTTGTAACTCTCTTTCTCCTAAAGGATTTTTATATCAGCTCTTTTGTTTTCAAGCAAAATGCTGAAATAGGATTTATTTCAATGTAAGCAGAAAAGGAATATCTTTCTATAGTCACTGGAATCTAATCATAATTCCACCATATAAATAAAAACCTTTGCACTTCTAAAACCAGAGGAAAAACAAAACCAAGGACTTGCAGCTCTCTGTTCCCTATCTACAACCGCTAGTGGGCATCACGTCTTTTATAACAACCTTCTTCCTTAGAAAACTAAGATCATGGATAAGATTGACAGCATGTACTGAAGGTCAATGGGTTTGAGGGTTTTGAGACTGAAGGTCTGGAAAACAGTCCCACACCCTATAAAACATGCACTGATGGATGTCCAGCCTGACTGTCTCAGTTGACCACAAGTTCAGCAGCATAGCACTGAAGAGAGCTGGCATTTAAAGCTGCAAATTCCTAGCTAAGTCTGGGTTGTTTAAGGAAAAACAAACACTTTAAATGTCATCCAAAAATCAGCAGGCAGCAATGATTCTGGACCTCAAGTGCAATATCTGCCTCATGTACTACTTGGCAAGTAGGCCATAGCATTTTGCACAATAGCCCATAACTCAGATACAAAGCTGTAGTGTCCTGGCCTCTGCTTTTATTTTAATGTCCAACAGTAGTTGGGAATTCAACCTGAATTGTGAGCATGAATAACAAATGCCAACACCATCTGGTATAGAAGAGAAGCAGCTACAATTTGCATTCTGTTCTGAAGTTGTATCTAGGAATTATGAGACTCTCATTGTCACAGCATCTGAAAACCTCATAGTCTTCACTGTATAAATGACATAAAACCCGTGTGAAATACAGAAACACCCCCCCCCCTGCAAAATAGGGATCTATTGCACAGGGTTCCAAAAAAAGCAGCAAAGAGCCCCATGCCCCTGCCCCCCGCCTTTCCCTTTTGCCCTATTTTTTCAGGGACTTGAGACCGACAGAACAGAGGCTACAAATGGATCTTGTGTTTGTCCTGGATAAACCATTTTATCCTGGGACAAAGTGCAACCGTTCAGACACTCATGTCCATTGTCTTGGTATAAGTCATAAAATGGTTCACAGGTTAAGAAGTGCTAACAGTTTTGTGGGAGCTCGATGCCGAATTATATAGGACTGAATTAAGCACAGGCTCAGACCTGTTCAATTTAAAGCTTTTATTGTTTCACAAAGTCATAAACTAAAGGAGGTCTGTTGGTTCACGAGGTTCCCAAATCAAGCCCTTGCTCTCTAACCCGGAGGCTAGGTGCGGCTGCCTGATTCAGTAGTCTCAGAACTGGTCAACAGCTCATTTAAAAGGAGTCCCTTATCTTTTTTTAGGCAAAAGATACAAAACTGTCCCCATGGTGGAAGTGAGGCATCTAACATAACTTTACTATTAGTTATATATGATAACACTTACACATATGCATTTCTAATTCTTACTTCTATTGGTTATTTAGTTAACTTATCTATATTATAATATCAGGTGATACGCTTTGTATTATAATCATTACGCTTCTTATGTTAATTCTTAATGACCTTTATATTTCTTATGCTAATTTTCTATAACCTAAATACATTATTCATCTATATGTTTTACTGGTTTTTGCAGGGTTAAAATGTCAAAACTGACATAATATGTGGTTGCTTTTTCATCATTGCGGTTTAGCCATGCAGTTTCCTATTCTTAACAATGTAAGCGGCATGTCTGCTATTTTTATCATTGTTCAAAGGTCAGAAGTTCAGTATTTTCATCTAAGGGTCAGAAAGTGATTACCAGCATGTCAATCGCTGACTCCTCAACCTCCTTGAAGCATTCTGGGAGTTTTAGTGCATTTTTTTTAATGCTAGGCCTTGCTTAGCATAAGCACTCTCTCACAAGTTTGTCCCAGAACATAGCAAGCTGTGTCTGAACAGTTATCCTGGGATTGCATCATTGAATAAATAGCAGAAAAGCAGTAGTGCCTTCAGCTGCTGACTAACCCTTGATTAGGAGTCTACGTGTACATGCCAATCCTAGGATATTTCTGCTTCAGGACAAACATAGGCACAACTTGTCCAGGGACATATGCAACATCTGTTTCTCACCAGTCACACTTAGGAGCCTAAGTACACTAGGATACCCAATACGTGGCTCAAGACCAGATTCTAGTCCAGGTTTCCTTTCTTGCTTTTTTGCTAACTTCCCAAGATGAGAGAGAGAGAGAGAGAGAGAGAAAGATGCTCATTCAAATCTCCTACATTTTAGGTTGGATTCAAACAGCACAATCATAATGTCTCTTCATCAAATCAGTGGTACTCAGCCTTCTGGGCCCATGGGTGGTGTGTCTCAGTCTGCAGGCCAGATGAGTAAAGTCAGCACCTGGGTTGGTCTGTAGCCTTCATGCCACATGCCTGGATCCAGCCACATGCTGACATGATCTTGCATTCAGGGATCTGACTGCACACTGAATGCACATGTTATTCAGCTTGTGGGGATCCCAACATGTTCAGAAATTTGGCAGCGGGGAGAGGTGATTAATGTTCCCACTGTTCCCCCATTCCCAAATTTCCAGATTCCAGGGGAGCTCCATGAGCTGGATCTGGCCCATAGGCTGAGGGGTAGAGCACCCTGATGTAAATAAAATAAACCAAAAACCAACAAACAAATCTACCCCCCCCCTTAAATTCATCCAATATCAGAGCTAGTAAAACCATGTTATCCAACACATTTTGGTAACATATATAAAGTTGAGGGCCTTATCCAACTCAAATTTTGATTGGTAGATACTCTGGACATTTTTACATGTCATGAACCAAATTCCAAAATCTTTTTCCAGACCCAACCCTTTTAGGAGGTGATTAAAGGTGCAGCCAAGGGAATCAGATTTGTTGATTCTTCTCTTTAGCGTCCCCAACTCTGCTACCATAAGGACTGAGGCCTACTGAACTATGGCACAGCAAATAGGCTTGATTACCCCCAAACTACCACTGAGCAGCTTCTCCTGAGCACCCAGATAAGAACTTCAGGGTATATTGCAATAAAGCTCAATATAATCAATCCAAGAATCTTCCTGGTCTCACCCCCAAAATCTCTCATATTTGACACTGAAACTGATGTTTCACACAAAGCCTTCTCATAAGCCTCAAATAAATGCAACTCAGGTGTATCTCTCATCTCTACATGGTGTTTGCTACTCTTTGCTCAATTTCCCCATTAAAAAGAAGGGTTGAGGCTTATCTGGGAGCCCCCCTTTTCCCCCCGCTCATTAAATATGTATAAAAAATTACTTTTCTTTCATCATCTTTTCCCTCCAATTAAGGCTCATAGGAAGCATGCTGTCAGGAAGCAACATGAGCAGTTTTAGATCAACAAAATGATTTAACCAGAAGGTGCTTTTTTTAGCTGCCCTTCATTTAGCAAGCCTTAAATTATTCTAGGTCTGGTTGTCTTAACTGATTATGTACATATGGTTATTAAAAATCTGTGGCTTAAGTACATATTATTAAGTGTTACACGCAGGAGATTGCTTCACAATGTTGCTGACTTGAACGGGAGTTGATTACCTGAATTCCTGCCCTACTTGATTGTTCACATTACGGTTCTTAAGGAAGAATCATTAGGCTTCCAGCCTATTCAGGTGGATTAACTTCAAACTTTCAACTTCAAATAATGCAAATAATATTGGGTCATGTAGGAGGAACCCCCACCAATTCTCAAAAAATCTTCCTCCAGGTCATTTTGTTACTTTGCTTCCTGGGTTGTTCTGGGCATATTTTCAGTCAGAGCTTTGAGTGAGTCCCTCAGCAGCTCCAGCAGCAATCCATTTGAAGACAGCTGTGTTCAAGCCGTACTCAACCACATCACTGTCTCCCCTTATTGTGAACAAAGGTTCAGGATCTCTTTTCTAAATGTTTGACAAACTGGTTTTGAACCAAGCTTATGGGACTTAGTTTGCTCCAAATTGCCAAACTTTATACTGGGGAGTCAGAGATCCTCTTGTTCTGTCCTGTGATTGCAAATTCACTCTCTCCCTTTGTTGACTAAAATTTTAAAGAAGATGAGCTAGAGTACTCAGGAGCTCTTGCCATTGCTGAGCACCTGTTGTGTTAAGTGCTTCGCAGACTCAGAGCAAAAACAGGGTCCCTATCCCGAAGTATTAGCTTAAGACAAAAGACAACAGGTGGATTCAGACAGATGGATAACGACATGTAAACCACTTTATGTTGCAGTGTTTAACATTGGCCCAGAGAATGGGAGAGAAGAAATTGGGAGGAAATGTGGCCTTCAGTTAGGACACACAGTATCTCTGGTCCTATGTAGTGGGCAGGGCAGAGTGACTCAGCTGGAAAGACCCCAGAACATCTAGAAACAGTACTAGATCTGTTCAGTAGCTTCTACTGAAACTAAGAGCCTAGTTACAAGTCACACTTTGAGCTTGGTTTGTGCTAGCTCAGTTTGGAGCAGTTGTACCTTAAGGCTAAAAACCTTCTCTGACTGTCCCCCCAGCTGCACACCTGTGACTTGTCACTAGTGGGCTGCTGAGTAGGGGCCTGACTAAGAGTTCCAGCTGTCAGTTGCCACTACAGGCTAGTGAGCTTTTGTTAAAGTGCCCCTGCTGCCATTTTGAAGCACAGGGACGCTGATGCACAAGGTAGTGTGTGCTCAGAGCTGCCCTGATTAAAGCACCCCTCACCCCAACCCCCAGAGCACATGTAAAAATGGCCATAGAGACTGAGAAACCATCTCTAAAAGAAGACCAGGTGGGAATGAATTTATATGTGTGTGCTAAATTAATTGCTGTGTGATTATGTTGAAATCCTATAATTGAATATATGTACCAACAATGAAGGGAGGAAACATTTATGAGGAACACCAGTAGCGTTACTTCCTAATAGCTGGTGTTTTAAAGTCATCTATAGCCTTTCAAATAATATATATGTGTAAATAACATATATGTGTAATGCTTTTTATAAAGCTTGGTATGTGCCTAGTGCTTTTAAAAGGTTGTTGTAGCATGCTAGTTCCTTCTTTTGAAAAGTGACTGGGAATTATGAAATGTACTTTTAATGACTGCACGATGCTTTCTGAAGACACAGCTTTGGCTTGTGCTTCAGCAAAGAGTTGAACTGCAGAAAAAAGTCCAGTGCAATAATTATATGGTATATTGCCTCAGCATGATAGCAGTTATGGAGAGACCACTGCCTGTCAAGATTTTTCTTTCTCTAGACATCAGGGTAAAAGAAAGTTATGTTCTCATTGTAAAAAGTATGCTATTGTAATGATGGGAGCTAGGTGGATTTCTACTAAACTCATTACAAATCCACCTCGTTTATATGCAAGTGCATTCTTACCTAGAGGACTAAGACTTATTTGGCAAGAAACAACTAACCGAAGTTATTGTTTGGATCCAGACCAAATATGCTTATCTGTCTAAGATGGTGGACTCCAACCTTTTTGCTGTGCGAGCCAGATAGGCAGTGCCAGGTCCGTCTGCAGGCTGGACTGGGCCAGTGGGCCCAATCTTGCTGCAGGGTGTTGTGCAGTCTGACCCTGATCTGTCTGTTGGGGGCAGGGGTGGGGTGGAGTAGGCCCAATTCAGATGCTGGCAAGTTTTCCAACCTGTGGGAATCCCTGCAGGCAGGAAGTCAGACTCCGCAGGCTGGATATGGCCTATGGACCAGAGGTTAAGCACCTCTGGCTGAAGAGTTTGAAATAAATACATTTTTGGATTTGGAAGTAGAGCTGAATTCAGACTTTCTTTTTTGTGGAGGCTGTGAGATCAAATGAAAATCAAACGGTTTTCAGCTGTCAACTCTTACCTTTCTGTGATGGGCCAGCTGGCAGTGACTTAGCCCAGGGGTTTTGAAAGGGCAAAAGATGATTGGAGGACTTGGGATTTCCCTTCTGCACCAATCAGGCCCCAGAGACACCCTCCCCCCCCCCCCCCGTGTCCCCTGATTGGCCCCTTGGGTCACCTGGAGGGGGGTAAAAGGGGCAGCGTGGGCTGACTCAGGGGAGACCAGTGAGGGATGACAAGGAAGGAGCTTCACAGAGCTAGCAAGAGCTGAGCAGGAGCAGTGTTGAAGCAGAGTAAAAATGTTTGATTCCCACCATGATGCCACCATGATGGATACTGCCCTTATACTTGTTTCTCCAGGAGAAGGCACATGCTATCTCTGAGCTAGCATATGCACTCTCTTGTCTACTGTTTCTTATCTACAGCCAGGATGTTAGAAATCAGAATCATTAGAGTGGGGAAATGAAGCAGAAGTGATGTGGTATCAAAATAAATGAAAATAATTTGAAAGCATCCCTAGGAGTTACTAAGGAGCACTATAAGATATTCTGACTCAAAACAGCATGTCAAAAAGCAAGTAAAAATACAAATTGTAAACATTGAATAAAAGTAAATGTTTCTCTTAGATTTATCCAATAATCTATGATTCTGCTGATGCTGCAGCTTGGTTATTGACTAGGAGGATGCTCTAAGCAGAGGTTAATGACGACTGCAACTCACTAGAATGACTAGAGCTTTTAGTATAATATATTGTTTCTGGTATTATCGAAAGAGGATGTAATTTAAAAAACATAAATATAAACACTTCACGGACTGGAGACCAAAACCCAGCTTTCACACTCATCCAAGCTGTATGTCTAAGCCACCAGGCTTCAAGGATATACTCCCTCTGGCTTGCTTTTCTTCTGGACCAGTGATTCTTGCAAGCTTGGCTTCACAGTGGCTCAGCATCTACAAAAGAAGTTAAGTGTTTATATTCCAATTATGCTATAGCCTGGTGATTTTAATGCAGAGATGCAGACTTGAAAGCCCTCTGGCTGTGGCATCCCTAGAACTTGGGGGGGTGTCTTCATGTGAGATTACTTTGACTACTGGCCATCCCCTCTGTGTTTCTGAATAAAAGTGCCTGTGGCTGCTCTGTTTTGTGCTGAGTTCAATGTGGTGGTGCATTAAGCATGCTTCAACCATGTCTTCTGGTTTAGGCTCCCCAGGGACTTAGGCAGAATTTATTCCCCATTCTGCCTCCTGTTTGGAACATAGCAGAGGTTATGAGGGAGTGAGGCACCCAGCTGCTCAGATTGCAGCTCTTCTTTGTGTGCATAGAAGCCTATGCTTAGGCATCTATGAACCTTCCAGGTACAAAATAAAGATGTGAAATAAATTCAGGTGCTTAATGGGTTTTATGGCCAGTACAGCAGAGGTTTTCTAAATAGGTTTGTTTTTTTATTTACCAGCCCATAATTTCTACCTAAGTCTCATTTTGGACACCTAAGGTGCCCTTCTGTATTTCACCCTCTGTTTTGTCTAATATTGCCTAGAACTAACTTGCCTAGAAATTCTGTGATAAAAATAGAGGTAAAATGTGATCCTTCAGGATAGCATTCAAGTGCTTTAACCCTGAGACCAGGTTGCAACCCTCAGCTTTGTTCTATACCAGTGATTCTCCATCATTGTGCTGCGTCACCCTAGGGTGCTGTGAGATCTTTTCAAAGATGATGTGGAGTGCTATGCAGTATTAGCATTGGTAGGTGTGCAGACCTGATTCATGTGATAAATCCAAGTGAAAACTAAAATTTGGCATTTTCTGAGGGGTGCCTTGAGTTTATCAAGGGCTGCCTTTAGTATGAAAAGGTTGAGGACTACTGTTATACATACATTTTCAACATCAGTGATAAATGAGGATATCAGAGGATAACAATCTCCTTCCCTGTGCTACTTTGGTTCACTACTACAACATGGTAAATCCTCCGCAAGCTCAGAGCTGGTGATTTCTTATTTGTGAGTTCTTGACTTGGAAGGTGAATGTTTTATTGTAGTTTTTGTGTGCAATTGTTGATATTTTTAAAAATCAAGCTGGAAAATATCCCTAGAAACTTAATCACATGGTTTCATCTTGACATTACTGGGGAGCAGGGAAATTTAGTTTCACAACTCAGATCTGCTGCTTAAGCTAATGAAGTAACGAACAGCAGTTGTAGATAGTTCTTTATGTGTATTATAGTCAATAGACAGGGATGAAGCACATACTCTGTGCCAGAGTTTGGGGTTTCACATATCTGTTGGGAGCAGAAAAATGTTGAGAAGTAGAAACCATGGGCTTCATTTCAGGTTATAATAAGAAATGTGCTTTTCTTGTTATAGACCCTTCTGCAAATCCCACCCCACCCCATTCTCTCCAGCCTGTCTCTGTGCCTGTTGAGAAACAAATATTTTTCTATGGTAGAATAATGTGCCTTGGTGGGTTTAAGCTTTCTATTAGCGAACGCCACTGATCTTTCAGCCCAGGTGTGGCCAATCCAACCCCAGCAGCATTGGAGAGGGCAAGGTTTTGGCTATCCCAACCAGGATCTGTTTCATTTGTCTTAGTACCAAGAACTCCAGCCTTCTTTGCAGGTAGGTGTAAACCACACTATGCATACATATCATGGAGACCAGGGTGCTGGTGCTCCTGAGATGCGGGGGCAGCAAATTGCTGTGCACCATAGATTGGGAGCATTCTGTATCTGCTACAGCCAGTATAATCATGTTACCTATACGGGCCTCCACTACTGGCTTGTTCTTCTGGCCTGGACCTCGATGCCATCTGAAACTGCAGTCCATTTTTTCATTGTGCCTTTCCACCCTGGCACTAAGGTTGCGGACCAACCTAGGAGAAAACCAGGATATACGGCCCTTCTCCCCACACTGGTAACAGATCACTTCTTGGTAGCCCTCTGTACATTCCTCCCTTCATGTGGTCTCTTCCTGCCTAGGAGGGGCAGTGGTGTTCAGTTGTGGGGCAGAAGTTAGTCCGCTGCCTCTCTTTCTCTTGGGTGGTTCTCCTTCTCCCTCTGCTGCGGCATAGTCTTCTGCCAGGTGGAGTGCCTCCTCCACTGTCTTAGGCTGATGGCACTGGACCCACCTCTGGGCACTACCCGTGAGGTCTGTTAGAAATTGTTCCAGGACTATGATGTCTACTACCTCCTGAGCAGTGTGTTCTTCTGGCCATGACCATCGTTCCACTAGGTCTCAGAGGGTCTGTGCTAACAATCGGGGTCGACTCCCTTTGGGTCCCTTCTTGGCCTGGAATTTGTGCCGGTATGTCTCTGGTAAAATTTCTAATTGATATAGAATTGCTGATTTCACCTTCATATAGTCCCATGCCTTTGCCTTACTGAGGGCCCGGTAGGTGGCCTGGGCTGGGCCAATGAGGGGTGGACCAGCTTCCCATTTTGCAGCCATCGCTGCCCGTTCAAATGTCTCTAAGTAGGGCTCTACGTCATCTTCCCCTGTCATTCAGGGCAGTCCTGGCCCGCTCCCTTCTCTTACCAAGGACATCTGTTGGGCTGTGATCTTTTCACAAAGGTCCTGTTGATGGGCCCACAGCTGTATCCTGGCTTCCACCTCCTGGGCCCGCATCCTCACCATCTCTTCCAGCTGAGCCTGCTGACCCCGGACGAGTCTCAGCATGAGGCTGTGTGCCTCCTGCCAGTCTGTGGGTGCCTGTGTGTCCATGGCGTCTGCTAAGCCCTCCAGTTACTGGCCAATGAACCACTTTGTCAGTGTGTCTGCGCAAGGTACCCCCTAAGCCTCTTAATTCTCATCTGCCACGACCTTGATCTTAATGGAAATAGGAAGGAAGGAGGTGTTATCCAAGCTGGTACCTGTGGGAAGGACCATGCTGGATTGTAGTATAGTACAGGTGCTTTTATTACTCTCTTTCTTTATTTACAGGAACCCCTGGAGGAGGAAGCAGTGCATCAGACAGATCTCAGAGATCCCCTGGGCATCCAGGCCGATCCCCGTGAACTTCTGCAGTTGGTAAGTGCAGTGTAAAGTCCCAATTACCCACCACAATTACCTTATTAGCGGCTCATTAGTGGCAATGCCAAGGTTCCCTTGCCGCGTCTTGTTCCGGATTGGGGACTGCAGCATTCTAGCAGTCTCTTATCTCTAACCCCCTTCTCTTTGGGTGCCAGATGCTGAGTCCTTGCCTCCTCAGGGGCCGGGTCGGTCGTCCCCCGCTCCCCTTTGCCTCCAGGTAGCTCTGCCACATCCTGGCGCAGGAAAAGCCGTGGCTCTGCGTTACGGCTCCGCTCCTCTATGACTCACTGCTGCCAGCACAGACTTCAGGTGCGTAGTGAGGAGGACGGCTGATCCCGGGACTCTGTTGTTGTTGTCGTGTGGACCCTTGCGCGTGGGATCCTCCCTCTGGATCCTTCATAGCAGGGTCCTCAACAGCATCTCCTCGGCTTGTGGTGCCCAAAGGCGATTTCTCCCCGGCCTTCTCCACCTCTTATACTTTGGGCCCGAGTCTCATTGGCTCTTGGCGGGTGTGGCACACCTCCTCCCCACCGAGTAATAATTATCTCCAGCTGCCAACATCCCTCTAGTAACAGGGTTTCAGTCGGGACCCTGTTACATGAAGAATCAGCAATTTGGCCATAGACACAGCTTTAAATGTTTTTTCTTTATACCTCAAGGTACCAGGCATGGCTTGTGAATCCTGCAATACTGGGGTAGATAGAGCATTGCACAGGAGTGGGGGGGGAACAGGGGGCATGTGCTCAGTGGTGAACCCAGAAGTGGACCAGAAGTACTGTCAGTCCACTTCCGGTCCACTGGCGGGCGCTTGGGGGGCCCGCCGTGCCCCCCGGGTTGGCAATCAGCCATGGGGGGACCTGGGTACCTCCCCAGACCCAGGAGGCAACAGCTGGTGAGCCAGTGGCGATGTAGGGGGGCCCCCCTGTGCACTCCCTGGCAGACCCAGAAGTGGACCGGCAGTGCTTCTGGTCCACCTCCAGTCTGCCACCGAGTGCACTGGGGAGCCCCCCGACATTCCTGTGGGATGGTCCATCCTCCACAGCATCACAGCATTGATGAGCCGCCTGGTACCTTGAGGTATGTAGAAAAAACATTTAAAGCTGTGTCTATGTCTGAATCGCCAAATCTTTCTGAATCTCTCATAATCAATTCATAGGGTTCCAGTTTGATTCAGAAAGATAAAAGGGTCTCCTGATTTGATTTGGATTTGGAGATTTGGCCACAGAATCAGGCCAAATCTCTGCCAAATCAAATCAGGGACTGAAGCTTTGCACAGCATTACTAATTAATTCCTGTTTGGTTAAACTGTCAGCCACAACCTTTGGTAAATTGTTCAAATAGTTAATGACTTTAATTGTTAAAAATGCAACCTTTGGCTGCCTATACATATGTTTGTTGGTATTCTAATTAGAATGCTCCAGCATTGCTGCAGCCTCATGTGTATTAAGCTCCTGTGTATTTTTAAATGGCCGCAGGGTACTTTATCTAAACCTTATTAAATGAGGTGTTTTAATTAGAGCGGCTTGCCTGGGAACCACTCTAATTAAAACACCCACACTCCCACTCCTGAGTACGTGTATAGGCAGCCCTTGTTTTTAGTTTAAACACTCCACTCTACAATTTCAATTTCCTAAAGGTAATAGACACTTCTTTCCTTTCTTTGTTAAGCAAAATAGACTGAGTTTCTTGACTGTCTTACTGTAAAGTGTTTTCGAGTCCTTTAATCATGACTGATTTTTATGATCCTTTTTTTGTAGCTTTTTTTCTCAACCTGTTGAGAGGCTGTTAGAACCTAATAGCATGAGGTGTCTGGTAGAAGACCTCAACAGGAACACAACTATAACTAATGGTGTAATGAATAGTTGTTGACAATCACTCACAATCCTGCATGCTTATAGCATTTCTTAAAATAAATGAAGACGCCTCACAGCAGCTGTCACGTTCCCATTCACCAGACAATGGACGGGCTATAACTGGATGAAGGATCATGTTTCTCCTAGCAAGTTTTGATCTAGAAGCAGGGACCTGCTTTAAAATACCCTGATCTTCCTTTCCCCATACCTCCCTTATTTATCTGATAACCGCCTCAAATATCTCATCTTTAAAGCACTCTTGCAAGTGGATTATGAATAAATAGTGAAATGATCTTTTTTGTTGCTGGATTTCTGCATTGTACATTAACCTATTACTTTATTCTGTGCTTAAATTAATATTGATAATATACACATACTAGGCAAATATAAGACACTGTCACATCTTCCAACTGTGAGAGTCATATAGAAGTGGACAAATATGGGCAATGCATTCTTTGAACTGGACTCTCCATGTCTTTGATTCATGGCTTTCAGAAAATGGGTGATACTTTAGGGAACATATGCAAAAGCATAGGCAGCGGAAGGCCAGGGCTAACAAGGCTTAGCCCCCCAAACACAGCTCTGTTGCTCCAGTGCCAGTGTCGTGCCCCATTACTGCAGCACCATGCCCAGCAGTCCCATCACACACCAGCCCCAAACAGCCTGGTGGGAGGAAGGGGTGGCCTTGCACCCCACACTGCGCCCCTCCCTGCACTCCTAGCCCCCACAAATAATATTTTATCCTACCACTGCTGTGTAAAAGAAGTGAACAGGCCAGACACGACAATTTACATTTCTGTGCTATAGAAGCTTTACTCCTAGCTTTTTGTTTTGTTTTAAATCCCTTTTTTCTCAATTTACTCTTTCAAAATATTTCTATATTTGTACTCTAATGGAGTTTATAGTATTTTAAAGTATGAAATCAGAACACAGAATTTGCTATTTTGACTCAGAACAATGATCTATCTAGTCCTGTCTCCAAAAGTTACCAGTACTAGATAATCCAGAGGATGGTGCTTGTATGTTGAAACTGATAAATATATGGAACATTTCTTCATAATCACACTTAGTGATTAGTAGTTGATATGACCTGAGAGATAATGAAATGCAGACATGATTATAATAATATCTTATACAGCATTATGACAGATTTTCTATAAACGTGTATTCTTTTTGAGGCCTGAAAAGCTCTTGAACTCAATGATAACTAAGGGCAATGACTTCCACAGGTTAGGAAATATGGTACATTAAACAGAAATAAGAACAAACCCCCTTCTAACAATCTCTTATAAAATTTAAACTTGCTGCCTTTCAGTTTTATTAAAAATTTTAATATAAATATATTTATGTCTTTGGGGCTAATTCAATTTGTAACACCCAAGACAATAACCTGCCCTTTACCCCAGAGTGCAGAAAGTATCATGATGACCTAACCTCTTCCATAGCAAAGGCCATCAAAAATAATTTTTCTGTTTAGAAAATGGTCTACTATTGATTTAAGGGTGCTGATAGACATGCAGCTCCCTGCCATAACTCATGGTGCTTCAGAGGAAGTGCCATGAGTTACAGTGATTACCCCAATGCAACAGACATTTGTTGTTGGATCCTGGGGTTTGGGGGATTGAGCTCCAGTTTGAAATGTGTGTCTGCAGAATCTCTCCCTTAGCCTTTCCCTCCCAATCTCCACCCCCCCCCAGCTCTGGTGCTGTTTTAAGGAAAGGAAGGGAGGGAGCTCAGTCTGGGGTGTGTCCAGCCTCTGTTGGAGGGTAAAATGGGTGGATTGGAGCTCCTCAACTTGAGGAGGGGATGAGTGTGGGGCTCTAATCTACCCACCCCACTCTCCAGCTCAGACTGGCCAAACCCCAGACTGAGCTCCCTCCCCTCCCTTCTCCCCCTCCAATTGAAGGGGGAGATGGAAGATGGCATTGGGACCAGTGCTCAGCTGCATCAGCCCAGCCCTGCTTACAGGAGGAACTGACAGAAGTTAATGAAGGTTTTCTGCTTTGGAGCACCTTAATTTGAAACTTCATGTAATGAGGATTCAGATTGTTGTGTGACTGGGCACTCTTTTAAAGTGCTCTGCAGCTGTGCAGATCTTTCAGGGCATGGCTGTTGGGTGCTTCAGGGGCCTGACTGTGCAACAAAATGTAACTTCTGTCCGTGCTGTAAAGATTGTAGACATCAGAAAATCCATCAATTTCCTTTATACAGTGTTTCACTGGTTAATTATCTTCACTATTGAATATTTGTGCCTTATTTCCAGTTTGAAATTTAGTTTAAACTTCCAGCCATTGGATCATGTTTTGCCTTTGTCTTCTAGACTAATGAGCCATTTGTAATCAGAATATTTTATAACTACTTATTTGATTTTGTTTGTCTATTGAGAAATAGGGGCATGTGTGAGATTTTTAAAATGACTACTCTACAATCTGTCATGTGAAGATGACTAGACTCATGCATTTATGTATAGCCAGCTAATTCAGAACGTGAAATCTAAATTATTGTTCATGAGTAGTTGTTTATTTGCGGCTTACTGTAATAGTTAAAAAAAACCAAACTAATTTGTATGCTAGTTTTTGGTAAATTCAAAGGAGTTTTGCCTTTAACTTAAATAGAATTAGGATTTTAACCATATCTTCGAGTTGGATAATAGAATTATATCTGGGTAAATAATGGATTGCCAAACTGAGCATTTGGAAAAATAGTTATTTTGGCTTAAACTAAATCGGAAAAATTGGGAGGTTTGTTTTGTTTTTTTTAAACAAAAACCAAAAAATCTATTTTGGGTTCACCAAGTGAAATGAATTTTAGTCTCAGGTCAAACAAAATATTTCATCCATTCAATATATTTGTTCTATTCTGAATTTATATAAGCATTTCAACTCTCTCTTTTTTTAAGGAAAAAGTAGATACTTTGACATGTTGGTATTTTAATAATGTCATTCAATATTCTCACAATTTCTTCCCTGTTCTTATCAAGTCCAGACTGGGGTGATTTGCTCTGAATTCATAAATAGCTTTGCTCCTCCCAAGACTAAAATGTCAGTGAATTTGCCATTCACCAATAATTTCTCTAAGCTGTCCTTAGAATGATTCCTCTTCTTCCTACCCGATCTCTCTCTCCTGCCTGAACACTTGCATAAACTAAGCTAAAAATTTCCTCTTCATAAGTATTTTATAATATCCCTTAAAAGCTTTGTACAACTATTTCTGCTAGACAAAGCTGCAATCATTAATGAAATTATTTCAAAATTGCTATTCAAATAAATACTTAGAGAAATATTTTTGAGGCATTCAGTAAGCCTTCATTGTTTGCTGCAGCCATTTTATAGCTTAATAGTGTGAAATATTATATTGCAGGCCTAACAGAGATCAAAATAAATCCTTTAAAAAGAAATCTAGGGTTCCAGTACAATCAATGATGCACTGAGACAGAAATCATCTGCCTGTAGCAATGCCAGTAGACATTTACATATGAGTCTGTTCCTTGGTGGATAAGAGGATGCAAATGTTAAGAAAAAAAAAGAAATGCAAATGAAATTGACAACATCCGGGAGGACGAAGCAGCCTGAAGAACCCAAGCATGAGATCTGACATAAATTTATAGAGTCTTCAGCACCACGGTGGAGCTTTGCCCCAAAGGGACACGTGGCAGGAGATTCTGCGGTCAGATTTGGTTAACCTGAATCCATTTATAAAATCAATACTACACACATCCCTTTAGACTGGTTATCCTTTAAATCTTTTAGATATCATGCCCAGACAAATTGATAAATTAGGCCTGTACTAGGTTTATCTGAATCTTTCACAAATAAAGAAGCAATGTTTTGGGACTCCTGCATAATCCTACTCTGCAGATAAAATACTTTATCATTTTCACTACTGGAAGAAATGGAGGAGAAGGAAGAATACTGCTCTTAGAATCATATTCCACACTAAATACATTTATAGAGATATTAGCTTTAACTAAGACTCGTTTTTCTAGGGCAACTTCGCACAGTACTGAAAGGATAAAACCCCAGTGCTGTTAATTTGCAGATATTTATTTATATATGATGGGTGAGCTGGATGAATATTGTAGAAATTTCCAACTCACTGAATTTAAGAAGGAATTCCCTTTGGCCATGTTGTCAGTTTCTTTGTGGTCACTTTCTGCAGTTGTTGAGGGATTTTTATTTTCTTGAATGACCATGAAAACTTAAATTGAGATTCTCATGATTGATCATAGACAGTTTGAAAATCTGTGGATAATGGATTTCAAACTTGCAGCTTAAGAGTGGTATTTTTTAATATAGCATGTAATGCTGATCCAGCAAAGGAATGAATGTTAACAAGTCTGAATTAGCTGAGATGCAGAAGCAATTGCATGAGCCAAACAGTTTGGGCTGTTCTTTCACAAAATTACACCAATGCATACCATGATTTTGTGGGAATATGGCGATACAAAAAATTTAGACTAGACCCAGCCAATAAAATTTACAGCAGCCTACAATTCCTAGAAGTGATGCATTAAGTCTAATTTATTTTGCTCAGGAAGGAAGCAAAGACATTTTCTGAATGTCTCTACTCTTTTTTACCCTCTGTTTCTGTCCATATTCCAACCGGGGCCAAGAGTCTGTCTTTTCTAGTTGAATAACATTTGTGCAGTCAGAAAATAGAAATAGTATGCAATTTCAGGGCCTTTGGAAATGCAACAAAATTGGCCTCTAAAGTGGCTTAATTTCCCTTTTGCACCACTTTAATGGCGTTGCTATTTACATGCTCAGAGCACATTCCGCTTGAATGGCGTTGCTGTTTAGACACTTGGTGGTGTATTCCACATTAAATGACTTTGTTACATAGGAAGGTAAAACTCATCTGAGGTGTGTTAGTTTGCTATGTAACAAAGTGCAATGGTGCACAGGGTGCTGGAAGCTGACGTGCTCGGAGAAGCTAGGGCTTGGCGGGCTTCCAGTGCCTCATGCACCATCTCCACTGCCTTCTCCTGCTGCCAGCACACCCAGCCACTCTCCTGCTGCCTTGGTGCTCTGCCCTAGGGACAAGCCAGCCATTCTCGGGTGGTCCCAGGCAGCGGGAAGGTAGCAGGGATGGTGCATGTGGTGCTGGAGCTTACCTGCCTCTCTCAAGGTGGTGGGGAGCTGCCAGCAGGCTAAGCGGTTCTTGAGCTGTGGGACCCTGGTGCTTCCTTCTGCGATGGTGGCACCGCCCAGGCAGCACTCACCCACTGGCACCTGGCCTGGGTGGTCCCGGGGGGAGCCACCACCACAGAAGGAAGCACTGGGCCCTGTGCAGCTCAAGGGCTATGCTATGTGGTGGCAGCTTGTGCAGGCAGGCTCAACTGAAGAAAGAAAAAAAAAAGGGGGGGCGAAAAGCCTCATCTTTTTTTTTTCCTCCCAGGACTGCCTGCTTGCCTGAGCTGCGCAGAGCCTGGTGCTTCCCTCCATGGCTGCGGCACCCCCTGGGCAGCTCCTGCCTGCTAGTAGCCCACCTGGGAGCTGCCTGGCAGGCACCGCAGCCACGGTGCAGCTCAGGCAAGCAGGAAGGCTCTGAGAGAGGGGAAAAAAAAATCAGGCTCCTCACATTTTTTTTTCTTTAGTCAAGCCTGCCTGCATGAGCTTCTGTTGGATCACACAGGCCTGGGGCCCCATGCTTCCCTCTGCAGTGGTAGGCCCCCGGGACTGCCTGGGCCAGGTGCCAGCAGGTGGGTGCCTGCCACCACGGGGGGAAGCACCTGGGTCCCCTGAAGCTCAGGGACTGCTCAGCTCACCAGCAGCTCACTCTCAAACCCCCCTGCGGGACAGGCAGGTAGGCTGTAAGGATCAGGCCCCCTAGCCCTTGTGTACACACAACAGGGGTTTAGTTCAGTTTAGTTCTCCCTAAATTGAAATAGTGGAAGTGGTAGATTTTTATAAATACACCATTTCAATTTAGGGAGAACTAAACCCCTGTTGCATGTACAAGCACCCTCAGTGACCAGTCACAGTTGTCCCATACAATTCACAGTGCATTGCATAAAAAACCTAAAACAATAAACATATATAAGTTGCAGTTTGCAATAAGAATCTCACAGCAAAAATTGACCAAGCTGAAAAAAAGCTAAGTTCATGCAATGAATTCTTTATGGAGGTCTGGAGCTACAAAAGGGCTTAGGCATTGCACTCTGAGCACTGGTAGCACACAGCCTTCCAGTGCACTGGTGTCTAGAGGAATCCACAGCCTTGCAGATTCATTGGGACAGAGAGAAAAACAGAGTACTTAGCCAGGAGGGATATAAACCTTGGGCAGTGCTCTAACCATGGAGCTATTGATAAATAAGGATTGTTATCACTTGCCTCAGCAGCTATGCTTTGTAGGCAGTCTGACCCACTAGATGTGACTCAGAATGCCGACCACGTTGGGTCCCACAAGCAAGATAGGAAGAGAATTATTTTGGTTTGGTGATTCTGAAGAGGCTTACGCATGTCCAGAGGCTAGAGGCTTTGTAGCCATGGGCATACAAAGAAGCAGAACTCTGTGAACTTAAATTAGAAAAGTTCTGAGTACTTTGAATTGCACATAACCATTAGGGCTGTGCGAAACGGCAGCGTTCTGTTTTGACCAGTGTTTCAATGGAACAACATTGTGTTTCGAATTTTGTTTCAATTCAAAACAGCTGTTCCGTTCCTTTCCATCAAAACAGCGAAACTGTTTTGACGTATCACCCATAGGCTATAATGGGGAAGGTCAGAACAGCCTATAACTTTGTCATTTCTGGCCTAATTTGGATGAAGTTTGCCGGAGTGGTAGCCCCTTCTAAGGGCATGAAGCTGCCAAGTTTTAAGGATATAGGTACAGGGGGTTTGCCCTCAAACACCCACACATTCATGAATACACACACACACACTCAGTAGCTAGCTATGAATACTGAGCACCAGTGTCAAGATATACCTATCCCCAAGCTCTGGAGTCTGCTGTCAATGGCCAGTCAAGGCTTCTTTCAGTGTGATGTTGCTTCAGAAGGGGGCTGGCTGGTCCTTCTGGCTGGACAGGCAGGGTGCTGGTCAGGTAAAAGAGGGCACCACTAGGGGTCATGGTTCGCTGCCTTTTATCCCTTTCTGGCAGACTTTGGTGAGTCCCTAATTCTTGGGCTTACCCAATCCAAGGGTCATTGACCTCGTGGGATGTCCTCATTGGTAGCTGCTGGATGGCAGCTGTCAACCCCAGGGGTCACATCAGCAAGTATGTGTAGTCTCGGGAGTCCATTGATGCATTTTGATTAATTCACTGCCATGATGAATAGGGCTCCTTGAAACTTAGCAGGCTTTCTGGCCTCCACAGGGGCTAGCAGGCCTGCAGTTTTGACCTCTCTGTGGCTTAACACAAACACATGACATGAGTTTTGCTTTCAAGACTTTGGGGTGCTGTTTCCCCAAACTCCCTGCACCTATCTCCTTGAAGCTTGGTAGGCCTCATGCCCTTAGAAGGGGCTATCATTCCTGCACGTTTCCTCCACACCAGGCTAGAAAATGACAGAGTTATAGGCTGTTTTGACCTTCCCCATTATAGCCTATGGGTGAAATGGCGAAAAGTTTTGATTTGCTTCATTTTGTTTCAAGGCTGTTTCAGCGATATTTGTTTCATTTTGATTTTGCTGTTTTGACCTTGAAACAAGCTGAAACAGTGTCAAAACAAAACTAGTGACGAAACTTTTCACAGCCCTAATAACCATATACATTTCACCTACAACAGTCTTACTGTGGTGTGACTGCGCTCACTTCCACGGTGTTACTCCTTCTTTAAACTGCTAGAAATTAAAGAGACTGTAGTTACTGTATGTCATGAAGCACTCCCTGATAGTAAACCTTCACCCACTCTTCTGCTTCTGCAGCTGTTGCATTCTATATCCTTTCCCCAACACCAGAAATAAAGCTTTTTCCCCTCAGAAAAGTACTTCAAATGTATAACACATAGGTGACACTCTAAAATAGATACCTGACAGATGTCATTATTTTATCACATGCACAGAGTGACAGCTCTTGCTGATCGGTGCCACTCAGCCTGCAGGAAGCTATTCTAGTTAGGTTCTCTGAGTTTCAGTCGAAAAAACAGACTAGGTTTTTTTGGGTTTTTTTAACAGCTTTTTTTTAAGTAAAGGGAGAAAAAAAAAACCTAGAGCATTTAAGAGATGGATTGGGAAACTCCATATGCCTCCTGCAGCCTTTTATAGATGCACCTTTCTATTGAGGAGGTGGAAACTCTACCAGGGACAAAGCCATAGACAGAGACTGTAGTCTAGGACTTCATGGCCTTCTTTTACTTTTGGGGAGGAGAAGGGCTTTAAAAAAACTACTTCTGACCTAAAAGCCCCTACAAAGAATTTTGTATTTGGTGATCTAAGAATGTATTGTTTGAAGTGTCAGTGCTGCCCCTGCTGCAGAGCAAGAGGGTCAAACCGTCAAGATAGTAGAGAGCTGAAATAGAAAGGGGAGTTATGATCAGTAGTACTTCAATCGAAAGGACTGTGAAACAGTTTTCTGAGTCCTTTCAACGGTCTCTCAAAGTATGCAGTCTCCAATTTAGGGAACAGTCTGCTTGCCTTGGTAAGAATTTGTCTCTGTTCGTTCCTACAAAAAAGTCAATATAAAGAGAAAAGGATCACAGAAAAAGCATCATTTCTAAACAGTTCTTCTCACAAAGAACTAGAGAGAAATTAACCAATTCAAATGCATTGATGTTTTTCTACTTAAGTTAAAGCAGGGTTGAATTTATTTATTTGAAAGTACTATAATCCTAATTCCTGGGACTTTGCCCACTGCCTTTGATACTGCTAGTGCCTTCAGGCTTTTTAACATTTTCTCTGGATGAAGAGCCCTCACTACAAATCCCAGCAAACAGATGCACAAATGTTGGATGACAGACACTCACTGTTCTGCAGAAAAACTTCTAGTTCTTTGGGGGAGACGCATGGAACAGAGGTCCTCTCTGAGCCTACACCAGTAATTTCTCCAGATGCTAGTCAGAGCACTCTTAGCTTCCCTTTTCCTGGCTAATGCTCGACTGTCTTCTGAAAAGGCAGCGTTCTGCAGCCTCCTTGTGCTGATCGGAGCCTTTTTGTTTTTTGCTTCCAAATATGGTTTCTAACCTTGACCTCTAACGTTGTCTCAGGCCAGCCTCCCCCCTCAGGACTGCCCCTCCTCAGTCCCTGGGTTCTGCTTGTTTCTAATGGCCTTTCTCAGACTGCAATGGTTGCTTTCTGAAAAGATGGGGTTTCAGCTCTATGGTGACTGAAGCCACAACTCCTGCTCCAATTCATTAAGCTTTGGGGACAGCTGGGAGCTTGCCAGGCAAGGTGTTCTTGGTGGAACTGCTCAAAGTAAGCAACAAGAAAATTTGGACCACTTAAGGGCTGGGCAGAAATGCAGGAGGTTGTTTATGATCTTTTCATCTTCTCTCAATGTGACTATATTCCCCTTTTAGTTGTTGTGCTCATCAGCTTTCCACTTAGAGCTATTTTCTTAAGTGTATCCGGGGGGCAGGAGAAGGCTTTTAGTGCAGCTATGCTGAATGGTTCAGTAGTACTGTAGGAGAATACTCATTCTGCAGCAGGAAAGAAGTAGATGCTTTTGACACATCTGAAATGTGAAAACACTACCTATGGTCATCTGCTTTCCCCAGTTCATAGAGACTTCATTCACCCTTACATTTCTGCAAATGAACCAAAAGTGAGAATTTACAAGGAACAGACAATTCCTTGAAAACCTTGAAAGCTGCTTCCAGGTCAGAAAGTGTTTTTTTTTTTATTAAGACAATTACAGCTGTCATGTTAAATTAATTTAACTGAATGCATCGTGAATAGATCTACCAATTGCAGCTACTAGGTTAACATAATCTAGTCGGTGGTCCCCATATTTCCTGAAGAATTATATTGATTGTTTTGTGATAATAAAATGACTATCTCCCTCTTTTCCCTTCTTCTTACAGCTTACCCCTAAAGCAGGTGTCATTTAGTCTGCAACATTTTCTATTTTATCTGTCTTTGCATATAGCCACTAGAGTAATTCTAATCCTTCTTTCTGCACAGTGATAATGGAGATGTCAAAAGTATCCCTGAAATATTGGGCTTCTTTTCCAAACATGGAGAAACCTAATGACTCCTATATAAGATAGGCTTTTTGCCTACTCCTACCTGCATGAAACTTAATTTTCTGAATAACTAGTGATATGGTATCATTGATACATCCATGTATCTTCATACTGTCTCGTATCTATATTTACATACATTTAAATTAGTAAGCAAATAAGCATTTTCATACCATAAGAAAAATCCTGGCCTGTGCTAAGCATTTGGGTAGAAGAGAATATAGGGTGATTTTCCCAACACCAGCCTGGGCAGTAAGGCTAAATACAGATCGTCAAAAAGCTGGAAGTGGAATCAGTTCAGTCTATATGACTTAGAGAAAGCTGTGAAGATTGAATTGATAGCAAACTGAACTGATAATCAGTTTTCAGTTGGGAAAGGCAGGCAGAGGCCTGCAGTGACCTTGGCCAGAAGGCAAGGGGTGGTAGAGTATGCTTCGTATCCTGCCCCTGAGGGGGGTGCCCGGGGGGCGGGGGGCGTGCTGGCCCCCACAGCTAGGTATCTGGCCACAAGGGGAGCCCCCTGCCTCTCTCCAGGCCCACCTAGATCCCCCTCAGCCCTGGTCTGCATAGCTGCAGGGGGGGAGGGGGCAGAAGCGAGGGAGGATAATTCCCTCCTTCTGCAGGGCCAGGCTGGTGCACATCACTGACACACAGGGAAGAGCCGCAAAGGAGCCCTTCTTGGGGCTGCCCCCCCCCGAGCCTGGCATCTGCCGACATGTGGGAAGCCTCAGCTCTCTGAGCTGGGATCTTCCCAGCTGGGGGCGGGGGCTGGGCCATGAGGAGTTTTCCCCCTCCACACAAGACTGAGCCAGCTACACAGAATGAAGGATCGGGCCTTGCCACCTGGTGTGTCTTGATGGCTGTGGCAGGCCACACTGGGCAGCCTGGGGACTTTGTGCTGGGTGGCAGGGCCCAATCCTTTCCTCTATGAAGTGTTCCTATCTCCATGCCTCCATGCCTGGGGAGCATGAGCTCCCCAGGATGCCTTGTGCATGCTACCAGAGCCCAGCACCAGTGACAGCAGCAACATGTTGGGTGGCCTAAAGGCGTATGCTGGGCATCAGGGCCAAATGCTGCCTTCTGTAGAGCTCTCCCATCTCCGGTGTAAGCCCCCCAGACCACGCAGGACTTCCTGCTGCAACCCAGCACCAGCAGCAGCTGGCAAGACATGCTGGGCAGTTCCAGGAGCCTGTGCTGTGTGGTGGGGCCCTATCCTTTCTATGGAGCCAGCCCAGCCTGGCAAGGAGGGGAAAGCTCCTGGGGCCCAGAGCCCTCCCCTTCTCCCCCCAGCTGGGAAGAACCCAGCTCAGGGGCCAGGATTGGGTTGGGGGCCTTTGTTCTCCCCTCCCCTCTGCATGTCAGTGACTTGAGGTGGCCTGGCCACATGGGTGGTGGGAGAGGAGAATCACCGCCCCCCACCCCACAGCTGGGCAGACAAGGGCTGGGGGAGGATTCTGGGCTAGTCAGGGATTCCCTCCATGTGGGCAGATACCAGGCTTGGAGGGTGGCCAGGATGGGAGACTCCTTTCCCTCTCCCCACAGTGGGTCAGTGACTCATGCTGGCCTATCCTGGGAGGATGGGGGGCAATGCTCACAGACCAAGGTTCAGGACCAGGGCTGTTCAGGACCAGCTATTGCTCCACCCCTGCACTGCCCTGCAGGGCTGACAAGGGCAGGCAGGACCAGGCTGCGGAGGAGGCATTGCTGCCATAGCTGTCTACTAGCTGGGGAAGGGGATGCCCCTAGTTCAGCTGGAGCAGACAGCATGGCTGAGGTGAACCTCCCTGCTCTGCGAAGGGGGAGGGGGGAGCAATGCATCCTAGGATGCTGGAGGATTGGGACATAACTTGAGTCAGGAGGGGACCCAGGACAGAAGTTTCATAGTCTGATTTAACCTAAATCAGTTAAGTGTGATACCACATCTAGGTTTATCTTAAACTAGTTTGGCCATTTTGAACTCAGTTTATGTGGACTGAACTTCTATTCTCTTATGGGTTTAAACCGGTTTCTGATCACATGCACCAGTTTATGTATAACTTCTGTTCCTAGCCTAGGAATGTAAGTGATTGATGGGTTAGGATCAGTGCTTAGGGGATGGCAAAGGTATTTCTTATAATACAAGGATGTTTTACTGGCATATAACATTTTGGAAATTTTTTTTATGGTTCTCATTTAAATGGGTTACTGTACCAGCTACAGAACCATATGCTTTTTAAAGGGACAATAATCAGTACCATACCATACTCATCATCTATTCTGCCTCATTGTCTATTCTGCTCTGGTTCCTCCTGAGCATTTAGTATCCCTTGGATCCACCCACACAATGCATTTAGTATATTAGGAGTAGTAAGATAATAAATCTGAAGTCTCATTATTGGACACTATTACCTACAGTTCGCTGTAGAACTAATGGAGAGCTCCACAATTCACAACATACTGGAAAAGGAAGTCCAACCTAAGACCAGAAAGGGTCAGATTTAGAAGAAATCCAAAAGCTCTGTGTGACCTGAAGCAACCAACTGTTTAAGGAAGGCTGGGGAGCCTGGGAGGTGGCACTGAAAGCTAAACAAGTCTTTTGTCTCCTTCTAGCAAGCAATTAGATTTGGGTAGTGCAGAACACAGGGCAGAGGACTGAGTGGTCCTAGGGGGCACAGAATTTTGTTGATAAGGAGGTGGATAAATCAGGGTCAGCATGGGATTCCCTTGTTCACTGTCACTGCGTTTAACAGTTAGATGTGGTCTAGGATTCCTGGTTAAGTTACTGCTGGTTCACCCCCATTGTAATTGCTACCATTTAAATATTTTTTGTTTTTTACTGATTTTTGATAGACAATGGATGGAGCGGGAAATAGTTCAATGGTTTAGATCATAAAGTATTAAGTAATGCTTGCTTGGTAACCAGTTTGCTTACTCTCCCTTGTTTAGCTGCATGCAGTATTCCATAGGTAGAGCCCCTGCTTGATGGTCAGCAATCAGCTTTAGATAAACAATGTTAAGGGATAAAATGTTGAGCTATTTCCTTAGAAAAAGCAAGAGAGCACAAAAGGAAAGAGGGAGAATAGCCACTATAAACATGTAGCTTCTGTCTGACTAACTTTCAATTTGGCTGCACAACTGCAGTCCCAGTACACTGCTTTATTTGCTAGATTGAGAAGTGGCTGATATCCAGTGCTGGGCTAAGGGGTTGCTTTTAGTCACAGCGTCTGATCACTGGCTCACAACAGTGCTGCAACAGTTGTAACAGCAGCTAAAGCAGACTCTTATTAGACAGAAGATGAAAGAGATTTTAAAAGAAAGGAGAAACAGGTAAGAGAGGGAAAGCAAAACTTCAAGGAGGAACAAGTCAGAACCTCAGGCTTGCATCCCAGGCAGCAGTCAAAGCTGGTAAAGGAGGTGATATTCCTTGGTTCTGTCCCTCTAGCCTAGTGGTGCTCAGCCTCCAGTGCCGTGCTATCCAGCCAACAGGGCTCGCCATGGGTCTGGGAATTTGGTATCTGAGGAGTGGTGGCACTGCTCTCTGCTGCTAAATTTCCAGAGCTGTGCAGAGACCTACAGGCCGTGTGTGTATAAGGAGGGCACACTCCGCACGTAAGGCCAATCCTGGTGCTTGGTGGGGTAACATGAGGCCTAGATCTCCTTATCTTGGCACGTGGGGGGTGGCACTGGACAAGATCCTGGCACCTGAGTCTTAATTCAGCCCGCACACCAACCCCACACAACTGCAGGGCCTTGCAGGTACCTGTTGTAGCTTTCTGTAGTCAGAATGCCTTTCCGGGCCAGGATGATTAAGGCTTAACAGTGTTAAGGAGGATCCTGGCCTAGGAGACATTGGAGATTTATTTCTTACCATTCTGTTTCCCACAAGTCTACTGTGGTGACTTTCTTGATAACCAAAGCCTAAGAAAGAGTAACAACATTATCCTGTTAATATAACTAGTAATAATAATAATAGTACTGGTAGTATATTATTAATATAATAATTAGTATATAATTAGTATAACGATAATAGTAATATATAAAAACAGTGAACTGTGTCACTAAATGTTGCCTCTTATTTCTACAACCTTTTAGCTCTTTCTTATGACGTTCTGTCACGTAGAGGCTTGAAGATCCCTTATTGCAGTTCTTTTAATTGCAGTAATCCATTTTATACCAAACTGTTTCTAAAAGTAGGTAAAATATATAAAAAAAAATTAAGGTGAATGGTACTGGGTTGAGTTGATTTTTTTTTACCTTTGGAAGCTGAAGAGTGCATACATCACCACTTATCCCCATGCCTAGTATTGGGCAAGCCTCAGGGACTGAATTAGGAAGTGGTAGTTTCATTTTATTTGTAACGATTATATAATTTGTGCTTAGGGCATCTTCACCTCTTACTGTTTGGCAGTCCTAGTAAAGCAGTCATGCTACTTCAAGCATGTCATTGTTTATAAGAACCTGCCTAAGGCTAGTGTTCTGAGCGTGCTTGCCTCCAAGTGCATGGTAGACAAAGCATGCTACCAAGCCACCAAATATCTGGAGGGGATTAGGTATACTGCAATACACATGCAACCACCCTGCCAATTCAGGTTGTGTGTTTTAGTCTGTGAAGTACTCCCAAAATGTTCAGCTAAAATATGAGTATTTCTTGCAATGACCTTGAAGAGAATAAACAAGCAGTAGAAAATCCTGTGGAATTTTTGCTGGTAGCTCTGCAGTTTGTTAAAACATAATTATTATATTTAGTGCTGCTCATGTGCATAAGCAGGAGTGATTCTATTGATCCCCTAAAAAGAAAATGTGTAAGATGTAAATTCAAAGTAATGTAAAGTATTACTGAGCCAAATTGAGGCCTATTGCAAATGGGTGCTACTGCCTGGATTTCAGACAACCAGTTATTCTAGTCATGGGAACAGCCATTGTAGAACACTACAATACTGCACAGGATAGTAATTTCTGAGACTCTGGATCCTTCCAGTCTTGGATGCTGAGAACTCATGAAATAGCTTCCACACTGATCTTTTTGCAGATGTACTCCACATATGCTCCCACTATACCTCTTTCAGAGCTTCAGCTGTAGACTGGGAACTTGTATTCATTCCCCCAGATTTCTAATAGATTTCTCCCTGACAGTTCTGAGGAGACATGGTAAATTTGTTAAAACTCCATATTTTCTAGCTAATGGTTCTCTAGCTAGGACACATTCATAGGTGCTACTCAGAGCTATTTCCAAACTCCAGTGTTAATAGAAAATATTATTTGAGTTTGTCAGCAGAATTTGTAAGAGTACTATAGTCTTACTGTTGACAAGGTTTTTTGAAACTGCAGATGTTTTCCTGTTTTTTCACGATTGCAGATGCTTTCCTTATGTCCTGGAGCTACTTTATACATTTTAAAAATGAGGTATTTATTCATAATAAGCTATGTCAAACTCTGTTTTCAGAGAATCAAAGAGATTCTTCACTGGAGTGCCTGGGGAGAACTTCAGAAATAGAAACGTGTGTGGAATTAAAATTTTTGGTTAGATGGCTTGGCCTAATGCTCATGTTAAACATCAACTGTAACCAGACACATGATAAAGGATGATATTTTTTGCCTCTTCAGAAAAGAAAAATCCAGGATGATTAATAAAAATTGATTAAAAAAAATTTCTGTTTTGTTACACTGCTGGGTTCCACCTTGATAAAGGTCCACAACCATTTGGTTTTATGTATGCCTTCTTTATTTATCTGAAAAACAAATGTATGGTTCTCAAAACCTCCAGCCACATCATCTCAGGCTAAGATATGATCATATTTTCCAAGCTTAACAGCCTCATGTCTTGGTTAGTAATTGTCTGGAAGACCTCCAAAAATATTCAGCTGCTAGAGGCAATGATATTAGTAATTCAAAAGGTGGCACTCTTTCCTGTGAGTCATTAGTGAAATAATACTCCAGAATAAAGGTAGGGGAGGTATCCCACTGGAGGTACTGGAGAATTTATACAGCTGTTTGTTAAGATTTTGATACTGCAAGGCACTGAAAACTCTGCCCCTGCTCTAGGAAAAGTCTTAAACACGTGAGTAGCGCTGTTGCTGAAAGTGGAACTATTCATGTACTTAACATTACACGTGTCCTCAGATGTTTAACTGGAGTAGACTAAAGTGGTTGGTATCTTGCAGGATCAAACTTAGAATTCTTTATTATTTCTTCCTAGTCTAGGGTATGTATCTTTAGTGGTTTAACCAACTGAGTATCGTTCTGATTAGCCAAATTCTTCCCGCAGTTCATTTAGATGACGACAATGATGATTTCTCTTGTTTTCAGTAATGCTCACAAAGTTGTCGACACTGCATATCTCCAGCGAAGGCCTCAGAGTCTTGAACTGTAAGAAAGACCAAAGAGAGATAGGAAAAAGAGACTAGAAATGAATAAAGCAGATAAACCAGGGAAGATGCATCTTAAATTTTCAAAAAAAGATAAATGACATTTAAATGCTTCAATTTTTGAGTACACAACTCCAGACACCTGATTTTCTGAAAATTCTCTGCGCTTATGCTCTGAAAATCAAGCCACAGGTTGTGTACTTCAAAACTGAGGCAATGAAAAATAAGAAGTCATTTAAAAACATGTAATCCAGCTGTATGTATGGACAATCCCAAATTACCCTAAAAACATATGGTTGTAGTGTTTTGGTAAGTAGTTTACCCCATCACTATATGGACAATTTTGACTTTTTGGCTTTTGGCTGATCAATTCTTTGAGGTGGATTTCCTTTGAATGAAAGTTTTATTCCTGCATAACCAGGTTGGATTAACTAGGGAGGGGGATAGGTTCTTGAGGAAAACTTAGGCCATGGGAATTAGGTTGGTCACACATTAGCTCTGGCTCTGCTAGTAAATCTTATGTGAGTTGGAGGAATCACTTCATCCTTTGTTCTCGGTTTAACCATCTCCAAGATTGGGATTATATTTACCCAGCTGCTTCCAGAGGAGTGGTGTGTGAATCAATCAGCTAGTGAACCTTTACATATCTATGTAAATAGCAATTCCCTCTGGAGGAGAAAGCTGTTAGCTGGCCTTTTAAGTAGCTTGTGTATGTGGAGGCTGAAAGTCCATCATAGCAAGAAAACAGGAGTTTTCCTCTTGTTTGGTGTATGGGCTGCTGATCAAAAAGTTGCTGTCATATCTTCTGTGTGAATGCGTATTTTGGTTTAAAATTATGATTCTGGCATTTTTTGGCATGGAAGACATTTTAATGTTTATTTTTTTCATATATTTTCCTCACCACTTAACTTGTAGAATTGTTTTGCATTGCTTAAAAAAAAAGAGTTCTGCTCTGCACACAGAGAAGTGCAACTGTATCGCTCCCCTCCTTTCCCCTTTTTTACCATCAGGAGCATCCTTCTTTGTACCTTTGTATGACTTTTCATTTTCAATCCAGTTCTGTTCAGTTTTCCACCTCATCGCACCTTTTCTGTACCATGCTTCTGCCCAAAATTTGGCATATATAAGTTCTTTGTGGCTATCAAATATTTTAATACTTCTTCTTCTTTTGGGTTGTTACATAGTTTCATAAAACATTTCTGTTATTATGTTTTCTGCTTTCACATTAGAGACACTTAATTTCTTGATACAGGGAAACAATCTGCAAAGAAATAATTTTTACTTTGGACAGTACTATCACATTAAAGTGCTGTTGCGTAAATAAAATGGATTCACATGAATGCTAGCCTTGAAGGGCACTAAAAATGATTAAATGCATTAACCAAATGGAATTCTTAGCACCTGACCAAGTCTGTGAAACATTTCAAATGTAGGAGAGGGCGGACTGTGTGTTTGTTTTGTTAAACTTGGAGCATAAAAGAGAGACATTCTCTTATGCACCTTACTGATTGCATTTTTCATTTTGTTGCAAAATGGAGCATCAGTGCATGTAAACAAAACAGTTCCACTCAGTAGAGCGCATAGCTCAGAGCGTTCTGTCCCATTTTCAGTGACCTGGAAAGCACAAAGAGCGCTGTGTTACAAAAAAATGGCTTACCCAGATATTTGTAGATAAACTGTACCTTCATTATCAACATAAATTTAAAATCTATGAGTTTCCTTGGGGAAAGTTATTACCAGGAGAATAGGAGCATGGCACTCCATCTCACCATCATTTCATTTGGGAAATGTTGAAAAGCAGCAACGATAATGAATTTGAAAAGCAGCATCTCTGTTAGAGGCATGCTAAAACATTAAAGGCTAAAAAATATGCACTGAAGAAACTGCTGGAACAGTGCCTCATAGAATGAATCTTTATCATATAAGATGCCCAGCAAAAGCATTATTTTATTACACAATATTTGTCTGTGTAATAATACAATACAATACAATACAATACAATATAATGCAGCATTATTCTAGCCATGCAAAATCAATTAAATAAATGACAGGATTATCATGTAGTCATTAAAACAGAGCAAGGCCAGACTGACCTAGTGGGCTACTGTCTCTCACTTTGCTGCTACATTCATGTTCTTTCCCTTCGAAGCCTGATTTATTATTACCAGTCTGCAGTACCTCACCTCTTCCTCCTGCCTTCAGGGAAACCTTAAGTTTCATAGTTTCATAGTTTGTAGAGTTGGAAGAGACCTGAGCAGATCATTGTGTCCGACCCCCTGCCATGGCAGGAAAGAGTACTGGGGTTAAACGACCCCAGCAAGGTGTTCATCTAGTATCCTCTTAAAGACCCCCGGGATAGGAGCCAGCACCACTTCGCTTGGAAGTTGGTTCCAGATCCTAGCCGCCCTGACCATGAAGTAGCGCCTCCTGATATCTAGCCTGAATCTACCCTCTGCTAGCTTGTGACTGTTATTCCTAGTCACTCCTGGTAGTGCTTGGGGGAACAGGGACTCCCCCAATGCCTGCTGGTCCCCCCGACTAGTTTGTAACAGGCCACTAGATCCCCCCTCAGCCTTCTCTTCTGGAGGCTGAATAGGTAAGGGTCCCATAGCCTCTCCTTGTAGGGCCTGCCCTGCTGCCCACTGATCATGCGAATGGCCCTCCTCTGGACCCTCTCCATGCTGTCCACATCCCTCTTGAAGTGCGGCGCCCAGAACTGGACACAGTACTCCAGCTGCGGCCTGTCCAGCGCCGCATAGAGGGGGGGTATCACCTCCTTGGATCTGCTTGAGATGCATCTGTAGATGCATGACAAGGTGCGGTTGGCCTTCCTAACTGCATCCCTAAACTGCCGGCCCATGTTCATCTTGGCATCAATGACGACTCCAGGATCCTTTTCCGCCTCTGTACTGACAAGAAGGGAGTTCCCCAGCCTGTAGGTATGCTGCTGGTTCTTCCTCCCCAGGTGCATCACCTTGCACTTGTCAGTGTTGAAACCCATCCTGTTCTCATCTGCCCACCCCTGTTACCTGTCTAGGTCCGATTGTAGCCTATTCCTCCCTTCTAGCATGCCCACTTCTCCCCACATCCTAGTGTTGTCTGCAGATTTGAACAGGGTGCTTTATACCCGCTTTTCCAAGTCGGTGATGAAGATGTTGAACAGTGCAGGCCCAAGGACCGAGCCCTGAAGAACCCCACTGCCCACATCCCCCCAGGTTGAAAATGACCCATCCACCACCACTCTCTGGGTGCGGCCCTCCAGCCAGTTGGCAACCCATTTGCCAAACTCTTCCTATTCATTCACCTTCAGAACAAGACATAGGCAAAGGCGGGGATGTGTCCAGCTGGCAAAGCAAGTATAGCTTTCATATTGGGATTGACAATGTGCCAGTTAATTTGCAGTCATACCTGTAAGAATAAAGGCAGGTACAGTCCAATAGAAAAAGAAGGGTTTGGGTTTGGAGGAAAAGGGCCTAGATGTCTTTAGGCAATGATAATCTATACATCTTTTTATCATCAGTTTTTAATCAGAAAGCTCCATTGTGACCACTGAAGAATTTTATTTAAAAACTGATGGGATAATATGGCTGGATATTATCATCTTAGACATGTTGCTGTAAAGTAAGCCATATCCAAATGAAGAGGTGCCTTTCCAAAATGATGGGCTCACTCCAGGTGTCAGCAAAATTTGCACAGAGCATTCTACTGTAAATGTGAGGAGTTCCACTTCCAACTAGGATTGCAAGAAAGTAAAATCAGTTACCTGGAGCTACACAATTCAAAATATGAGCCAAATTGTGCTGCAGACTAGGATGGTCTGGCTAAAAACTTCCATATTGACAATGATAGCATAATTATAAATTGGTTTAGGTATCCCAAGTCCAAAGATCAGTAAAGATCAATGACTTGTTATTCTTTAGATAGAAATATGCACAAAAAATATTTAAAATGGCTCAGGATCCTTGGCTGAGAATTTAGCTTTAATTACACTATAAGTTGCAGAGCATTTTTTATTATAATTACTTGTATTAAAATATGTAAAGTGCAATTATAAGATATAAGAAGAATAAATTAGTATAGTACAATCTCATGGAATTTATGAAGATTATGGTATTTTATTGCGCACAAACCTGCAATTAGCCATGTTTGTTTTAAATTAATTAGATGTATAATAATACTTTATAATTCATCTAATAAAATCTGTTCATAATCCATTTAAATTTTACCATTAAAATTACTATCTATTGTTCCTCCATTTTACCTGTAGAATGTTTGGGAAAGTCCTTAAAATCACACTTGGAAAGAAAATTTTATTAAAATTCTTAAGACTTCAAAAATGTAATAAACAAAAATAAATTGTACTTACTAGAAAGAGTTAGACTGCTCACACAAAAATAATTGTATCAAAGTGTAAGGTACAGTTGTCAGACTAAGAATATTAATAATATTAATAAAAGTATGACAATTGACAGCTAGAAAATAATATTTAGAGATTTGATTTTTGGGAATTGGCTTGTAGGTAAAGTAGGTATTGCATTAGAACGATGGTCCAGGGGAACAAAAAGGGTCCATTGTTAACTGTTAGTGATAAAGTTTCCTTCAAGGACTGTGTCTGAGACCAATGGACAAATGGGTATATACAGGTAGGGAAACTGAAGACATGTACCACACTGTTCCATAACAGGAGATAAGGTGGCATTAGGTCACAGTGCCCAACTGCAGAGCCCTTGGGATTTCTGGTTTTGGTGGATGGACCAAATTAAGATGTGAGCATGTGATAGGTTTGTTGGAAAAATAGAATATGCTGACAAGACACAATGTGGGCAGTATGATGACCACAGGGGAATCCATCAATGGAGTGAAGAGTCATCAGAGGGGAGAAAAGGATACAAAAGGAAGGATTTCAGAGCAGCGAAGAGTCCCCAGTGGGGGAACCTGAGGCCACAATGGATAGAGGGCACACCACTAGCGCATCTCACCCATCCCACTGTGGGGTTGGGCAGGGGGTGGGGGGCTCAGACCCCTGACCTCCAGGCTGCTGACATCTGGCATTCAAGAGAAAACTTCAGGGTGAAGCTTGCATAGCCAGCCATACGTTGCCTCTGTGACAGCTCTAGGACTGCTAAATATAGAATCTGTTTGCCTTGCCTGCATTATTCTTATCTGCTATCACTGTGTATCAATAAAATTAACTTATTATCAAATGGAGAAGTCATGGTCTGTCTGCAGGTTTGGGTCTGCCCAGAACAAGGTATCTGGGTCATAAATCCAGTGCCAACAACAAAGTGATATAACATAAAATTATATTAAAACCTAATATTTTGTAGAAAAAAGTGCTGTTTCATGCTTGTTTGAAATATTGAAGGTTATTTGAAGGAATGCTGACAGTTATAACAGTTGAAATTATTGGACTATGTTTCTAATGAAAAATAAATGTTAAAGAGTCTGACAACTGTGCTGGTTAGGGTCTGGGACAGCTGTCAGAGGAGTGGGGGTGGCGAGGGTAGGGGGTGGGGGAGTAAAATGGGCTGCACCCAAGGCATGAGTGACACCAAGACACTGGTGACTTGGGACCCCTCCTCCCCACTTCCCCTCCCTGCCCTGCCCAGCCTGTCTTGGTGGGCAGATTCACCATATTTTGCTGAGGACAGGGCATTGGGGTTATCTTGAGTTTGGCTGCAACTGCACACATGCCCCCAAGACATGCAAGGCAGGGCCCAACACTAGGCCAGTAGAGGCACTAGGACTAGGGCAGGAGAGGCTAGGAAGAACAGCAGGCAGTGGGTGCATGGGAACAGGGCTGTCACTAACACTCACCTCCAGGGGGGTGTGGTGGGGGCAAAGTAATGGGAACTGGCTCCAAGGACATCGAGCCACTCTGTGCAGATAGCACTCTGCTGTTGTCTGCCCAATGGCATGACTTGGGCATCCAGCCCTGCCGTGCCCTGCCCTGCCCTGCCCCACTGCTGGCCCAGCCATATCCAAACTTACTGTCTGGGCTACAGACATGCAGGGCAGCAGCTTGGGGCAGGGGGGCAGGTGACCCCACACCCCTTTCTGCCCACAGTGAATGCTGCCCTGGAAGGCACCAGCCCTGGCTTTGGGCCTTATTCTTGCCCTACCCCATATCTCCTACTTAGGGCCAGTGGGCCACCCTGAGGGGCAGGTGTGGAATGTGCTGACTCAAATTGCAGTCAGGGTTGGGGTCCCTGAGGAGCAGTGCACTGAGATTAGAGCTCCCACCCACAGGGACTGTCCCTGGTGCAGCTGTGGGGAACCTCACCAGAAAAGCAGTAAGGCAGAGCAAGGAAGGGCAGTGCAAAGCTGGCTGCTTGAATGGTGTTGTGAAGGGAGCAGCAGCAGACTGCTGCCTGTATGAGTGGCTCAACATAGCATCCTTTTTCTTGGAGCTGGGCCCCATTGCTTTGCTCCACTCCTGGATGCCCCCACCGGGGTGACAGCCCCAGCTCCACCTTCCCACGACTTGCTCCACTTCCCAGATATGTCTTCCCCTGTCCTGGTACCTCTGCTGGATCAGGCTAGGCCAGGGGTGGGGCAGTCCTGGGTTGCTGGTTTCTTGGTGTGACAGGTGTGGGGTAGAAGGGGGAGGAGAGAGGTATGTGGCAGAGGCCTCTACTTCCCACTCTCTCCCCTCTGCTGGGCCTGGCTGGCCAGCCCCCAGCCCTGTCCTTATCCCTGTAGCCAGCTGTCAGTGATGGCAAAGGGGTGTGTGGGAGTGGGGGCAGTTTGCTGGGAGGCATGCAGGAGCACCTCCACCATGCTGGCCTTGTCTACTGCAGGCACCATGAAGCCGCCTGTAAGCGTGAATTTCTATTCTGTTCGCTCCCAACCTAAGTTTGGGCACTTAGAGTAAAGCGCAAAACTTAAACCACTTTTGGCTTGGGGGTTTGAATGTCTGTATTTAGCCTTAGTGTCAAAATTTTATGCAAAGAACGTAGTGATACCACAAATATAATATCAGAAATAGGATATCAGAAATGATAAGCCTTAATGCCCTATGGATATTGAGACGTGTAAAAGTGAATCTTCAAATGGCATATTATGCTTAGACATATTGTTCAAAGGTAAGTTAAGCAATCCGAAACATACCGCTACTGAAATGTAGAAGTATAAACTATATGAGATTACCGATTGCTTTAGTAACTGCTACCAGTAGAATTATTCTGAATTTTGTCTTGCATGGCGCACTAAAACACTAGAAGCAGCTTGTTTTTGTAGTGAAACTGCAGATATATTAATAAGAGATAATGCATAACATTCACAAACAGATCAGCTCATTGCTACTAACTGATATCAGGTTATCTGTATCTTAAACCCATGCTCTGATCAGTCAAATGGGTTGGTGGAAATGACAAAATGAAGAATAAAGAACTCAATTTTAAAAAATAATTTGGAAAATAAACCCCACACTAAATTCTAAAGACCCATATTTAGTTTTGTTAAAATATTTCAGCACAAATCTCAGTGCTTTTTATTGAAAGCTCCAGTTTAGAAAAACCTATTGGTAACATCTAAAATGCTTCTTGAGCTAAAGTCAAATAGTCCTACAGTAATTACAAAATATATCAAGAAACTAGCATAGAAGAATATCAAACAGTTGTCCAGGTAAGTGAAAGAGAATATTTGATTCCATGCAGCTTGGTACCACAGTCATACAACACCAAGGTCATGTATCATAACTTTCCCTGAGAAGCCATCTAACAAAGGAACATAATCCATCTAAAGAAAACCTGAAAGGGCGTGTGCTGGGACATCCAAAGTGTGGCTTTCTGACTTTAGTCACTGACAGACATAATACTCATCCACCTGTTTGCTCATAATGAAAAAACATGGACTGATCAAGAAGTGTCAAGTTTTTGATTCTCCAAAGTGGTTGAATCAACTGCAGAAAAAAAAAAAATGTACTGCGAGCAAAAAGTGGTTCTGTAAAAATTGATGTACAAGCTAGTCGTGTGTCTGTAGTTGAAGGAGAATCCACTGTTCTTCCAACTTTCTTCTCCAGTACTGTCATTTTCTTCCTCCACTCCTTAGCTGCTGCTTTCTTATCATACCCTCTTCATATTAACATTTTTATTCACGCTCAGTTTTCTGACTTTCTTTTGTTTCCATCTCCAATTCACCCCTCTCCTTTGCTAGTCTTTCTTCTTTTCCCAAATTCTCTTCCCTTACTCATTTCCCTTTTTCATTTTAAGTCTTACCTTACTTTTTTTCACTCCCTGTCTTGGAAGGGGAAAACAATCTTTAGCAATCCCAGTGGGCACATCTACACATGAAATTAATTTAACTCAGTAAACTGCACTGGAGTTTATTGCTTCCAGGCACAGCATTTACATGTGAGCCTGGGATCACAGCAAATTGAGTCAGGGTGGAGCAGCCCCGGCTGACAGGAGGCCCTGGGGGTCAGCCTGTCAGCCTGAGGCTTCTCCAAATTGGCTCAGGGTGCTGCAGAGGGGATGGCTGGGGCATGAGGGTGCTACAATGTAGGGCTAGCCAGCAGACAGCCCTGCACTGTGGTACCCTCATGCCCCAGCCAGTTCCAGTCAACATTTACATGTGTGCTGCTTTGGAGTAAATAACTCCACCATAGAATAGTACTTCTGTTGGGCAGCATTATCCCACAGCAGAGTTAATTAATTTACTTTGGCCCAATAGCACCACATGTGTAGACAATGATGCTTTACTGAAGTGCTAATTAGTCAGCTCCATAGTAAATGTCTTGTGTGGACACACCCAGTGTGTTTGAAACTGTTTGAGTTTTTCAAGGGAGTATAGATTCTCATCCTTGCTAGATTCAAGGCACCTCTCAGAAAATTCCAGCTCTTACCTTTCACTCATTTTTTGACTATAGAAATAGAGCAACTGTGTTAAAAGAACCCAGAAAGATCACAACAGGTCAGAATATTTTTAACATTATGGATTTAAAATCTCTGGGCTTATCTTGTGAATCATTTGTAGGTGTTTGTACACCTAACAGTCCTAATATTGAGTGGTACCTTGCAGCATCCTTAAAAGTGCTTATGACACCTAGAGTGATGGACATTCTGGTTGAGAATTACTGGTCTAGAGGGTATGGATATGTTTCTTGGAGAAACACTGTGATCAAGAGATGGTATACTGAATGAAGAGTCTGAAGACCTTTATTCTGTTCCCAGTTTTGCTGGCGACTGCTGTGTGGTTTGTTTGTTTGTTTGTTTTGGACAAGTCATTTCATCTCTCTTTCCCCTCTCATCCTTTGTTTGCCTTGCATGGTAAGCTTCTAGGCACTACTTGTGGTGCAATAATTAATGAAGAATATTGCATACATTCCATCAGTGTTAATGGAAGCTGTCTAATCTCTGACAATTTCAGCTCAGCTTTTCATTGTTCAGAGGCAAACAGTTGGAGTTTCATTAAGTTTGCTATGAATGAGTAAATCCAGCAAAGTCTTAAAAATGTAAGTCTTATTAACACTATGTGGGCATTTAAAGCTGCATGGTAGGAAAGTCACTATATAAAGACTTTAAATAGGCCAAACATTCTTTTCAAAAGAATAGCTTTCTCTAAATCCTCAGCTGGTTGTTGTGCAATTTGGTGTGCACCATTTTGTTTCTGTCTCCTGCCCCAGAATTGTAGGCTTTCCACTGATCATATAAGTTTATAATTTAGGAGACATTTTGAATGATAATTTTAAGAAAACATTAATATCATGGGTGACTTGGTGCCTCCTGAGTCTGGGGGGCACCAGATTGCCAGCAGGGGAGGAGGGTCCCCCAGTGGTGGATTGCCAACTGGGGGTTGTCCCCCAGTAGCCAATTATGAAGCCAGCAGCAAAACCAGTGAAACCAGAAGTGCACTTCTGGTTTTGCAGCTGACACTTCCAGGGGGTGCATGACTGATCTCAGGGGGTGCAAATGCACCCGCATGCACCCCCTACACATTGCCAATGATTAATATAACTCTTTTTTTCTTGCTACCTCTTTCTTTTTCTGTCCCCTTTCCTCTCCTTCAGTTTCTTCACTGTGGTTTTTCCTTCTTTCTCATATGCCATCTTCTTTCTTTCTGTTTTCTTTCTCTCCATCTAATTTTTAAAAAGTCTGTAACTGTTCTCACTATGTGCTAATGATTATTCATAAAAATCTTTGGAATTTACATAAGGAAAGGCAAAGGTGGAAGGGTGAGCTGAGGACAGGCTGGAAGCACATCTCCATATTGCCTCCAGGTTTTAACTTGTTTTTGTAGGTAGTAGTAGTAAGAGTTGTGGTGGCACTTGTTGTAGAGTCACAAAACTGTGTTTTCTTAGAAAAAAAAGAAAAGGGAAAAGATTAAGAAAAAAGCTTTATTTTATAGTTTTCACTTGAATTATTCACTAAAACACTGAAATGCCACAAAGCTGGTTGCCCACAAAGCAGCTCTTTAACAGCATCAAGAAAAAAAATCCATCTCTAGGGCAAATCCAAAGCAGCAGCACTTACAATTATTAATCAAACTAATAACACAGAAAGTATGATGATACAGTCATATACACATACAGTAATAGTGCTGTGATTCTACTCAAATTCATAATGCAGCGTGGTGGTGCAGCATAATCCCTCAGGTGTTTGACAATTCCATCTCTGCTCAGCAGTGTACAAGTAGTGGTGGATAATAGTGGGGCTTTGAATCATAGAAATGCCCAAGTGGAGTAGAATGGCAGAGTTTGATCCAAGGCAGCAACATGAAGTCCGCTTTATTGCTGACTTTTGTAAGTTATTGTTAACTTTTGGCAATATGTACCTTAGTGTGGCTCAACACTGAATCTTTCACGTGACTAATTGATTTCGTAATGGAACTATTTGTGAACAAGGCAAATATATATGTAACTGACAAGCAGCTATAAGAGAAAATGGTTAAAGAGGTAGAAATGGGGAAAGTATGAAATGTAGCAACCCTAACAGCTGGGGAAGAGCTCCTGCTTTGCTATCTATAAAAGGAGAAAAAGCCAACACTGTCATGAAATTGCTAAGTTCCTTCATGCCAACAGGAGTCCTAGATTCTAACCATAGTTATAAATGGTTCTCCTAGCATTTCCAGGTTCAGGGCCTGTGGAAAGGGTCCAGAACCCATATAGCCAATGTCCCTAAGACGGTCCACATGAGGAAGTCCAGGGAAACTGGTATCTTCCCATGTGCTTTGGGGTGGGCATTTTAATTAGACCAGCCCTTGGGAGCTGCTGTAATTAAAACACCTATAGCTTCACATATATTCAGTGTCCCATGCTTCAAAATGGCAGCAGGCTCATTCAACAAGCTTTAGTTAAAGCACCCCCACCACCATGTTGAAATTTGGAGATGCTGAATACACGTGACACCGAGGTTGCCGAAGTGTTCTAATTAGATTAATTGATTCTGCTCTGATGCATTCTAATTAGAATGTATCAGAGCAGGTGTTAGGCACGTGTATAGGTAGGTGCCCATCAGCAGAACTCCCCAGCAGCTTGCCTGGCAAGCTGGCAGAAACCTGGGCAAATTTTGGACAGTAACCCACCAGGCAGTTAATGTCCTACTGGAAGCCTGTATTTGGCAGATGGTCATCCAAATTGAAATGCTCCACAGAACATTTTATTTTAATCAGTTCACATTTTCTGCTGAAAAAAGTGTTTCACCAGAAAATTCCCCATCAGCTCTAGACAAATGTCAAAGATGTCACTAAAAGTCAAAATTATGCACCATGGGGAATCTGCTCCATTAGTGGAATGGATTTCATATGATTCAAAAGCACCATTCCCTTTTTTCATGAACTATATAATGGCGTCATTGCATGTCTAAGGATGCCATTATAAAGAAATATGTGATAAGACCATCTTTGTTGTGGATCACCTCTTCTCTGAAACAGCTCTGCCCTCTGAAGGTGAAAGAGTGCACCTGAATAGGCTCAGGCAAAAGATTGCTGGCACCCAGCAAGAGTTATAGCCACATGTCCCCTCTACTAAACCATCCTTCCAATTCCTGTTTTTTGTTGTTGTTGCTGTTTTTAAATCTGTTTTCCATTTAGAAAGTCATATAAATCCTGAGAAAGCAGAAGGTCTGGAGGCAGATGTTGAAATCCATGAGGAATTTTGTAAATTTCTTCCCCTGAGTTCACTTCCCAGGTTTTATCCTTGGTTGGAAGGGAGAGACAGGGCAATCTAGTCCAAAAATAAAAGGTCTGATTTTTTCAGAGTTCTTTAGTATAATAAGTTCCTAGACAACAATGTTACTTAAGAGGTGATGCTTTACTAAAATTTCAGATTTTGATTTGGTTGGTATTATATGAGTTGTGTGTGTTTGTTCTTTTTTACAGACTGTCTAAACGCAAATTATACATAATTCCAGGGTGGCTAAAATGATTCCAGCAAAATACAATGTGTTATTCAAATTGTTATGGGTTCTTGACTTTTCTGAAATTATTTATAATGATGATATTGACATGGTTAACTTGTTGGACTTACTAAAGATGGAGAACATCTTCTATTACAACTCCTCTCTTTTCTTCTATTTGTCAGAATAGGTGATATAATATGAGAGATGAGACAAAGCAATCTCAGTACAATGAGGGCTGAGACAGTACAGGAGTCTTGTTGATGTAGACATTAGGAAACAACTTTGATAGGTAGATGGCGCATCAAAATGTTCTGTAAGATTGGGAAAAGGTTATCAAGTAGTCTTTGTTTATGAAGAGTGGCACTTTAGGCATAGATTTGATATGTGTTTCACGAAGTTTATTAAGATAGATTTCAGGAAGTCTTGGCTAACTACCTTGGCTGGTGTACAGATGAAGGTAGCACATTCAGAATTCTAAAGCTAGTGAAGCTTCCTTTGCAAGATCATTACACATCTGTCAAACCAGCTGGTAGACTTCATCTTTCTGTATATTTCTTTTTGTAGAAGATGCAGCAAACTGAATCCAGTGGCACCCCATATGCCACTATCAGTAATGGTTACTACTTTCATAGAATAAAAGGACAGCCTGTCTGGGACCCACACTGCATGCCCCCCATTCAGTCTGCAGCACACATCCCAGACCAGCTGGGGTAGGGTGCCATGTATGGTGTTGGTCCTGGACCATCCAGAACGGGCACCATGTGCAGCACAGCTTCTGGGATGCCATTCCAGCTGTGCCACATCTGGCATTCCCTCCTCTTGCCCCCCTTCCAGCTGGTTTGGGACATGCACTGTGTGTGATGCAGTCCTGGACTGGAAGGGTGCCATGTGTAATGTGGATGCTGGGTTGGCCGGGGCAGGTTCCACATGTAGCATAGATCATGGACTGGGTGCCATGTGTGGCATGCGCCCCCAGACTCTGTGCACAGGGATGGACCAGTGGCATATGGGTCAGCTCAGCTCAGGGGCAGCACTAGGGATCATATCTTTTTCCCTTACCTCTCCCCTTCCCCATCAAATTACGGTAATCCAATGTCAGGGAGAAGATATGGTCAACATCCAACTTGAATGCTTATTTAAGAGAATTTTAGGACAATACAATATCATGTTTACAGGACAGAACCAAGTAATGATAATAGAATATAGGTATGCTGTTTCAGTAATGATCAGGCCCATGGCTAGGCCTCCTCTTAAGCTGTTTTTACCTTAAGAGGAGGCCCCATCCCCTGTGATGGGGATTTAGTCCCCTAAATTAAAACAGTGGGTTTTTAATTGCAATGATTAAAAACCCACCATTACAGTGTAGGGGGTTCCAGCCCTGTTACAGTAAGGGCCCTGATCTTTTTTCTTTTTTCTGCAGAGCCTACCTGCATCTCCCACAGCTGAGGGGTGAACTGCCACCAGGCCAAGCAGCTCCTGAACTGTGGTGGACTGCTAGTGGGTGGGTGCTGCCCAGAGGGAACTGCCATTGTGGAGGGAAGTTCAGGCCCTGCTGGCAGCTCACCCCCTGGCTGTAGGAGAGGCAAGCAGGCTCCCCAGACCAAAAAAAAGGATCAGGTCCCTCGCCGCTTTTTTCTTTTCTCAGCAGAGCTTGCCCATGTGAGCTGCCCCTGAGCTGTGGGGGGGCCTGGTCCTTCCCTCCATGGTGGTGGTGGCACCCCTTGGGGCCACCTGGACATGGTGCTAGCTGTGTGGGTGCTGCCCCAGCTCACAGGCAGCACCTGCTGAATCCAACTCTTCCCCAAGGACATGAAGGGAGCAGCGCCCAGTGGGCTTCCAGTGTGCTGGCTCAGGGAAGAGTTGGATCTGGCGGGTGCTGCCTGCAAGGTGGGGCAGCACTCAAACAGCCACCACCTTGCCTGGGTAGCCCCAGGGGGCACTGCCACTGTGGAAGGAGGGACCTGGGTCCTCCACAGCTCAGGGACCACTCAGCCCACCGGCAGCTTATTCTCCCGCCATGGGAGATGTGGGAAGGCTCCACAAGAAAATAAAACAGCCAAAAGGATCAGAGTCCTCATGGCTTCTGTCTTCAGCCTGACTCTCCTGCAGTGGGGAGGGAGGAGGGGGGGCCAGCTGTCAAAGGCTGCAATGTTACAAAGAGCAACATTGCAAACTAACCTACTGCAGCTGTGGTTAATTTGTAACATAGCAAACTCATTTAAATAGTAAAAAACCCCCACATGTATAGTGTGATGAAATTAAACCACAAAATGGCCAATTTTCATCAGGTGTATAAGTGTCCTGAGAAGCTCTTGTGCTGTCCCCTTATTAGGGAGTTTAAATACCTGCTGAAAGCCTTCACATACGTACACAATATATATGTATATGTATATATCCCATAAACTATCACTTTAATTCAATCAGGAATATTTATGCAAATTATCTAATCTCTTTTCCAACTCTGTTTATTTTTTGTTAGAAATAATTTGATGGTGCCTTATTCCAGGACCCTCCCGTTTATACAGAGTTTGAATAATATTCTGTTTTGAGGATCATTTCCATCACCCTTGACCCTTAATGGTTAAAAGAGCCTCGAAAAACACCTGTTACATCACGTGAGCCTAAAGCTTAGCTATACATTTTTCTATGAACATCCAGCCATTCGATTGTTTTCTTTAGCTTAGCATAACTTCTTTTTTTTTAAACCACTATGAGCACTCGTGCATTTTCATAATATAACTAATAAGCACTCACACAGCACATTTTAGAATAAATTGTGCTCGTGTGCCTCTTAATCTCCTGTTGATCCACACCAGCCTGTAAATGACAAATGCATGGCTTATTCTGGCCAGGTCTTAGTCCAGGAAGAAGGGATGATGTTTCCCTGCAATTTCCAGGTGAAAGAAACACTTTTTGGCAATTAATCCTTCCTAGTTATACAGACAGGACTCAGAGGCTTTGCACCACTGGCAAATGGTCTCTCTATACCTTCAATGGAAGGGGAGAAAATTGCTTGGCCAGCTCTTCAATGTGTCTCTCCTTTCCATCAGCGTATTTTGGGGTTGACTTAAGCCAGCTGCCCTTCAACCTGTATGCTAATTTGCTGTGGGAATTTTGACACTTTAGTAATGGCAGGGGTTGCATTTGTTGTGAGTGAAATGTATAAATGAATGTAACCTGCATAACTTTGATAGCTGAGTCCATCATATTTCTCTCTTTCAGAACTAGACAGTCCATATCTCAGGTAGATACTAAAAGATAATATGGATCACTGCAGAAGCCCACAAGTGAGAGTCATTGCACCTATGAGTCTTCCTGGAAAGGAAAGATTAGAGACACTGTACTGCTGAGCCATCTGCTCTGGCATTCTTATGTAGATGTACAATAACACCTTGGGTCCAACTGTTCTAGAGAACTGCAGCTGCATGACTATGAAGTCTGTGTCTCTGTCCATAAAATCAATTTTGTATTGCTTCTTGAGCTGTGTCTGTGCTATTGGGTGATATCTTGCTATTTGAAGCAGTTGATAACTACTTTCTTAATTATTTGCCCATAAACAGGAGGTTGAACATGTTATAATAGTTGGAGAGAGATTCAGAATTAAGTGTTGCCTTCTTTAGGACTAGTTAAACTATTGCATTTTTCAAGAAGATTGTTAGGTGCAACCATTCCCATGCCTAGTGAGCAGATTTAATATTTTTTGGCTTTTACCATGTGGGGAGCAGGTTGGGGAGGGTTTTGAACTGTTTCGTTGATTATGCCTCATCTTTTCAAGGCTTTTTGGGCTTCAGCATGTGTGATAGGATTGAACTTCATCATGAGAGGTTCAGTAGAAAGTACAAACTGGTAAGGATTGGAATTTCCTTTCCCAGTTAGCTTTATCTGGGTTCATGGTCAGAAAATTTGGAAGTAGGGGACTGATGGTCATTAATATAGTCACCCTTCCCCTGCCAAATTCCCCAACTCCAAGCCTTGCATGGCAGCCATGTTTCCTTTCCTCCATATGGTTGGCAACATTTCCTGCTGTCCCCTGCTCCCCATCCTGCAACTGGCTCAGTGCCAAGCCATGCCTAATCCCCTCCCAGATGACCAGATTGGGAGTGGGCCATATCCTCTTTCTTCCCCATCCCTGGATCAGGGCCAAGCCCCACCTACTTTCCTCCCCATTCCTAGACCAGCATTAGGCCACTGCAGGGCTGGGTTTGGGCTGGGTCAAGACCCCTCTCCTCTCCCTCTACCAGGCCCAGGTCAAGTCCCCTTCTCCCCCCGCTCCCATGTGCAACTTCTTCAAGTCCCCCTTTCCCTATGGGGCTGGGTTGGAGCTGGGCTGCCTCCTCACTCTGCTCTGCATGGCTGGATGGGACCTGCACCCATCTTGGGCTCCAGTTGAGATCACAAACCAGATCCAGCTTGAGGAAAGATTGGGCACTACCTATCCAGCCTGCTGGGTAAAAAGGTTAGACCAGTGGTGCTCAGCTTATTAGAAAAACTACACAGTCAATCCTGACACAACCACAAGACATATCACCCTAATCTTCCACAGGTAAAGCAGAAGGACTCTGGTGGTTGATGTCCTGCTGCTCCTAAGGCTGTTCAAATATGCCTGAGTCATGCTCCCTGCTACAGAGAAAGCAAACCCCCCCATAGTCCATACCAATTTGACCATAGAGTAAAATTTCTTCCTGACCCCAAATATGGCAGTAGGTCTGACCCTGAGGGAAGGGACAAGACCCTTCAGTCAGGAACCTCTGGGTTTAAGTCCCAGCAGGAGCATTGGCACACCCCAGTTGGCACGGTACTCACTTTACAAAACAATATCCAAACTTTTTATTAAGTATCTCTTAACCAGGTGTTTTCAGTCAGTTATGCCATTTTTCACTCGTTGCTTCATGGCAGGATATGCATTGGTTTATACAGTTCAGTCGCATAGTAACATTTTAAGGATTTTAGCATTTTCCAACTTCCCCTTACTGCCACTTTGGACTGGGGATGCTTTGTATGTCAGATTGTAGCAGTGTTGTCTTCATTGTGGTAAAAGCTAGGGCTGTGCAAAGCTCCAGTAGCTGATTCAATTAGGAGGAGATTCAGCCTGATTCGGGGACTGAATCTCCAAATCTGAATCGAATTGGGAGACCAATTAAAACCTCTGAGTTGATTAGAAGCATCCGAATCAATTTGGAAAAGCTTCTGCTGATTCAGAGATTTGGCCATAGACTAAACAGGTTTGGCAAGTCTGTTGGCGTTGGGGGAGGGGGGAGGGAAGGTGTGTGGGGAAGGGAGGGATTGGGGCTGGGACAAGCCCAGGCAAGGGTCATGGGACTCGGCAGGGGGGAGGGGGGGTTGTGGGATGCAGGCACATCAGCATTGGGGGCATGGGCTCTGATCTGCTGCCACTTGCCCAGTTGACATCAGGGGTGGGGTGCAGGATGCAGGCATAGCAGTGCTAGGAATGGGGGCTGTGCCCTCCTGCTGCTTGACCCCTTCCACCCAGAGTGAGCCATGCCTGCATCCCATCCCACCCCACCCCCCACCTTGGCTGGGCAAGTGGCAGCAGGGCAGAGCCCCCACTCTGAGCTCTGCCATGCCCACATCCCACACCCCCTCTGCCCCCCTCCCTGTGTAATGCGTGCCCCCACCCCAGCTGGGCAGCTTGTCCCAGCCCTGGCCCCAATCCCTCCCTCCTTCACACCCCTTCTCTGCCCCCTCCCCCAACCCCAGCAGACTTACCAGCTGCAGGCTGCTGTGTCAGCTGCCTGTTTAGTCTTTGGCCAAATCTCTGAAGTGGCGCTGAATCAAATCAGGACAGTGATTCGAATCTCTGAATCGAATCACTATTCTCTGAACTGGCTAAATCCGAAGCGAATACTTGTCACTTCACACAGGCCTAGTAAAAGCCATGCAAACATTGTAAGTTGATTGCCTGAGACACTGAATTTCATGAACACGTGGCCAAAAATACATAACAATTGATGCTAACAAATGAAGGCTTAGGGCTGAATTTAGTGTGATAAACTGAATTGTGCCTCAAGGCTTTCATTGCAACCTCACACAGCTAATAAAGCAACGTTGGTTGGAATTCTTCAAGAAGCAGTTTTAAAATAGAAACACCAGAAGAAAAAAGGCATTGGAAATTGCAGAGTTTCCTTGTAATCACATTAATTATCATACACATGTCTGATAATAGAGTACTAGATTTAACTGTACATGTGGGGACAAATCCTGCTCTCCTCTTTGTGGTAATGGGAATTTGACCACAGCTCAACTGTGCAAGAAAGATACAAAATACTTGCATCCCACGCAGGGACTTCATCATATTTGGATGTAGTTTGGGGAGGGCTGGAATTGGTAGATACCCTTAAAAAGAAAAGCACAGAAAAAATGGAGGGAACCTTGTCAGTCTCCCCCCACCCCCACATACTTTTTCTCACAGAAAAAGCATACTCCTATGTTTCTACCATTTGGGTCTGATCCACTGAAGTCAACAAGCAACTTTGCATTGACATTAATGGGCTATAGATTAGATTTTACATGACCATGTGGACAACATGCAGGGTAAAATGTACCATGAAGAAAATTATGTAAAGAATATAGATATTCTATTTAAAGCAACTATACAGGAAATTTACAATTTTCAGTGTTTCTCTTCTGCAGTGTTTATTTTCCAAAATTATTTTTCTAAAAATAAATGACACAGAACTTCATTACTGACTGTGTTAGATGCTAGATAAGCCCTGGAATACTTAAGCATGATGAAATATCTCCTAGATGTAGAAATCTGTTAATTATTGAATATAAGATGGAATTTTCTGCTGAAAAGGTTTTAACAAAACAATATGTCCAGAAAGTTTTTCTTTGTTAAAGAAAAACTAGAACATTATTAATTTAAAAATAAATGGCAGAGTCTTGTAAAGACAAAAGCAGAGATGATTACACAGTGACAGGGTACCAAAAAAGTTAAATTCTTTGTAAAATTACTCTATGATTTCATTCAAAATGTGGTGATGGATTTAAGAGTGCTCTCATTTCTCAAATAATTAATACTTTGGACCAGCTTCTTTTACTTAGTGTGACAGTAATCCGTGTCTTTTTTTAAGAAATTGCATTTAGCACAAATTCAAGCTCAATATAATTTTAATGATCACATGTTTTGGTCTAAAGATCTGAATAAAATTTCAAGTGAATATGGGTATTTAAACAGATACTTGAAATTTCTTTATTCAAGCAAAGGATTAGGAGGTAAAGATGGATTAAGTGAAGATATTGATTCTGGGGGAGAGGCATTGCTTACAACTGCAGAACAGAAAAGAGACCCAAGACAGCAGTGCAGGGTTTGTTTTGTTTTTTGACTCCTGGATATCCAGGGGTCAAAAAACCCCACAGAACATAAAGTAGAGCAGCGCCGTGGGGGGCAGCATGTGCTGCTCAAAACTGGAGCCTGACCAGCCAGAGCTGCACTGTGACTGCCAGCCAGGCTCTGCATGGCAGGATTGCTGCTGCTGCAGCCCTGGGAGGCCCTGAGGACCCAAGGTAAGGCTGCTGGGGCCAGCTCAGTGCTGGCCCCAGCCTCACCTAACCCACCCAGGGTAACTTTCTGTGCATCAGAAAGGATGTGGCACAGGCATTCTCTGGGGACAGCTAGAGGCAGCACAAGGTGCACCACTCTGCTAGTTGTCCACAGGGAACCAAATGTCCATTCACATTTGGATGTGGCCAGTGGCGCTTTCCCAGATGTATCCATTTAAATCATTCTATTTGCTATGCAGCTGATTCAGTGTAGTGGACCCAGCATCTGGAAAGACTCCAGTGAACACCATGGGCAAAATTTGCCCTCTGCACTACAAGACTCCTGGTGTTCCCAGCTGTGCTGAATTGCATTGTTCCTGAGTCCCAGCCATGTCCATACACATCAGCTCTCTAGTGGTAAGTCAGAGTTGTGCAGGTCAGAGATGGTATTAAGCCTTAATGTGAGACTGGTCAGAGCATGTGCTAACTTTGGCCATGTGTAGACAAAATGAGCGATGTGTGTGCATCACGCTTTAAAATGGGTTAAATGTTTTGGCACTGCTTTAATGTTGGTGTTTGCATGTGTCAGCGGCATATTGCACAGTAATTCCAGCTTTTGTAGCAAATTTGGTGGTGTAACGCACCTTAAGTGACTTGGGGCACAGCAAAGAAAGTCCTCTGAGGGGTTTGTTTGCTACCCTACAGCCACAGAGCAAAGCACTGGGCTCTGTGCAGTTCAGAGGCTCTGCTTGAAGCCTGTGTAGGCAGCCTGGCAGCAGCCTGCCCTCTGTGGCTGTGGTGCTGTCTGAGACTGACTGAACTGGGTGTCTGTGGGCAGGTGCTATTGGGGGGGAGGAGGGGGCACTGCAGTCATGGAAGGAAGCACCAGCCCCCCCGCTCAGCCCAGGGACAGCTCCACCCACCAGCAGCTTGCCCTCTCCTTCCCGCTGCCAGAGAGAAAGATAAGTTTGGGTGTGTGCATGACATGGGGGTTTAAACGACCCTACGTTGAAGTGGTGTTTTTAAAAACCCACTACTTCAATTTAGGGGCCCTGTTTCATTTACACATGCTCTTTAATATCACGTGACATTCCATAGTTTTAGCATGTGCTAATTATAATGTGTAACAATGCCCCTAGGAGGCAGGTCTAAACTTTGGTGGGAGGTGCTAATGATTAAGAAGTTTGCATCTGCATGAGCTTGTTTTTATTGCTGTCATGCCAAGCCTAGGAGCACTACCATTCACACTTCATCCTGCTCATTGTCTGCCAAATCCTGGAAATGAGGCAATGTGATCACATCAGAGAAGTTCTAAGCATAGTCCTAATATTGGTCTCAGGCTGTCTGTCTGAGACATTTTTATTACAGTGTGTTCCAAAGCAGATATATTGCCTACTGTCTAGGATTTGGCATACAGAGTAGAAGCCTGTATGAGCAGTAAACTTTTTTGTGGGGGAGGGGAAGGGCGGCTTAGCATAGAGGTGGTGGAGACTAGTCCATAGCAGCCTGACTTCAAAACACCGAAAACTGAGCAGCAGCTACTTTGAAAACAAACCCATTCATTTAGGTAGCTAAATGTGGACTTGGGAAACAATTTGTATTAGCCATTAGACTCTTTTGGCACCCTGAGGAGAGAGCTGCTTGGAATCCCCCTTAATTTGGCAGGATAATGAGGCCCAGAACTGAGGAAATGTGGTCTTAGTGCTTAAAAATGAAGCCTGAAACTGCATTAAATTTGGAAGAGGATTTAGGATTTTGTGCTTGTGCTAAACATAATTTGTCCATACTTTTTTTTTTTTTTTTTTTTATTCAGAGGTCAGGGACAACAGAGAGATGGCTATGCTTCCCTGATCTCATGGACTGTTTTGCACTGACTCATCATGGCATTAATGAGAGCAGTTTTTAGGCTAATTTACACCACTGGCATGTGGGGCCTATGCAAATATAAGGCAGGGCAGTGGGCTGATTACCTTGACAACTCTAATTTTCTTGGGTCATTTGGGATTCACAAAATAGGTTTTCCTGAACCTAAATACTTGGAGGCATGAGTGTTAATGTAACCTGGGTACACCCAAGGGTGTGCCCTATTCTCAGTTGAATGGGATGGGTAGGCAGTTGGGACTGCTGTGAGAGGGATACCAGAATTTTGAGCAGATCCCTCTTTCCTCTATAGAGTTAGCCCAAGCCCAAAGTTCTTAACTATATACAATTTATTAAGTTATAATATACATAAACATAAAACTAAATATCATATACATATATTTACACAGTGAATACTAACCAATAACCAAAGTCAAACCCTAAATAGCACTATTTACAATATCACAATACAACATTTCAATTACAAAATATAAGGCACAAACACGAACAATCTTAATGACACCTATTCCTTAATATAGTCCCTGACCCATGGCAAGAGATAGCTCTTCTTTCAATGGGATCCCTTGGCGGGTGTCCAGGTAGCACCAGGGGCCCCCTCCCCTTAGGGCCTTGACTAGGTAGGAGTGCTGCTCACCCAGCCCCTTCTCTGGGTTTGCCCACCCCAAATGTCTTTCCCCTGTGGGACACAAGGGCCCAATGACTCACGCTCCCTCAGGTGGCGGTGGTCAGGGCGCAGCTCGATGGGGTCTCCTTTGCTGGAGCACCTCCCCAGTCCTCTCCTGTGCCACTGGGTTCCTCCCTACCCTGTGCCCCACTCTGGGCACTGAGGGCTAAGTTCCTCTTAGCTGCTGCACCACCGCTGCTGGCTCCTGGGTGCTGGGCCTCATGCTGCAGCATGACTATTTCGCCATGCCCTGGCTCAGCATCAAGGGCTCTTTTAGCACAGGCTGGGCCCTTCAGGCTCTGGCCATCTGTCTTCATGCTGGGTGGCTAACCCAAGCAGTCTCCGCTGCTCCCTGGCTTCCAAGGCTCAGGATCGTGTGGTGCCCTGTGCACCATGGGACCTGGCTGTTTGCTGGGAGATGGGGCCTGAGCCACCTCACTGCAGCCCCAAGGCCCTTGCCCTGTGAACGGTGTGGCCCTGAGAATGGTGTGTTGCCTTGAGAACGGTGTGGCCCACTGGCCCTACAGGGGTTGCAGGCTCGAGCTGCTACTTGCAACTTCCAAAGCCTGGGCTTCATGCACTAAACTGCACACCATGATGGGCCCGAATGGTCTCAAACCACTCCCAGGGCTGGGTCTCAGTGCACCATCCTCATGCACTGTCAACAGCCCAAGCAGTCTCACAGTGCTCCCAAGGCTGCTCCTCCAGTGGCAGCTTCAGGAGCCTTGGGCCTATTGCCTGCTGAGGGAGAGCTCCCCAGCTTTTCTCAGCTCCACTCTTCTTGAGTCCCTTGCTGCATCCTTCACTTCTGCTGGGCACCCAGCTCCTTTTATACGCTCCAGTGCTCAGCCCCTGAAGTCATAGAATCACAGAAGTAGGGTCAGAAGGGACCTTGTAGATCTTCAAGTCCGACCCCCTGCCTGGGCAGGAGAAAAAACTGGGTTCAAATGATCCCAGCTAGGTAGGCATCAAGCCTTTTCTTAAAGACCCCCAGGGTAGGAGCCAGCACCACTTCCCTTGGAAGTTGGTTCCAGCTCCTAGCCACCCTAACTGTGAAGTAGTTCTTACAGATGTCTAATCTAAACCTACTCTCCAACAACTTGTGGCCGTTATTCCTTGTTATGCCAGGGGGCGCTAGGGGAAACAAGGTCTCTCCCAGACCCTTCTCGTCCCCCCTAGTGAGTTTATAGACGGTCACCAGGTCCCCTCTCAGCCTTCTCTTGGGAAGGCTGAACAGGTTCAGGTCCCGCGGTCTCTCATTGTAGGGTCTGCCCTGTTATGCCCGGATCATGCAGGTGGCCCTCCTCTGGACCATCTCAATGTTGTCCACATCCCTTCTGAAGTGGGGCGCACAGAACTGGAGGCAGTACTCCAGCTGTGGCCTGACCAGTGTTGCATAGAGGGGGAGGATCACCTCCTTGTCCCTGCTAGAGATGCACCTGTGGATGCATGACAAGGTCTGGTTAGCCCTGCCAACCATGACCTTGCATTGTCTGCCCACATTCATCTTGGAGTCAATAATGACTCCAAGATCCCTTTCTGCCTCCGTGCTCTCAAGAAGAGAGTTTCCAATCTTATAAGTGTGTTGCTGGTTACTACTGCCCAAGTGCAGCACCCTGCACTTGTCAGTATTGAAACGCATCCTGTTTTTGCTAGCCCACCCCTGTAACCTATCCAAGTCTTGCTGCAGTCTTTCCCTCCCTACTAGTGTGCTCACCTCACCCCAAATTTTGGTATCATCAGCGAATTTAAACAGGGTGCTTTTCACCCCATTGTCCAAATTGCTGATAAAGAAATTGAACAGCGCAGGCCCAAGGACCGAGCCCCGGGGGACTCCGCTGCCCACTTCTCCCCAGGTTGAATATGACCCATCCACCACCACCTTCTGAGTGCGACCCTTCAGCCAATCTGCAATCCATCTGACTGTGTAGGCATCAATGCCACAGTTGCCCAATTTTTTAATGAGGATGGGGTGGGAGATGGTGTCAAAGGCCTTGCTGAAGTCCAGAAAGACTACATCCACGGCAACCCCTGCATCTAAGGCTTTTGTGACTTGATCATAAAAGGCAATCAGGTTGGTCTGACATGACCTGCCCCTAATGAAACCATGCTGGTTGCCCTTGACTATCATCTCTGAGGCCGGCCCATCACAGATGTGCTCCATGATGATCTTTTCAAAGAGTTTCCCTAGGATTGAGGTAAGACCGATGGGCCTATAGTTGCCCAAGTCCTCCCTCTTCCCTTTTTTAAAGATGGGGACCATGTTGGCTATCTTCCAATCATCTGGCACCTGGCCCAAGCACCATGAGTGCTCGTAAAGCCGTGCCAAGGGCCCTGCAATAACCCCTGCTAGGTCCCTCAACACCCTGGGGTGGAGAGCATCTAGACCCACTGATTCGAACACGTCCAACCCCTCCAGAACCTCTCTAATCTGGTCCTCCCCACCCTGAGGTCTGGAGGCATTCCCCTCAAGTCTGTCTTGCATCATGGTGGGGAAGTCTAGGTCCCTGCCCAAGAAAACGGAGTCTTCTGAACATGATAGTTTACAGTCTTCAATCAGGTCTGGGGGAGATCCTCTCCTCCTCCCCTTAGGAAAGGGGTATGACTTTATTTCTCTTACTGCCTCCTGATTGGTGGATGGGCTCCACCAATCAAAACAGCAGGATCTCAAGTCTGGGACTCAACCCAAGCTCTGAAAGATGAGCCTGCTACATTAAGATTCTCAACAACAGTGAATTCAAGAAAAAAGACAAGTATGGTCACCCACTTTCAGCAAAAACACAGATGGAGGAGGTACCTGTCTTTTATTTAAAAGTTCACATCTTCCAGGGGAGTGCACTGTTACCAGGCTATGAACAGGATCACCCTCCGTCCTTACTGTACACATTAGTTGTGCTCAGAACACACCTATCAGATCTGTCTTCAAAGAAGGAGGGGTAGGATCAAGGGGAGACAGTTGGGGGTTGACAACATGGTATGGGGTGGGGTCAGGGGCATCAGGAGGTGGGGTGACTAGGGGATCTCTGGGATAGGAGCAGATCAGTGTAAAATCATTGCTGTAGTCAAGCAGCTTGAGATTTTTTCCCCCTTTTTATTGGTAATTTGCAAAGATGTTACTGACAGCCAAACTTTTTTTCCCATGGTTGGCTTTAAACCCCTAAATCTTAAGCCAGCTCTTGTCCAAGTCCTGAGAGAAGAGTTACATTTACATTATGTAAAACATATGTCAGTAAAAGTTTTTTGTCAATAAAACTTTGCACAATATCAGTAAAAAAAAAAAAAAAAAAAAGAAAAAAAAAAAAGGGAGAATTATTTTGGATTGGCAACCCCAGTTAGTGGATTCAGACCTAAAATGCTGAGTAAGATTTAATTCTCATGATGAACACAGTTGCAATATCTGGGCCTGCCAAGTCTATCATTCTCCCTTGGGAACCTAGCTTGGGAGAAGGCAATCAAGAGTTACTGTCTGGTAAAGCAATGCTGTTTCAAGCTTGGGCTCTGAATAATAGTAGATTGAATAATTATTATTTGATAATTTATTGGTGGTTCCTGCTATGATGATTTGTTGAAACAATGTATATGTTAAACCAGCCTTGGTCACACTCCTGTCAGTAGTATTATTTTTTGCCATAAAAGGTACAGCATCTCCAAGACTGCTCTAACTTATATTGAAACACATTATATCGTTTGTTCACCAGAGCGCCCCAAGGGATGGCTAGGTCGAACGGTCACAAACTCCTGCAAGACCGTTTCAGGCTGGACATAAGGAAGAATTTCTTTACTGTCCGAGCCCCCAAGGTCTGGAACAGTCTGCCAGCGGAGGTGGTTCAAGCACCTACATTGAACACCTTCAAGAGTAAATTGGATGCCTATCTTGCTGGGATCCTATGACCCCAGCTGACTTCCTGCCCTTTGGGCAGGGGGCTGGACTCGATCTCCCGAGGTCCCTTCCAGCCCTGATGTCTATGAAATCTATGAAATCTGAAGCACATTATATCTCCTGGATAATACAAATTTGAGTTTTATGCTATCTTTGCATCACCAAACTTAGACCACAGAACCTGACCCAGCAGATCTTAAACAGACATAATCTTTGCTTCCTTCCCTGAAGTAGGTGTGTCTATAAGAAGAAGAAAATTGTTGGTATATATTAACAAGTGCTAGCAATATTCATACACATGCTATTTCATTCTACCGAGACATTGCAGAGAGGATCCCAGAGCGCCTCTGGCCCACAGACCACTATCCCATGCTCCTTATTCACGTGGGAACCAATGACATGGCTCGGAGCACCCCCAGCCAGGTCATGAGGTGCTACAGGGATTTGGGAGTGGGGCTTAGGGGTCTGGGAGCTCAGGTGGTGTTTTCGTCGATCTTCCCAGTCTCAGGCTATGGGCTGAGGAGGGAGAGGAGGATCCACGTAGTGAACCAAAGACTGTGGAGCTGATGTCATCGGGAAGGCTTTGGCTTCCATGACCACAGCCCGCTCTTTGGCGAGAGAGGCAGCGAGCTGCTGGGAAGAGATGGCCTCCACCTCTCCCCCCTGGGGAGGAGGATCTTCTCAGCCAAGCTGGCTGACCTGCTCCACTGGGCTTTAAACTAAGCCCACTGGGGGATGGGGGGACTACTCCCACTGCTGGCCTGCTGAGCAACCCTTGCAAAGCCAGCAGACCAAGGCACTTAAGGGAGCCCACCTCTGCCCCAGCCCTGGCACAATCTGTGGGCAAGGCAAGAGCCCCTAAGGGCACACTTGCCTGCCTGTACACTAATGCCAGGAGCCTGGGCAACAAGCAGGAGGACCTCATCCTCCTGCTCAGTGCAAACAATTATGACATCATTGGGATAACGGAGACCTGGTGGGACTCCACCCATGACTGGACCACGGGTATAGAGGGCTATACTCTGTACAGCAGGGATCATGTTGACAAAAGGGGTGGGGGTGTAGCTCTCTATGTGAAGGAAAGCTACATGTCCCTGCAAGCTGATGTTGGTGACCAGCATGGACAGCTAGAGACCCTCTGGGTAAAAATTCGCAGGGGACACAATGGTGGGAGTCTACTAGAGACCTCCCACTCAAAGTCCTGAGCTTGACCAGGAGTTCACCCGGGAACTGACTGAGGCCATCATGGGTGACTTCAATTACCCGGACATCTCGTGGGAAGATCACTCAGCAAAATCCGAGCGGTCGCAAAGCTTTCTCTCATGCGTGGATGACCTCTACCTGACTCAAGAAGTCTATGGGCCAACGAGAGGCAAAGTGCTGCTCGACCTGGTACTGGCTACGGGGGACGACCTAATCGGCGACCTAGTGATCGATGGGAAGCTGGGTGACAGCGACCACGAGCTGATCACCTTCACCATCAACCGTAAATCTGGCAAGTCAGTCAGCAACACTGAAGTCCGTGACTTCAGAAAAGCCGACTTTGACAAGCTCAAGAGGCTTGTCGGCCAGGCCCTTAGGGACCATGACCCCAGGGAGATGGGAGTTCAAGAAGAGTGGTTGCTTCTCAAGGAAGCAATCCTCAGTGCACAAGCTAAATCTATTCCAACACGGAGGAAAGGCAGCAAGAAGGCACAGAAGCCCCCCTGGCTCTCCAGGAACCTAGCGGACCTCCTACAGCTAAAAAGAAAAGTCTACAAAGGATGGAGGACGGGATTCACCTCCAAGGAGGATTATTCTGCACTGGTCCGGTCCTGCAGGGAGCAAACCAGGAAAGCCAAGGCTGCAACTGAACTCCAACTAGCTTCAAGCATCAAGGACAACAAAAAGTCCTTTTTCAGATACGTGGGGAGCCGGAGAAAAAGCAAGGGCAATGTTGGACCCCTGCTAAACCAGATGGGGCAACTGACAACTGATGCCCAGGAAAAAGCCAACCTATTAAATAGGTACTTTGCATCAGTCCTTCATCAGTCCCATGGGACGCCCATGCCTGCTATGGGACAGGGAGATCTGGGTGATGGGGATCCCCTACCCTCCATCAATGCTGACCTCGTGAAAGAACATCTTGAGAAGCTGGATACCTTCAAGTCAGCCGGCCCTGACAATCTGCACTCCAGGGTACTCAAGGAGCTGGCAAGCGTCATGGCCCAGCCCCTAGCACGGATCTTTGAAAACTCCTGGAGCTCTGGTGTAGTGCCCGAAGACTGGAAGAAGGCCAATGTGGTGCCGATCTTCAAGAAAGGGAGGAGAGTGGATCCGGCTAACTACAGGCCCATTAGCCTGACTTCTATCCTGGGGAAGATCTTAGAAAAGTTTATTAAGGAGGCCATCCTTGAGGGACTGGCCCAGGCTAACATTCTAAGGGATAGCCAGCACGGGTTTGTTGCGAGTAGGTCTTGTTTGACCAATCTCATTTCCTTCTATGACCAGGTGACCTATCACCTGGATGAGGGAGAAGAGATGGATGTCATATATCTTGACTTCAAAAAAGCTTTTGATCTGGTATCCCATGATCACCTCTTGGCCAAACTGGCCAGTTGTGGCCTTGGCTCCACCACGATCCGCTGGCTGGGAAATTGGCTCCGTGGTCGGACCCAGAGTGTTGTAATTGATGGCGGTCACTCATCGTGGTGCCCTGTGACCAGTGGGGTCCCTCAAGGCTCTGTCCTGGGACCCATACTGTTCAACATCTTCATTAATGATGTGGACTTTGGAGTCAGGAGTGGACTGGCCAAGTTCGCCGATGACACCAAACTTTGGGGCAAAGCATCCACGCCACAAGATAGGCGGGTGATCCAGGCTGACCTGGACAAGCTCAGCAAATGGGCGGACAAGAACCTCATGGTGTTTAACACCAAAAAATGCAAGGTTTTTCCACCTTGGGAGGAAAAATCTGCCGCATCCTTATAGGCTCGGCAGTGTTACGTTGGATAGCACTACAGAAGAAAGAGACTTGGGGGTCATCATTGACCACAAGATGAACATGAGCCTGCAATGCGATGCTGCGGCTAATAAAGCGACCAAAACGCTGGCTTGCATCCATAGACGCTTCTTGAGCAAATCCCGGGACGTCATTCTCCCCTTGTACTTGGCCTCGGTGAGGCCGCAGCTGGAGTACTGCGTCCAGTTTTGGGCTCCACAATTCAAAAAGGATGTGGAGAAGCTTGAGAGAGTCCAGAGGAGAGCCATGCGCATGATCAGAGGTCAGGAAAACAGATCTTATGATGATAGGCTGAGAGCCATGGGACTCTTTAGCCTGGAAAAGCGCAGGCTTAGGGGTGATCTGATGGCCACCTATAAGTTTATCAGGGGTGACCACCAGGATCTGGGGGAATGTTTGTTCACCAGAGCGCCCCAAGGGATGACAAGGTCGAACGGTCACAAACTCCTGCAAGACCGTTTCAGGCTGGACATAAGGAAGAATTTCTTTACTGTCCGAGCCCCCAAGGTCTGGAACAGTCTGCCAGCGGAGGTGGTTCAAGCACCTACATTGAACACCTTCACGAGTAAATTGGATGCTTATCTTGCTGGGATCCTATGACCCCAGCTGACTTCCTGCCCTTTGGGCAGGGGGCTGGACTTGATGATCTCCCGAGGTCCCTTCCAGCCCTGTTGTCTATGAAATTCATGAAATTATTCTGAGACTTAGCTTGTGACAACACATTTTAATTAGATTCATGAACATTACAGATTTTCCATTACAATGTTCCAGTTCACTCTTTTCAGAGCTCTCTTAGATGGAAGGAGACTGAATTTCAGCCAGGGAAAATTCATGAATGTTTTTACATTGGTTTTACATTGTATTTTTAGTTTCATTTGAGAATTCAAATCAGCTCTTGAGGAAATGTCTCCAGATGGAATAATAACAGCTTTCACTTGGATATCACCATCTATCTAGGGATATCAATATGGTTTATTAATAGCAGCTCATTTATAACTATTCTGTGAGTTGGGTAACGTATTATCTTTATTTTACACATGACAAAAATGAAGCACAGTGAGTTAAAGGTCTCTAACCTGCAGTAGTGCACGTTGGCAAATTTCCATTGACCTCACTGGGAGCAAATTACTCAAGAAAGCCACGAGCTGCCTAGGCAAAGCCAGAAATAGAACATATTGTATTTTAATCAACATTCCTAGAGTTTGAGATCCCTGCTTCAAAGAAACAATAGGGGCATGGGGCATGGGGCCAGTCCATGGGCTGGATGAATGGTGCATGGCTGGTCCTGCTGGCCAGGTCAGACCCACATGCAATGCTCACTCCAGCCAGTCTGGGACTCTGCCATACATGGTGCCTATGCGGGGCCAGTATGGAAAATGCCCGGTACCTGCTCTAATTGGTCTGGGACCTGCATATGGCACCTGCTCTGGAGCAGCCTGGGGTGAACACTGCTTAGAGCATGGGTTCTGGACTTATCAGAGTGGGCACCATATGTGGCAGGCAGGTTGGACCAGCTAGGGCAGGCACTGTGTGGGTGTGGATCACAGAGCAGTTAGAGAGGGTACAGTGCAGGTCCTGGGCTGGCTGGACTGGCCACTGTGTACAGCACATGTCCCAGACCCTGCACACAGGGCTGGTCTGGTGCACATGACATGTAGTGCATGGGTCAACTCTAGACCCAGGGGTAGCACTGGGAGTTGGATGATGGGGCTTCATGGGTTAGATCTGTGGGCTGTATCTTTGACATCCTTGCTTTATAGCACTTAGGTAATTTATGGCATCTGTTCATCAGTGAATGATGGTGGATATTGTAGCTATTCTACTGACTGGTAGTGCATTTTTTTCTTGTCACTGTAAAGACTGATGTTAGACTTGGAGGTCCTGCTAAAGTGATCAGCAGTGTACATGGCATTACTGATAGTCTGTTTCCTTCAGGCATGTTTCTGTTATAATTTGAGTGACCATTTCTCATCATGTTGGAATCCGTGATTGAGAAAGGGTCACCACTTTGTCCTGTATCCTGCTAAGGCCTCCCAAAGGTTTAGGTCAGTTCCAAAAGCCCTCGTATCTTGCTGGCAGACTTCTTTGAAATGCAGTATTGGGTGCTCTACTCTTCTCTCCCCACAGCAATTTTCCCACACAGCATGTCCTTCAGGATGTACCCATCTTTTATCCTACATCGATAGCCAAGCCAGCATAGGCATCACTGCTTGAGTAGTGCAGTGATGCTTGGCAGGCTGGCTTTGGTGAGGACCTCTGTGTTGGTGATTCTGTCTTGCCGCTTGATGTTAAGGATGCACTGTAAACAGAGTAGGTGGAAGCTGTTCAGCTTCCTATCTTGATATGCATATGTTGACCATGTTTCACTGCTATACGTAAGGACACTGAGGATGCAGGCTTTGTACATAAGCAGCTTAGTTTTGATTGTGAGTTTTTCATAGTTTCATAGTCGTTAGGGTTGGAAGGAACCTGAACAGATCATCAAGTCTGACCCCCTGCCATGGGAAGAAATGAATACTGGGATCAAATGATGCCAGCTAGGTGATTATGTAGCCTCCTTTTGAAGATCCCCAAGGTAGGAGCAAGCACCACTTCCCTTGGAAGTTGGTTCCAGAGCATCCTAGCCACCCTGACTGTGAAGTAATGCCTCCCAATGTCTAGTCTGAGCCTACTCTCAATCAACTTGTGGCTGTTATTCCTAGTTACACTGGGTAGTGCTCAGGGGAACAGGGCTGTCGGATCATTACTGGGGACACGGATGTGCCTTCACACCTGACAGCTGTTTGCAGGTCTCTTTCCCTGTGCATAGCTGGCTCAGGCTGGCTGTCCCTCTCTCTCCCTTATTTTTGCCTGCCATGAATTTTTTTGTTGTTTTCTGGTTCTTGAAGATGTAAAGGGAAGGGGAGAGAGGGAGAGGCTGATGCCACCAACCAATCGCCACTGGTTGCTGGTTTGTGCTATGATCTCTGGACTGGCGAAAAAGAAAGACATCAAATGAACTGAGGAACTGAGAAGAAAATTTATTGGACCAGCAGGGTCCCTTTCTGAGTTTGTTGGGGTCCAGCCAACTCCTTTTATTCAATCTATCTTCCCATGGATGGCTGAGCCTTTCCTGTTGGGACAGTTCGGGTCTCTTCTTTACTTATATTGCTGCCACACCTGGCTTGATTGTTTTGGAAGGCAGTCAATCAGGGCAATGGATACCTTGAGGGGAAGCATCCACTTCTTCCTCTCTCTTCCTAGTAGATCCTTGCAATGCTTAGCGCCGATAAGATGCTAGAGGAAAGCAACTTGATATTCCTCCAAGTGAGAGAGAAAACAAAACCAGAGGGAACCAGACTGGGATGGAAGCAAACCCCACAACTCCCATTCTTCTATCTGGATTGCTGGTGTATCCAGCATGGTTAGAAAGCTCTAGTGATTAATTAACAATAAAACCCCATTTAGCTGAGGGAGAGAGTCCCTGCATCCTTATTTTACTCTCTCCCTCCCTTGGATGAGGGCTCCTCCAAGCCCACGAGCCTACCGGTCTCTTCCTTGTTCATGGAGTTTCAATCTCCAGTGGGACATGGCCATCCTTCATTCCTCCCACTGACTTCCAATTTCACTCCCTCGCCTCTGCCTGGCCCCGGGTATTGCTCCAGCCAGTATGATTCCCTCAATCTGCTTCAAAGGTGTTAAAGTGGATCTGGTGTGCGCCAGCAGCTCCTGTTGGAGCATGGAGACTTTATTCTTAGAGACCTTGAGCTCGTAGCCAGAAGGATGCATTGTGTGAGTATCCTCTGTTCTTTCACAAGGGCCTCTCCCATTCCCCACTAGTCCCCCTTGGCCAGTTTATAGACAGCCACCAGCTTCCCGCTCAGCCTTCTCTTGTGGAGGCTGAACAGGTTCAGGTCCCATAGCCCCTCCTCATAGGGCCTGTCCTGCTGTCCCTGACCATGTGAGTGGCCCTCCTCTGGACCCTCTCAATGCTGGCCACACCTCTCCTGAAGTGCGGCTTCCAGAACTGGATGCAGTAGTCCAACTGCGGCCTGACCAATGTTGCATAGAGGGAGAGGATCACCTCCTTGGACCTGCTCGTGATGCATCTGTGGATGCATGACAAGGTGCAGTAAGCCTTACTGACTGTGTCCTCACATTGGCGGCCCATGTTCATCTTGGAATCAATAATGACTCCAAGATTCCTTTCTGCCTCTGGGCTGATGAGAAGGGAGTTCCCCAACCTATAGGTATGCTGCTGGTTCTTTCTCCCTAGGTGCAGTACCCTGCACTTGTCAGTATTGAATCCCATCCTATTCTAATCCGCTCACCCCTGTAACCTGTCCAGATCTAGTTGTAGCCTGTCCCTCCTTCCAGTGTGCTCACCTCTCCCCACATCTGAGTGTCATCCGCGAATTTGAACCAGGTGTTTGTCACCCCTTCATCCTAGTCTCTGATAAAGATGTTGCTCAGTATGGGTCCAAGGACTGAGCCCTGGGGGACTCCACTGTCCACATCCCTCCAGGTTGAAAATGACCTGTCCACCACCACTCTGGCTGCGGCCCTCTAGCCAATTTGTGACCCATTTTTACTGTTCCAGAGCTGTTTGGCAAGCTCACTGAAAGTGGTAGCTGCTTTTCCAATGCACACATTTAGTTCTTTATCCAGTGACAGGTTATCCACTCACTGTGGTTTCAAGGTAGCAGAACTTGCTCACTGCTTCAAGAAGTGTGTTATCAAGCCTGATAGATGGTGACTGGTGAACACTCTGTCCCAAGACCACAGTTTTATTGGTGCTGATGGTCAGGGAAAACATCCTGCAAGCATGGGAGAGGTGATTAATGAATATTTGTAGTTGGCCTTTTTCATGGGTTGTAAGTGCAGCATTGTCAGCAAAAAAGGAGCTTTCTAATAAGTATGTGCCTCATTTTTGTCTTGGCTTTTAGATGTGATAGACTGTAGAGTTTGCCATATGATCTTGTGTGAAAATATATGCCTTCATCCAAGCCATGAAAAGTGTAGTGCAGCAGCATAGAAAAGAAGATCCCAAAGAGTGTTTGTGACAGAACACAACCTTGCTTCACTCTACTCTTCATCTCAAATCTGTCAGAAGTTGATCCATCAAACTGAACTGTGGTATGCATGTTTTCACAGAAGGAGTGTATAATGCTGAATAATATTGGGGAGCATCTGATCTCGGGGCCGGACCACAATTTTTTGGAGCCTCCTACGAGATATAGTTTTGGGGCCCCTTGATCCATCAAAAAATCAAAATTGCGGTTAATTGCAGTATAAACTCATTGGAATAAAATAGGGCTGGGCTGCATGCATGCGGGCTGCACTGCAGGGGGTGTAGGGTTGGGGCAGCACATGCTGGGGACTCCTGGGTTCCCTCCCTGGGGCTGGGGTGGGAGCAGAGCTGGGAACTCCTTTCCCACTTTGCTGGGAAGGGGCTCCCTGCCTGCAATGAGCCTTTTAAACATGGCGTAGGTGTCGGGGGTGGGGGGGTGAGCAGGGCATGGCCCCTTGGCTACGGGGCCCCCTATGGCTGCAGGTTCCACAGAATATGATGGGCCTGCCCCGTCTAATCTTGACCAGGCATCCAATCTTTAAGTTATTTATTTGATAAGTAAACGACATAAAATGCACAGCGTTTCATTACCATTATTAATAGATTTCATAGATTTCATAGATATTAGGGCTAGAAGGGACCTCATCGGGTCCAGCCCCATGCCCAAGGGGCAGAAAGTCTGCTGGCATCAAATGATCCCAGCAAGATAAGCATCCAAATGTGCCTTAAAGGCATTCAGAGTAGGTGCTTGTACCACTTCTGGGGGGAGTCTGTTTCAGACTTTGGGAACTGGGACGGTAGCAAAGTTTTTCCTTATGTCCAGTCTAAAATAGCCTTCCTGGAGTTTGTGACTGTTAGACCTTGTCTTCCATTGGAGTGCCCTGGTGAACAGATGTTCTCACAGTTCCTGGTGCACACCCCTAATAGGCTGCCACCAAGTCCCCCCCGAGCCTTTGCTTTTCCAGGCTGAAGAGTCCCATGTCTCTCAGCCTTTTCTCATAAGACTTGTTCTTTTGTCCTCTGATCATGTGCGTGACTCTCCTCTGGACTCTCTCAAGCTTCTCCACATCCTTCGGAGCCCAGAACTGGATGCAGTACTCCAATTAGTTGTTAGGGTCAGACTCAATGATCTATTGAGGTCCCTTCCAACTCTAACATCTATGAATCTATGAACTGTGGCCTCACCAAGGCTGAGTATGGCAGGAGGATGATTTCCTGGGTCTTGCTTGAGTTGCATCGATAGATGCAAGCCAGGGTTTTGTTTGCTTTGCCAGCTGTGGCGTTGCATTGGTGGCTCATGTTCATCTTGTGGTCAATCATGACCCCCAAGTTCCTTTTGGTTGTGGTGCTAGCAAGTGTAGCACTGCTGAGGTGTGATGTGGATTTTTTTTCTGAGGTGGAGCATCTTGTATTTCTCACTGTTGGATGCCATCAGGTTTTGGTCTGCCCACCTTGCAAGCTTGCTAGTCTGACCTTGCCAGCCTATCCTCTAGTGTAACTACACTTCCCCATAGTTTAATGTCATTAGTGAATTTAGCCAATCTGCTTCTGATACCTGAAGCTTATTCCATATAAGTAATGAGAAAAGAAAAATAGCTTTGTTTTTTCTGGCATAGGAAGATGACCCAATTAAATATTTTATTTTGCACTTCTTTTCTTACCTTAGAAATATAAGATCTATTATGCGTGTTCTCACTGTATTGTTTCATTGGAGGATGTAGACTAGAGAGTTTTTTCAGTACCTGATGCTGAATCCTTTACAAAAAGACCTTCTTTCAATTGTTTGTCATGCGATGGAGCTTAGATGAAAATTGTCCCTACTCGGTTAATAATCCTGTTTCAGTTGCTTGTACTTGGATTGTCCTAATCCTACTAGGTTACTTAGCTGTCTATAAAGTTTCCAGTATAAAAGTATAGACAGGATCTACAATTCTTACAAGTTACAGAGCAAGTGAGAACAGTGAAATGAAAAACAATCCTTCTGGCCTTGTGCATTAATAAAAAACATACACACGTACACAAGGGAAAAAAAAGAGGAGGGTCAGGGATGAGAGACTCACAGCTGACAAATATTAATCACATTGCTTAATTCATATCTGCATATGCAGAAAGTGCTTTATCACTTGTGTGGTGCCACAGTTTAAGGACTGGAATAGAACAGAACTTTCAATATTCATAAGAGATGTTTGTGCCTCTGCTGCACATGTATTGAGAACATGCAAGTCTTGAACATGCCCTTGACTACATGTGCATTTCTGCACGTGGAAAAAGCTCCATATCAGCATAGTATTACAATATTTACAAGTACTACCCTTCTGCAACATTTATGAGTTTTGTGCATCCTAATAGGGGCACTTGTGTAGATGCTGAGATGTTTCCTGCACAGTTAATTTGTCAACTGTGCAGTAAACATCTCATATAGACATGCCTACTGATATACTGTTGAAAGTACTTTACAGAAACTGCTATAGCAAATTACAGTAGACTAGATTGTGTTTTCTAAAAATGTGATTCAAAGCACATCGATGTCAATGGGAGTGTTTTCAGTGACTTCAAGGGGCTCTGAAGCAAAACTCTATGATAACTGAAACTCTAGGATTCTGGAGGGTATTGTTTATAATATAACTCCATATTGCAATAGTTTCCAGATGCTGTGATAAGAATTGTGCTAAATGTTCAAGTGTCCATTTTGCCAGTGTGCAGAAGAAACTACTGTGTATATGACTCCTGCACAGTGAGCTTACATTCATTTCACTGCTGTGTCTATTTCATTCAAATCTATACTGCTATTTCATGCAAATCCATAATCAATAGCACTCGAGACTAATTAGTCTTCTCTAGTTTGAAGGTCAAACTACAAAGTGCTCAGTGTATACAGAGATCAGAAATCACTAACACACACTAACTAACTAACACATGAACCTACTTTCCCAAGCTATCAAAACTTAAGGTCTGTAAACCAAAATGAATAATTTCCCACTGTTTTGCAATACTGAATGTAGCTTAAGCAATACTGAATGTGATTCATGCAGATTGTGCACTAAATAACGTTAATCACAAGATTGAAGATTAGCAAATTGAAGTATAATAAAATAATATCAAGCAGCAATAGCCTCTGCAGCAAATAGAGTCATCTCCCCAGCAGGATACAACATATGTTTCACAGAATAAAAATAATGTAAGGTATAGGCCATATGTGTCATATTATGGTGCTATCAAATCCAGGTTGAAATTAGCTTCCTATTTTTCAACTCCACCCCAGAAAATCAACCCCCTTGAAATTCCACCGGCCACCTTTCATTTGAAGGAAACTTAGAAATAATTCAGAAAAAATAAATCAGTTTTATGGAGCTGGGTTCTTCTGCTTGTTCCATGACTTGGAACTGTTCAAACAGTGCAAACTGGATAGACTCTATGCAGAAATAGCTGTTGAAGAATGCCCCTAACATATGGGAATTCTCTACTGGTCCATGTTCCATGAAGGACACGGCTCTTGGGCCAGTCACTGTATCCACACCATTTGTAAAGGAAGAGCTAGGTTTATGGGCTTTGCAATACAAACTTTCCTCAGGTCTAAGTCAGAGTAGGCCTCCAATTGGTTTGGAGTGCTGTAATTGGTTCCTTGTAGGTCTCATTCCTAATCCCCAAAGACCAATTAGAATAGAGAATTAAAGTGATGCTTCTTTTAAACAATGTACCTCACCATTTACTTCTTTGCAAAAATATGCCTAGCCTTTAAGGCTTCCTATACTGCTATGCTGGTGAAGTCTTTGAACTCCAAGGTTATTTTGTTTGTTGCCAGCCAACTGCTTTGCCTTTCAATGCTTGGAGGAATCTGAGGAAATGTATTATATGTCATAAATTTATAACAGGAAGCAAAACAAAGAGGCTGGGTCAGGTTTTAGGCAGGAGAGCACAGAGAAATAAGAGGGTGTTTGGCTCTCAGGAAAATATTATGATAAAGTTCCTTGCTCATAGTTTGAAGAAAGCAACTAGTTCTGCAACTCATCCCCATAGACATGTTGTTGAGTTGGCTCATTTTAGCTACTAGAAATAATTGGAAAGAAAAACCCAGGAGAGCCTCCTTTTCATTACCATAAACTTCTCTAAACTGGTGATCGGTTTTATTCTGTGAGGAATACTGGTAGCTTGACATTCCTATCCCTGTGCCTGCTACTCACCTTACATCTTTGTGGACTGTATCATACTACTTCAATGCAGACATGAAAAAACAAGCTCAATGAGCTTTTATTAATTATTCTGCATCTTTGTTATTGGATCACCCGACTCAGTCAGACAAGGTATTTTGAAGTAGAAACGGTCCATGCAAAATTTCACTGAAACATCCATTTATGTTTCAATAATCTGCTAAAAATGTCCATGAAATTTTTTTCTGATGCTAAAAATTTCACAGGCCAAGAACAAAATTGAATGTAGCATTTTTACTCGCAGGTTAAATATTTTGAACATACCCTTATCAACCAAATCTGAAAAAAAGCCATTTATGAGATGGTATGCTGGTATAAATGTTTGGATAGGATGCATGGTTATTGATCTAAATTTGCAAATAATTTTAATGAAAGTAGAAGTGGGCATCACTATTTTGCATTTTAAAGAGACTTAAAATTATGACAATACAATCTATTAACTTATTACAATTTGAATTACTTGGACTTGAAATGTAATCTTGAGGGCTAGGGACAGAAGTTATACATAAACCAATATAAGCAATCGGAAACTGGTTCAAATCTGTAATACAACAGAAGTTCAGTGTACATGAATTACTTTCGAAAAGGCCCAAACCAATTTAAGATAAACCTGGATGGATGGTAGTATCTGACCTAACTGATGTAGGTTAAATCGGGTTATTGAACTTCTTTCCTACAGTCCCTCCAGAGTCAAGTTAACTCACAGTCTCCCAGCATCCCAGGATGTTGTGCATCTCCCCCGCAGTCCCCACCCCCCTCACAGCTTGGGCCAGGCCAGCTGGAGTTTATGTATAAGCCGGGGGTGCCTTTTCAGGGTGTGCAAGCTAGCCTAGCCCAAGCTGTCTGCAGAGAACAGCGAGGTGTATTTTAGTGCTCCCCTGCTTCTGACCCGAATCACTGCTGACATGTTGCTGCATTTCCAGAATCAAACGTGAATGTCTGTTCACTTGCTTACTGGCTCAATCTATGCAGGTTAGACTAACCTGTGAAGACTGAATTGATTCAGCCTTGGGCTTTTTGACTGTCTGTACTTAGCAGAGAAGTTGTTCTTTTTTTACTTAATTCTGTGTCTTTTCAAAGGAAGCTTTAGAAGGCTTCTATCACCTTTTTTTTCATTATTTTTAACACCTAAAACCGTGGCAGCCTGGACAACATGTCAATATACATTAATATGAATTTTGCACCTTTAATATACCTGGGTAAAATTCCCACCTAGACTAAACTATCATGCCATGTAGTGTCACTAACTTCTCTCTACCATTAAGTTTGCCATGATGATTTTTCTGGCACATCTATGTAGCACATATGCTTTCTCTAAGAATAACTAAAGAACAATCTGCTTATAAATAAACTCTCTATCCTCGCCTCTAGAAAGTGATATACATCTAAACCACTGAAAATGACAGCTGTTTCTAGCTTATTTAAAAACAAAAACAATAAAAAAATAAAAACCCAGTTTTTATTATTTTTCAGTTATCATACAATCAGCTCTGTTTAATTATTCCTCCATGAAACACTGTGATAATTTAAGACAACAGTGTAACAAGTAGATTTGGAATACCTATGCACATTTTTGACTGCATAAATAAAAATCTGTGGAATTCTCCTTCATACATTACAAAAAATAGAAAAGAAGGAGAGGGAGGGAAGACTTTTATATCTGTCACAACAACGTAGTAATACAGGCTTAGATCCACAAAGAGACTTTGGCACTTAATTGCCACTTTAGGTGCTTTTGATCCTCAAAACGCTCTTTAACTTTGACTAACCACTAGAAGTTCTTAAATTCCCATGATACCTGTGTTCCTACCAATAAAGTTCTTTTCACACGTACATTTCTGTCTCGCCAAATAACCATACTTTCATAGTTTCATAGTAGCTAGAGTCGGAAGGGACCTAGGTAGATCATCTAGTCCGACCCCCTGCCTTGGCAGGAAAGAGCCCCGGGGTCAGATGACCCCGGCAAGGTGCTCATCTAACTTCCTTTTAAAAATCCCCAGGCTAGGAGCCTGCACCACTTCCCCTGGAAGCTGGTTCCAGGCCCTAGCCGCCCTGACTGTGAAGTAGCGCCTCCTAATATCTAATCTAAACTTACCCTCCGCCAGCTTGTGACCGTTATTCCTGGTCACTCCTGGCAGCGCACGGGGGAACAGGGACTCCCCCAATACCTGCTGATCCCCCCTGACCAGTTTGTAGCAGGCCACAAGGTCCCCCCTTAACCTTCTCTTGTGGAGGCTAAACAGGTTCAGGTCCCGTAGCCTCTCCTCATAAGGCCTGCCCTGCTGACCCCTGATCATACGAGTGGCCCTCCTCTGAACTCTTTCCATATCGTCCACGTCCCTCTTGAAGTGTGGCGCCCAGAACTGGATGCAGTACTCCAGCTGCGGCCTGACCAGTGCTGCATAGAGGGGGAGGATCACCTCCCTGGACCTGCTCGAGATGCATCTGTGGCTGCATGACAGGGTACGGTTGGCCTTCTTGACTGCCTCCCCACCCTGCCGGCCCATGTTCATCGTGGAGTCAATGACGACTCCAAGATCCTTTTCCGTCTCCGTGCTGGCAAGAGGGGAGTTCCCCAACCTGTAAGTGTGGTGCCGGTTCTTCCTCCCCATGTGCAACACCTTACACTTATCAGTGTTAAACCCCATCCTATTCTCATCCGCCCACCGTTGCAACCTGTCAAGGTCAGCTTGTAGCCTATTGCACCCTTCTAGTGCACCCACATCCCCCCACATCTTAGTGTCATCAGCAAACTTGAACAGGGTGCTTTCTACCCCCTCATCCAAGTCAGTGATGAAGATGTTGAACAGTGCGGGCCCGAGGACCGAGCCCTGCAGAACCCCACTGCCCACGTCCTTCCAGGTCGAGAAGAACCCATCCACTACCACCCTCTGGGTGCGGCCCTCCAACCAGTTGGCAACCCATTTGACCGTGTGGGCATCGACACCAACAAAATCCTGGTGACGCCAAGCTGTTTGGCACCTAAATTCTAGCAGGAGTCACAAATTTAGGTATTCTTACACCTGTTCTCAACTGCAGACACAATCTAACAGACATTTGCCAAGCATGGAATTGCATGAAACACAAACAAGAGGAGTCAGGCTAACCCTGTCAATAGCCTCATGGAAAGGCTAACTTAAGTGAGATGATGGAGACCCTAGTTCAAATCCCTTTCCTAGCTGATTTGGAGAAGGAATTTGATCTTGGATCTTGCATTTGCTAAATGTCTCCAACACTAGGCTATTGGTTATTATGAGATGGATGCTTGCAATTTTTCTCATCAAACTTATTCTACTTTGCATATATTATTCAATGTAAGATGGAAAAGCAGCAGTGAGTTTGATTCAATGAATGTGGCCCTCATGCAATGTGTGAGTAAAGTTCAAGTTCCTTTTCCAATGTAGTTTTAATTATTTACACAAAATAGTTTCAATAGGAGAAGATCTATAGGTGAGTCTGAGAGGCAGCCATCCCAGAATACAGGTTTCCCTCACTTTTTGCGGATTCTGTATGTGCAAATTTGCTCTTGTGCAACGACACTTTTTATACCAAAAATTTGTTGTATGCAAGGTAAATTCACTCTTATGTGATTGGTTTGGTGGAAGCCCACAGTCAGCTGCTTTGTGCAGTGCATTGTAGGAGTGACGTGCACCAAAATATAGTCTCCTGTGTGGATCTGTGCTTCTCTCTCATTGTCTGTGATGTGTTTCTGTAGTTGCCATCCCCATTATGGTAACATTCACCACCATCTTGTGCTTGTGTGTACTGTCTGCTGTTGATGAGTACCAAAATTGTCCTGTAAAAGTGGTAGAAATGGGTCTGGGGGTCAGTACAGTTGAGGTCTTGGAATGTACCTCTATTTGTTACATTGTAAAGTGGGTTCCCTTCATGCAAATTTGAGTTGTGTTGTTTTCCAGGAATGCATGTACAGCATAAAGCAAGGGAACTTGTACCTAATAGCCTAGTGATTAGGTCTCTCTTCTCACAGTTGGTCTCAAATCCCTACACTAAATTGGACACTGGAAGGATTTGAACCTTGGTCTCCATGTCCTGGGTAAATACTCTAACTACTAGACTATTGGGTAAGAAGTTAGGGAAAGCATGTTGGGCCATGAAAATACCGAATTAGCTTAGGCTCTTAATTTTAAGAGAGAGTTCATAGATACAATTCCCAAATAGGGACAGTCATCTATCTCCCATCTCTTGGCTACCATAGGTGGCTGTCTGCTCAATGTGCCAGCTTTTATGAATCCTTTTCTTAGGCACCTATCTCTCCCCATAAACAAATAGCTAACTTTTGGGAGAACCTAGAAGTTTGGTGTTGCAATGCTGAGCTTATGTTTCCTTTGTAAACTTTGCTCATGGTGGAATGTTGAAATTTCATCGATTTCATAGACATTAGGCCTGGAAGGGACCTCAGAAGATCATTGAGTCCAGCCCCCTACCCCAGGGGCACGAAGTCAGCTGGGGTCATAGGATCCCAGCAAGAAAAACATCCAGCTTTCTCTTGAAGGCATTCAAAGTAGGTGCTTGAACCATCTCTGGTGGCAGGCCGTTCCAGACCTTGGGGGCTTGGACAGTAAAAAAGTTATTCCTTATGTCCAGCCTGAAACAGTCTTGCAGGAGTTTATAACCATTCAACCTTGTAATCCCTTGGGGCGCTCTGGTGAACAAATGTTCCCCCAGGTCCTGAGGAACACCCCTTATAAACCTACAGGTGGCCATCAGGTCACCCCTGAGCCTGCACTTTTCCAGGCTGAAAAGTCCCATTGCTCTCACCTCTTGTCATAAGGTCTGTTTTCCTGACCTCTGATCATGTGCGTGGCTCTCCTCTGGACTCTCTCAAGCTTCTCCACATCCTTTTTGAATTGTGGAGCCCAAAACTGGACACAGTACTCCAGCTGCGGCCTCACCAAGGGTCCTGGGATTTGCTTGAGAAGCATCTATGGATGCAAGCCAACATTTTGCTCACTTTACTAGCTGGAGCATCACATTGAAGGCTCATGGTCATCTTGTGGTCAAACTTGACCCCCAAGTCACTCTTGCCCGTAGTTCTAGTCAGTGTAGCACTGCCAAGCCTATAGGCATGCTGCAGATTTTTCCTCCCAAGGTGGAGAACCTTGCATTTTTCAGTGTTAAACACCATCAGGTTCTCATCTGCCCATTAACTGAGCCTGTCAAGGTCAGCCTGGATTACCTCTCTGTCCTCGGGTGTGGATGCTTTACCCCAAAATTTGGTTTCATTGGCAAACTTAGCCAGTCCACTCCTGACTCCAATATCCACATCATTAATGAAGAGGTTGAACAAAATATGTCCAAGGACAGAGCTTTGAGGGACCCCACTGGTCACAGGGCACCATGACAATTGACTTCCATCAACCACCACTCTCTGGGTCCAAGCCCAGAGCCAATTCCCCAGCCAGCAGATTGTGGTGGACCCAAGGCCGCAGTTGGCTAGTTTTGCCAAAAGATGAAGATGGAAGGCTTTTTTGAAGTTGAAATATGACATCATTCTCCTCTCCCTTGTCCAGGTGATAGGTCACCTGGTCATCAAAGGAAATAAGATTGGTCAAGCAAGACCTACCCACAACAACCCCATGCTGGCTGTCCCTCAGGGTGTTGTCATCGGCCAGTCTGTTAAGGATGGCCTACTTGAAGATTTTTTCTAAGACCTTCCCCAGGATAGAGGTCAGGCTGATGGGCCTGTAGTTTGCCAGATCCACTTTCCTCCCTTTCTTGAAGATAAGCACCACATTGGCCTTCTTCCAATCATTGGGAGCGCCAGGAGCTCTCGAGGATCCATGCCAGGGGCTGAGCTATGATGCTAGCCAGCTCCTTGAGTACTCTGGGGTATAAATTGTCAGGGACAGCTGACTTGAAGATGTCCACAGGTACTGAGAAATGAAGTTGTCAGCATCATTCACTATGTCACATAAATATTTCTTTTATCTTCTGCTTTATGGAGTTCTCTCTCAAGCTGTTCCTTCACAAGGTCAGCATTGATGGAGGGCAAGGAATCTCCCTCACCTGGGCCTCCCTGTCTCATAATGGGCAGGGACATCCCGTGGGACTGATGAAAGACTGATGCAAAGTACCCATTTAGTAGGTTGGCTTTTTCTTGGGTGTCGGTCATCAGTTGTCTCATCTGGTTTAGCAGGGTTTATTGTTGCCCTTGCTTTTCCTCTGGCTCCCCACATATCTAAAAAAGGACTTTTTATTACCTTTGATACTTGTAGCTAGTTGGAGTTCAGGCGCAGCCTTGGCTTTCCTGGTTGGCTCCCTGCAGGTCTGGACCAGCATGGAAATTCCTCCTTGGAGATGGATCCCACCCTCCATCATTTGTAGGTCTTTCTTTTTAGCTGCAGGAGGTTCACTAGTTCCCTGGGAGCCAAGGGGGCTGCTGTGTCCTTTTGCTGCCTTTCCTCTGAGACAGAATAGCATTAGCTTGTACATCAAGGGTAGCTCCCTTGAGGAGAAACTACTCTTCCTGAACTCCCCTCCCCTTGGGGTCATGGTCCCTTAGGGCCTCACCAAGAAGCTTCCTGAGCTTGTCAAAGTCAGCTTTCCTGAAGTTGATTTCTTCTGTATTGCTGACTGACTTGCCAGCTTTACAGCTGATGGCAAAGGTGATCAGCTCATGGTCACTGTCACCCAGGTTCCCATCAATCATTAGGTCACTGATCTTGATCGATCATTCCCATCAATTGTTAGGTTGCTGATCGCGGGTTGATTTCTGAGCCTTAACTGCCATGGAAGTATTGCTCAAGTCAGATGGTGATGCCCAAGTCAGATGATGTTAAGCTCCTTGAGTACTCCGGGATGTAAATTGTCAGGGCTGGCTGACTTGAAGGTGTCCAGCCTCTCAAGCTGTTCCTTCACAAGGTCAGCATTGATAGAGGGCAAGGAACCACCCTTGCTTAGGCATCCCTGTCCCGTAATGGGTAGGGTCATCCCATGGGACTTGTGAAAGACTGACGCAAAGTACCCATTAGGCAAGTTGGCTGTTTCCTGGGTGTCAGTTGTCAGTTTTCCCTTTTGGTTTAGCAGGGGTTCAATGTTGCCCTTGCATTTTCTTCAGCTCCCCACATGTCTATAAAAGGACTTTTTATTGTCCTTGATACTTGTGGTGAGTTTTTTGGAGTTCCATGGCAGCCTTCAAAAAATAAAATTATTTGAAAAAACAGTTGTTCTAGTCAGTGAAGATGCTTCCAGATGAAGTACATTAACGTATGATGCTCAAGACTATTTTCTAAATTAGAAATCATAGAATGCATTTTACATCTCAAAATATGGTAGTGAGAGACAGAATTATTTAAAATCATAATTTAATTTTAATTTGGGTAATAAAATTTAAATGCATGTTTGCCATCCATTTTTACTCATGATTATGAGGGATGCTAATCTGAAATTTATAATAATTTCATTCTCTGAGCTGGGTTCTTCTATCCTGTTGCCATTGTCACTTAGAGCCAGAAAGTAAATTACATTTATCTGAGCATATTTAATTAAGTCTAAAGGCACACATTGCCTTTAGTACTCCCATGAACAAATGTAATTACTAATGCATTAATCTCTGCAGTGTTAGGTCCAGGTCTGAAAAAGTAACCTGGGTAAATTATTGTGGGACAGATAGTTGGGTGATTGTAGATTGCCCTGTCTCCACAGACCTCAACAGCAATACCACAAATATACACCAGCTGAGGATCTACTCATTTATGGAAACAGTCACAATGCTCCTAATAGGTTACTACTGTTACTTCAGTGGGACATGTTTAGATAATAAATCCTTGACACAATAAATTTAATCCAGAAGAAATGGTTTTGATTTTTAAATGTACTACTGGAAATCCCTCTAGTCAATAATTTGCCTTTTTTGACAAAGAAGAATGTATTCTACATCTTGGGTGATCATAACCATGGTCTGTACAAATATTTTCTACAATATATTTTCAGATTTATAATGAGGTGTTAATAGTCTGTACTTTTCACAAGCTTTATCATAACTGGTTGTGGAGCGGGGTGATGACTTCTTTCCCGCTCCTTATATAGATTACAGAATAATGGGTGCTGTTTCTTTACTATTTCAGTCCCTCAGAAGTTTCAGAACACAACACTAATTCACTGCCAGTTACAGTAGATTGTCTTTAGACTTTTCCTGTTATTTCAGTAGTTGACAGAAAATACTTTTTTGTGTTATCTTGGTTTTCTCAGTCTCAAGGTTACAGCATTCTTCACCTTGGTTTGTATCTCAGCAGTATTGACTGCTTTCGTGAATATTTCATTGCTGCTTGCATAGATATTTTGTTCATTACAGCACTTGCTCATAGTATTGGCAGGTCAAAAAGACATGTATTATATATGCACAGGTACTGAGAAATGAAGTTGTCAGCATCATTCACTATGTCACATAAATATTTCTTTTATCTTCTGCTTCATGGAGTTCTCTATTTGTATTCATAAGTATGTCTTATTCAGATAAAAAAGATTATTATAAATTATGTTTTTGCACAACACTCACAAAACAATTTAATACCTTAAGCGTGTTAGCTGCAGTTTCTCTATCATGTGTTTTCTGCTTTGTTTCTCCCAGTATTGTTGTTTCTTTTCTTTTCTTTTTTTTATCATTCTAGCGTGCAACCCAGGATCTACAGAAGTATTTCTGCTCTTTTGGTTTCTGCAGAATTTATACTTTCATTAGAATTAAAGAAATATATAGGTTATAGTATTGTCAAAGGTGATATCTTGGGGGAGGGGAGGGGGTTGGTATTTTGATTTTGGAACTGATGTAATCCTGATGAAGTTAGTGGAAACTTTTCTCTTCATTTAAGGACATTTAGGGTTTTAATATGTGTAAGATTATGCCACAATGGGACCATGTTGAGAATATTTTACTCATGGTAATCATCAGAAATATCTCATTTTCTTCATTTGGCTAGATAGAAAAATGTGACTTAAAACAGGTTTCCTGCTACCATCCTATATTTGACCTGGTCAATTCTTGTGTGACCAAACTAGTGGACTTTGTACACTCTATTTTTGTCAGCGATAAAGTAGGCTGGAAGTTTCTCACCTGTACAAATAAATCTCCTGAACCTTCAGAAAAAGGGGAAATCCAGCAAATTTCTGTTCCAGTTTCTTATCAGGTGAGTGAGGATAACTTTGTGTAAGCTATTAGTATTCTTTTATTATTCATTTTGCTTTACTAGGGATGGAAAGATAAGGCATAGACGGGCAATGACTGTAAAACTCAGTTTTGGCAATCTCATACCTACTCATGCCAGTTTGGGAAGGAGGTGAGCAGCCCATGGTGGCAAAAGAATAGATTAGGGACTATTTAGAAAAGCTGGACATGTACAAGTCCATGGGGCCAAACAGATTGCACCTGAGAGTATTGAGGGAATTGGCCAGTGTGATTGCAGGGCTGGCCATCATCTTTGAAAACTCATGGTGATCAGGAGAGGTCCTGGACAATTGGAAAAAAGCAAATATTGTGCCTATCTTTAAGAAACAGAAGAAGGAGGATTCAGGGAACTATAGGCCTATCAGGCTCAACTCAGTCCCTGGAAAAATCATGGAGGAGGTCCTCAAGGAAACCATTTCTAAGCACTTGGAGGAGAAAAAGGTGATTAGAAATAGTCTGCACGGATTCACCAAGGGGGCAAGTCATGCTGATCAACCTGACTGCTTTCTATTGTTGAAGTAGATTTATCTAGGCCCCTCTAACTTGATTATAAATTTATCCAGGCCTCTATCCGACTATAGATATATCCAGGCCTCTGACTTAAATAAGGAAAAAGAGCGAAGGAAAAAAAATGGTCTTGCTTCGTATTTTAAAATGTTTTAAGATGAGAAAAACTCTTCTGCTTATTATGACTCCATGCACAGTTCTTTTGGAACAAATGTTCTTCCTTTCCTAAAAACAAAAAAGGTGATAACAGTTTTCAAAACAAAACGTGTCTCTGAGCAAGCAACTGTTATGATTTGCTTCGACTTTCTTTTCAAGGATGCTTTGTTTAAACAATTTTAGGTATAAAAAGGTATGTTAACTTGTAAAGGGGAGGAGTTCTGTTTAGATCTCCTCCCTACGATCGTATGGCAAAGTCGCCAATAAACCCAGACTGACTCTGTGAATTCTAATACCAAACACAATGTGAAATTTGATTTCTTCCACACTATGATGAAGTGACTGACTGTAGATGTGGAAAGAACACTGGATGCAATATACCTTGACTTTAGCAAAGTTCTTGATATGGTCTCCCAAAACATTCTTGCAGACAAGCTCAGGAAGTATGGGTTAGATGAATGGATTGTTAGGTGGAGAGAAAACTAGCTGAATCATTAGTCTCAGAGGGTAGTAGTCAATGGCTTGATATCTAGTTGGCAGTTGGTATCCAGTTGAGTGCCTCAGGCCTCGGTCCTAGAGCCTGTTCTGTTCAGTATTTTCATCAATGACCTGGAAGATGGGATAGAGCGTACCCTCAGCAAGTTTGAAGATGATGCAAAGCTGGTGAGGAGTAGTAGATACACTGGAGGGTAGGGCTAGGATTCAGAGAGATCTTGACAAATTGGAGGATTGGACCAAAAGAAATCTCTTGAGATTCAATAAATACAAGTGCAAAGTCCTGCACTTAGGATGGAACAAACCCATGTACCGGTACAGGCTGGGGACTGACTGGCTAAGCAGTAGCTCTGCAGAAAACGACCTGGGGGTTACAGTGCACCATATGCCGAATATGAGCCAACAGTGTGCACTTCTTGTTTCATAGTTGGTAGGGTCGAAAGGGACCTGAGCAGATCATCAAGTCTGACCCCCTGCCACGGGCAGGAAAGGATGCTGGGGTCAAATAACCCTGGCAAGGTGTCTATCTAGCCTTCTTTTGAAGACCCCCAGGGTAGGAGCAAGCACCACTTCCCATAGAAGTTGGTTCAAGATCCTAGCCACCCTGACTGTGAAGTAGTGCCTCCTGATATCTAGCCTGAATCTACTTGTCATGGAAATTTTTTGAGTATGTGCTGCCAGTACAGAAGAGGTTAAACTGACATGCGCGGTTTGAAGCTGTGAGTGGAAATTTCCAAGGCTCACCCAGTCCTTGCCCCCTGGGTGACCTGCGGAGCTGTCAATCATTGCTGACCTACTTTCCCCACAGACCATGCTCAGATTGTGTCAGCTCCTGACTGAGAGCATGCTCAGTCAGAACCTGACATGAGGTAATCGGACTAGAAATTTCTCTGCGGAGAGCACGCTGATTGGCTACCAAATTGATATAAAAGTTCTGTGAGCCCCTCCCTCGGGGGGAGATCGCGTGGACTAGAGACAGAGGCTCCCCACTCACCACCACTGGTGCAGCCATGCCCTCCCAGGCACCAGGGACACACACTGTTCATGTGGACAAATGCTGTAGCCACTAGGCTATTATAGAAGTGGGCACAACCACTACCTCCTCTGCTTGCCCCATTTTAGAAAACAGATTGATTTCTGCTCCACTTTTTGTAGATAGTACATGGGTGCATATCTGTGTCATGGAAATTTTTGAGTATGTGTTGCCAGTACAGAAGAGGTTAAACTGACATGCGCGGTTTGAAGCTGTGAGTGGAAATTTCCAAGGCTCACCCAGTCCTTGCCCCCTGGGTGACCTGCGGAGCTGTCAATCATTGTTGACCTACTTTCCCCACAGACGCATGCTCAGATTGTGTCAGCTCCTGACTGAGAGCATGCTCAGTCAGAACCTGACATGAGGTAATCGGACTAGAAATTTCTCTGCGGAGAGCACGCTGATTGGCTACCAAATTGATATAAAAGTTCTGTGAGCCCCTCCCTCAGGGGAAGATCGCGTGGACTGGAGACAGAGGCTGCTGCTGCAGGGACTGTTCTCTGAGTCAGGCTTCAGGGCCTATTGATCTCCTCCTTCGGCTCCATTGATACTTGCTTTGTGCACTCATCTGGCTCCTGACTTACCTTTTGAACTGATTAACGGCTTACGATTTCGGATCACCCTCTGGACTTTGTTTAACCCGGTTCTGGATCATCGACCTCGGCTTTCTTCACCAACTACGACTCTGCTCATCCCTCCAACTGACGTCTCCGCTGCTTCATCTTCTGGCTCCTGACCTCGGCTTTCTCATTCGACCACCCGATTTGTCCATTGCTGTGGACTGGCGTCACGCGGTTCATTATCAACGTGTTACAGTTCATTTTGTTGTTTGTGATCCCAATTTATGAGCTGTTGACCAGCCCTGGGACTAGGTCTTCGGACTGAACCTCGTGGGCCAACAGACCCCTTTGTTGTTAATTGTTTGTTTGTGTTCCAAACTGTAACTGAAGACCTTTCTGCCTACGCCTGAAGCGTAAGTCAAATAAATTCACCTGTTCTTTCTCAATCCGCTCCGAGTCCCTAACTCCAGACTCTACGCCGCTAATCCCACCTGTCCGTATCTAATTGCCACCCCGGCCCACCATGACCTTGGGGCCCGATCCTTCGGTTTTCCCCGACACTACTCTCTGTCAATTTACGGCCATTCTTCCTTGTTAATCCCAGTAGTGCTTGGGGGAACAGAGACTGTCTCATTGCCTGCTGGTCTCCCTTGGCCAGTTTATAGACAGTCACCAGATCCCCTCTAAGCCTTCTCTTGTGGAGGCTGAACTGGTTCAGGTCTCATAGCCTCTCTTCGTAGGGCCTGCCCTGCTGCCTTCTGATCATGTGAGTAGCCCTCCTCTGGACCCTCTCCATGTTGTCCACATCCCTCCTGAAGTACAGTGCCAAACTGGATAACAGTACTCTAACTGCAGCCTGTCCAATGTCATATAGAGAGGGAAGATCACCTCCTTGAACCTGCTCGTGATGCATCTGTGGATGCATGACAAGGTGTGGTTAGCCTTCCTGACTGCATCCCCACACTGGTGGCCCATGTTCATCTTGGAGTCTACAATGACTCCAAGATCTTTTTCTGCCTCTGTGCTGATGAGAAGGGAGTTTCCCAGCCTGTAGGTATGCTGCTGGTCCTTTCTCCCTAGGTGCAGTACCCTGCACTTGCCAGTATTGAATCCCATCTTATTCTCACCCACCCACCCCTGTAACCTGTCCAGAGCCAATTGCAGCTTGTCCCTCCCTTCTAGGGTGCCCACTTCTCCCCACATCTGAGTGTCATCCGTGAATTTGAACAAGGTGCTTTTCACCCCCTCGTCCAAGTGACTGATGAAAATGTTGAACAGTGCGGGCCCAAGGACTGAACCCTGGGGAACCCCACTGCCCACATCCCTCCAGGTTGAAAATGACCCGTCCACCACCACTCTTTTTGGGTGCGGCCCTCCAGCCAATTGCCCCACACCTCTCTCTCTCTCTCTTTCTCTCTCTCTCTCACCCCCCCACACATACTCCCCGTTCTGTCTCTCACACACACAGACTCTCTCTCTCTCTCTCTCATGCACACCCCCCCCACATATCCAAGCTCCACTCCCTGCAGAGAGCCAGCAGCAGCAGCAGCAGCTCTGCCTCTACTCTCCTCCTCCTCTGTCCAGACTGTAGCTCATAGTTGGCCAGAGGCAGGACATGGGGCTGGGATCAGAGGCTGTCACTGACTTAGGTTTAAGTCAGTGACAGCCCAAGGGGCGGGGCCAGTTTGGTGCTCAGGCAGAGCAGATGAGCTCTGCAGAAAGCTAGAGCACTGCCCTCTGCAAAGCCTCCTGGGATGCCAGTGGAATTTGACCTATCTTAACATGTGATGGGATGTAGTATAGGCATAAAAGCGCTATAACCCAAAGTGCTTTTGTCTGATACCACACCCATTGAGGTTTAACTTAGAGTTCGATCGGCCATTTAAAGCACTTTATAAGCCATGAATACCTGTTCGGTTATGGCTTTAGAGTGCTTTCTGTGCGCTTAACAGGTGATAACTATAACTTCTGTACAGGCCCAAAGCTGACAAGTTGTTCTCAGAGGTAATGCCTGTCTTCTCATTGATTCAAATGCCTTGGCAACCTGTAAAATATTTTGTTTTTCCATGTATTTTGTAAAGTACGATCTGTTTTTATAGTGCTCAGTAAATAAGGGATGGGTACAGACCATAATCATGGATACCATAAAGTTCAAATTTGGTTATAGTTAGTTCCCAGTTTTCTTAGGCTGTTTACTCTCATCACTATTACAGATTTATAAATATTCAGTCACGCATGGATTTAAACATTGGTCTTTTGCATCTTGGGTGACTGCCTAGCAACAGGGCTGTTGGCTATTGTAGAGCATGTCAGAGCTCTGTCTCTGTCTCTGTCTTATTTTAACCATATAGTAAGTCTATATTAAAACTGCCACCCACATTCATACAATGAGTTTTGGTTTTCATTCTGAAGTATCACTTCAGTGTAAAATTCCGAGCCAGGTATAATATTAATTCCTTTATGTCCAATTTTGGATGTGGGGAAGGAATCACCTTTTTAACTGAGATATTTCATATATAATCTTTGCTGAAAGGGGAATTCTTCAGCCATTTTTGAGTGGAGGGAGAAAATATAGTATTATTTAAAAATATAATTACCGTATTTTCTTGACCCAAATTGGAGTGCATAATTTTTCTGTTCAGGGTTGGAAATACCTTCCTTTGATTCCTGCTCTACAGTGCAGCAGCTGTTGTATTATTGTTGAGGAATCTGCCAATTGACTTCATGACTCATTGTTGTCTACTCTACAGGTAATAATGATCATCTCACCTTTTTAATGGAATTGATGTCCCACCAATCAAGCTAACCTCTCTTAGGGAAATTTTGCTGTCTGAAAGCTACGACTGGTCTGTCTGTTCCATAGCCTCTTTAGCTTAGACTCTTGGGCTCTTTAGCTCTTTTCAAAAGGATATATCTAGCCATGGAGACAAGGATTCAGTAGCAGATGGAGAGTTAGCTTTACTTATACAGGAACAGAAGGGTGAGTCAGCTGAAGATTAGTTCCTGCTCCATGCATCCATATCTTAAAGAATTTTTTTCTTCATGTTTTTTCAAAAACAAGTTGTGTATTATAGTTGGTGGGGTGTGTTGTATGTGAAATAATATAGTATGTACCTTCCGATTCTTTTTGCTATATTGGAAACAAGAGCAGCACAACTCCTCTCTCGGTTTTTAGGAGTTTGAACAGACAGCATTACAATTCATGTGAATGAACCTATTCATGCAAGACTCCCTGTCTGCTTTCCTTACTGTTTTTGCAGTTTGCCATTTCAGGGGAAAGAAGGTTATTTCTGAGGGTGGTTGGGTCACGTTGTTCACATTAATTTTTTAGAGAAATCTAAAAAAGGAGCTAGACAGTTCAAGCACTAGGAATATTAATATATAAATGAAGCAACAGACCCAAATATAATTGCTGCACCAATAATAAACTTTCCAGGTAGCTCACAAGTTCTTGCATGGTCTGACTTCACTTTGCATCTTACTTTCAAATCAAAAGGAGCCCTGACATAGGAGAAATTGAGTTTTAAATAAAACTCTGCAATGTCAATTATGAAATTATGCTAAATAATAAATATGATTGGCATTTTGAAATTGGTTTCTAGTATCATGCAAGAGAGAATCTGTAATGGTGGTGACCAAAACGTTAATTTCTTGGTGCACATGTGGTTTGCTCACCGTGTCAGCTGGGAATGGTTAGAACACGCTAATTGAATAAGATAGAATGTCCAGGGATTTGAAATATCATAGTTGAAAATGTAACTGCTGGTAATTAACTGTTAATTGTCTTCAGCTAGTAAATGATCATCAGGTAATCCAAGTTATGGAGAGAAAGACTGGAAGAATTCCCAGTGTGGGAAGATTTTTTTTTTTTTCTAATGCTGTGGCTTGTTGAGAGACTAGGTGCAAGTTTCCTTTGAGAACTAAGGGCTAGAGCCAATTTGGCTATAAACAGACATTGTATTTCTCCTAGGACAAAGCTTTTTGTGCCAGGATCCTACAGACATTCAAACCCATTGTCCTGCTTTGAGTACCTGTGAAGTATGCTAACATTTTTTTCATGGGACATCACTGTATGCCTCTGTAAATTAATAGCAGTGTATTTAACTTAATTGCAGTTCATTCCAGGAACAGCCTGTCCAAGCCTGTGTGCTTTCCCTAGCCACCTATTGGCACAGGAGCAGAAATGCAGTTTAGGGCTACATGCATCAGGCCCTTTCTACACATGCAGGTAAAGGTGTGCTGGGATCTAACACGCAATTCACACAGTCTTGATCCCAGGCTCTCCTTGCACCAGCAAGAAATAAATTCTTATGGTTGGGGGATTGGAACCACCCCCTGTGGCTGCCAAGACCCAGCTGGGATCCCCATGAGAGCTGGGGATGAAAGGGTAGCAGCAGGCAAGGGAGGGTTGGGAGATGAGGGGTGTGCTGTTGATGGGGAATTCTTATCTGCTTTGGGGACTTAAAAAATAGTCTCTGGCTGCTGATCCCAGTGTGATCTACCTGCCTGGTAGCGGGGGAATTTGAGGGTGGGGCTGCAGCCACCCTGCATGCTCCTTCACAAACTCTTGAATCTGCTTAGGATCCTGGGGCCCCTGGGTAGACTAACCACAAAGTCATTATATAAGCAATACACACCACTTTTACCTCTTCCTATGTTAATTTTTCAAAAGAAAGCAGCTGCATTTTGTGGGGAGATGGATCCTGTGTGCCTGTTATGCTTGCTCTGAGAATGCCCACTGGATTGGGCAATTGAAAAATACTTGTTCTGATCATTTTATTGACTATTTGTTTTTAATTTTGTTTTTTAAGATGGAGTTGAAAGCTCCTTTTAATTTCACTTGGGGTGTCTTTGTCTGACTTTAGCTGGCATCAGCTTTTTCAAGTAAGTGTACCACCTTGAAGTGGTGACATTTTCAATTTTCTGGGCTTTTTTCAATGTACAGGAAAATATTTAATAGTTCAATGGGGCATTCTGTTAGGGAAGTAAAGAAAGCCCAATAAACTTGGTCTTTATAGAATCATAACAGATCATTTATTTTAAAAGACATGGGACTGACAAAGCTGTTTGCTTAACTTCAGTGCTCAATGCTGCCTTTGTCATTTCCTTTCCCATTTCTTGTATATATTGCTGTCAGCTTAGGGAATAATGTTTTGAGTTTTGGGCCTTTCTCTCTGATTTAGACTCTGAGGCAACTAACTTGCTGGTGGTGTCATATAGTAAGTGATTGATCATCAACATCATCACCACAAAAACCAAAAGGGCAAATAGTACCCTTACATCAGTGCTTAATCATCTTTCCAGCTGCCTGGAATGAGACACACATCTGATATGTTTCATAAGCTGGTACTAATATTTAGTTATTATTTCAGCCTGGAAAATACTTAATAAATACAAGGAAACAATGTTTTTCTTTTTACCATGCTTCTTTATGTGTTTAACCTATGGAATTTGCTGGCAGAAGGTATTATTTGTGGCCAAAAATTTAGCAAGGTTTCATAAAGAATCAGACATGTAAGTTGATAATGAAGGCACCCCAAATGTATATACCCATATAAACTACGTATTCTATGTATGCATTATAAACTCTTAAGATTGTCAGAGCATAAGCTCAAGGAGACAACTGACTTTGGACTAAACATATTTTATTGAATATTATCTGGGCAGCATTGGAAATAGCACTGGGAAATACATACACAAACTACATAAAGGTGAAGTTATGCTTACCTCTGAACAATACTGGTGATATAAAACATGTCATTCATTAAATGTGAACTATGTTAAATTGGTGAAGCATCAAGTAAAAAGTGGCCATTGACCAATTGCCAATGTCACCAAAAAAAGAGACTTACAAGGTGAGGATGTGGTTTTAGATGGAGAGTGCTCATTTCCCAGGGCATAATACAGAAGAAAACCAGGTTTTCGGTATGAAAACAGCTCCCAGTTGTGAGTTGGGTCTTGATAATTTCACTGGAAAGTCCTAACAGAAAGGCTGCATCTGTATTAACCATTAAATAGCAATATTAATTCACAAAAGAACAATTGTGAAGAGAGTCTATAAACACAAAATTAAAACCTGATGCTAGCAATAGGAGTTTAGTAGTAATAAATCTGACAGTGGCACTCATATTTATCAGTCAAGTGAGCACATTTCGTTTATTTTCCTCTCTTGCATCACTGTACTTATTCTTTATGCAGTCTCATACAGTTCCTCCTTATTAAACCTAAGTTAAACTTTTAGGTTTTCACTGCCTAATTAGAAATATAAAGCTATTCTGCTGAACTCAAACAAGTGTTCAAAGTCATTATGACCCTCCGAAATTTGTGAGTTTTACTTGTACACCACCTAATCTCTAAGCACTGCCCTTTCTCCTTTTTTTCATCAACAACTTACCCAAAAGTCCAGCTTACAAGTTACTGTGCAAACATATAGAGACAGTCTTCATCCCAAAGAATGAAGTGTGAATAAACAAGATGGACACAAAGGATAGAAGGGGGAAAAGCCGAGAGGCTAAGTGACTTCACCAATGTCACACACAGCAAGTCATTGTGATTTGGCAGGAATAGACCAGTGTCAGTCTGGCTAGGGACAGAAATTACACAGAAAATGGTATAATTGGAAACCAGTCTAAATCTGTAACAGAATAGAAGTTCAGTGCACATAAACTGCTTTCAAAACACCCCAAATGGGTTTAAGATAGACCTGAATGATTTAGGTTAAACTGGTCTATCAAATATCTATCTTAGATCTCATCCTGACTCAAGTTACCTCGGTCCCCCAGCATCCCAAAATGTTTCGTCCTGGGCCTAATGAGCCAAGACCGATCACTAGGCAGTAAGTGATGGCCACTATTGGCCTGCCCCACTGGTATGAACATAAATCTTCTCCCAACCTGGGATCAGGGCTGGGGACTTTACATGCCCCAGACTTGTCACTCAAGGCCCCTTTAACAGTCCTGCAGGGCTTTATCAACCCAGCCCTCATTCCTAGGTTCTGGCTGCAAACTCTGGGGACTCCTGCTGTCCCTGCCCTGTTGCAGAGTGCAGAGCCTGATCAAGGCTATAGGCCCCAGACCATTCCCTTACCCCTGAGTCTGATGATACTTCCCAAGGGGTAAGTACTAACTCAGTACCCAGACCTTCTGTTCAATCCACCTCCACCCAGGGTCCCTCCGGCCTGTAAGTAATCTCATCACTGTCAGACTGACTGAATGTGCTAGTGCATGATCCTGCATCTACCATTCGTTCAGCTTGGAAAATGGTGCTCCTCCAAGCACCCTGCCACTCAGGCTGGACCGGCTGCTTTGCTTCAGCAGACATCTGCTCCCTGTCTGGGAGCTGCTCGGTCTGCCACCTCTGCTGCTTGCCACCGCCGCCACTGTGCCACTCTCTGGGACCAGAAGTACTTCTCTGGATGTGTTCCCTGCACTCCAGTGTCACGCTGCTCCGGAAGTGCTGCAGTATCTCCTGCACACCACTCCCAGAGATTCCCTATGCCATGGTACGCTTCGGACACTGGCTGTCTTGCTCTTTCTCTCTGCCTCTCTCACAGTTTTACTGAAGTAAGAAAAGAAAAAAAAAAAAGAAGGTTAGTAATCACTAATAGGATAAATACCATACCCTACTCAAATAATTTGTTTTCGTTTGTTTTGTACCAAGCCCCAGAAACTGCACAGGAGCCAACAGGGGTTTCTTACAAATTTTAGATAGCATAACTGGGGGTTCAGATCAATAGGCCAATAGGCTTAAGAGGTTGGGAACGCGTGGGTGAGAACATTAGGATATATGTAGCAGGTGATTAAGCCTTAAGGTACATACATTTAGAATAAACCTAACAGGCACTAGGCAGTCAACCAGTGGTAAAACCTTTCAGTAACAGATATAAGGTAACCAACAGGAAACACTACCCATGGAATATTTACCCTGAGGGACTCTTGAGTTCTCCCTCAGCTCCAGAGGGCCCTCAAACCAGCCTCCAGTCCCACTGTCCAGCCAGTTACCATGCACCCTGTCACTGCTCCTGAGCCCTTCTTCCTTCATCTGCAGAATCAACTCTGCTGCATACTTGGGCCCCACACTTAGCAAACCACAGCAGCAGGGCTCGAATCAGCCCCATTACAGCTATTGGATCTTCACCACAGGTCTTGCCAACTGGAGCCTCTAGGATCAGCCATGCTGCAGCTCCTGGATCTCTGCTATGCGTCTTGCCAGCTGCCACGTCCGCTCCCATTCACGCTCTCTCCCAACTGTTACCTTGTGCACCTAAACCCCCAGGTCTCCCTTCACTTGCTTCTCCTTTCCCCTGCAGCCTGCTGGGAAGCATAGTTCTGGCTACAGCCTGTTACAGCTCTTTTCTTTCTTGAGAAAATTGCTTATTAACAAGATTATAGATTCATTAGATAAAAAAAACACCCCTCTTTTAAAATATCTATTATTAGAATAATCTTAAGCCATCCCTAAGGATAATGCTAAGTTGTTTCTTCTTTAATCATCTTTACTTACCTTAGGAAACAGCTCAGTTAAACTGGTAACAAACCAGAAGGCAGCCAGCCACAATGGAACTGTATCACTTTTTGTTTTAATTAAATCGCAGTACAAGTTAGAATGGCCAATAGGTCAGCCATACCAGAAATTCAGGTAGTTAGCTGTCTAAATACTTGTCATTTGTGGATACAATTAATTGACTGTCACCAAAAAGTGCTTGATTGTAGCAAATATATATTCCTAATATGTATCCTGGATTCTGTTTTTGTTTGATTGTCTTTTGCTACATGCTCCTCTAGACTGTCCCATGTCTGCCTCTCGAACAACCATAAATGCAGAAATATTTTCTGAGAAAGGGATGTAGGGTTTTGTTTTATGCAAAGCCAGTTAATGCTCTGAAGGATTTGGATTCAGATTCCCTATGTGGTAATATAACTGGGCAGTAGGAAAACTGTGTGTATGTCTTTTCCCACATGAGTTATTGAATCCATTCTTAGTATCCAAAGATATTGAGGGGTTAGATATTGTACAAACTAGATTTTCATCTGGTGTAAATTTGCATGATTCCATTGAAGTCAATGAAGCTAAGCCATTTTATGCCAGCTATAATTCAGGCCCTGTGATATTAAGGATATTTTATCTAGCAATCTCCCACAGAGTTGTGGTTTCCTTTTTAATAATGCATTTTGAAAAATAATGTATCAAAAGAATCGATTTTCAAACCCCCTTTGTTCCCCACTGAGCGTGAGGGAATACTTTCAGATATTAGCATTTGGTTTTCTAACTTACCTAGGTGCACTCAATTAGTAGTAAGATATACACATAGGTGCAGTGTTGGTGAAAACGATGGAGTAGTTTTGATATTGCTAATTTCAATGAATATAAAGGTGTTCATGCTGAGAGAAACTGCAGTAATGAAGCAGCAGTTTTAGATACAACTGCAAAGACAGTCTTTCTCAGTGCAAAGATGTTCGCAGCATCCATTTTATATAAGATGGTATAAAAGGTTTTTGTTTTTAAGTCTGTAGGAGAATATTTTCATCATGAGCATTGAAAGAATTTTTCCGCATGTTCACAAAGTTGAAGTACGTTCCAGAAGTGTGCTTGAGTCAAAGGATTGTAATGATGACACTGAAAGTGCCTTTTAAAAAAAATTACTAGTAGGAAGAAGAGAATGTTTTGAGGATCTGGAAAGAGATGCAGCTAATCCTGTTTAGGGCATGGTCTCCTGTTTGTGAGATTTGGTATCTACTCTTCAAAATTCTGCTAAATTTATGGATACTCCTACATACACCTCTTTAACTAATGTGAATTTTGCCTGAGTAAGGATGTTATGATGAAGGCACATTCTATAATTCTCAATATATTTGGATTTTTTTGTGCAGACAGTGCATCATAGTGACACTTACTGAAGTCAGAGAGATTGTGTTAGCCTGTTTTTTTGCACTTTAACTTACTTCTGACATTAGTTCATCACCCGTACAATATTTGCCAGGAAGCATTTCCACAATATGCTTTTCTCATGCTCTCATCCTTTCTCTTGTAATATTGATTTTTCTCCTTTCCTGCAAGCACAGCTCAGTAGGTCGTTTTTCCAAATCCTGTTGCTGTATCAATAACCGGGGTACATGATTGATAGCTTCTCACTGGCCAGAGCTCTTTTAAAGGGTCTTTGATTTACTGTACCAAGCTCTTAAAGTATAGTAGATTTCTGAGTAAAGACTTGCGGAAAAATTAACTGCCACAACCAGTTTGCAGTACTTAAGGTTGCAGGCCAAAGCTTTTAAATTTGGGGACTGGAGCTGAGCTCCTAAACATGAGCTCCTGTAGCTAGACAGTTCATTAACATTTTTTATTTAATTTTTCCAGAGAAGTTAGATTCCTGAAGCTTACATAGATTTCAGTGGAAGTTCAATAACTCTGAAAATCAGATCTTTTTTTTATTTATGCACCTATAGATATATATAATAAGGAGCCTAACTTTAGGACACCCATGTTAAATAATTTTGATGAGATTAATAACTGCTAGCTTTAGAGGTTTACCAGGCCTATAAGGATCTATGGGTTCATTGGTTCATTGCCTTTGTTGCTCCTGTTGGTTTAAAATTTCTAGATGTAAGATCCTTTCATGATTATTAATATTATGTTTACCCTCATACCCTCAACTGACTCTCATCTTGTAGGTCTTTTTCTTAATGGCACTATATATACAATTTAGAACAGGAAGGGGATTATATGAAAGGGCTCTTTATTTTTTATGGTGAAATCTTCTTAAACAAAAGTTGTATTAGTTGTCCTGCGTACATCTTCTATGATCAATTTAACTTAATAGTGTTTATGTTTAAAAGTATGAAGCACTGTGTCATATGTTGTAGAAGTTAGGAGGAGAAAAGCTTACTGGAGTAGCTTAGCCACTTCCCATCCCTATTCCTCTAGCTTTCTTATGAGCCAGTTTGATGTCTGGAGGCATCAACCAGCCTAACATAGATCTGGTTTCCATAGCATCCATGGTTGTGGACAGGCCTCTCCATTGCAGAGGAGATTAAAGAATAAGTGAAACAAATCCAGAATAATCAACTAATGCAAGGGTCAGAATTTATAATGCAACAGAGTTCTCAACAAATTAGGTTGCACAAATGATAAATTGTTATAGAGTGTGATCTATTGGATATGAAATGCAGGTAGCTTTGAACAGATCTTCTAAGAAAACTAATTATAGGTGCAAACAATATTTTTAGAAGACAAAAAGCTTACTTTATTTTGCAATCCAATACTTAAATGTAGTGGCTTGTATAGTCAAATACACTGCTGCTGCAAGTGTATATTTTGCCAGTAAAAGAAAACACTTATTCAATTTTTAATACAGTTGTTCAACCTTGATAGCATTATTAAAATGTCAGTATTCCTTAGTGAAAGATTCACGTTGATTTTTCTGCCACTGCTTGCAATTCTAAACCAGCCAGATACTTTTCCTGAAGAAAAAATAAAGATTTATTTGTAGTCTTTGAAGCCACAGAATTCCCTGTAGTGGAATTTTGAGTGACAGTTTTATAGATTTTTAATACAGGCAACCAGTGACATCTCATCCTATGAGTTATTCTGTGCAAAAGATAAAGCTGGAATGGACCTCTGGAATACATTTTTGAGGTTTTGACAGTAAGGCAGCCTTAAGAATGCATGAGCAAGAGGTTAAGTGACTTAATTTGAACAATGTAATGGCAAAGACTTTAGGCCAGATCCTATTCCCTCTATTAAGCCCCTAAGTCAGGCGTGTCAAACTCGTGTGGCCCCACTGGCTAGATAAATGGTGCAGGGCCAATCTACTGGCCAGAGAGCCCACTGTCTCTCCCCCCTCATGCCAGACCCAGTGCCTGTGGTGCCTGCTCTGCGACCCACTGCTGGACTGGGACATGTGCCACATGCGATTCCTGTTCCAGCCAGTTTGGGACCCATGCTGCATAGCCCATGGGCCCCATGCATTGTGCCCAGAACGGCCAGGGAGATGACACCAATCCAGTGGTGTGTGGGTCAACTGAGACTCGGGGACAGCACCAGGGGCCAGATGACAGTGCTCTGTGGGCTGTATCTTTGACACCACTGACCTAAGTGGATTTAGGTATCCCATCCCACACTACTTAAGTCCCTGTCAATCCATTAATACGTCTCTTTTGCAATATACTGTTACTTAACTTTAAGGATAAGTCACAAAATAGCAGAGAGGATGAGAAGGAGGAGGCTCAGTTATCTTTTGTATTAACAGTATTTCAAGGACTCAGGCAGGTCAGAATAGGATCATACATGGGTCATGGATAGGTATTCCTTTCTAGCACTAAGAATTTCTGCTGCAACAGACAACCCTCACCCTATAGGGCTGGGGGGGGGGCAAAGAGAACGGCTCTCCTTTTTCCTGCTTCTCTGTTTTCATACAGCTGGAATTCTCATCACTGTGGAGGAGTAAAAAGATGTGTCTGAAGCTGGAACCCTCCTATAGCCCTTGAATGGTTGTACTCTCTTAGAGTCTTGTGCTGGAAGGAAGTCTTTTCCCCTGGCACAAATATAATGCCTGTACATGGCCATAACACTTAAATCCATAAAGTGCCTAATATTTGGGGTAGCATTTGGTTCCTTAGCTAGTATATTTTTCATACTTACTTAATAGAGCAGACCATTTTAAACAATGGAGATGTGGAACATGGCCAAATGGATGCAAGTCAAAACATTTAACTAGGATGCAAGCAATCAGATTAATCTAAGTAAAATGGATTATCATTTTTTAAACAACATGTTGGGGTTAACATGCAATTGGTTATATTAGGTTCAGCCCTAAACAGTATCAAGATTAACACAAATGTCAAGGAACAATAAGCAGCACTCATAATTTATTTACCACAGTTCAAAAAAGTTGTAAATTTTGTATCACAGGATATCCTGTACAAATGGAGATTTTATCTTCTGCTATTTGCGGTACACATCTATATTCATTCTGTACTTTTGTGTGGTTCATAGGACATTTTATTTTCTTTCAATTCCAGCTGTGAATATCATATTGTAACCAAAATTCTTTTCATTTGTGTTCAGCTTGTATTGCTTTGGGGAAGATGATTTTTTTCTGGTTAAATTACCTTTAAATCAATGCAGTAAAGGTGGTCTATTCATCTAGACCAGCGCAGGCCCCGCTCTTTAGCAGGTGTGCTAAAAATTAGCCCCTACACCCTCCCAAGTGCTACTCATATCCCCTTCCCTTCTTTAATCTGATGCTGTGCTTTCTGTTCCCTGTCATGTGCTGCATATCCAATCTTCTACTCTGTTTTCTGCTCTTCTACTTCCTACCCTATTTGCTGCTCTGCTACTTGTCCCCTCCCTGGTCAGCCATATGCCACACAGAGCCTACTCGTGCTATCCTTAATGCAGGCTGGGCCTGAATTCTGCCCAACTCAAGAGCATTTTAAGTTGCAGAACTAGGATCCTATTGGAATTTTTTTCAGAACACCTACAAATGGAAGTTCTTCAACCTTATAAAGGCTTGGACTAAGGACATTTAATCTCTTCACAACTAATATTTTGAAATAAAAATTATATAATTGAATGAACTGAGAAGTATTAATTGGGGTACTGATCATACTTCAAATTTAGGTAAGATTTTAATATATCAGAATGAAGGCATTTTACTAACATACTAACTAATAATATTCCTAACATTATAACTGACAAGACCATTTTCTTAGAATCCCTCTTGCAATAGAAAACACCAGCAGAAGGCTATCTGCCTGAAAAATATAGTCAGATTTTAAGACAATTTTTCATCTTGTAGCATTGTAAGTCATATTGAATAGAATGAACTGAATCTTTATGGTAATATCTCTTGAGAACTTTAACATGTTTATCTCACAGAAGTTAGTACTCTGCAAAAGATAGATTGTAGAATAGATACCCAGAGGCACTACCAGTTTAAAGTGTTTGGACTGTCAGCACTTTGGAAATAGGAACCGTGTCTTTTGTTATTAATCTAATACTAAATTCACTGATGGTAGTTAGTAAATAACAAGGAGTACTTGGACTTTGGCAGTGAAATGAAACTGAATTTTCCATCTGAAATATAATGTGTGTGTTACAGCCTATTTTGTAAACACTTTTAAATATTCTATTGATTTTTATTCACTTCATATCACAAAAATGATATGGCTATTGTACTGTCTAGCAGGCCAGCAGGTCATGATGGTTATCTTGAGAGGAAGAGGCTGTCTTACAGTGAAAATGTCGGAGTGGGCATCAGAAGACCTTATTTCTATTTCTGATTGTGCCTTAGGCCAATACATAAAAGGGCAGGTACTTATTTTCTAATGGCTTCACTTGGACTGTGGGTGCTCATCAGAGCCTAAATCTCTTTCTCTCTCTCTCTGGTAATGTTTTTCAGTTAAACGGAAATAATACTTTCCTACCTGAGAGTTGTGTTGTGAGAATAAATTAATAGGTGTAAGGTACCCAAATATGGTAGTGATGATGAACATTCAAAGAAATATCAATAAATAGAAAAGTTGGGTGTTATTGATGTGTGACAAAAATATAAGACATGATGCACTCTTCAATCCCACATTCTAAAAAGGTCCAGCACACAATTGTGCCAGGTTGTATAAATACAGCTAATGAGGCTCAATGGGTCAGCAATAATCCATTGTGCCTGCCAGGGGTTGGGAGCGCTGCCTGACTACAGAAGACATCTATATTTAAACATAAAATCTGAGTAGTTTCCAAGGCTGTGATACTTCTCACAATCAGAAGACTTTCCTCACTTCCTTCTGTATGTCATTAAACAACAGTATACAAGCAAAAACTGACACTTTCAATCCCAGAGATCCCTGCATTTCAATGTTAGATCTAGTGACTTTCACATGAGTGCTAGTATATATTTGTATATAATTTTATGGAGTGTTTTGGAACAAGGTACTCTCTAAATGTAGGGAGGTAAAGCTATCTTCTCAAGTTTGGGACCATTTTTGTATTCTAAACAGTTGATAAATGGCTCAGATATGATAAGTGTTCAGTTATTATGAATTCGTGTGCTATTTATTATAATAGTGCTGATAAAAGGAATTCATTTCATATTCATGCAGCTGTCATGTGTACTGCCATGGGTGTTCCATTCTAATTTAGTGCTAGTCAAAGGACATAATAAATAAAGGTGTTATTCATCAAGTCTTCAGCATATGATATTTATGTATTTTGTACTGTAGTGAAAGCACATAGTAAATGAAAATAACAATTTCATTTCATGCTGACATTAGTATGTTATAATTTCATGGCAACTTAACTGACTGCATTTTGAAGATAGAGTACTGGAACAAAAATTAATTTCATTCCTTTTTTTTTAATAGAATTTGAACATGATATAGCTGAAACTAAATTTTACTTCACTTGATTACTACCATATCTATCTTAAGCTACCCTTACAAGAAGTGTTTCAATTTGTCTATTTTTTTATGCTTGAAATTTTTATGAATTTTATTAAAATCTTTTTATTTGTTTGGATTTATTTACTTATCTATGTCATAAGATGCATATCCCAGGCTCTACGTGTCCTGCCATCTACGAAAATTACTATCATAGAATCACAGCAGTAGGGTTGGAAGAGACCTTACAGATCTTCAAGTCCGAACCCCTGCCAGGGCAGGAGAAAAAAACTGGGCTCAAATGATCCCAGCCAGATAGGCATCAAGCCTCCTCTTAAAGACCCCCAGGGTAGGACCCAGCACCACTTCCCTTGGAAGTTGGTTCCAGCTCCTAGCCACCCTAACTGTGAAGTAGTTCTTACAGATGTCTAATCTAAACCTACTCTGCAGCAACTTGTGGGCATTATTTCTTGTTATGCCAGGGGGCACTAGGGGAAACAAGGTCTCTCCCAAACCCTTCTGGTCCCCCCTAATGAGTTTATAGACTGTCACCAGGTCCCCTCTCAGCCTTCTCTTGTGAAGGCTGAACAGGTTCAGGTCCCGCAGTCTCTCATTGTAGGGTCTGTCCTGTAGTCCCTGGATCATGCAGGTGGCCCTCCTCTGGACCCTCTCCATCTTGTCCACATCCCTCCTGAAGTGGGGCGCACAGAACTGGACACAGTACTCCAGCTGTGGCCTGACCAGTGTTGCGTAGAGGGGGAGGATCACCTCCTTGTCCCTGCTAGAGATGCACCTGTGGATGCATGACAAGGTCTGGTTAGCCCTTCCAACCGTGACCTCACATTGTCGGCCCATGTTCATCTTGGAGTCAATAATGACTCCAAGATCCCTTTCTGCCTCTGTGCTCTCAAGAAGGGAGTTTCCAATCTTATAAGTGTGTTGCTGGTTACTACTGCCCAAGTGCAGGACCCTGCACTTGTCAGTGTTGAAGAGCATCCTGTTTTTGCTAGCCCACCCCTGTAACCTATCCAAGTCTTGCTGCAGTCTTTCCTTCCCTACTAGTGTGCTCACCTCACCTCAAATTTTGGTATCATCAGTGAATTTAAACAGGGTGCTTTTCACCCTGTCATCCAAATCGCTGATAAAGAGATTGAACAGTGCAGGCCCAAGGACAGAGCCCTGGGGGACTCTGCTGCCCACTTCTCCCCAGGTTGAATATGACCCATCCACCACCACCTTCTGAGTGCAACCCTTCAGCCAATTTGCAGTCCATCTAACTGTGTAGTCATCAGTGCCACAGTCGCCCAATTTCTTAATGAGGATGGGGTGGGAGATGGTGTCAAAGGCCTTGCTGAAGTCCAGAAAGACTACATCCACGGCAACACCTGCATCCAAGGCTTTTGTGACCTGATCATAAAAGGCAATCAGGTTAGTCTGACATGACCTGCCCCTAATGAAACCATGCTGGTTGCCCTTGAGCATCATCTCTGAGGCCGGCCCATCACAGATGTGCTCCATGATGATCTTCTCAAAGAGTTTCCCTAGGATTGAGGTAAGACTGACAGGCCTACAGTTGCCTGGGTCCTCCCTCCTCCCTTTTTTAAAGATGGAGACCACATTGGCTACCTTCCAATCATCTGGCACCTAGCCTGAGCACCATGAGTGCTCATAAAGCTGTGCCAAGGGCCCTGCAATAACCCCTGCTAGCTCCCTCAACACCCTGGGGTGGAGAGCATCTGGACCTCCTGATTTGAACACGTCCAGCCCCTCCAGAAGCTCTCTAACCTGGTCTTCCCCAACTTGAGGTCTGGAGGCATTCCCCTTGAGTCCATCTTGCATCATGGTGGGGAAGTCCCGATCCCTGCCCAGGAAAACAGAGGTGAAGAATTGGTTAAAGAGGTCTGCTTTCTCCTCTGGCACAATGACCAGATTGGCCAAAGGATTTTGCAGGGGCCCTACATTTTCTGGTGCTTTCTTCATCCTCCCTATATATTTGAAAAAGGACTTTTTGTTATCTTTGATTTTGGATGCAAGTTCTAGCTCTATGCCCACTTTAGCTTTCCTGACAGCCCCCCTACAGGCCCAAGCAGAGAAGGTATACGCCTCTTTGGAGATAGCACCCCCCTTCCACTGGGTGTACGCCGCCTTTTTGGCAATCAGGCATTCCTGGATGCCCTTGGTGAGCCAGGGGAGCTTTCGGGCACTCCTGCCCCCCTTGCTTTTTGTTGGGATGGTCACCCCTTGGGCCCTGAGTATCATCTCCTTAAGGAACGACCACTCATCTTGGGCACTGAGTTCCCCCGCTCTTGAGAACCCCAGCGCCTTTCCCACTAATCTCAACTCGTTGAAGCTGGCCCTCTTGAAGTCTAAGGCTACCACCTTGCTGCAGGCCCTTGACACCCTGCACTGGATGGTGAATTCTAGCAAGTGATGATCGCTATCACCCAGGTGGTCAAGGACCTGGAGGCCCCTTACCAGGTCGTTGCCTGTGGCCAGGACCAGGTCCAACAGGGCATCTCCTCTGGTGGGACTGTACACCTCCTGAATTAAGTGGAGGTCCTGTATCTTGGCCAGGAACCTCCTGGAATGGTCCGACCTGGCTGACGGTTCCTCCCAGCAGATGTCATGGGTGATTTCAATTACCTGGACAACTACATCCCTTGCCTTAAATGCCTTTGCAAGCTGGCCCAAAAATTCCCGGTCCAGCTCCTCCCCTTGTTTGGAGGGTCTGTAGTAGACCCCCACCGTTAAATCCCTGTCCCCACGGCCCCCTTGTATCTTGACCCAGAGCACTTCAGCTTGCCCTTCCTCTGACCCCATTTTGCTGGAAGAGGATATCTATTGCTCATAGATTTCATAGACATTAGGGCTGGAAGGGACCTCGGGAGATCATCGAGTCCAGCCCCCTGCCCAAAGGGCAGGAAGTCAGCTGGGGTCATAGGATCCCAGCAAGATAAGCATCCAATTTACTCTTGAAGGTGTTCAATGTAGGTGCTTGAACCACCTCCAATGGCAGACTGTTCCAGACCTTGGGGGCTCGGACAGTAAAGAAATTCTTCCTTATGTCCAGCCTGAAACGGTCTTGCAGGAGTTTGTGACAGCTCCTTGACATAGAGAGCTTTTCCTTCTTTCTCTATCCCGCCTGTAAAGTCTATAGCCCCTAATGCTAACTGCCCAGTCATGGGATGAATCCCACCAAGTTTCTGTTAACCCTGTTATGTTTGGGTCTGAACTGCCTATTCTGAGGGCAAGTTCCTCCTGCTTATTCCCCATACTACCAGCATTGGTATATAGGCATTTAAGGCCCTGCCTAGCTGCGTGTGCCACCCCCCAATTTGGGAGACTGTCTGGACCCCTGTTTCTTACCTGGGCACTTGTAGCATTTGTTACCTGTCTTCCTGCGGGCCCCTCCCCAGGCGATGCTAGTTTAAAGCTCACCATACGAGATCAGCCACCCTGGAAGAGAAGATATTGATCAATAATAGACCAGTAATAAAAATGGAGCCAGAGTAGATCACCATTTGCACCAGCAAATAAGCTAATTAGCCAGTAAGGAGCCAAGAAACAAACAAAAAACACCAGCTTCTCAAATTGTTAGAATAAGCCACACATCTCTGCCCCTCGGCCTTCAATAAAAAAGTGGGCTTTGTAGCATGCCCTTCAGATCAGAACAAGTCCAGCCTGTTTTGGATTTGGGTAGGGGAATGAATTCAAAAGCCATATGTCCCTCATTGGGAATACACTGCTAACTCTCATTCTATCAACCAAGGGAACTCCAGCCCAAGTATCTTTTTTTCTGATAGGAACTGGGTTGGTCTCATATAGGGACATAAAATCTCCCAGGTACGTTAGTCCTGCTTTGTTCATTTCAATGGATAAATACATCAAAGATGTGTCTACATATGCAATTAGTTATGGTTAAGCTTACTGCATGTTAACTAAATGCGCAATAGCTGACTTTTGGCAGATGTTTACATGTGCAGGCATCTGGCACTAAAATTAGTGCCAGTCCCTCCAGTCCTGCCATGTTTCCCTGTGGCCACCAGGGGGAGTTCCAGCCTCCAGCCACATGGCTGCTAGCACTTGGTGGCCATATTTAAAACAGAGCCCTGCACTGTGACCTCTGGGCATATGCTTCCTGTGGTGAGAGAAGCAGCCTGTCAGGGACACAGGCAGTATGTGGCAGCTCTGCTCCTGCCCTAGCTGCTATCTCTGGCCCCCAGAAACAGGGTCCCCTGATCCTCATGGCTTCCTCAGTCATCCTGCTAGCTTGCTTCCATCACAAGCACCTGGCTCATGGCCGCCTGGCTCTGCCCAACTCCCCCACCCACAGTGGCCACTCAAACAATGACCACCCCACATCCTCCCAGAGTCCCCACTGCTGTGCAGCTGCTGCTGCCAGCCACAGTGACCAGGGGCTCCAGGACACCACTGCTGGAGCTGCTGTCACCTGCCTGTCCCTCCACCCCTGCTGTCTCTGCCCCTGCCCTGCCAGCTGGGACTGGTGGCACTGCATCATACAATGTGACTGGGATGATGAGCAGTGGGTAAATGCCTTCAGAATGACCCAGGGCACCTTTGACTTGCTGTAGTAGTTGCAGCCCCACCTGGAGCACCAGGACACCGAGATGTGCTGGGCTCTCCTTGCTGGCACACACCTAGCTCTGATGGTGGTCAAGTTGACCACTCCTGTGGTATGTGAGGAACCTGTTTAGGGTGGGCAAGGCCACCACTGGGAGGTCATCCTGGAGGGGTGTGGGACCCTTCAGAATGTGCTGTCAGACATGGTCCTTTGCATCTATGACCCCCAGGCAGTGGTCGCAGGGCTCTTGGCACTGGGGTTCCTCTAGTGCTTTGGGGCCCTGGACAGGATGCACATCCCTGTCACCTGCCCACACCACTCAGGCTACCCCTACTACAGCCACAGGGAGTTTCATTCAGTGGCCTTCCAGGCAGTTGTCGACCACCAGGGTGCTTTCACGTGTCAGCACTGGTTAGGTGGGCAACCCTCATAATGTGCATGTTTTCCAGAATTCAAGAATGAGCACACTCATGGAGAGTGTGTACTTTGCACTGGGAGTAGAGGACATGCAGCTGGGCACTGTTGTCATTCCACCCCTCCTTACCAGGGACTTATTCTACCCACTATTCCAGTGGCTCATTAGGCTATACAGTGGACAACTTGACCCCCACGAGGTCCATTTTAACCAGTTCCTTGCCAAACCCACATGCTTGTTAAGTGTGCTTTCAGCTGGCTCAAGGGCCACTGATGATTCCTCATGGTCTGCCACAAGGTGGCTGAGAGAAACCTTCCATGGGTCATTGTCACAGTATGCATGCTGCACAATGTTTGTAGGGCCTGGGCAGAAGGGTTCAGGGAGGTCTGGGCAGAGATGGCCTGGTGGCTGGAGCACGAGCTGCAGTGGCAGCACCAGGGACAGGTCCCCTCCAGTGAGGCCCCAGGTGAGGGATGCACCTGCCAGTAAGGGTCAAGGCACCAGGTGTGGAAGGCCCTGGAAGACTACCTCCTCCTTCACTTCCCTTTCTAGCTCGTCTGTCCCACCACCCACAAATCCCCTACCCCCTGCATACTCCCAGCACCACTCTCAGGACATGCACATGTTCAAAAGAAAAAAGCTTTATTATCCTCACAACCCCTCCCCTCATCCCTCCCCTCTCCCTGCTCAACACATAGAGCCATCTTGCCCCTCTCTCCTCAAAACACAGAGACCCCTCCCTCCTTACTCTCACCCAATACAGCCCCTTCTCCTCACCCTCCACAACACACAGAGCCAACCTCTCTACTCACCAACACTAAAACCCCCTCTACCCAAAGTGACTATTTACAAAAGTCTCAGTCTTTCTGTCCCAGAGTAATTGGCTATGGGGTGGCGGGGGCTAGGAGGGGCCCAGGAGCAGTGCCCAGCACACCAGCCTTGGGCCATTTCTCAGTGGGTCTGGGGGCTGTGGTGACCATGGCAAGTGGCAGGCTTGTCCTCAGTGGTGGGTGGGTCCCCCTTTACCTGCCTGAGTCCAGGACCAGCATCCCTTTGAGTTGCTGCATCTGACACCTCTACGTCTTTGGCTGCATGACCTCAGGGTGAGTGGCAAGGCTGGGCCCATGTGGGTGGCAGGTCCGGGCCCAGGCAGCTGCCGCCAATCACCGCTTGATCCTCTCAGGCTGGCAGCTGTTTGTCAGATACCACATTCACACTGTCCAAGATGTTCATCTTGTGAAGTGTTGTTTTGAGTGTCTGTATCCAGATGTCACTCTGTTCAGCTTGACCCATGCTTCTCTGTCAAGGTCATGCCTAATGGGGGACTTGTTTGATGTCAATATAAAACACTGTAGGAATAGATTCGACCTGTCTCAACAGTTGGCCCATTCTGTTGCTGCCTGTAGGTTTGGTTCACCATCTCCAATCTCTTCCAGCAGCTTGTGAGCTGCACGTATAAATGGTTTAATGACTTTAAAACCACATAAGGCACCATCTGTCTGGATATTCAGTTAAGAACTGATGGAGCAGGTGATTTTCATCATTTCTTGACTCTATTGCTAGTAATGATGTTATAGTCTGTCATCTTATGTCACTCGGTCTAATGCCTGAGAATGCAGGAAGTACATCTGTGTGTATATAAGTTGTGCAGCCAGTTATGAGTCTCAATGCACAGCTAAGTACAGTGTCAAGCTTTTTAGCATGACAACTTCTGGACCTTACGGGAGCACAATATTCTGCCAGGGCATATACCACTGCAAGTGATTCTGAGCATTTTGAAGTTGGTGCCCCATATCATGTTGGGTAAACAGCAGTTACCCATGAAGAGACTTTACTGCAGATCTTCTGAATGCAGTGCTTACAGGTGAAGGAACAGTCTAATGTGACTTCTGGCAGGTTAGGGTATGTTCATGGGGAAGGATGTGGTTGCCTGCTCTTACAGGTGGTGTGCTCTTGACTTGACAACTGTTCATGTGGAAGAATGATGATACTTACTTATTGATGTTAAACTTTTAAGCCCCACTTATGGATGTAGTCGGTGATGAGTACCATGTCAGTACTCAGTGTCTTTCCAAGTTCTGTCATGTCTTTTCCTTGGACTACTATGGCAACATCATCAGCATACATGTGAGATGTACATGTATCTCTAGATGTCATATGTGGGAAGTCTGATATATACATTGTAAAGTATTGCTAGCACTGACCCTTGAGGGTCTCCATTCTTTACAGTTTGTATTCTTTTTTCTTCTTGGCTGGTAGTGAGTTTGCATGATCTGTTGGAGATCATATTCACAATGAAAGCACATATCTTGCAGTCAGGTGTCATGGAGTGTAGTTTATATCTGAGGTCTTGATGCTATAGTGTCGTGGGTAGCTGTAAGATTGATAAAGACAGTGCCTATTTTCTGTCTCATTTCAAATCTGTTTTCTGTGTTGGTCGTAGGTAATGTAACTTGGTCAGTCATACCAGTTTTTTCTGAATGCCAGCTTGTTCTTTTGGGAGCTGGGGATTGATGATATTCTCTATTTTATTCAGGATTATATGTTCCATTAGTTTGTATGTAATGCAGAGTACTGAGATGGGTCACTAGCTCTTTGGATCTTCTGGTGGTTTATTGGGTTTCAGGATAGCAACAAAGTCTGCTTTTCTCCAAATATTTGGAAGTCTGTTGCTTTCTAGGCATTTATCATGAATTTCCTAAGCTACCTTTTCATTGTGGTTCTGAGTTTGGTAATGAATTCTGGAAATATCTGGACATCTGGTCCAGCAGTCTTTCCAGTCTCGATCACTTTAATACCCATGTCAAACTCATTGTTGGAGATGGGGGCAGTAAATTAAGATTGGAAGTGGATGATTTAAGTTGTTTGTGACTAAGATGTCTAATAGTTTCTGTGTGTTGCTTACATGGGTTACTATACTTACTGCTGTTGCAGTGTTTTCGTGAAGGGCAATATCTTCATGAAGGCCCTTTGCTTGTAAGGCAGTTAATGGTGCACCATGCTCATTTACTCAAGTTAGTCATATCCAGTCCTTCTATGATAGTGAGCCATCTTTCATTTTTGATACTGTTCAATGCAGTAGCAAGCTGTTCTGTAGTTCTTTTTATGGTTGCAGGGTCATTGCATTGTTTGATATTGTTAAAGAGCTGTTCATATTGCTCATCCCAGCATGGCATATAGTGGCTTCTATAGCTTTGAGGTATGCAAAATTTGGCTATTTCAATTAGGCAGTTTGTAAAGTATTGTAACTTTGATTGTTGTTGGTTTCTGATGGATCTTTTAATTGGTTTGCTCTCTTGTTGGTCAGCCTTTGATATTTTTGCTAATCCATCTTCCATCTGGTGCTGGTCTGTCTGGATGGTGTGGGCTGAAAATCATCTTGTCAATGCTGATAAGTGTCTGTGCCGAGATGATGGAAACTTGTATTAGGATAGAGTAGTAGTCCCCGTTTACTTAAGCCATTCCAGTTCAGTACATTTTTATATATAGTAAAGGCTTTTCTGGAAATAATGTACAGTATTCAGCACAGTAGGGTCTTATCCTAAATCAGACCTCTAAGAGTAGTGAAAATGAATCAAGCCCCAAACTTCAAACTCTAATCAGAAACAATCCACAGATCTCCGGTCAGTGGTTTCATGTGCTCATTACAAAATATTCCACATAACTACATGGCTGCATTCTGCTCAGTGGGACAAATCCTCAACTAGTATATACTCAGTACCACTGATTTCAATTATTCTTATTGATGCCAGTGGAGCTGTGACATTTCCCCTCTCTTTTTCTGAATTGATTTAAGACGTAAGCACATAAAAAACCCCCAAAAAAACACTTTATAGTAATTGAATCATGAGATTACAAAGGCATGGTTTATTGTAGTGAGGTCTGAAAGGAAAGTGAGAGACCACAGCTAAGAGACAAAATGAAGATGTTAGAAAAGCCATCCTAGTCACTACTGGTATGACCTCATCTAAAAGCAACTAGGAACCTCATAACACAAGTCTCAAAAGTGGTAAATTTTTATGTGGATATCCACCCTCAGCAGTTGTTCCTCTCATTTGGCAGTTTCTTCAAGCAGGCTGTCATAATCACCTCTACTTTAAACTGAGTTGAATCTCTGTTAACTCACACTCCCTCAGGCCCTAGACTCTTAAAAAAACCCAGACACTGAAGAGCTGGACATATAAAGCTGGGTATTATCAGCATACTGAAAACCAATTCCCTTACTAATAGAGTTGTGCAAATTAATTATTTTTTTGGTCAAACTAAAACTGTTTTTAAAATAGACTCATTTTAGGTTAATGGAAAACAAAGATATTGGTTTGCATTGGAAAAATAAAAAAACAAAAATAATTTCATTTTGATATTTTCTAAAACATTCTGAATTTTCTTCTCTTTTTAGCTAAAACTGTTCTCCAACTTCAAACAAAATTCACAAGTAATTATCATTAATATAAAGCCGTATTTTCAGCAAATAAATAATTCATCATAAACTGTTGCCCTGCCCTAAAACGATTTCTTTCTGATGGCCTCCTGTATATATTTAAGAATACATGGTACTTCATGGCAGCAATAACTGCAGTAGAATAAGAACCACTGAGATAAACCATACAGGTTTGCAATTTGGTTTAGAAACAGCTTACTTTTCTAGCTACAACTGCCTATTCCTAAAAAATAACAAACCTGCAAAAGTAAAATTATGCTGATTTCATATTACTGCTTATAGAGCTCTTTAAAATTCATGAAGTATAAGCAATATATCATGCCATACTCTCTAAGACATGCTTTCTCATCTAGGCCTTTCTCTTTATTCCTCTTTTTAGAGGAACAAAAGTCCTAAAAAGAATGAGCTAAATGTATCCCTAGTACAAATATACTGACTTATATAGAGTTACATTAGGAATGACTTTGGCTTGGTACCTTACACTAAACATCTCCAGACTATGTTGTCATATATAACACACCTTTTTTAAAGAGGAAAACAGCATCCTTTCCTGGGATAAGTTAATGAAGTCTCTTTTTGCTCAATTTTTTTTCATTTTCTTAATTTTTTCCCCTACGATCTGAGTTTTGCCCTTATCACCCAGTATTCAGAGGAAAGCAGTATAATCTATGGTTAACTAGAATGACCCTTTGCTCACAAGGTCATTTTCTAGATTATCTCATACCACATACTAATAACATATACTTGCACACTACCAGCTTGTCTGGAAGAAATGACAATATTGAAACTCACTAATGCATCACTTTCATTGCATACAAGATTTTTTCCTGGAAATGCGCTTGTCTATTTTAGGGGGATTAGATCCTACAACTTTTAAATAATTTCCCAATATCTCTTCCTTAGTCAACAAGGAGCATGCAGAGCAACTTTGTAGAAGTGGAGTTTTTTCTTCATGATTATGTTGAGTTTCTTCTGAGGTTTTGCTGTATTTCTGTATCTTATATTAAAACCAATGAACCTTACTACATAGTTCAGATACGATTATGTTGATGTCCCGAATATCAGATGCACTTAATATATCATCAGTAACTGTAATACTGGAGAAATTTAAACATGATTTTTGCACATTGTAAAATACATTTATAAAAACGTGTGCTAGTTTCTCCTCATGTATTTAGTCTTGGATTAAATGTATGGTATAACAGTTGGTGTTACAGATTGGATTAAATTTCATCAAAGCACATAGATGACTACTTCCATTTATTTAAGGCACTGTAGTGTAAGAGTAAGTTAAGCATCTGTTTCCATCCAAAACAATGACTAATGCATGGGTGTTTATGAATTTGAATAGGCTGGTGAGAGGAGCTCTGTTCAGGTGTTGTGTAAAATAGGGTATGTGTGGAATGCATATGGGACTGCTTAGATGGTGAAGAAGCAAATTAGCCTACCGAAACAAAGGATAGGTTTAGACGATACAGAAGAAGAAATACCAAACAGGAAAGCAAATATAGCTATATTAGCATTGCACACAAGGGCTGTGCATTTGATTTGGAGGAGATTCAGCCTGATTCAGTGGCCAAATCTCCAAATCCGAATAGAATCAGGGGACCAATAAAAAGGTCCAAATCAATTCAAAGCTCTCTAAATTGATTCGGAAAAGATCCAAAGAGCTTCAATGATTTGGGCAGTCCCCGCCCGCTGCAGCAGGGAGCTGGACTCAGAGCTGGTGAGTAGGAGGCAGGGGAGGGGAGGCTGGATGAAGAGGGAGGGGAACATGGGGGGACCCCTGCCAGGCCCCATCCCCTTTGTGCTGCCCCACCCAGCCCCAACTACCAGCTCTTTAAAAAAAAAGCCCCCACTCACTGGGTGCTGCCCAGTGGGGGGGGCATCCCTGCTGCCCCCCACTGCCCCATGCTGCATGGGGGGCTCTGCCACAAGCCTCCTGACCCCCCCCATTCCCCTAGCACCTCCCACGTCTGCCCTGCCTGCCTTAGACCTTTAAGAACCACCCCCCAACACTCACCAGCTCCTGCAGTGGCCTGGGGGCTTCTGGGGGCTCATGCAGAGCCCCTCACGCAGTGCAGGGCAGTAGGGATTCCCCCCCTGCTGGGTAGGAACTGGTGAGTTTGAGGTTTTTTGGGTTTTTTTTCCTTAAAGGGCCATAGCTACGTTGGGCAGGGCAGCCATGGGGCAGGGCTGGGACAGCAGGAGGGGTTTGGGGGGCTCATGAAAGATCCCCCCATGCAGTGTGCAGCAGTGGGGGGCAGCGGGGATCACCTCCTCACCTGGTAACTATAATTTTACTCAATATTAGCACTGGATGGCCGAGCTCAGGCTTACTGAGGATATGAGTGGGGGTTGATGGGCATGCATGCCTGTGCTCCATGAAGTTGCAGAGATTGGATTTCCCATCTTGGCTTGTCTGCATCTTACTTTTATAGGGATTTCAAGTCTTTGTTCAGCATTGGGGGGTTTTCATGTTCAGTTTTTAATTAGAGGTTGTTTCTTCTGGTTATCTCAACTTGAGGTCATTCCAGTAACACTTGTATTTAAGTCTTAGTCTCTGCCTTGAAGCATTGTGTAGTCTGTATCTTTGCCTTGAACCATTGTGTAGTTCAAATGGCAGGATATACAAAATTCTTTTTTCTTTGCACCTGATCACAGATGAGTTCTTCAGCCATCCATTAATTAGCTTAATTAGTTTACTGTCTGGTAACTCATACGTTGGTGCCTTGTTGCTTACACAATCAGTTAAATCTTCTTCTGTTTGCATGCCATTTTTTTCACCATTCACCTTCTCACAAAGACACTCATGTACACAGGGCATACGAAGTTCATCTACTCATGTCAACCAGGGAACAAGCACAAAATGGAGTTTTAGATGTTTTTAAAAGACAGAGGTTTATCAATTAAATACTATTATCATTTAAGCATAATAACTAATATGCAAAAATTCATACTGCAATTTCAATCGCTGAATCAAATCACTGTTGCACCAAATCTGAATCCAAAGTGAAGACTAGCTGCTTTGCACAGGCCTTTTGCACACCACCACAGCCACTTTTCCAGGCTTTCTGCATGTCTAAATAGCCCTGGCAGAGAAGAACACAAATGCAGCTATACTGCTTTGAGTACCAGACACATCTGCTTAAGGTTGACTTGTGTATCTTTACATAGATAGCACTATGCTATGTAATGTAGACATGCAGAGATGGAAGCAAAGTTTCAGACAGCCCCACTTTATATGACCCAAAAATAATTCTTAAGAAAGACCTTTTGTGTTGGGAGAGTGGTTGAAAGTCATCATCACTGGCAAACCCTTGATTTGAGTGTGAATATACCATGGCTCATTGATAGGTTATGAAAGTGTTGATGTTGGAAACAGAAAACTGTCTTTGATTTACTTAATTCCTATTGTGCTCAAAGTAGAAGGACCTTGTACCTTTTTGTAAATAAACAACAGAATTGCATCAAAGGTACCTGGCTCCATCACCAATTTTTCCTTCTAACTGGAACAGCTTGCAAGAAACAGATTTTTAGCTAGGAAGTCAGGTCAAAAGGAACCAAAATATTTTTACAGCTGAGAGTTTCATGAATAAGAAGCTGTGCAAACCTGGGGCCTGGGTCTGGAAATTTTGATTTGGGCAATACTTCCATGGCAGCTAAGGCTCTGCATGAGCCCCCAGGAGCCCCGAGGCCACTGCAGGAGCTGGTGAGTGTGTGTGTGTGTGTGGGGTTCTTAAAGGGCTGGAGCTAGGGCAGGTGGGGCAGACATGGGCGATCAGCGACTTAATGATTGATGGTAATGATCAATCAAGATCAGCAACCTAACGATCGATTGGAACCTGGGTGACAGCGACCATGAGCTGATCACCTTTGCTATCGGCTGTAAAGCTGGCAAGTCAGTCAGCAATACAGAAGACCTAGACTTCAGGAGAGCTGACTTTGACAAGCTCAGGAGGCTTGTCGGTGAGGCCTTAAGGGACCACGACCCCAGGGGGAGGGGCATTCAGGAAAAGTGGTTGGTCCTCAAGGGAGCTATCCTTGATGTACAAGCTAATGCTATTCTGTCTCAAAGGAAAGGCAGAAAAAGGACACAGCAGCCCCCTTGGCTCTCTAGGGAACTAGCAAACCTCTTGTGGCTAAAAAGAAAGCTCTACAAAGGATGGAGGATGGGATCCACCTCCCAGGAAGAATATTCTGTGCTGGTCTGGACCTGCAGGGAGCCAACCAGGAAAGCCAACGCTGTGCCTGAACTCCAAGTAGCTACAAGTATCAAGGATAATAAAAAGTCCTTTTTTAGATATGTGGGGAGCTGGAGGAAAAGCAAGGACAACATTAGACCCTGCTAAACTAGATGGGACAACTGACAACCAATGCCAAGGAAAAAGCCAACCTACTAAATAGGTACTTTGTATCAGTCTTTCATCAGTCCCATGGGATGCCCCTGCCCATTATGGGACAGGGAGGCCCAGGTGAGGGAGATTCCTTGCCCTCCATCAATGCTGACCTTGTGAAGGAACAGCTTGAGAGGCTGGACACCTTCAAGTCAGCTGTCCCTGACAATTTACACCCCAGAGTGCTCAAGGAGATGGCTAGCATCATAGCTCAGCCCCCGGCATGGATCTTCAAGAGCTCCTGGTGGTCTGGTGAAGTGCCCAATGATTGGAAGAAGGCCAATGTGGTGCCTATCTTCAAAAAAGGGAGGAAAGTGGATCTGGCTAACCATCAGCCTAACCTCTATCCTGGGGAAGGTCTTAGAAAAAATCATCAAGGAGGCCATCCTTAATGGACTGGCCAATGGCAACACCCTGAGGGACAGCCAGCATGGGGTTGTTGTGGGTAGGTCTTGCTTGACCAATCTATTTCCTTTTAGGACCAGGTGACAAGGGAGAGGAGAATGATGTTGTATATCTCGACTTCAAAAAAGCCTTCAGTCTGGTATCCCATGATCACCTTTTGGTAAAACTGGCCAATTGCAGCCTTGGGTCCACCATGGTCTGTTGTCTGAGGAATTGGCTCCGGGGTTGGAACCAGAGGGTGGTGGTTGATGGAAGTCAATCGTCATGGTGCCCTGTGACCAGTGGGGTCCCTCAAGGCTCTGTCCTTGGACCCATACTGTTCAACATCTTCATTAATGATGTGGACATTGGAGTCAGAAGTGGACTGGCTAAATTTACCGATGATACCAAACTTTGGGGTAAAGCATCCACACCTGAGGACAGGGGGGCAATCCAGGATGACCTTGACAGGCTCAGAAAATGGGCGGATGAGAATCTGATGGTGTTTAATATCAAAAAATGCAAGGTTCTCCACCTTGGGAGGAAAAACCTGCAGCATGCTTATAGGCTTGGCAGTGCTATGCTGGCTAGCACTACAGATGAAAGAGATTTGGGAGTCATGATTGACCACAAGATGAACATGAGCCTTCAATGTGATGCTGCAGCTAGTAAAAGGAGCAAAACATTGGGTTGCATCCATAGATGCTTTTCAAGCAAATCCCAGGACATCATTCTCTCATTGTACTCGGCCTTGGTGAGGCCACAGCTGGAGTACTGCATCCAGTTTTGGGCTCCACAATTCAAAAACAATGTGGAGAAGCTTGAGAGAGTCCAGAGGAGAGCCACGCGCATGATCAGAGGTCAGGAAAACAGACCTTACAACAACAGGCTGAGAGCTATGTGCCTCTTTAGCCTGGAAAAGCACAGGCTCAGGGACTGGGACTACATAGCCACTGATGCTTCTGACTCAGAACTAGGAGCTGTACTCTTGTAAGAACACGAAGAGACACGAAACCCTGTGGTTTACTTAAGACGCAAGTTAATCGCTTGGGAGTGGGACCTGTCACTATTGAGAAGGAACATTTGGCAATTATCTGGGTGCTGAACAAGCTGAGGGCCTATCTGTAGGGGCAGCAGTTCACCATCCTATCGGACCATGCCTCACTTCAATGGTTGCAGACCATGCAGATTATCAATGCCAAGCTTCAACAATGGGCCTGGCAGCTTCAGGAGTTCAGCTTCACTGTTGAATACATCCAGGGAAGCCAGAATGTGATGGTGGGTGCCCTGTCATGAAAGGACTCTGGGTAGTGGGTCCCACAGCTCTATGTACATGGGATCACTTGGTGGATGGACTATTCACTAATGTTGAGTTTATAGATAATATTTTGGGTACGGGTTTTAATGGGTGTTGTTGGACCTATGTAATGCATCTGTGTATATATGTGTATTATATTTGTTGTTAATCTTTTCTCTTCTCTTCTGTAAATATATACAGCTAAAAATAAAGAACCCTATCTGTTACTTAGGCTGGAGTGGATTCTTGGGAAGGTGAGGGCGAGGAACACACTTTCTTTTGGCAGGACACCTCAGCAGCTGAGCTGCCTGACAGAGAGCCCAAAACAATTGACACCCGGAGGATTTTGAATCTGGTATACTGCTTGGCCCTGGTGCTGGGGGCGGGTTACATATAAAATAAGAAAAAAACCCTGAGGAGAAATTTAGCATAAAAAGAATTCAAGGAAACTAAGTATGTGAGTAAAATTACACATATGTAATTTTTTTGTGGCAATGGCATTTATTACTGTAAAATATTTACACAAGTCATCTATGTATCTGCAGTACTCTCCAGTTAGGATGTGGGGTTTTTAACAAAAATCTCTTTTGGTATTCAGTCCACGTGCAGGTCTAAAATAAAACTTTTCTGCTTATTGGAAAGGTGAAAAAAACCTGTGGTGGCATTTTTACTTATCCCATTTAAGGAAAAACCTTTGGGACATCCTTCACACTCTCCACACATCAATGCAAAATGACAGCAAAGAATCAGAAAGCTCTATAACTGTAATTGAAAACTGCAGTTCTCCCGTGTTTAAATTCCTTTAGGCATTTCATGGCTACCTCAATCAAATTACACCTTCTCACAGTTCTAAGTATTAAATCTTTCTTTTTTACACCTGAACTTACAATAAATATGAGCCTTAGATATTTCATAATTTATAGAATTAGAATTATTAACAGCGAAGTTTTTTTGGTGTTGGATTCCTTCAAATAGCCTTTTAAAAATAAATATAGTCTCACCAATAATAAAAAATTCCTTTGCTTTTCCATGTAGCTGGTTTCAGACAGCAAAGTGGATGGTCCACAATAATGTATACTTTAAAACAGTTGGCATATAAAATGGAATAAAATATTAAACGGATTAGGAGAAATACATTTGCTCCCAAATTAGGAAATTTTTGTTATCTATTTGCATTTTGTTTACCTTAGTACTTCCAATTGAGGACACTATCTTTAGGCAAATTCATAAAAATAATTTGTACATGTATTAAAACCCCATTAAATTCTCCTCCTTTTTAGTTAATCTTTTTTTCTTTATTACTCATTTACTAATACAGGCCTTGATTCAAAAACGAAAGTGAAGGTAAATTTGTGCTTAAATGTTTTGCTGAATCATAGTCATATTGTGGTATAAACAAATGCATTATTTTATATTAAGGAACCCTTTTGCTTCAGTCAGCAATGTCAGAATACCAAGTATGTTATGTCACTTTCACTGATATGGTAATGAATTACTATGACATGGAGATTATACTGGATACATTTTAAATGGTTTAAAGAAATTAAGTGAGTTTACACATCTGGAAAATGACATGCAGAAACTCAGTCCAGTGGAAAATTCGGCTATCTGACCCATCCACCATCCATGACCTAAGGCAGCAAAGTTATTAAAACAAAGAGACCGACTTAAGTAGGACAATTAATCCTGAAAAAGAGAGAACAAGAGCTCCTTTCCAGAGAAATAGTATTTCAATGTTGACTATGAACTATTCTTGGCTTATTGTGAGCCATACACTGCATACATCACCTAAATACTAATTTTCTTTATGTTTTTTCCTAAATATAACTAGATTCAGTAATAGGTTTTAGTTCATATGTTTAAAAGAGTATGCCCTTATGTTAAAATTACATGTGAGTATGTGTTTATCTATAGTCACACAAACAACAAATATGATGAATTATAGAGAAGCTACCAGTGATGCTTTAATATACCAGGTCTATTAAAGTATAATAGTTCTTTTTTAAAAAAAAGTTTATCCAATGAGTATGATCACACTGAAGGGTGAGGACTGTTTCAAGTGCCTTGATTGGGTATTTCCTTCTTAAATTGATTCTGTCTTTCCTAACAGGGAGGTACCAGAGGGTGATGATTGGTAAGTGATTCCCTCAGGTCTTAACCTGTGGGGACCCTCAGGCCTCCAGCTTGTCATATTTCCTATTTGATGTGTATTTCCTATTTGATGTGTATTCATATCTGAGCTTGCAGAGATTTGGAGGGAGGGTCATCAGTATGCTGATGGTGTCCAGCTCTACTTCTCTTTTTCATCTGACCTAAGCCCGGCATTCTCAGTCCTTTCTGAGTGCCTGACTGTACTTGGAGTTTGAGTGTGAGGGAACCAATGCAAACTGAATCTAGACTATATGATGGTGGGCAGGCTGCTTGACTTAGAGGGGATTGAGACATTTATTACTGATGGGGTTCAGTGTCCCCTGGTCACTCAGGTTTACAGCTTTGGGATGGTCTGTGTTACACCTGGATCTTCAAGTGGTGATGGTAACTAGGAGCACCTTTAATAAACTCCATTTGGAGAGATAGTTGTGACTCATAGGGCATGTCCAGATGAGCCTGCATGTGCCTCTTGCAGCATCTCACACCCCTTTGAGATGCTGCAAGAGGCATGTGAAGGAATGAAAAAATATTCCCTGTGCTGCAAATTTGTAGTACAGGGGCAAAATTAGACCTCTGGATATCCAGGGGTCAAAAAACCCTGCAGAAAAAAAAAATGGGGCAGAGCATGGTCCCTGACCATAACCTGAGGCAACCAGAGGCTGGGTCCTCCACAAAGAAGCTCTGGCTGCCAGAGCATCTCTATGGTTAGCCCTCACCCTGGTGCTGAAGGGCAGGCAGTGCGCCAGCAGCAGGGAGCTAGACCCAGGCTCCACTGCTGGTAAGTAAGGGGTTGGAGGGCTGGAGGAGGGGGGGGGGACAACGGGGGGCTCCCTGCCAACCCTGCCCACTCCTGCAGCTCCCTGATCCTTTCCCTGCCTGCCCCCTGAATCCCCAATCCCTTCTCTGCCCAACCCCATCTCCCACCTGTCCCCTGCTTCCTTCCCTGCTTTGTCCCATCACCCACCTGGCCCTCAATCCCTTCCCCGCCTAGTCCCATCCCTCCCACCCCCCAAAGGCCCCCTGATTCCTGCCCTGCAGCATTGTGGGGGGGAAACAGAACAACCCCCCAGGTACTTACCAGCAGTTTGAGCGCCTGTGGAGATCACTGGGGCACCACCTGGACCGTGCAGGGCAGGGTGACAGCCCCAGCAGCAACAACCCAGGCCCTGCTGCCCCACCACTTCCCTGTGCTGCCCCAGGGGGGCTCTTCCAGGAGGCCCCACAGCCCCTGCTGGGTAAGTAGAGACTTTTTTTTTTTAAGTGCTGGAGGTTGGGGTTGGGGGGCATCCATGGGGGGTTGGGGGTCCAAGTGGGGGATGGGGCCAGGAGGGGCAGCCGTTGGGGGTCTGGAGGAGTGGGGGGGCTGAGTGGGGCAGTCATTGGGGGGCTTCAGGAGCCATCTGGGGATGGGGCCAAGTGGGGCAGCAATCCAGGAGGCTGGGGGAGCAAGTGGGGGGGGCATGTGGGCCCTGTAGGTGTATTCGTGTGTGTGTATATATATATATTCATGTATTCATGAAACATGTATTTGGAATTCACTTTATTATCATGGTAGATACTGGTAGTCTTCCAAATTGCTTTAACACTGTAAATATATCAATAAAACATTGCCCTGCCCAACTGATCTCTTTCTCTCATTTTACTTGTGGAGGAACATGGCTTTTGGGGTATTTTACAGAGTGACTTTGGGATTTTTTTTATCAAGGATTTTTCAGTTTTCCAATAGGGAACACTGGAATTCCTTCTATGGAGGCCAGTGGCAGGACCCTGCCTGCTCAGAGCTGGCACCTTGGACCCAGCTAGCTGTGGCTGACCTCCTGGACAGTTGGGGCCAGGGGGACATGCTTTGACAGTTCAGAGCAGGCCACCACACTTGGAACATCTTCTGGGTGATAGCTGCCCAGATGGCCAGGCAGGGAGCACATATGGCAGTAGTGCCGCACAAAAGCTAACTCTGCAGCCACAGCCCACTGGCAGCTGGTCCAGAGGGACAGATGCCTCATCCCAGTCTAGTAGGTGTGCAGCAGGTCACAGACAGGGTGCAGCCCCCACTGCCAGACTGCTTCATTGGGTAGAGGGTGCAGGGAAGTCTCAGGGCTGCTTCAGCAGTCCAGCTGGCACAAGGGGTAGTGTCCCCAGGTACCAAATGGCTGGGCCCCAGAAGCTCCTGAGAGTGAGTAGCCCTGAGCTACTTGCCAGGGCAACTTTTTGTACGGATGAGGCTAGGACGGGACAGCTTTCTATATTGTTGGGGACAGCACAAGTGCTGGGCTCGGGTTCTAGCTCCCCCTGGCTGCAGATCCAGGAGGAGCCAGGCGGGGTTATTTTGCCCCAAGTGGCACAATTTGCTCCACAACAATGTGCAAGTCTGAGTATGCATGCTGAGGCAAAAAGCCCCAGCTCAAATTTACACTGCTTGTATGTAACACACAGCTTGTATGTAACATGCAGCTGCAAGTGTACGTGCTTGTATGTGTGGACGCACTCATAGAGTCATACAGAAGTAGGGCTGGAAGGGACCTCTAGAGGTCATCTAGTGGAATCCACTGCCTGAGGCGAGACCATCCCTAGTCAAACCATCCCATGCAACTATAATCTAAACTCTACATAAGACTATCATCAACCCTGACAGAACATAGATCTAACACCCTAAATTGCTGCAGGTAAAGCAGGAGAACCATGGCAGCCAATATCTTGCTTCTACAAAATGTTGTCAATATATGCTCAAGAGGTACTAGGTAGAGGGCCAACCCCTCTGGGAACAGAGGAGGGCAACCTTCCCCCCACCCCATAGTCCATACCAATATGACCATGGGGTAAAATTCCTTCCTGGCCCCAAATATGACCATCAGTCTGGCCCTGAACAAAGGGGTGAGACCTATTAGCAAGGAACCTCTGGCTTTGCTCCCAGCAGGAACACTGGAAAACCCCAGTCAAAGTCCCTAGCCTCAGCTGTAGCCATCACCTAATGCCTCACAGGGAGGCTTAAAAACACCCTGACACACACAGCAGAAAAAAAGGCAGGGGAAGGGGGGCAACCAGCAAAGCCCAGAACCATGGACAATACCCATGGTAGAAAATAACATTGCTACACCTAGATCATCCTTGATCAGTGCCTGTCCAACCTCTTTTTGAATGCCTTCAGTGGTGGAGAGACCACAGCTTCCTTAGGCAATCTATTCCACTGCCTCACTGTTCTAACAGTGAAGAAAATTTTTCTGGGTATCCAGTCTAAACCTACTTTACTACAACTTCAAGGCATTGGTCTGCATCCTAGTCTCTGCAGCAAGAGGCATACAAGGGGCTTTCCCTTGTATGGCAGCTCTTCAAGTATTTGAAGACTGATATAATATCCCCTTGTCTGCAAGCTGAACATGCCTAGTTCCTTCAGACTTTCCTCACATGATTTCCCTTCCAAGCCCTTTATCATCTGTGTTGCATGTCTTGGGACCCTCTCTAACTTCCACATTTAAAAAGGACATGCAGAGCCCAGAAGTACAGACAGTATTTTAGATTAAGCCTAACTAGTGCCAAGTAGAGAGGCACAAAACTAGTGCCAAGTAGAGAGGCACTATCACTCCTGTGTCTTGTGCTAGTTCTTCTATTGATGCAGTCCATAACTGCACTTGCTTTTTGTGTGGCTCTGTCACTCTGCAGATACATATTGAATCTGTGATCTACTAAGACTCCCAAGTCCATTTCTGTAGTTCTGCCAGCTAGCCAGGTGTCACCCATTTTGTATTTGTGTTTTTTATTATTCCTCCAAAGGCATAGCACCTTGCATTTGTCTGCATTGAACTTCATCCTGTTAGCTCTAGCCCAACTTTCCAATCTGTTGAGATCCTTCTGAATTGTGCTCACATCCTCTAACATGTCTGCAGTCCTTCCCAGTTTTGGGTCATCTGCAGACTTGCTCAAGGAGCTTTCTATGTCAGCATCCAAATTCTTAATAAACACACTGAGCAGCACCAGCCTGAGGACAGATCCTTGTGGGACCCCACTTGAAATCTGACATGGATCCATTAATAGTTACTCTTTGCTTGTGGCTGCTGAGCCAGTTATTTATGCATCTTGCAGTAGTTTTATATAGCTCACATTTCTCCAGTTTGTTTATGAGAAGGTTGTGTGGCTTCCTTGCTGAAGCTTAGATACTATATCCACAGCAGTCCCTTCATCCACCCAAATAGTTACTTTATCAAAGGAGGAGATCAGGTTTGTTTAACTTGATTTGTTTTTCATAAATCCATGTTGACTGCTTGCAATAAGCCTTTCCTCCTCCAGATGCTTGCAAGTGGCCTTCCTTAAGATATCCTTCAGTAGTTTCCTAGGTATTGAAGTGAGGCTAACTGGTCTGTATTTCCCCTGAGTCCTCCTCCTTGTCTTTTTTTTAAAGAGTCCTTTTTCCAGGCCTCTGGTACCTGACCCATCTCCCATGACTTTATGAAGATAATTGGCAAGGGATCTGAGATCACTGGTAGTTCCTTTAGGACCCTGCAATGAAGCTTATCTGGTTCTGCTGACTTCTATTGGTTCAGACCCAACAAAAGCTCTGTGACTATCTCTTGTTATCTCCTCCCTCAGCTTTCCCCCTTCCTTATCCAAACAACCCTTACTAGGTATATGGCAGCTTTATTATTTTGTGAAGACTCAGGCAAAGTAGCTTTTAAGTATGTCACCATCTTTTCATCTTGGGTTAGGAGTTCCACCTGGCTTGTTAACAGAGAACCCACATTTCCTTTGTCATTCTTTTCTGGCCATCATACATCTAGAACGTCTTGTTGTCCTTAACCTCTCTCACTAGGTGCAGTTCATTTTTTATCTTTGCCTTTCTGATTTTGTCCCTGAAGGTTCTTGCTATTTCCTAGTATGTGTTCTTGGTGACTGTTGACTCTGAAACTCATGTTAAGCTGGGGCCTTCTCACAGAAGTTAAAATACAAAATACTGATGCTAACTGCATAGTACAAGAGGATGTGAGTTCATGGCTAAGCCATCTGAGAAGAGACAATGAGGTATCCCTTCCAGCTAATCTTACTATATTTATGATGATTTCAAGCAGGCTCCTAGCTGTCTGGTATATAACTGTGTGAAATGTATATCCTTGATTAATTAGTATGGTAAATATTTCTCTTGCAATGAATTCATGTTGTGTACAGGAAGAGTTATTTCTCATATGTGATAGATGTCTCCTCCTTATTTACTTCTTTTTGGCTAGCAATTCCCTTGATTTTTCCAGGGACACTCCCCAAAACCTTGGTTTTTTCCTGATTGTTAATTAGTTCCTTGATACGTTCCAAACTTAGTAGAAATGGATAACCTCCTGTTACTGAGGAAGGGAACTCATTCAAATTGGAACCTTCTGATAACCAATAATGAGAAGGTTGATTAACAGGACTTCCCTGTTTACTGCTTGGGACTCTCTCTTGATTTATACAACTAAAAGAATGCTGTGATGATGTTGGACTAAGGGTATTAAAAAGTAGTGAAACAGCTAAGAGTGTGCACTTTGAGAGTGAGAAATCTCTCTGACACTAACTGCTGCTGCACCCCAGCTCTCTCAAGAAGCTGGAAGAAATAGACCATCTCTCCTGTTGCTTGTTTGGTGAGAAATCACCACGTTATAGTTACTTACTGGATTTTGCTTTGGTTTGGGCTCATTTGACTTTGAATACTTGTAATTCAGTTCGTCTAATAAAAGATATCACATCTACTCAAATAACCTTGCCTGCCTGTAGTAAATAAAGCCTCTCTTTCACTAAAATGAGGTATCATATCAATCCATAAACTAGTTCAGAATCCTAGGTTTTTATTGGTTTTATGGACCTGCCCATTCTTACATTGTCACTATACTTTCCTTTTGCATTTGAAGTATTTTAGAAACTCCTTGTGCAGCTACATTGGTTGCTTGCCACTGTTTGTGTGCTTCCATCGTGTTGGGACAGTTTCTTGTTGAGCTTAAAATACTGTGGACCTTAGAACCTCCCAGCCCTCCTGGGTACCTTTATCCCTCAATCTGTCATCCAATGATACCATATCTATTAGCTCCTTGAGTCAGATGAAATCCACCTTTTGAAATCTAGTGTCCTAATTTGCTGATATCATGCTTTGCCTGTTTTAGGATCTGGAATTCTATTGTTATCACAATCACTTCCACCCAAGTTACCAACCACTTTCACATCCTCCATCACTTTTTTCTCTGTTGTTCAGGATAAGATCCAAGATAAATGATCCCTTAGTTGTGTCCTTCAGTTTCTGAAACAGGAAGTTGTCTTCCATACACGTTAGGAGCTGGCTTGACATTTTATGTTTGGTTACATTGTTCTTCCAGCAGATATCCAGAAAATTGACGTCTCCCATCAGTACCATCCCATAGCTTTTGGATAGATTTTTAAACTGCTTGAAGAGTGCCTCATTCACCTCCTCTTCCTGATTAGGTGGCCTATAATAAATCCCCACCACATCTTGGTGTCACATCTTTCAACTTTCATCTTCACCCAAATGCATTTTGCTCTACTGTCTTCTGAACCAGGGAACAAGCATACGTATTTTTGACATACCAGGCAACATCACCACCTTTTTTGTCCCAACCCTGTCTTTCCAAGACAGAATAACCCTCCATGTTGACATTCCAGTCATAAGCACTGTTCCATCAGGTCTCAGCGACGCTGTGGCAGGGACAATGCCATGAAGAATGACTTACCTGGAGAGGGGGAGGAGAGGAGCGGAGCCGACAAGACACTGCCACAAACTGGAAGTGCGGTGAGAATGGGGCCATGGCAGGGAAAAATGCCATGCCGAAGACAGAAGAAAAAAAGTCATGACTGGTTCAGGGAAAGCCGGGGCCAGCACCAGTACTGGCATGGGCCTGCTTTATGGCGGCGTGCCAGTACTGAATCACTGGCCACCCCCCTGCAGGGGGCATAAAAACCCCATTGGACCATGTACAGGGAGGATCAGAAGCAAGTCTTCCAGTGTGCCCAAAGTGGCCCGGAGCTGATTGCAGCCCCACCAAGGGAAGGTGGTGGCACCCCCCAGGAAGGGGCAGACAAAAATAAACTAAGTCCAGGAGAGCCTAGTTACTTACTAGAAACTGAGCTGTGGAGTCCAGAACTAGCCAGACAGGACTGGGACAGCAGTAAACCTGAAGAGAGGAAGAGAGATGGATTGGTGGACTGTGGCAGATGCAAGCAGAGCATGCCGGGAACCAAGGTAACCTGGGGCTGGTAAAAATTGCAGACCAGTTGCAATATGGCCTAAATCCAGATGGTATACCAGTCAAACTAGACTTTTCTAACTTAAAAGGGCAGAACAACACCTGTATCGTGGCCAGCCCTAGTGGTGGTGGGAAATTAACATCTGTGGTTGGTATAAGGCAGGATGTAGAGGAGCCAGAGCCCCAAAACAGGAAACCAGATGTCAAGCCGGAGTTGGTAAACCAAGCTCACGGTATTGGTCATGGTGCGGCGGCCGGGTGGTGGCAGTTGGGCACGGAACAGGTGGGATTAGTGGCGGCGGAGTTCTGAGTGGCACAGAGGCGCGTTTGTTTCTTAAACAAGGTGGAATTTATTCAACTTATGTTTTGAGGTGTAGGTACGATGTCTTCAGTTACAGTAAAACAACAAGCAGGAACAAAAACAAACAACAGAGGGGGTCTGTTGGCCCACGAGGTTCACCAGCGAGCCCTTGCTATCTACCCTGTGAGGGATAGGGGCGGCTGCCCGCTGGTTAGTCCCAAGGCTGGTCAACAGCTCATGAAAGGAACCATGAACAGAACAAGAACTGTAACTCGTTGAGACGATGGAGTCGTGACGCCAGTCCAACGTGGATAAAACGGGTCGAGCGCGATGCCGAAGTCGATGGAGAGCGATGCCGAAGGTCGGTGCCAGAGGGTGTAATAAAGTCGTAGCCAGTGGACAAGAGGTGAGTCGGGTTAATCAGGATTGTGGTCAAGAGCAATGCCAAATACCAGTCCGGTAGCCAGACAATCAATACGAAAACGAAATTGAATGACTCGCAAAAAACCGCAGCTGTGAGGAGACCAGTGGGCCAATAAGCCCTCCTGAGGAGCAGTCCCTGTTAGAACAGCCTCTGCTCTCAGGTTGGATCTCTCCCTGAAAGACAGTCCCTGCCAAGGCAACCTCTGTTTGCAGGTCGAGTGGGTCTCTCTCCTCTCTCTCTCTTGTCTCTCTCCCCCTCAGGGAGGGGCTCATCAAACTTTTATACCAATTTAGTGGCCAATCGAAATGCTCCCCTTAGAGAAATTTCTAGTCTGATTATGTCATGCTGCAGATGAACTGAGCATGTGTAGGATCAGGCTCTATGAGCATGTGTCAGCGGAGAAACTAGGTCAGCGCTGACTGACAGGTCCTAAGGTCACCCAGGGGGCACATGCTGGGCACGCTGTGGAATTTTCCATTCAAAGGGCCTGTCTGTGCATGTCAGATTCAACTCCCTGTGTTGTCAGCATTTAATCAAAATTTTTTCTCTGACACCAGACAAGAAGATTGCAAGAGGGAACCAGGAAAGGCAGGACGTATGACCATCCTTCCCATAACAAGCTCATTTCAACAAGACATGGCAGGAAAGAACCCCTAAGGAATATCCAAAATATCCAATTTAACAGCAAACTGTCAACCACTAAGGGGACGACAGGGTCTGAAAAACCCATAAGAACAAGACACACTGGTGAGCAGCATGGGAGGTTACAGATGCCTATCAAATCATAGTTCTTTTCACAGGCTGCAGCTTCTAGCTCATCTTGTTTGTTCCCATACTTCTTCTCATATTTGTGTACATGCATCAGACATATTTTGCATTTTGACCTCCTTGCTTCCTTTTTGTACCACTTGTTGCAGTTCTGTAGCTCTCTGGCCCCTTCCCAGGTTTGAAACTTGTTCTTTAAGATTGATATCTAGCAACCATCATCTATGGATCTAGTCACCATGGCAAAAATTCATGGGAGGCGACTCAGCAGTCATTCCTCAGCTTTGGAACTCCTTCCCTCTTAAGGTCTGCCAGAGCCCAAGCCTGGACATTTTTTGGAATAGCTTTAAGTTCTCTCTATTTGGATAGGCATTGAGCAAACAAAACTAGCCTGAGATATTCTTTGTGTATCTGATTTACATTGATGTTCTAATCCCTTTATAAATTCTTTTAATCTGTCAGTTTCATAAATGATAATGCTCTCATTATAAAGCAGCCTGAACCTTTGTTGGGAAGGGTGACATACAAATAAGTAAGTAAGTATGTGAATTTAAGTGTAATCTTGTATTTTTTCTGAGTTTAGAATGTTTGATTCAGGGGAAACTGCAACATCCCTAATGCTAGAGAGGTTAAAAATGTTTTTAATCATTACATTTTTGTTGTAGACTCAACATGAACTCCTTTTTATCATAAAGTATTTAACAGGGAATGAGTACAGGACACGTATGCACACACACATATAAATAATATATATATTTATTTATATAATATAAATAAATAAATAAAATATAAAATATGTGTGTGTAGAATACGTGTATACTACCTTTTATTATAATAGAATATATGTAAATTCTGTTTTTACTTGACTACAAAGATGAGGGTTTTTTTCTCCATCCCCTTGTCTTACGTTTGCCTACAAAGTATCCTCATTAAATACATTGGCTGTCATTTAACTGCTGCCAAAGCAGCATGTACTAAGTAATGGAAACCAACCATGAAGCTAATAAAATGTAGCCAACACTCAGCATGACTATAAAGCACATGGTCTGTACTGGACAAACCTGCTGAAGGAAAATTACCAAAGGCAGTTACTGTAGCCCATCTGAATAAGATATATGGTAGTGCCCACTAAGCACAGTCCCCTCTTTTTCAAGTCATCATGAGCTACTACATTGCATACATTTTGATTTCCTCTTCATTCCCACAGCTGACCTGTGCATTTCTTTCATATTTCCAAATAGTCCTGTTTCTTCACCAGCCTTAAAAACCTTGCAAACATCACCAAACAAGACCTCAAACAGTTCAGCCAGAATCCCTCAACTGATCTCTCTCTCAGATCGTTGCATGTGATTAATTTGGCCCTGCCTTCCATGAGGTGAGGCCAAACCAGGTTGCCCAGTTCCTCACCTGTATAGATTTTTGGAGCATCCTAGGACTTGTGACAAAGACACCTGGTTCCAGTCATGAGGTGGGCCGGGTGGGGGGAGAAGGGGTGCTCATTAGCATGGATCCTCTGTGAGTGATGCCCCGAATACACATACATACTAATCAGTGCTGACCTGTGGGGTCACCATGGCTTGAAATCCTGTTGACTTTTTTGGGGCTCAGCCCAATAAAGTATATGGTAAATTAGTAGTTTTTTGGCTTTGGACTAATAACATGCATAGTTTGTACTATATATTAGTAGGTGCCAAAGTGCTGCTTAAAAGTGTGTTTAAGGAATACCTGTGATAAAACTTGCAGCAGTTTTAAAAAATCATGCATCAATTCTGGGTGAACTAAGTGTATGTGTACTATGTACAAATTACTACAACTATATTTAATTTCAAGGTCTTTGTTTTTAAATTTGCTCTTTACTTTCATGTGCTCAGTGTGAGCAGGGTCTAATGGAAAGGAGAGGGGAAAGGGGCCGAAGGGGTAAAAAGTTGGGGGAGGCAGAGGGCAAGGGGACCAACTGACTCCCCCAGATGTATTTTACCTGCTGTGGCAGAGAGAGGGGGACTAATTTAAGGCAAACCACCAACAATTAGATTATATACCTAAAAAATTATAACAAATTTATAAATTTCCCATATATAAAATCTAATTGCTGGGGAGTCATTTTATAAATCAGGGTTATATTTGAGTAAATACAGTAAATAACTACTTCACCTATATTTATTTATTCATAATAAAAACAAGTTTGAAAAGTATCCTTTCAATCTCAAACTCTTAAAACTAAGAAAATGATAAGTTACAGAATACGTTACTGCCTACATTTTCCCCCATAACGATAACAGACCTCCACCACATTGTTCCAAGGAACCTTTTTCTGTTGGCCTATCAAAACTGACCATTGCATTACTATGTTAGGAACATGTATTTTTGACATAGGTTTACGAGCCCACTTTTTGTTTTGAACATAAAATCAGGAAGCAAGTTAAAGACAACAAGTTATACTGATTTTGTCATTCTGTGACCCCCAATTAGCTTTCAATTTCAAGTTGTGATGATCACAATTAAGATATAAAAGGCCACATTGACTTGACAGGATCCTTTCAACCATGAAATACAAGATGTAAGACTGTTCTGCTATGCTAATTTAGAAGGCATATTTAATAGATTGCAATCTGAATTCCATGTTATTTAACATGTCAAAGGGCTAAAAGAAGAATGTCATGGTTGACACTAAAATGTGTACTCTGTCTGCCTCGAAGTATAATCAACATCCTCATCTTAAAGATAGAAATTGATTTATAACCAAATTTCAAACAACTATACAATGTACTATAATGGTCTTTCATGAAGCCTCAGGTTATGAAACAAGTAACGAAAGAAAATAGAACTTCTGAGACAGATGCAGGGAAAGTATCCATTTATTAAATCCTGTACATTTATCTTAATACCTAATATTAAGAGTGCTTCTGGGAGGTACAAAGCAGCTATGAAAAGTTTAGATTTAGATTTGGCATTTATATTCATGTTACATGAGATTTGCATTGAAACATTTGACAATCTGTGCTCAGTGTCTGACAGTGAAATTCATACTGAATGAGATTCTAATGCAATGTTAGTTCATACAGAATGAACACTGACCGAACTAAATTAGTTAACAGAGAAAGGAAGGTTAGCATATTAGAGTAAAACCTATGGAGTTAGGAACTGGAAAACTATTAGTATTCAACTGGCAAAAGCCACATTTACCTTAAAATAATAGTAAGTCCCCTTACCACACACATCTAAACTAATTAAATTTTATTTCAGTAAAAACCTGATCGCTGGGCAATTACTGCCTGTTTCTGAAAAAAACTCTAACAAGGGGGCTGAGGCATTCCAGGCCCATCAAGGTAAAAAAGGAGAATCCCCGAGTAACCAAGGAGCAAGTGAGTAGGAACATAAACAGGGCAGCTTGCAAGTAGTTCACAAGTCAGTTTGCAGGCAAGTTTGTTGCCCTGCTCTTTGAAGGGAAGTTTTTAGGTGAGCTTTTTTCTTTAATTAAGAGTAACTAGCCTATATATATTTAGTGTAAGTAGCTAAAACTCAGGAGTTAGACCAGTACTTAACTAGAGTTCCAAGTGGTGGGGAGTTCACTAGGCAGTTTGCCTGGAAACTCTCGTTCAACTTTCTTTACTGTAAGCTTGGTGAAAAGAAGCAGAGAAACAGGAACCTTTCAGGAGCAAAATGCAGTGAACAGGCCAGCTTACAGGGGAGTTTGCTTGGGAGGGTCTGCTTGGAAAGAAGACCAGGAAGAGAGAAGTGGTGGATTAATAAACCCGTAGAGATGGCTGAAGGACATTGCAATGCCAGAGCCACTGCTACTGTCAGCTCTTCCTCTGCTTGCACCTGTGAAGCCTCTGTCAAGGCAGGATCACTCACTATTGAGGCTTCCTGGTAAGTCCTGGTTTGGCACTGTGGAGACTGCAGCTTGCAGGAACACTCAGGTGTGGGAATGCATTTGATGTGAGTGATGCCTCCTAGTAGTGTACCTCAGGGAGCAGGCAAGAGAGCTACAGAAGGAGGAGGGAAGGCTCCAAAGCATCCTCTGCCATAAGAACTTCATCGATTCAATGCTGGAGGAGACTTCTAGGACTGAAGGAAGGACTGCCAAAAGCATCACTAGAAGTGGAAGAGGATGTAGACTCCCTGGAAGATGGAAGCCTGTAACCTCTGGCAGCAAGCAGAAATCTTGCACCACCTGAAACAGTTTGCCTAGAGAACATGTATGGAGTCCTAGCAACAGACGATGAGGACCACATTCCACTGGTGGAGGAGGCCAGGCTAGGCATCCCCAAGGTTAGGAGGATTGAGACCACTGCCATCAAGAAGTGATGGGTGTTGGTGGTTGGAGACTCACTTCTGGTGAGGATGGAGACATCCATCTGTTGGCCTGACCTGTTGTTTCAGGAGATTCACTGCTTGCCTGGAGCTTGGATCCAAGATTACTGAAGATTATCAAGAGTGACTACAGAGCTCTGGGTGCAACGGTGAAGGGGACAGGGGCACAGGTGGTGTTTTCCTCAGTTCTTCTGGTCAAGAGGAAGGGCCTGGGGAGGAGTGGATGCATTCTTTGAAAACTCATGGCAATTGGGAGAGATCCCAGGTGATTGGAAAAGGGCAAATAAAGTGCCCATCTTTAATAAATGGAAGGAGGAACTACAGACTGGTGAGCCTCACCTCAGTCCCTGGAAGCACCATGGAGTGGGTCCTCAAGGAATTCATTCTAGGCACTTGGAGGAGAATGTGATTAGGAATAGTCAGCATAGACTCACCAAGAGCAAGTCATGCTCGCCCAATCTGATTGCCTTCTATGACAAGGTGACTGGCCCTGTGGATGTAGGGAGACCAGTGGATGTGATATACCATGATTTTAGCAAGGCTTTTGTTACAGTTTCCCACAACATTCATACAAGCAAACTAAGAACCTATGGGTTGGATGAATGGACTGTAAGATGGATAGAAACCTGACTGGACCATAGGACTCAGAAGGTTGTAATCAATGGCTCAACATCTAGTTGACAGCTGGTATCAAGTGGAGTGTCCCTGGGGTCATTTTTTTTTCAATATCTTCATCAGTGACCTGGAAGATGGAATAGTGTGCAGCCTCAACAAGTTTGTAAATGATACCAAGCTGGAGTGAGCAGTAGATACCCTGGAGGGTAGGGCTAGGATTCAGAGAAAACTTGGCAAATTGGAGGATTGGACCAAAATAAATCTCTTTGTAAGCAAGCTTGTCCTGGGGACGTCGCGCTTGCTCACTGGCTTCCCCACTTCAGAGTTTACCTTTATTGCTTGTCTGCCACACTTTGATGTTCCAATGATTGAAAAAGAGAGAAGGGGGAGGTGAGATGTCCATTACAATCAGTGATAGGGCTCAAGGGTGAGGCTTTTCTTCATGGGGATTCACCTCCCCTACACCCTGCCCTTGCAGCACCTGCCTGCACTTAGGCCAGCGATCTCTATCTACATCTCATCTTCACGTAAACACACATGGTGATGCCAGGCTACAGACCCATCACTCTGCCATTTATCTGCAGGGAGTCAGCACTTCACACTCGGTGGCTCATTTGACTACTTAATTTGTAATTTACTTGCTAACCAGTCTCTTGCCATTGATTCATCAAATCAATTGGCTCCTATTTATACTTCAGCCATGAAGGCGTTTGTCATTGCTATATTACTATTTATCTGCTTCATTGATTAATGAGTTTGATCACTCAGTTACTTCTTGTTTAAACTCCAATAATTACCAAGTTTTCATCACTTGATTCTTACTTAGTTTTCTTCACTCAAGGAGTTGAACATCACTCCTTGAATTATCAATTAATGAGCTTGATTGCTCTATTTATCTTCATACCTCATCAACTCCTGAGTATGTCAGGCTCTGTTTTATCCTATTCTGTACATTTATCTAGGACAAGTCCTTCATGGGTTGCCCCCTCACTGACTCTACCCATTGATTACCCAGAATTTGTGTGCCATAATGTCCCAGCCTTTCTTTTGTTGGCTCATCTATTTAGTTAGTCTCTCAACTGGAGGGAAAAATGGAAAAGGAAAAAAGAAAAATCCCCTAGGACATCCTCCCCCCAGGAGGGCTTTTCCTTGTCCTGCTTCTGTCACTGCAAGGACCTGGATGGCTGCCTCTTCTCGCCTTCTGGTTCCTGCTGTCTTATCCAGTGTTCTGTCCAATGTGTCCCAGTTCTGTTTGACCCTGGACCAGTGTCTGGGACTTCTGTTGCTGCCCTGTTCTGTGGCTCTCCACAAACCGCACTGCCCTCTCTCAGGAATGTGTTACTCTCTCTGGGGAATCTGCAGGTGTGCAGGTAGCCCCTTTTAGCTATTGGTGGAACTCCCAGCAGCCAATTGGTGCCCATTCCAGCAGCACACCACTGCGTGCCTCCAAGATGGCTGCTTCAGGCTTGGACTTTCTTGTGGAAGTTGGCATGTGTCTTTGGGGTTGGCACCACAACTCTGGGGCTCAGAATTAAGTACCTTGGTGGAGGTACCCGCCTGGACCATAACAGGGCCCAGGATTGGTGCCATGTTACAAAGTTTGGTAAAGACAAGTACTAAGTCCTGCACTTAGGACAGAACAATCCCATGCACCAATACAGGCTGGGGACTAACTGGGTGAGCAGCACGCCTGCAGAGAAGGACCTGGGTGTTCAAGTGGACAATAAGCTGAATACGAGCCAATATTGTAACCTTGTTGTAAAAGAGGCTAACAGCATATTGGGTTGCATAAGTAGGAACATTGCCAGCAGATCAAGGGAAGTGATTCTTCCCTTCTATTCAGTACTGTTGAGGCCACAGCTAGATATGGCCAGAGCTATGGTGTTCAGTTTTGAGCTCCCCAAAATTATATATAGAAAGGATGTGGACAAATTGGAAAAAGTTCAGGGGAGGGCAATGAAAATGGTTAGAGAACTGGGACACATGACTTGTGAGGAGAGGCTGAGGGAACTGGGCTTATTTAGTTTGAAGAAGAGAAGACTGAGGGGGCATTTAATACTTGAAAGGTAGTTCCAAAGTGGATGGAATGGCAGATGACAGAACAAGAGGCAATGGTCTTGAGTTGCAGCAAGGGAAGTTTAGGTTAGTTATTAGGAAAAACTCTCCCACCAGAAGGATAGTAAAGCAATGGAACAGGCTACCCAAAGAGATTGTGGATTCTCCATCCTTGAAGGTTTTTAAGACCTGCCTAAGCCAAGCCTTGTCTAGGATGTAGCTGGGGATGGTCCTCCTTTGTGTACGGGGTTGGACTAGATGGCCTCCTGAGGTCATTTCCAACCCTCATTTTTTATGATTCCACAATTCTATGATTCTAAGTGTCTATCCAACCTGCCCTTGAAAGTGTCCAAGGATGGAAAGTCCACAACTTCTCTAGGTTGCCTATCCCAATGCTTTTCCCTGTTGCAGCATGAAGCCATTGCATCTACCCTTTCCTCTACCACCACAGAGAAAATCTAATCTTTATCCTGTCTATAATTATGATTCAATAAAAGATATAACCCCTCAAAATTTTTGTTAATTGGAGTGTTGTGGGAGACAGTGTCACAAGCCTTGCTAGAATCAAGTTTTTTTTCACGTCCATTGCCCTCCTCCCATTCACGGAGCCTATAATCATATCACTGAACAAAATGAGTTATGAATTGCTCTTTGTGAAACTATGCTGGCTATTCCTGATCACCTTGTTCTCTTTTAGGGCCTTTCTTGAGGATGTGTTTCATGATCTTTCCAAGTATCAAGGTCAAACTGATCAAGGTCATTGACTAGTCAGTAATTCCCCTTCTTTCCTTTCTTAAAGATGAGCATTATATTTGCCCTTTTCCAATCATCCAGGACCTCACCTGATTTATACAAGATTTCAAAGAGGAAAACCAGTGGCTCTGATATTATCTCAGCCAATTCCTTCAGTACCCCAGGGTTCATCCCATCCAACCATGTCAACTTAAAAAAAATCTAGCTTCTCTAATTTGTTACCTCTCCTATGTATTACATATTCTTAAGATGGGAGCATCCACATGGTAAGGCAGAAAACATTTCAAAGTTATGCTTCTTTGGGTGAGAATAATCTTGAATTGGTATTAGGCAGTTTATATTGAAGTAAGCTCGGTCTGCTCCATGGGGCCAGTACCAGCAATTTGCAGTCATCTAGTATCTTAGGATGCACAACTCCCAGCTCTTTCCATGTGGGCAATCTATCACCGTCTCTCCAAGGATGGTAGAGGGGGTGCCTTGAGAGCCACTCTAATTAGAGTGCCCACAGTGTCTCATGTATCAGTATCCCTCTGCTTCAAAATGGTGGCAGGGGGACTTTAACTAAAACTCAAATGAGCAGAGGTGCTGATGCACAAGACACAGAGGCTTCTGGAAATGTGTTAATTAGCACTGTAATTACAGCAAGTCAGAGCAGCCTCCCCACACATATACAAGCACCCCTACTGCCCTGGATTGACAGAGACCTGGGAAGATCTGAGCAGCTGCAGATGAGTGGGGAGTTGGGGGGGGGGGAGGAGGAAGGGGGGAAGGGAGGTGGAACTGCAATGTGCAACTGCTCACAGCGCATTTTAATTTTAATACTGCCTAACATTCCTTACAGTTAGCACATGCAAATTGTAATCTGTAATAACACCCTAAGTAATCCCTAACCTGTTTTGCCACTACTCTAGAATGTTTAATTCCTTCCCTATCTTTGCTGCCAGCCAGGCTTTTCATCTGGTAGCTGCCTTTGTTTATGAAGTAAAAAAGATATTAATTACTTCAGCATCATCTGTAACTAGGTTGCCTTCTGCATTCCATAAGTGACCTATGATTTCTTTGATCTTCCTCTCACTTTTGACACTTTCCTGAGCAGCAGGAGACACAGGTTCCAAGCCCTTTTCACATAGAAGAGGCTTGAACTTACATCTCACACTGTCCAGAATGTGGCCTAGCCACTAGTCCATCCATTAATTAATCTGAAGCCAGAGAGGAAGATGTGTCTGGCCAGACAGTAAGCAAACCAGTGAGAATATGAACCAATGAGATCAGCATAGTATTAGAAGGAAACGGCTTATTGGTTTTGTTTCTGCATATAATAGTCAATGGATAAAATAGATGCATAGCAGTGTGAGAACAACTGTTCCACTGTAGCAAGAGGAGGGCTGCCCCTGTTTCAATGAGCTGCTTACCTGTTGGCTTCCCAAGGAACTAACTTAAACAGGAGGGGTGATTAACCTTGTCTAATACATGGCATGTTGGTTAGGGCACTTTCACGGGAAGTGGGAAATGTAAAAGGGAACCTAGAAAGCTAGATGCTCCACTTCCTGTACACCTTCCCTAACCACTAGACTATTGGAGGGAGGATTTCATTTTCCCTCCAGCATCAAACAGTCCTTATTTGAAATTCTTCTGTGACTAACATTTAAAGACCTGTATACAGTTTAACTATTTATCGAGGTGCATAGGATCCTAACAGAGCATAAATGACTGAAGCAGGTCCTTTCCTGCATTCTATGAAGGACCCAGAAAGTTATGCAGGTGGAAGCAGAAGTGGTTCAAAATGCCACTTAGATAGCTTTAATTAGCTGCAAAAGTGCTACTCATCTGCCAAAACAAAAGGTGAATTTGGACCTATTGGTATCAGGCCCCAGTTCAGATCTGGTGTAGCTAAGAGGATCCAGTTCCATGAATCATGATGGACTTGTACTCTTCAATAGCAAGTCTGATTATGGGAAAATAACTTGTGCAATTATTATTATTTCATAGGTTCGTAGTTGGTAGGGTCAGAAGGGACCTGAGCAGATCATCAAGTCCAACTCCCTGCCATGCAGGAAAAAGTACTGGGGTCAAACGACTCCAGCAAGGTGTTCATCTAGCCTCCTCTTAAAGACCTCCAGGATAGGAGCAAGCACCACTTCTCTTGGAAGTTGGTTCCAGATCCTAGCCGCCCTGACCGTGAAGTAGTGTCTCCTGATGTCTAGTCTGAATCTACCCTCTGCCAGCTTGTGAGAGACTATTTCTAGTCACTCCTGGTAGTGCTCAGGGGAATAGGGACTCCCTCAATGCCCTGCTGGTCCCCTCTGACTAGTTTGTAACAGGCCACTAGATCCCCCCTCAGCCTTCTCTTGTGGAGGCTGAATAGGTTCAGGTCCCTTAGCCTCTCCCCATAGGGCCTGCCCTGCTGCCCCCAATCATGCGGGTGGCCCTCCTCTGGACCCTCTCCATGTTGTCCACATCCCTCTTGAAGTGTAGCGCCCAGAACTTGTAAAATGCTGATTAAGTATACAGATTCACAGGAGATACAAATAGCTCGTGAAGTCAGAGATTTTGTTTCTTGCAATAGAAACAATAGGCAACTATTAGTCACAGTTAGAAGATACTGTTCAGAAGACTGATTTTCCAGTGTGCCATGGGCATAGTAAATTAAAACATATGACCCAGAGTTTCATGGACCTGAGCATGGATGCATTGGGTTAGATGCAAAAGAAAGGCATGCCAAAGAATCCTTTGAGCTTTTGCGTCTAATATGTATGTCTATATTCTGTGTGTATAAAGTCCCCTGGGCTGCTGTGAGATCCTTACAATATTAGCACTAATAGCAATAGCAATATTAGCACTCTTAGGTACACAAACATCTACACATGATTTCCAAGATAAACCCAGAGGTTTGAAACAGGAATCCACCATACCCAAAACATTTTGACCTTTTGTTGTTTTTCTGAATTCTTTTCAATAGAAAAATGGCTCCACTATTTTTTCCATAGTCATAAAAATGAGGGAAAGCTAAGAACTGCCCTTTTCTATGGAGTTCTTTGAGTCTAACAAGGTGTTCCTTTAATCTAAAAAAAATGATAACCACTGGTCTAAAACCTGATCCAGAGCTTCTTGCCTGTGGGTTCTGAATCAAGCTCTAAAAGAACAATTTTGTTAGCATAAACTGAAGATGGAATGGTTGTACCTATTAGTATTAGAGATGGCCTCAAATCAAAGTTCCATTTTTAGATTATAGAGTTGATTTTTCACAAAGTTTGGAGGTGTTTGGGTCTGGTGTATAACAGGGTTAACTTCCCAGCCAGGTCTATGCCTCCAGTCTTTCCCTGTCTCTGGGCAGTTCTCCCACTCCACTAACTTGCCACACCTTGATGAAAATCAAATTCAGCTATTACTTGAGCAGGAGACGACCTTTTGTGTGCACTGATGACTAGGGCCATAAGCGTACACTCCGATCATCCCTGTATGTACCCCATGCTTTGCAAATGTCCCACTGTGTGTTACTTCTCTGGCCTAGGCACATAGTTGTAGTTCTACCTTGCTACCCCAGAGGACCATTCTCACACCACCCCTCGCTTACTGGGGTCCCATTCGCTCTGCCAGCTCTCACCCAGCCTCTTTCATGCTTCCCTGTCTCCTGGGTCACATTTATTATGCCCAGCTTTACCCAGCTTTGGGCTTGTTTCTCCACACTCAGTCAGCCCCAGCAGAGTCTGTTGGGCATCTCCCACTGCTCTCACCTGAATGTCAGCTGAGCGACTCTACAACTGTTCTACTTTACTCCATTCCCCGACTGGGCCTCTTTCCCCCTCTCTCAGGGCCTCCACTTATTCACTCACTTGCAAGGTCTCTCTGTCCATCACCCCTCTCTCTCAGGGTCTCTACTCACACCCCCTGCTGCCTGGGCATGGCTCTAGATCCCTCCTCCAGCTTGGACTCTGCCTCTGGGTTCCTAATGAGCCTGAGATCCCCCTGCTGGAATGCCGCCAGGGATGTGGGCCTGGGATTATAAGGCACTCCTTCCCACCTTTCACCAGGGAGGTAACTGGCCTGGCATTTCCTGGGGACTCCCACACCACTAGGAGCCCCACCAGGTCACCCTTTCCTGGCAGGGTGTAGTTTTTTACCCAGGAGCCTCTACTTTCCCATAGCCCCTCCTTTTACCTCCAGGTCTCCAAGCAGGAGCTCAGTCAGCCGACGTTGCTGCCTCCCTTGCTAGCAGCCAACTGGCCTCTTTTTAGAGTTGGCCAGCATTTGAAAATGGCTGCTGCAATCAGCCACCTGGTGGCTGCCTGCTCCAGTCCTTCATGTGGCAGGCACCAAAAGTGCACTGTCACATGTTTTGAACCTTTCTTTTTTTTCCTTTGAAAATTTCAGTATGTTCAGATACATCAGTGACATGTGTTGTTCACAAATGGAAGAAGAATGACTGATGGACTGGATTCTCCGTTGCCTCCAACACAGACGAGCCTATTGTAACATTTAATTATAACAAAAAGCCAGCCACTGATTTTTTAACTTTCTAATATTCTGATTAATGTTACATAGGAACACTATATAATTGCATTGGTAAAGAGAAGAATGCCACACCATCAAAATAATTTTACAGGACAAACTTTCAGTAGGTTCATTGTAATGAGCAATAGAAATGAGCACACATTTTTTAATTTAAATCTTCTTTTTTTGGCTATTCTTTGGTAACAGACAACATGCAAAGTAGCTTTTCATGTCATTCTATACCATATCAGTACATAGGCAATCAAACCTTTTCAGTTTCAGTCACATTGCACATTACCAGAAAATGTAGTTCATTAGGGGGGAGCAGTAAGGAACTGGAGATGCTCTGTTCACCAGGGCACCTCTTGAGGTAACAAGGATCAATGGTCACAAACTGACAGAGCATATTTAGGCTGGACATCAAAAAGAACTTCTTTATGGTAAGGGTGGCCAGAATTTGTAATTTGCTTGCAAGAGAGGTGGTGCTCTCCTCTATCTTGGGGGGTTTTAAGAGAAGACTGGATAGGCATCTGGCTGGGGTCACCTGACCCCAGCACTCTTTCCTGCCCAGGGGAGGGGTCAGACTCAATGATCTGTTGAGGTCCCTTCTGACCCTAGCATTTATGAATCTATAGTTGAGTTTTTTACCATGTGAACAAGATGGAGAGAAAAGTTGATTTAAAAAAAGTGGGAAGGGGGGAAGGGGGGAAGGAGTAGAGCAAGATTAATAATTATGTGCAAGAAAAAGGGAATTACTGTATGTTTCCTTGAGTTACGTTTCCAAATAACTTTAAGAATTCGGATGACATCAGTAATCACCAATGTTACTATTTACCCTTTATATTTATTCCTAAAATTGCTGCAGTATATATAACAGGCTAGTTCTATCCAGAGAGGCTGGTAAGGTTTGCCCCTGGACCAAATCTAATGTAGGGAAGAGGTCAGTGCAGCCAGCACTTGGTGACTTCCTTAGTGAGGAACCACCCTTGCAGGGGGCAGGTGTTGGTGTGGCCAGCTTCTTATGGATTAATGGAATAGCTGTTAAGTGTAGGTTACCTCGTGTACCCCTACTGCAGTGGTGGCTGAATGTCATCACCAGCTGTAATCCAAATAGGTCAATTCATTGTCTGAAAAGAAGCGGGGGCAATCCCCTAGCTGCTGGCTGCACCAACATCTCCTCCTCAAGCAGCTAAAGGCTGTCTTGAGCACTGCTGCCTGCAACTTTTAGGTGTCATTCTGGCATGCCCATTCGAAGTTGGTGCCCTCCTTGCCCACCCCAAGTTATACTAATGCTAATCCACACTCAGATAAGAGTGTAGATGTTAATGCTATCAATATAAAAAAGCAACAAGTAATATATTGTTCAAACTTGCTCCATAACTCTCTTCCAACTCACCCCTTCATAAAACCTAGCCTTTTCAGAAGAAAAGTCTCTTCAGGGTTTTTCAGGATAACAACTTTATATTCAATTCCAGTTCCAATTTTCAAGTAACACTTTTAAATGATACATAGTAGAATGAAAAAAATAACATTGGTTCTAAAGGATAATTAATTAGATTCCTCCTTTTCCTTAAGCAAGCAGTATTCAAAAGCAGGCAATGACTTTGAACCATTGTAGCCCACTGTATGGGGTGAAACATGCCTACATTTCTCTTTTGTTTGCTTCTTTATCTAATATAAGCTGCCTCTGCAACAGAAATTGTTCAGAAACCTCAAGGAATAAGTTAAATTGATTTAAAAAAAAAATAACCAAAGCATAAAGTGGTCTAAGTTATCTGAGAAATTGTAATTTTATATTGACTACTTAATTTTCAACACCTCTGATCATATGGGCCTTACCTGTTTTTAACAACTGTTCTTGTAATCACCAGCCCTTTTAAAACAGGAAAATAAACGTCCATTAAAAATCACATTCTTAGATGAACAAATAAAAGTGGAGTGGCTTCCATTAATAGTTAAACTGACTCAGTTGATAGGTAAGTTAGCTATAACCATTCACGCTATACAATAAAACTGCTGGAAAATCAATTGTAGGCATGAAAGCTTTGTGTGACTGGAAACAATGGAACAATGAAAATGTCAACCAAAAAATGAGACTCATAAGTGCAGGAGTTTTCCTGCTGACTGGCCCAAGAAGAATAGAAAGCTACAGGCCACTGTAACAGGAAGCCAGTACTCCTGTTACTTAAAGGGAGAAAAAGGTTAGCACAGTAGGTCTGCAAGTAGTGGGCAGTTGGACCAGAGCTAGCTGCCAGGAATTAAGCAGAGGAGGCAGTGGAAAGAGAAGAGCATACAGATGACTACTTGGGAACGAGTTGCACTACAATATGGCAGAGCTCTGGTTAGGGCAGTTAAATGGAGACTTCAGTGCAGGAGGACTAGGTTGATTAAGGCTAAAGAGAAACCTCTGTGCAGGTTTGGAGAACACATGACCAAGAAAGGTGTAAGGGAAGTGGCAGGTGCTCCTGGGGAATATAAGCACAGACCCTTGGCCACAGCAGGTGGTTTGGCTATGATCTCAGGAAGCTGTCAGAGAAAAGAAGCTGCAGGCCAGGGAAGGTGTCCTGAAGGCTGGGAGGGAGCCAGTGGATGAGAGTAGGGCTTTGCAGCAGTATAGAAACCCAAGTTTTAAACATACACCCACTGGTCTCTAACTTACAGTTTTGATTTATTTGACTCAAGGCTTGGCTTCAGGCTACAGAGACATTTGAAGGCCACAGGGCACTGAAGAACACTTGGTACGTAATACTCTGGAGGGGCCAGGGAGACCTGTGGGTGGTGTGGGTAGAAACCCAGCAGTTAGTAGGGTGATGAACCTTGAGAGGGTTTGGGTCCCAGTGGGCCAAGACAAAGGCAGCTCCTTTTCCAGGGTTTGAAACTTGGTGAGCTAGAGCAGCCCTGCTTAGTGGATTTGAAGATGGAGATACAGGGCTTGGTGTATGAAACAGAATAAGACCTGAGAAGCATGGATGTGTAGCTATGGGGTGGCTGGAGGCCACTATTAGTGCCCTTAAGGCATGATTAGGACCAGGAGGCCATAATTAGGGCTAGTACCACCATGATCAGTGTCAGTGAGAGATGCCAGCAAGCCATGGAGTATTGGTCAGCAAGCTTATTGTCCATTGGCATGAGTGAGATCAGGGTTTCCTGTTAAGTCAATTGAGGTAGGATGCCTATTAATCCAGTAGGCTCACTCAAGGACTCTGGGGGCAGCATACAAAAGCAATCTATAAATTATATCAAGGCATGGTAGGTGAGGTAGTAGAAAGGAGCCAGAGTGAGGAGTCAGGAGGCAGGGTTAGTTCAGACCCTAGGGTGGTGTTATAGCCACTGTTGATGCTGGTCCCAAGACAGCCACATTTCATGAGGCAAGAAATCACATACCTATGATTGGAATGATAGAAAATATTCTGCCTTTTATATTAAGGACAATCTAAATCTATTATACTTTTGGAATGAATTTCAGCCCCATTAGTGTAACTCATCTAACTTGAGTAAACTCTTATTTTACATCTCTTTAACTACAATAAAAGTCTTGCTTTGACAATAAAGTCAAGATATAGAAAGGAACTAAGCATCACCATAGGACTAGTGTCAGAGGATGAGCAAGAATGCACGTATTCCATTGTACAGTAACAACAGAAAATAGAAAGGTGGGTGCCCTGGGTTCTGGTCCCTGCTACCTAAGATAGCATTTATATTTTACATTCAACAGACATTAAATAAAATATATACACAGTGTTGGGAAGTAGGGACTAAGGCAGAACTCCTGGTACTCAGAAGAGTTCTCATCACTGGGCAATGGGCTTAGGCTTCCTCTTGTTTGAGATTTCTCTGGTACCATGGACCTCGCATTTCTTTCTACAAAGTGGCACAGCTTACACAAGGCATGTGAAAAGTATCCCATCCCATCCTTGTTTCTAGCTCAGTGATTCAGGTGTCCCTTTTAGGTGGGAGCTGTGGATTTTAATGGCTTTAAGCTGAGGAGGGCCTAGAACCCAAGTTGGCTGTTCAGTGATCCCATTCAATGAAAGCTGTGGAGAGCCTCCATACCTGCCTTTGCAGACTTAGACTTGGCAAGACTGATGGTTGGGGCACACTCCTGGAAGGAGTCTGAGTCTTCTGAGTGTGAGAAGGGCCTGGGTCTCCCAGGTCTTATATGTGTGCTCTAAACATTAGGACCACTGAGTAAAAGGTGGGTGCCACTTCCATCTCTGGCGTTGTTCAAGAAACAACATAGGTGCTATGCTAAGAACTTATTGTTGATTATTAGGTGTCTTTGTTCAGGTAGGCACCTCATTTGAAACTGTGGATCAGACGCATAGCCCCTGAGAGAGAACTAATATTTTGGCCTACTTTTCTACAAACCTCCCAGCTCAACAACAATAAAAGCTCTAGCCCTATGTGTTCAGAATATGCTTCCTATATCATCCTATATGGCCAAATTAGTTTCATAGTTTCATAGTTTCATAGTAGCTAGAGTCGGAAGGGACCTAGGTAGATCATCTAGTCCGACCCCCTGCCTTAGCAGGAAAGAGCACCGGGGTCAGATGACCCCGGCAAGGTGCTCATCTAACTTCCTTTTAAAAATCCCCAGGCTAGGAGCCTGCACCACTTCCCCTGGAAGCTGGTTCCAGGCCCTAGCCGCCCTGACTGTGAAGTAGCGCCTCCTAATATCTAATCTAAACTTACCCTCCGCCAGTTTGTGACCGTTATTCCTGGTCACTCCTGGCAGTGCACGAGGGAACAGGGACTCCCCCAATACCTGCTGATCCCCCCTGACCAGTTTGTAGCAGGCCACTAGGTCCCCCCTTAACCTTCTCTTGTGGAGGCTAAACAGGTTCAGGTCCCGTAGCCTCTCCTCATAAGGCCTGCCCTGCTGACCCCTGATCATACGAGTGGCCCTCCTCTGAATTCTTTCCATATTGTCCACGTCCCTCTTGAAGTGTGGCACCCAGAACTGGACGCAGTACTCCAGCTGCGGCCTGACCAGTGCCGCATAGAGGGGGAGGATCACCTCCCTGGACCTGCTCGAGATGCATCTGTGGCTGCATGACAGGGTACGGTTGGCCTTCTTGACTGCCTCCCCACCCTGCCGGCCCATGTTCATCGTGGAGTCAATGACGACTCCAAGATCCTTTTCCGTCTCCGTGCTGGCAAGAGGGGAGTTCCCCAACCTGTAAGTGTGGTGCCGGTTCTTCCTCCCCATGTGCAACACCTTGCACTTATCAGTGTTAAACCCCATCCTATTCTCATCCGCCCACCGTTGCAACCTGTCAAGGTCAGCTTGTAGCCCATTGCACCCTTCTAGTGCACCCACATCCCCCCACATCTTAGTGTCATCAGCAAACTTGAACAGGGTGCTTTCTACCCTGTCATCCAAGTCACTGATGAAGATGTTGAACAGTGCGGGCCCGAGGACCGAGCCCTGCGGAACCCCACTGCCCACATCCTTCCAGGTCGAGAAGAACCCATCCACTACCACCCTCTGGGTGCGGCCCTCCAACCAGTTGGCGACCCATTTGACCGTGTGGGCATCGACACCACAGTCTCCCAGCTTTTTGATGAGGACAGGGTGAGAGACAGTGTCAAAAGCCTTCCGGAAGTCCAAAAAGACTACATCCACAGCAACCCCTGCGTCTAATGAGTTGGTGACCTGATCGTAAAAGGCCACCAGGTTGGTCTGACAAGACCTGCCACTGATGAACCCATGTTGGTTGCCCCTGAGCATGCATTCCCCCGCAAGGCCCTCCTGGATGTGTGCCAGGATAATTTTTTCAAAGAGCTTACCCGGGATTGAGGTAAAACTAACTGGCCTGTAATTTCCCGGGTCCTCTTTTTTTCCCTTTTTCAAGATAGGGACCACATTGGCCCTGTTCCAGTCCTCCGGCACCTCGCCAGAGCACCACGAGTGCTCATAGAGCCGCGCCAGGGGTCCCGCAATGACCTCGGCTAGTTCCTGTAGAACCCTAGGGTGAAGATCGTCCAGACCAGTGGACTTGAACACGTCCAGCCTCTCCAGAAGTACCCTAACTAACTCCTCGCTAACCCCTGGCCCAGGCGTGTCTCTCTCGGGGCCCGAGGGGGGCCCAGCAGGGAGGTGGCTGAACTGGTCCCTACTTAGGAAGACAGAGGCAAAGAAATCGTTAAATATGTTAGCTTTGTCATCTGGCGTGATGACTAAGTTGCCCATCGTGTCCTGCAGGGGCCCCACATTACCCGGGACCCTCTTTTTACCCCCTATGTATTTGAAGAAGGACTTCTTATTGTCCTTAATCCGGGAAGCTAGTCCTATCTCCAACTCTGCCTTGGCCCTCCTGACTGCCCCCCTACATCCTCGGGCGACTGTAACATAGTCCTTCTTGGTGATGACCCCATCTCTCCATTGGGTATATGCCTCCCTTTTAGCAAGGAGACATTCCCGGATGCTCTTAGTGAGCCATGGGGGTTTATGTGCCCTCCTGCTCCCTTTGACCCTTGTTGGGATTACCTCCCTTTGGGCATGGAGGATTGTCTCCTTAAGGAGCAACCACTCACCTTCGACATCTGATTCCCTTCCCCTCTGGGTCCTCAGCACTTCCCCAACGATCCTCCTTAGCTTGTTGAAGTCAGCCCTCCTAAAGTCTAGGGCTGTTGCCTTGCTGCAGCCCTTTGCCACCTTACGCTGGATGGTGAATTCCAGCAAGCGATGATCACTGTCTCCCAGGTGGCCCATCACCCGCAGCCCCCTCACCAGGTCATCACCCGTGGCCAGCACCAGGTCCAACAAGGCGTCTCCCCTGGTGAGACTGTGCACCTCCTGGGTTAGATGGAGGTCCTGCACTCTGGCTAAGAACCGACGTGAGCGATCAGACTTGGCTGACTGCTCCTCCCAGCAGATGTCTGGGAAGTTCAGGTCCCCCATGATGACCACATCCTTAGCCCTCACTGCCTCTGTAAGCTGACCTAAGAATTCCTGGTCGAGCTCTTCTCCCTGGTTGGGAGGTCTATAGTAGACTCCCACCGTTAAGTCTATCCACTCTCAGCTTGAAGGTTCAGGGGCTTTTGGGTTCTGTAAATGTATGCAAATGTTTACCTTCAAGAATGTGAATAAATCAAAGAAAAATAGGAGATTCAGGAAAAACAGGCTGTTAATTTGAATTTTTAAATAAAAACATAAGCTATTTATTAAAAAAATGAATGGGTGTACTGGTCTAGTATGTGCTTTAACTGTTTGATAGCAATTTATTGTAGCAGCCAGTCTAACTCCAGCTCAGTCTTTCAACATGAAGTTCCTTCAGTACTAGTCTATTTTGCCAGGAAAGGAAATGGATTCAAAGAATTATACACTAGGCATAACTAGTGAGAGTTGCACTCTGGACCAGCATTTTCCAAACCTAGTTGATTCTGTTGTGCCCCTAATGTGCCTAATGTTTCCCTCTGGCACTCACTTCTCTCTTCCCTCCTCTCAGCAGTATCCCATCTTCCACTGCTGTGTGCTGAGGACTACTCCATTTATCTATGCCACCATGTGATGCATACTTGTATGCTCAGAGACAAACTACAAATTTGGTACAATGGGTAAGAAGAAATCAAAGCAGCTTATCAGGACTTGGAGCCGGGAGACCTGGGATGATGCAAAGAGAGGTATGGAGAAACTGTTCAGAAAAACAACTGTGGTAGGCAGCGGGACCATTAGGGGAAATGCTGAGCAGACAGGATTTTGGGTGCTCCCTCAATGTCATGAAACTATCCTATATAAGTCTGTGCCCAGGGTTTGTACCCCAGATGCCCACCCCCAGTGGATCCAGAAGAGGTTTAGGGGTACTTTCACATCCCCATTTGATTCCTTTTCCACTCAAAGTTTAGAACTAACTTCCTGGGAGGGAAGCCACCTTTCTATTCAGGTGGAGGGACAGCTACATTTCTGTTCAGGTGGGATGGGCTTCACCTCTTCTCCCAAAGGTAATTGTGTGTTCTCTTTCAGGTTGGCTGATCTCCTCCAGTGGGCTTTAAACTAGGCTCATTGGGGGAAGGGGAGGATGAGGTTGGAGGGAGCCTTGGAACACCAAACCAAGTGTCACCCACAAGAACAGCCCAGCCAAGACTGACGATGAGCACAAAAAATACCCAGGTAAGAGACAGGGGCCTGGATAGTCCTGGGATTAGGGGGGCAGTGCATACACTTTCAGGAGGCCTTAAATGCCTATACACTAATGCTTGTAGTATGGGGAACAAGCATGAGGAACTTGCCCTCCTGCTAGCCAACACAAACCCAGACCTAGTGGGGATCACCAAAATGTGGTGAGATACAACGCACAACTGGGCAGTGAACATAAGTGCTATAGGCTGTACAGGAGGGATAGAACAGGGAGGAAAGGCAGAGGTATGGCACTCTATGTCAAAGAATAATTCACATCCTCAACGAGCAGCACTGGGTCAGAGGAGGGGCAGACTGAAGTGGTCTGAGTCAGAATACAAGGGGGTTGGGGGGAAAAGGACTTAACAGTGGGGGTCTACAACAGATTACCCAACCAGGAAGAAGAGCTAGACTGGGAATTCTGAGGTCAGCTCACAGAGACAATTAAGTCAAAGGATGTGGTCATCATGGGTGACCTAAACTATCCGGACATCTGTTGTGAAGAGCCAGGTCTGACTGCTCACGTAGGTTCCTAGCCATGTTACAGGACCCCCATCTAAGCCAGGAGATGCACAGTCCCACCAGGGGAAATATCTTGTTAGACCTGGTCCTGGCCACAAGTGATGACCTGGTGAGGGGACTGCAGGTGCTTGATCACCTGGGTGATAGAGATCATTGCCTATTGGAATTCATCATCCAGCACAGGGCAGCAAAGGCCTGCAGCAAGACAGCAGTCCTGGATTTCAGGAAGGTGGATTTCACTGAGCTAAGGAGACTAGTTGGGGAGGCACTGAGGTCCCAGAGGGGTGAGGATTTGGGAGTCCAAGAAGAGTGGTTGTTCCTGAAGGAGACCATCCTCCGAACCCAAAGGGTGGCAATGCCAACATGGATCACAGGGGGCAAGAGTGCTCAAAAGTCCCCATGGCTCACCAAAAGCATCCAGGAATGTCTCAAAGCTAAAAAGGAGGTGTACTCCCAATGGAAGGGAGGATCCATCACCAGGGAGGACTATACCTCCATTGCTTGGGATTGAAGGGCAGCTGTTAGGAAGGCCAAGGTAGAGATGGAACTGGAACTAGCAACCCAGATCAAGGATAACAAAAAATCCTTTTTTAAATACATAGGGGGTAAAAAGAAGGTTCCAGGTAACGTGGGGCCTCTGCAGGACACGCTCAGAAATCTGGTGTTCTCACCAGATGACAAAGCTAACTTATTTAACAATTTCTTTGCCTACATTTTTCTGAGCAGGGACCAGGTCATCCCACCCTCCCCCCAGTGGGATCCCTGATGGGAGGCACAGCCAGCCCCAGGGTCAGAGAGGACCTAGTCAGGGAACTTCTGGTGGGACTGGATGTGTTCAAATCAGCAGATCCTGATGATCTCCACCCCAGAGTGCTGAGGGAATTAGCAGAGTCATTGCAGGACCCTGGTACAGCTTTACGAGCACTCATGGTGCTATGGTTAGGTGCCAGAGGACTGGAAAAAGGCCAATGTGGTCCCTATTTTCAAAAAAGGGAGGAAGGAGGACCCAGGAAATTATAGGCCTGTTAGTCTTACCTTGGTCCTGGGGGAAGCTCTTTAAGAAAATTATCCAGGTGCATATCTGCAAGGGGCAAACAGGGGAGTGTATGCTTGGAGACAACCAATATGGGTTCGTTAGAGGCAGGTCCTGTCAGATCAACCTGGTGGCCTTCTATGACCAGGTCACAAAAACCTTGGACACAGGTGTCGCGGTGGACGTAGTCTTTCTGGACTTTAGGAAGGCCTTCAACACTGTCTCTTACCCCTTCTCATGAAAAAATTAGGAGATTGTGGTGTTGATGCCTACACAGTCAGATAGGTTGCCAATTGACTGGAGGGCTGCACCCAGAGAGTGGTGGTGGACAGGTCATTTTTGACCTGGAGGGATGTGGGCAGTGGAGTCCCCCAGGGCTTGGTCCTCTGGCCTGCACTGTTCAACATCTTCATCAGCAACTTGGATGAGGGGGTGAAAAGCACCTTGTTCAAATTCTCAGATGATGCTAAGATGTGGGGGGAAGTGGGCATGCTAGAAGGGAGGGACAGGCTCCAACTGGATCTGGACAGGTTACAGGGGTGGGTGGATGATAATAAGATGGGATTCAATACTGACAAGTGCAGGGTACTGCACCTAGGGAGAAAGTACCAGCAGCATACCTATGAGCTGGGGAACTCCCTTCTCATCAGCAGAGAGACAGAAAAGGATCTTGAAGTCATTACATGGGCCACCAATGTGGGGATGCAGTCAGGAAGGCTAACTGCACCTTGTCATGCATCCATAGATGCATCATGAGCGGGTCCAAGGGAGACCAGCAGGCAATGGGAGAGTCCCTGTTCCCCCAAGCACTACTGGGAGTAAGAAGGAATAATGGCCATAAGTTGATGGAGAATAGATTCAGGCTAGATATCAGGAGGCGCGACTTCACAGTCAGGGCAGCTAGGATCTGGAACCAACTTGCAAGGGAAGTGGTACTCGCTCATACCTTGGGGGTCTTCAAAAGGAGGCTAGATAGACACCTTGCCAGAGTCATTTGACTCCAGTATTCTTTCCTGCCAATGGCAGGAGGTCAGACTTGATGATCTGCTCAGGCCCCTTCTGACCCTACCAACTATGAAACTATGAAGTAGAGCTGGAAGAGACCTCACAAAGTCATTTAGTATAACTTCCTAAAAAAGGGCAAGATCAGCCCTGATTAATCATTCCTAGCCTCGTATCTGTCTAATCTGCTCTTGAAAATTTCCATATAAGGTGTGTTCATCGCCTCTGACCAGCCCTATAACCATGCCCAGGCCTCACAGATGGTACCTGTTATTATCTTGCTGGGCCACTTTGTCCCAAGACAATGTCAGGCCTCCTCAGGTCTCCACTCCCTTCTTGGGGTCTTGGCTTTCCCAGTATCTGCCCCTTTCCTCTAGCCATTAGCCTAAGCCCACCATGCTGGACCTCAGTTTATGGGTCCCAGCCTCTGTCTTGTCTCTCTTGGACTATGGTCTCTAGTTATTGCCCTTCTTGGGCTCTTAATTGTCCACCTGCCTGTCTTATGTTCAGCCCTGGCAGGGCTCAGAACCACCCATGCCACTAGGGTGCTCCTGTGACTCGCAACTCTGCCCCTCAATGAGCTGTTCAATTTTTCTCGCTGCAGCTCAGGTCTGCCACCTGGAGCCCTCATCTCAGCTGCTTATTTGTCTAGACAGCTTGTCCAGGTTACAGCAAGGTAGCTGGATGACTTTCCTTCTTTTAAATAATAGAAAGGTAATGTTTGGCTTAGAATCTGTCATTTATAAAAACATATATACCTATAAGAACAGAGGACTGGAGGGGGCCTCCCAGGTCATAGAGCCCAGTTTCTTGCTGCTAATAGCAACCACATCATGTAACCATTTAATAAATGTAGCAAGTTCTATTTTGTATCCTATTGGAAAATTGTTGGTGAATCTTATTTCTATCATGGTTAGAAAACTTTTTCTAATTTCCAAGATTTATTCATGGCCAATGTATACTCATTTATTCTTGTTCCAACATTGTCTTTTACCTTAAATAGCTCTTTCGTCTCCCTGTTGTTAACTCCCTGATGTATTTATAGAGAAATCATATCTCTTCCTAAACTTCACATTATACTATACTCTTCCTTAAAAATCGGAAAGGTTTCTTTATAGATGGTAATAATATTAGATAAAACTGCATCTCTTACTTACTTATATTCCTTTTTCTTCACTGAGTGGATAAATTTATCATACAAATCCTATCCGTTCACCTAAACAATAAACAACGGGTGGCGGGGGCAAGGGGAGGGTGGTCCTTAAATTGGCCAGGCTGAAAAAAAATATATATATTGGCATTTTACTGTAATTGATTGTGCTACTGAGATTAGAATTGTAGAATTCAGAATTTAAGCCTTCATTTATCAGACAAAGAGCTAGTGGGATGGAAAGGAACTAAGTAATTACCTCACCAACTCATCTGTCAAACCTTTCACAATTTTTCAACTAGGGTTTACTGAAAGGAGATTCCATTGCACAGAAAAGTAATTGCAGCATGGGTAAGTGAAGCTCATTTTAGTGAACCTGCATTTAACGGGATTGCATTTTTTTAGGCTGTCATTTCATATTTAGTTTTCTCCTTTATCCTGTATTGTCTGAAGTATCTAATCAAAACAGACTCAAGTATTGTATGATTAGAAGTCTCTATATCTTCAGACAGATTATCGTTGGTAATCAGTGTTGCAACGTAATGATAGCCCTGGTCAATTACTCTGTTATCTGTCATGATTTTAGGTAATCTTAAACTATAACCGGTATGAAAAATCAAAAGTAACGAAGCTAGTAGCTACCAAGGTCATGCTAAAATGATTTCTCACAATTGTTCCATGCTTGATGAAGAGAATTTTAACACCGTTGTTAAATATCTTCTTGAAATAATCAAAATTCATAGTAAGACCAAATTGGCTTTCTGAATTAGCAAGGTCACTTCAGTAGATTTAGGAACATTTAGTTTAGGCACTGGGGGCTAAAGGAGGACATAGTGGATTTGAATCCAAAACTGATTCAACACACATCCCAGTCACCTGCCATTGGAGTCTTGAAGCCCTAAACTCACTGGGCTTAAAATCTTTTTCACTTTAAAGCTGTCCAACAGACCACAGACTCTGTTTCTGAACCTCCTCAGAAATGCCCCATCTGCGCAATTCAGGATCTAGATTCACTGCAATTTCAGCCTCAGAAAAGTAAAACCCATTATTCCCAGCTCCCCACAAAATGCCTTAGCCTTGAGACTGTAGAGTAAGCAGCAGGAAGGTACTCTCTACCGCAGGGATGGGCAGTTATTTTGGGTGGAGGGCTGGTTAATGAGTTCTGGTGAGCTGTTGCGGGTCACAAGGGTATCCTAATCCCTTGACAAGCTTGTCCTGTTGACATCTTGGGACCAGAAGTCCTGTCCCTAACCTCTTACCTTTGCCACCAGAAGTTCTTCCCCTTGCCCCTGGAGGTGCTCCTTTTGGGAAGAGGGTTTTCCACCTTAGAACCTGAAAACCCCCTCAAATTATATACTAAAAATCAAACATCCATAATAATGTATTTTAATTTAATTTTAAAATTAATATTTTTGTCCTGATGTGTGTATTTGTGCTGTATATACATAAGTGATTGCATAATATTTCAGAATGAAGTCCCACTCCTGTATATTGTGTGGGATGTGGTGGGGTGTTGGAGGTATGGGTGGGTGGGTGTGCAGTTTGGGGAGCTGTGGGTGTGTATGTGGTGGGTGGGTATGGTGTTTGTGGGGGCTGGAAGTGTATAGAGGGGGAGGGTGGCTGGGTGTGTGTGTGGGTGCATGTGTGTAGTGGGGAGTGTGCATGAAGCAATGAGTGGGGCTTCCTCCAAAGGTGTGCCAGTGTGTGTGGGGGTACAGAATTTTTGGGGTGTGAGATTGTATGTGTGAGAGGGTGTGGTTGTGGGGCTTGCAGTGGAGAATTTGAGAATATGTAGGTGTGCATGGGAGAGCCCTGTGCATGCCTCCCTGAGCTGATCAGCACCCACGCCCACCCCGCAACAACCCAGAGTGTACAAGCCCTGTGGTGTATCCTTGCCACTGCCAACAATGCATAGCCACAGCCCACCTCACACCCACTCCACACTGCCTGGCTGTGGAGTGTCCTGCCACCATTGGGCATGCAGCAGGGCTGGGATGGCTCCTTCCAGCTGCTCCTGTTTTTGCCAGTCCTGGGACCAGCACATGCAGCTTCAACCCTGCACACCCTGTGCTGGCTCTGGGTTCACCCATCTGTGTTGAGCAGCAGCAGAAGCAGCAATGGTGCCTGGCAAAAAATGTTGCTAGGCTCAGGGGAAAAGTGGCACATCCCCAGTTTTGGTGCGGCTGCCCATAGCCTGTGCCAGGTTGCAGTGTGGCTCTGTCACTATCACCTCTGGGCTTCCCTGAAGGTGCTCTGCACTGTCACCGCTGCCCTGTGGGGCAGCAGAGACCCAGAAGAGACACAGGACAGCCCCATGTGGGTTCTGGGCAGCTGAACCAGGAAGCATGGGTGAGGGAGAGGGGCCGCCTTTCACCCCAATTGAGCAGCAGTTTGTCCAGTGCTGCTGCTGCTGAGCCCAGCCAGGGTGTCCAGAGCCGGTGTGGTGTCTGCAGGGTTGGGGCTGTGTGCTGGTCCCCTCTGCTACTGTGGGGCTGGGGCCAGCAGCAGCAAAGGAGCTGCTGCAGCCCAGACTGCCTAGAAAGGCGGTCCCACTACAGAGTTGCCCCAGCCCCACTGTGTGCCCAGGATGTGAATGGGTGCATAGAGTGCAGCAACAGGAGTGTGGGGCTGTGAGTGGGTCTCAGAGCAGGGTGGCAGGAATGTGGGTCATGGGCCAGCAGGGGTCTATGGAGCTGGGCCAGGCTGCAGTCTTTCTGCCTCACCCTGGGTCTCCCCTGGCCCTGGCCTCAGTGCACCGACATGAGCTCCATGCTCCACGTGTGCACTTGCTCCTCCTTCTTTTTGCCTGCCACAGCCATTTCCTCACTTGCCTGCCGGCAGCTGCCGCTGTTCTCCATCACCCCCTGCCTGTTTCTCTGGCACCACATGGTTCCTGGTTGCAGGCCAAGACTGCAGGAGCTGGCCAAGCCTGACCCTGAGGACTGAGGTGGTCACCCGTGGTCCTCTCCTGCCTCTTTGCCCCCCCACTCCATCATCTGTGTTTCCCTCTCCAGTGAAGGGAGGCGGAAACAGCCCTAGGGGCCCAGGCCAAAACCCTCTGCCAGGCAGGGGCTTCCAGCTTGTGGGGAGGGATGCGGAGTGGAGCCAAGTGGGCCTTGCTTCTGCAGAGGCTTGGTTCTGCCAGCGGCTTTCCCTGGGTCCTACTGCCCCTGGCTCCTATCATCTTTGACGTGCAGCCAGGGGCAGATAAATACTCATTTTCTAAATTTTTTAGGAGCCCTATGGGCTGGATAGAATGGTCTGGTAGGCTGGATATTTTGCCTGCCCTTGCTCTACCCCTTCTATTGACATTGTGCTGTTGTACAGCAAAGATTGAAAGATTTCTGAAGTAAGAAAGACTTAACTAGCAAGAGGAAACTTGATTCTATAGCCTAATAGTCAGAGCACTAAGCAACAGTCATACAGTGGTAAATATAACATATAAAAACTCAGGACTCTGCTCCCAACTGAATGTCCTTTAGAGTACTTGGGTGTGTACACATGTACTAACTTTCTGTCAAATTAAGCCAACTTAACTTTTTAAAGTCAACTTAATTGTCAGACTGTACAAATGTATATAGAGCAGAGTCAACTTAAATGTGGTACAAGATTATACACCAACTCAGAAGTGTATTATCTTGGGTCACATTAGTTAAGTCAACTTAGCTCTGAAGATGGCTGCCCCCATGTTAAGTAGTTGTATATGTGTATGCTTCAACGTGGCTTAATTTAAGTCAGCTTAAGTCACCTTATTTTAAGTTGACTTTGTACATGTGTATGCACCCAATCATAGGCTTTTTCACCCTCAGAAGTTTGCGTTCTTTCCAGAATTGTAATATAGCTTCTACTGGAAGAGAAGACTTCCTAGCATATAACCTACAAGAAGTTAGAACGGTCTCTTGGAAGATGAGCAGTAAAGATGTGAATGTTTTCGGGGCCTCCCACTTCTTGGGTAAGTGCTTTAAGCACTAGACTGTTTTATAAAAGTAGACATGATCACTTTCAAGTGAGAAAACTGAGCCTTGGTTATTTTTTTCAAAGGAGATATAAGAACACATTCTCAGGAGGAGAGGTTACACTTTAGACCTCTAGTGTGGAAGGGGTCCTGCCTGAAGTCCTGACTTAGGAAGTTAACTTGGTAATCATTGATCCTGTCCCTCCTGGTAAGGGCAGTATTTCAGACACACACTTGTGTTTAGCATTTCCTCTTTGTTAACTCTAAACCACTCTCATCTCATTGTAGGGGTTTTTAGACTGACTTAATGCTTCTACCTTTTTCCATGCGTTATATAGGGAACGAAGGTACTTTACTTGGGGATTCCCTTCTAGGTGCCAGGTACCCAAAGCTTGGGTATTGTAGGGTCTAGTATGTACCTAAGTTTTTTACTGGATCTAGCCCTAATTAATTATTTAAAATAGTAAATTGTATATTAGAATTAGATAAATTATATACAGTGTTGTGCATGTTAGGCCTTCTGAAATTGTGACAATACTCAGAATTTCCATTAAAAAAAATCTGCTCAGTGGCACTCTGCTTGCCAGTTATATTTAACAATGCATCTACCAAGCATGTATAGGTAATTGTTGTTATGAATTAATACCCACAAACCAAAGGAAGATGACCAACAAAAATGTAAATAATGGAATGTTCAGAACAAACATGTGGTAACATATACATTTGAAATGCAAGCTCAGGAGTTGGCTTGAGCCATTGCAATGCATTGAGAAAAAAAGGAAGTTAACTCTGATGAGACAGATTTCAGACACACTGCAATTAATGTATAGCCCACAATCTGACATAGTGAGTATTCCACTTCAAACCAGCCTTTCTGATTGGTATGCAGCACTTCACCAGTCTGGCCTTCCATGCTATTAATTAACTTTCCATCTGAACAAAACACTACAGATTTTTTAAATCTATTCCTATAGTGATTCCTGAACTGGATACCATCTTCAGTGGAGACTAGTATCTTTAGACTGGACTCTCTGGAGCCTGTTGCATTAAGATGATGAAAGTGAGAAATGTAGTGCCCCCAGCAGATTGCCTACTCCTTGGATATATAGTCCTGGCTCAAAATACCACATGTACTCCTGTACTTTGGCAACAGATTTTATTTTACCTTCTCATAGAGCAGAGGTCAGATGTTACAGAAACTGCCATGTGTATCTCGGAGGTCTTAGTTTGCCTTTTGAATATCAGTCCAAACAAATTCCTTCTTTTTTGTTCTCCAAGCCAAGTGTTAGCTATGTGTGCCTTTTTGGTGTGTGAGCAGTGAAAAGTATCTGCTTGATCTTCCCTATATTGCAAAGGAATGGGATGAATAGAATGCATTTAAGTGTGTGCAAAAGGGACTCTGGTGAGCAGCAGTGGTTCTTTTGTTCTTTGCAGTGTGAATGGTTATATGGTTGAATGTGTTCTTGACTTATTGCTGTATGAGGGAAAAATTACCTGCTTTATGGTTCTGAATATGTTTCATTTAAATAATATGGTAATGTGAAGCATATGTAGCTACAGCTCCCATAGACGGAGGACAAATATGAAATATATTTAAGATTGAAAAATATGGAAATATTTAAGATTTTTTTAAGTCCCATGGACAGCTCTGTTTATGGGAATTACATTTTTAAAATTTAAGTACAGTATTTAGAGACATTTTGTTTAAATATTAAATATCTTAAATTCTAATCAGACTTGAATGAAGGGTAAGTAGTAGTATGACGGGTGTACCTTCAATGAATGTCTAAATTGCACATGCTCTGTAATTTATGGGAAGTAGGATATGGTAAGTTTGTTTTGGCCAGTATAAGATACCCCCTCAGCATTATGGTAGAAGAAATTTCAACATTATCTTCAGTGTGCAAAGTGTTGTTCTTGGACTTTTTAGGCACTTTTACATGTGCTCTATGGGTAGTGGAAGGGGATAGTGCTTCAATTAGGGCAGCTCTGAAAGACACTTCAATTAAACTGCCACTGTGTCTCATGTATCAGCATTCCCATGTTTAAAAAGTGATGGTGGGGGCACTTGAATTAAAGCTCATTCAACAAACTTTAGATCAAGCACCCCACCACCATTTTTAAGTGTGGGGATACTGATGCATAAGATGCAGGAGGATGCTGGAACACAGCAATTGCCGTAGGCTGGAAAAACTCTTGAGTTCACTCTAACACACTGGAATTCCAGTGCACTGGAGAAGCCTCCACATTCGTGTATACGTGCCGACTTTTTTAAGTATATTTTCTACTGGTCTGTTTTTGAAACCATTATCCTGTAGGATGGTCTACAAGAACATTTCTCCCTTCATTCACATTGGTGATGATTTTGAGTGGTACAGTAAAAGCTCTGTTATTCAGCATCCCCTGGGAATGGGGGATGCCGGATAACAAAATATGCCGGTTAATTGAGCTCCCTGAACAGGTGTCCTTGCCTGTTGGGGCCACAGCTTCTCTCGCTATGTCCAGGGTGTTGCTGCCCCTCCCACAGCATCACTGACTCTCCCGTGGGCCCTGAGGGACAGGGAGGTAGGTCCCACACAGCCTGCTATGCTCTGGGCTGTGGGGGCTCAGCAGCACAGGCTGCTTTGCCTTGGGTAGTGGGGGCTTGGAGAAACCGGAAGTGCCATGGTGGGAACTTCTGGTTTCACTTTACCTTACAAGCTGGCATGCAGGTTAATAGAACATGCCGGCTTGTGAGGTGCTGGTTAACAGAGCTTTTACTGTACTAACAGGGAATTCTATTTATCTTAATGAGTTGTCTCTATTATGATAGCATTGTCACAGGGCACTAGGGTGCCCTGCTCCTTTACAGAGCTGAAACTGCTAGGGGAAAAGCCCTAACAGTAAGTTGAAAGCCCCAGCTGCTGGCTATTAAGGCAGCCAGAATGAGCTAGTGGCCCATACCTGCCAGTGGTCAGCTGACCGGAGAGGGCAGGGCCTGGCTCATACATAAACTCCAGGACTGATGCCAGCAGCCAAGGGGAAAGGAGCTCTCCCAGAGCAAGTAATGGGGAGAGGCCTGACTGCAGGAGCAGCTTCTGACACTGCTGAGTGCTGGAGTATTCCCCGGTATGGTTTGAATGATGTTGTAGCCGGACGGCTTGAATTTATGTTGCAGCCCAGGGGCTTGTGTTTTGTTTACTGCTGTATAAGATAAGTGGTTTGGGTGAGGCTATAAGGGGAAGGAGGAGGCCTCATAGGGGACCCACAGCAGTGTGGGGACCCCAGCGCCAGAGAGGGCGCAGCATGCTGGGGTGCACTGACCCCAGCACCAGAGAGGGTGCAGCATTTGGGGCGCACTGACCCCAGTGCCAGAGTGGGTGCAGCATTCAGGGTGCACCGACCCCAGCACCAGAGAGGGTGCAGCATTTGGGTGGTGGAAAGCCTGAGCACCAGGGAGGTGCAGAGTGAGACTGGTGCTTGGGCTCTCCCTGGCCCTGTGAGGCACAGAGTGAGACCCAGACCAAAGCACTGTCGTTACCATCTGAAAGGGTTGGGGTGGTTGGAGCAACACGTAGCCCATAAGGCTAGGGTGCCCCAAAACTCCCATTGTGACATCCATCCTGGAGCGAGACCCGCCAGTGGTCTGGGGACCCACAGGATCCTGAGTATCAATCTCGACCATGTCCAAGAGGACTTAGAGGCAGCCTCCCTATCATTCATACCATCAAAGACATGGCGGGCAAGAATTGAGGGTGCCCATTGGGCCAAGTTGGCACGGTAAGGGGGCCTTGGGAGATCAGGGCCCTCCTTAAGGACCCCGTCTCGTGACAGTATTCTTTTAAAACAGGTAATGAACTGGTGAGTGTTAGACCCCGACTCTATGAGACACCAAACAACTAAGGAGACAACGGATTGATGCCATCATGCATCATCTGCATGCATTGCTCATTAACATTCTTATTCAAAATGGAGACAGCTTTGTGTGAGCTTTAAAAAACTGGGGAGCAGCCCTGAACATTAGTTCTTTCCATATTTATACACCTTGGTTTACGATAATTAACATTTACTCCACCTTTGTCCTTCCTTTGTTCCACCCTTAGTCTTTCCCATTTTAAGGTCCGCCTCTGTTTACAGTTTGTTTCATTAGCATGGAATTGCCTATGTATTTCACTTATTTACATGTCTTTTTGCTACGAGCACATGCCTAATACCCTGACCCCAGTTCTTTTGGTCACTTGGGAGAACTTTGACCAAAGCCTGGAAGCTTCTGGAGGCTTCTTTACCAATCACCATTTTTGCATATGTTTATCTCAGATTCTGTTACCAGTTATGTGTTGTCTTTCACATTCCAGTCTGTTTTTTCAGTCCCATGTTATACCATCTCCATATTCCTAAGACTTCATCTCATTTTCAGAACACATACTTACACTTCATAGTTTCATAGTTTCTAGGGTCAGAAGGGACCTGAGTAGATCATCTAGTCCGACCCCCCGCCATGGCAGGAAAGAGTACTGAGGTCAAACGACCCCAGCAAGGTGTAAATCTAGCCTCCTCTTAAAGACCCCCAGGGTAGGAGCCAGCACCACTTCTCTTGGAAGTTGGTTCCAGATCCTAGCCGCCCTGACCATGAAGTAGTGTCTCCTGATATCTAGCCTAAATCTACCCTCTGCCAGCTTGTGACGGTTATTCCTGGTCACTCCTGGCAATGCTGGGGGGAACAGGGACTTCCCCAGTGCCTGCTGGTCCCCTCTGACTAGATTGTAATAGGCCACTAGATCCCCCCTCAGCCTTCTTTTGTGGAGGCTGAACAGGTTCAGGTCCCGTAGCCTCTCCTCATAGGGACTGCTTGCTGCCCCCTGATCATGCGAGTGGCCCTCCTCTGGATGCTCTCCATGTTGTCCACATCCCTCTTAAAGTGCAGCACCCAGAACTGAATGCAGTACTCCATCTGCGGCCTGACCAGTGCCGCATAGAGGGGGAGTATCACCACCTTGGACCTGCTTGAGATGCATCTGTGGATGCATGACAAGGTGCGGTTGGCCTTCCTGACTTTTATTAACTATATGCATACATTGCTCAGCCTGCTTCTTATGGGAGAAACTCAGAGATTTTTAAAAAACACTGTATACTATGAACCCACCACACTAAAATTATATCACCCTATCTGTATGGTAGCTCCACTCTCAGTAACTTTATTTATTTAGATTGCTACATGAAAAAAGGCATTCATGCTTTTGTCTTTAAAACTCTCCTAGGTTTACAAGGACCCAGTTTCTCTTCCCAATGAAAGGGAGATAGCTTTCCAATAGTCTTCTATCATGCCTAATTCTAATGAGCTATCAGTGAAGCCCTTAGTACATTTTCCCCCATGAAGATCCTTCTGCGGTGAGATTACTTGCATGTATTTCCTCCATTGATTAGTAAGATTTTTTTTTTGTAATTTTTTTCCTACCACTGTGATCCAGTTAGCCAACCATAATAACCAAAGTTTTATCTTAAGCACACCAGTTCTATCAAAGTTCTAAAAATGAAGAGTAAATAAAATATTAAGATTTTTCTTCCTTTTAAGGGAAAAAAGTTATTTTCAGTAAGCTGAGTACTCCTATCCTGTTTCCGTGTAATATTTCAGTACAATGTTACTTAAGGACAATAATTTTTCAGGCAGTTTTTTGGGGGAAAAAAAAGAATTGTTGAGTGAGATTATTTGCATGCTGTACTCTAATATGAAATACTTACACCAGGAGGCTTTTCTTTGAAAATTGAAAAGATTAATCCTCAAAGATATTTAGTTCTATTAGAGAAAAAGTGTTTTCTTTTGTACTTAATTTTGAAGATTATAAAACGGTTAATTAAGGTAACATTTCCTCATAATTTTGTTCTCTACAAAATTAAGATGTTTACTTCACAAGCTAATTGTTGTTAGAGAGAGAAGCTGAGTGCCTTTTCCTTTTGCACAACTTCCCAACGTGGGGTGGATCTAAGTGCAAGACCTAAGCACCTGCAGCTGGCAGAATTTAAGATGTCTGCTGAAGCAATTATTTCCCACAATGTCTATGAAAGCAAAACTACTTAAGCCAGGGACAGGCAATTATTTTGGCTGGAGGGCCACTTATGAGTTTTGGTGAGCTGTCGAGGGATGCAAAGGTAGCTCCACCCCTTTGATGCATAAAGCGGTTCGTTTCTCTGGAGGCCACAAAAATCACAGACACACACTCATTAGATGGCACAAAAGGTGTATTTGCAAATAGGGTCAGAGCAGAGTCAAAAACTCAGATTACTTTGAACCTACCAAGGAATTTTGCAGGCTGTATTTATCTTTTCCCTCCTGGGCACGTGTGCAGAAACAGGAACTCTTACAGCTCACTTCTGTTTTATACAAGCATACATGTGGTTACATCACTACATACATCGCATGTATAGTATAATTAACTATTTAAGTATGCAGGGCGGAGAGGTAAATATGCATCAGCTAATTAAGCATGCTCAGAGACTACTGTAGGTCACCAAGAGTTCAACCCCCCCCCCTTTCAAGGACACGGTCAGTTGAATTCCAGCTTCTGTAATCTGTATGAGAAAGGCTAGGGAGAAGCTGGGGGAGAGTCTGCGATTTAGCATAAAAAAAGCTGTGGCAAGGCTGGGAAAGGAAAAAAGTCCTTGACAGTGTTTCTTTCTTATCGGGTACAAGATGCAAGCTGTGCATTTCTAACAATACTCCATTTCTAACAATATTCCATTTCTAACACCTTGACAGGTGCTCCGCCTCTGGGTTACCATCTTGGGACTGGAAGTCCCACCCCCTAAGCCATGAGCTTTGCCACCAGAAGTCCCTCCCCTTACCCCTAGAAGTACTCCTTTCGGGAAGAGGATTTCTCATCTTGGAACTGGAAAAAAAACACCAAAGCATATACTAAAAATTCAACATCCACAATAACACATTTTAATTTTATTTTTAAAATATTTTTGTCCTGATTTGTGTGTGTTTGTATTGTTTATATACAGCAGGGATAGGCAACCCCTGGCACACATGCCAATTAGTGGCATGCAGAGACATTTTCCCTGGAAAGCCAGGAGGCATGCAAGGAAATTGTTTAACTTTTTTTTTTAAGTTGGTGCTCTAGGCTGTCCCAAGCTGCCACAGGTCCCAGCACTGTGGGGGTGGAGTCAGGCAGGTACGCAGTCTATGTTCTGCTGACCCCACCCCCTGTCTCCAGGTTGCACTGTCTAGTCCAGCCTGGTCCCTGGAGGAAGCTGTGGCAAGGCAGGGACAGGGCTTGAGCAGGCACTCTGCAGGGCTTCTGCACTGGAGGATCCCAATGAGTTGGTAGCCCTGGGCCCTGCCAGGGCTCAGTCAGGCGGATGTCCCATCCCACCTGGGTGGGGACAGCACCAGGGCACTGAGCTCCAGGGCCGGGCTCTCCAGGCAGGATCTGGGCAGTTCAGGAAGAAGCAGGTGCAGGGGGAGGCACTGTGGGGAGGCTGGCTCAGCTGGCCCAGCTGGCCCCTTGGGAAGGCAGGGGCTGAGTGGGAAGCAGGGCTGTTGTGGGTCCCTAGGGGCTCAGGTCATGGTGGGCAGGGGTGCCCAGTGGTACCTAAGGTGGGTCCCAGTCCATGCACCTCTGTAGGGATGGGGGCTCAACTGCCCTGCTCGCAAAGGGACACCACCTGGCCAGGGTAGGATGCCGGGCACTGGGCTTGAGGGGGCAGCTCCTGGCTCTGGTCTTGGCCTCCCTGCATGCTGGGCTCAGTGTGAATGGAGAGAAGTCACCCCTGGGACAAAGGCCATGCTGCAGGAGCCCTCTAGGCTCCAGGAACTGCTGCCATGGCTAACCTGGCATGCCCAGGACCTTGCCTTGCCCAGCTCTGCCACCTTCCCAAAGGCCCAGCCAGGCCAGCCTGCCCACAGTACCTCTCCCCATGCCTGCTTCTCTGCATGCCACCTGGACCCTGCCCTGAGCACCCAGCTCTAGCACTCAGCACCCTGTTGCTGCCTCACCCAGTTGGGATGGGGCTTCCACCTGCCCAAGCTCCAGCCAGTCCCTCCCTCTCAGTCCTAGTCCCAAGCTTCTCCTACTCCAGGACTCTTGGTGAGGCCTGAGTGCCCCAGTCCTGGCAGCTGCTGCTGGGGTGTTGCTGCTGCCATCCATTGGATAGAGCCCTGGACCAATAGGCCTGAGTCACAGCCAGTAGCAGTGGGAGAGATTGGTGGAGAGGGACACACCCTCTTTCTCTTCTTTTTTTCTTTCTTCTCTTTCTTTCTCTCTCTCCTTTTTCTCTCTGTCTTTTTCTTTTCTTCATCTTCTCTCTCTTTTCCTTTTTTCTGTCTTTTTCTCTCTTCTTTCTCTCCCCTCTTTTGTGCCTCCTTTTTCTCTTCTCTCTTCTTTTTTCTTTCCCTTGTTTCTTTTCTCTCTTTTTCTCTCTCTTCTCTCCTTTTTTCTATTTCTCTGCCACTGCCAGTGCTTCCTAGTGCAGCCAGCAGACCCTCTGCTCCACTGGACTGCCCTGCATCTCCAGCACCATCACTACAGCCTCCAGGCTGTCCAGCAGGGCACTAATGACAATGCAGAGCAGCCTCTAGGCAGCCTGGAAACAGCAATGATGGTGCTGGAGACACGGGACAGCCCAGTGTGGCACAGGCTTCACTGGCTGCATCAGGAAGCATTGGCAGTGGTGAGGGGGTGAGGCTGCTTTTCCCCCACACCGAGCAACAGTTTCCCCCAGATGTGCCCCCCCCAACACCAGTCAGCAACCGGGGGGGGGGGGGAAGGGGTTGACTGCATGTGTTGCTGTTTCTGTTTCCTGTTAGCCTTAAAAGCTCAGTATTAGGGGACGTTGACAGTATGTGGGAGACCTAGATTCAAATCCTTTTTTCCTGATCAGCATGAGAGCTTGAAAACTACTCTCCCATATCCTTGGTGACTTCTCCAACAACTGGCCTGTTGGGTATTGAGGGTCATGGTTCAAGCACTTTTTTGGGTTTTTTTTTTTTTTTTTCCCTGACCTGGCCTACATCCACAGAGAGGGTTCATGGCTAAGAGGTCTAACCATTTTTGAGGAACGAGACCTCAAATATTAGTCCAATCCTTCTCCTCAGCTTTTCTTATTGAGTAGATCCAGAGGCTTGTGCTCAACAGCTGACTTTGTAAATCTCATTTTTAGGAACCTAATTTTCCATATACATCAAAGGGGAACTTGGGCATCTAACTGAGGGCTGTCCACTGGGAGACAGGTTGCCTTGGCCTCTTTGCAGATCTCAGGCCAGGTCCAAATAATTCTCATAGATGTCTAAATGAAACACTGGCTCTTAAATTCTACCCAATTCCCCAGTCACCTCCCCCCCCCCCCCCCCCAAAAAAAAAAATCCAGATCAACTTTGTTCAGGTAGGTGCAAAACAACTTAGGTTCTTAAGTTCATTTTTAAATTCATTTGGAATTGCTCTCACTCATTTATGATGGGGTGACAGTGGTATGTGTCAGGACATTATTGAATATCAGATAGTCATTACTAAAAAGCAAAAAACCCAAAACAACCAAACCAGACATCATGGACCATAACCCAGGTTTCTCCCCTTCCAGAAAAGCACTCTATCATTATCCATACATGCCTAGTGTAGCCCAGAAAAACAAGCTGCCTTGCTTGTTCCCCTTCTGACTCCATGTAAGCCAGGTTCAGTGAGGGGGGCAGCAATTAGGGAGCAAAGCCTGCTCCTCATTCTGTTCCTTATGGCTAGGGACAGACATTAAAAAAGCTGGAACCTGAATTGATTCAATCTTTGCAGGTTAGTCTAACCTGCCTAGATTGAACTATTTTGGAAGTGAATAGACATTTACTTGCAACTTCAGAAATGCAGGCATATGCCTGCAGTGGCTCAGGCCAGAAGCCAGGGGCAGTAGAGTATCCCTTGGCTGCAAGGAAGCTGTGCTGGGGGACATGGCCAGCCCTGGCAGTAGCTTGGAGTGAACTGGCCAGGGAGGGGGTTTAATTCCCCCCTCCCTGTCCCACTGACACAGACCTGAGCTGGGGTCAGCCTGGCATTCTCCCCTCACTGCTGCAGTGGTGGGAGCAGGGGCACAGCCAGACACCAACCGTCATCACTCTCTGAGGCAGAGACAACAGGTTATGCTTCCCTCTGCCCCCCTGGCAACCACATCAGGGTCTGCTAGCCTTGACCACTACCACTTCTGATCTCTCCTTGAATGGGGTGAGCAGCAGGATAAGTCCCCTCCTTCCCCCTTCACCAGATGCCAGAGGGAGAGGGGAATGAACTTCCTCCCTGCCCCCTTGCCTAAGGGCCCATGCTGGCCACAACCCCACCCCTACTGCTGGATCAGCAAAGGGGCATGAACCTGACAGAGGCAACAGCCCATGTCATGGTGTCCCAGAGCACAAGTCTTCTCTCAGCAAGGGGTCTGTGCTGCAGGTGTAGGTGGCTCAGGGAGAGTTGCCACGGACTGTGCAGGACAAGTGGTGGCAGCAGTAGGAAGGTTTGGGCAGCTATGGCCACCCCTCTGAGCCCTGGTGCTGCCACTCCCCCCTTGCAGTCTGCAGCAGCTCTGACCCCCCCCAACTCCATTCCTGCCCCCACCCACAGCACAGTCCCCCCCCTTGGGAAGAGGCCCATGCTCCCAGGGAAACCATGTCAGGCCCCTGCCCCCTCGCTGCTCCAGGGCATGGCCCCTTAGGTGAGGTGGCAGGGAGGGGAGTTATTCCACACTCCCTCCAGTCTCTGGTGAAGGGGACAGGAGAAGGGGCTTATCCCACCACTTGCCTTGTGCAGGTAGTGATCAGTGGTGGCAGCAGTTGGGGCGGGCAGACCCCAGCTGCAATCCCCCAGGAGGAGAAAGGGTGGAGGGAGGAATAACCCCATTCCTTGCCTTGTCTGCCACAGGCCATGTGGGCTGGCATTAGGCCACGGCCCTGCCCCTGCCAATGTGGCAGTAAGCGGGGAGTGCCAAGTGGAACCCAGCTTGGGTCTATGCCAGTGGGAAAGGGAGGGTGGAATTAAACTCCCTCCCTGGCCAGGTCAGTCCAGGCTACTGCCGAGGCTAGCCACTGCCACTGGAGCAGTGAATAGGGAAATGCCTGACAGGTCCATGCTGGTGGGGCAGGAGAGGGAAGGGAGAATAAACCTCTTCCTTGCTCCCTTCCAGGGTCAGCATCTATCCAGGACTTTGCCCCTGCCTGTCCCTGCTCCAGCTGGGGAGCAGAGGGGCAGGGCCAGCTCTGCTCCCCTGAAGCAGAGAGCAGGCCAGGATGATGGGGGGACTTGGGTTTAACTTAAACCAGGAAGGGGTCTGGGACAGAAGTTTCATAAACCAGTTTGAGCTCAATCAGTTAAGTCTAATACTACATTCAACCAGGTTTATCTGAAACGAGTTTTGGCCATTTTGAAACTGGTTTATGTGCACTAAACTGATGTTCTGTTACAGGTTTAAACCAGTTTCTGATCACTTAAGCCAGTTTATGTGTAACTTTTGTCCCTAGCTTATGAGTCATGTGCAGATTTTACTTTCAGTTTTGCCCATAATAGCCAGAAACTGTTCTAACTGTATTTCTGACACATAATACACACTCAAATTCCCCATGGCAGGTTTTAGGGGAAAATTGTCATGTATATGAGAAAATATGAGATTTTGTAATGCTTGGCTAATCACAACTGAAAAACAATGGCGCTCTGTAATGGTCAGGCTGGAACATTGCCCCTGGAAGTAGAATATATGAAAACCACAGTGGAAGATGCACTTCAGTGCTTACACAAAACTGATTCATAAAATTATTATAATATATAATGGTAACTTTAGATTTTTTAAAATAAAACTACTTTCATCTTTACTGAATTTTATAAGACATTTGTCACTTGTTTAATACTTGTGGTGCATTGAAACTAGTCATATGTTTGTTTTTAGTTACTTAGACTTTATTTAAGGAAATATCCAAACCAATTAAAGAACTCTTATGAAATCTCTCCTTCCTCCCAATCAGTGGGTGCATGTACACATGCTATTAAGGCAATGCAATAAACTCCAGAGCAGTTCTCACTGGAGTTAACTTCTCCTAGGCACAGCATCTACATGTACACCTGGGACTGCAGCAATTAGAGCTGGGGTGGAGCATCCCCAAGCTGGCATGAGGCATAGGGAGTCACCCCCAGGCTCTGGGTGCAGTGTCAGGTGATGCAGCGGCTGGAAGGAGCTGGGGGGGTCTGGCCCTTAGCTTGCTGGGCTGATGGGGTGCAATGTGCACCCAGTGGTCACCATCCACTGGGTGCTTGATTGCAGTTAATTATTCCGCCATAACTTAATTACCTCACTCTAAGATAGTCAGGGACTGTGGGGTTAATACTGTGCCCTAATACCAGTGTACATGTGACTGGTGATGCTTTACTGCAGAGCTAATTAATCAACTCCTCAGTAAAGCACATATGTAGTTGCACCCCAGTGAGAAGTAAAAAGGTATACAGCAAAAGCTTTGTTATCCAGCACCCACAGGGAATGTGGGGTACCAGATAACCAAATATGCCAGTTGCCTGAGAGGCCTGAACAGGTTTCCTGGCCTGATTGGGCTGCTGCCTCTCCCACCACATCTGGTGCATCACCACCCATCCTGCCACGTCAGTATGCCGGGGGACAGAGAGGGGGGACCTCATGCAGGCTGCTATGCCCTGGGCTGTGGGGGCTTGGAAGCATAGGCTGCTTTGCCCCAGGCCATGGGGGCTCGGTGAAACTAGAAATGCCATAGTGGGCACTTCCAGTTTCGCTTTTGCCGTGTCGACTGGCATGCCAGTTAATAGAGCATGCCAGTTTATAAGGTGCTGGATAACACAGCTTTTGCTGTATACACTTTTTCTTTCCTATAGGAGCCCAGTGCAACTGTTTGCAGACTGCCAGCTCGCTGTTGCAGCTGCCCAAATCCTGGCTTGTGGAAAGCAGCCAGGAGACTGCATGCACCTGCACCAGGCCCCAGTGCCCTGACACTGATTCCATGTTGGTGGCAGGAGTGTGAGCACCTCTGGGAGGATGTCGGGAGAGGGGGCCTTAGGCAGTGAAACCCCAGCCCCTCCCTTGCCATCTGTCCAGAGGCAGGCGTGCAGCCGCCACCACCACAGAACCTGGCAAAGGGCTCCAGAGCCTGGTGCAGCTGTTTGCAGTCTCCCAGATGTCTGCCACAACCAACCAGGCTCTGGGCAGCTGCAGCAGGCAGGCTGCAAACAACTGCACTGAGCTCTGGAGTCCTGGCACCAGCTCTGTGGTACAGTGACTGCATACGTGCCTCTGGGCAGACAGCAGAGGAGTAACCAGGATTGTGCTGTCCCAGGCTCCTCTCCCACCATCCATCTGGAAGTGCACGTGCAGTCACTGCCATCGTGGAGCCCAGACACAGCACTGGAGCCCAGTGCAGCTGTTTGCAGCCTTCTGGCTGCAGCTGTCCTGGGCTCTGGGCAACAGCTGCCAGTCCTAGAGCCCAGGCTGCCTGTAGCAGGACTTGCAGCCTCCCAGCCATCTTCTGTGAGCAATCAGGCTCTGTGGCTGGCAGGAGCTGCCCAAGGCCAGGTGTACCAAGCAAAATGACCTAGCATGCCTTGCTCTGGCACATGTACTGGGGGTTGCTGAACCCTGTCCTAACACATATGTTTAAAAGCACAGTTTTAAACTTGAATGGCTTTTATATAGAAAGTAAGATAGATTAATTTAAAAGGAGATTTTAGCTCCTGTTAAATCTTAATGGATCTAAAGGCATAACTCAAAAAGTAGGTTAAATAAAAAAAGAATTTAAAAGTTTCCTGCCATAAGAAAACAAGCAGTTACCATTCTGTTGCATATGCATTCTCAAGTTTCATATTCCTGAGCTAATGAAAGAGTGAGTAGCTAATATAAAATCTAATATTTTAATCAAGACAAACTCTAAAGTGGTATGACTGTAAACTCTGATAAGTCTCTCTGAACTGAGTACTGTAATGCATTGCTCCATTTTTCAGTTTTCATCTCAATGCTCTCATCTCAGCCTAGTTACCTTATTTTGTGCAAGCAAGCAAACAGTGCTAAGAAGGCAAAGCTGCCAACATAGACATCAGAAATAAAATCTTTCCAGTATGGCACAGCTGCTGAAACATGACACTATCACCACAAGACTTCAACATGTATTCATGTATTGATGAATTTGGAAAACTGCCAACAGGATTAGATTTAATTTTTCTTGTAATGATTTTAATGGGATATTGAAAACACTGTTATATAATTAGTGTTAGTAACAACTTCTCATCTAGAGGACTATGTATTTCTGGAGAGGTTAACAAACAAGCTAACTTTGTTAACTATAGAAATTGAGTATGAATTAATTTGGAATAAGATTTTTAATATTAATGAGTTTCTTTGTCAAGATGACTTATTGATACTTCTTTTAAATAACTTGTATATCAGTTACTGTTTGATATATCAGGGATAACCTAAAGAGTTTCATGCACCACCAAGGCAGCTACACTTCCCAGTTGTCAGGACTCAGCTATGTCCCAGCACCAAGCATCTGCAGCTACAAGACTCTGGCTCCTTGTGCTGCTGGGATGCAGTCAGCAGCTGCTGGTGCTGAGACTCCTCTCAGTTGCAGGACTCCCCACCCTGACTGGGATTGGTGCATTCCTATGGCTAGGAGCCCCATGAGCCACAGAGGAGACCCTGCTACATGTGCAAATTAAAGCTTGATAGCAACCAGCTATAAAGTTAGTACACATTTTCAAGGTCTAACTTTATAGCTAGTTGGAGCTTTTTATGGTATGATAAGGTCTTTGCAGGTGTAGCTGGTCACAAGGTAGTTGCACAATTAACCAGTTAATTGTTCAATACCTGTAACATGTAGTAGGGGCCTTGGGGAGGTAGTGTAGCTATGCAGACATGAACTCTTTCTGTTGGCACATGTCCCTTCTCCATCTGCTCACCTTACATAGTGTAACAGGAAACCAGCTCCAGTCCCTGTTCCAGCTCAGTAACACGGTCAGGGTAGGGTTGGGGAACAAGCTTACCCCAAAGAATCCAGCAGGGTTCAATGGCCACCTGAGTAACCAGAGGAAAGGTCCATGTGCGGTCCGGGGCATAAAAGTCCAACCCCACTTGCACATGGTCATGTGCAGAGGGAGTGAGCCCTCATTGGTCCATGGGAGTTCCAGCAGACTATATAGAAGGATCCAGCATATTTGGTAACCCCAAGGTGGGGAATGTACAGTGGGCTGAGAATGCTGTGCAAACTACATGAAGACATGGAGCCAGGTTCTCCCAGCAGTGACACAGGAACCCAGTGGAGTGGTCTAGTAACTCAGCAGTGGACTAGTGAGAGATACAGAGTGAGTGAAGAGGAACTTGACCATCAGAAGGACTGTGAGGTTTCCCTGAGGGAACGGTCTATTGACAAAGTGCTGGCATGATCATACCAGTGTGAAGCCCCACACATTGATTAGAGGCAAAAGGAAAATTACTGAAATTTGTATACGGTGCAGAGAGTGGTACAATTGGGGTGGAATTAAATTGATCTCCTGTGAGTTAAGGGAGACCATGGAATCCATTAATGATTACTTGCTATTTTGGGCATTAAAAGAGACTGTTGAATGCCTTGATAATTAATGGCTCTTCCATCAATTAAGAGAGATTGTAGAATTCATTGATGATTGATCCCTCTTCTATGAATCAGGAAAGATTATTAAATTAATTGATAATTAATTGATATTTCATAAGGCAAACTGGTAGTGACTGCCTGAGGGGTACAGCAGTCCCAAGTTAAGGACACATTATTGGGCCATCTGGCCAGGAGTGGTAAGGAGCAGGGTGTAGGGGTGAGGCAAGCCCTGTGAAGAGGATGGCTTTCAGTCAGGCAGAGCTCTGCTCATCTCTTGACAACTAACCTCTTTTATTTTTTCTTAACAACAAGGCGTGGCAAGTGAGAATGAAGTGAAGTGGAAGCAGAGACCCAGTAGACCCAGTCATGAGAGGAGGTCCCTACCACACCCTCCTACACATTGCTACTGTGGCAAAGAATCTTATAGTGTAGCCAAGCCCTAAGTTCCAGAGTCACGTGCTTGAATAGGCATTAAGAGAGAGAGCTGTTATGTTCTGCCCTACTCTTTTCATACAGCAGATCATCATATTAATCCTTAACATGAGTCCTCAGTTACATTCATACAATATAGGGAATATTATGTTTTCATTAACAGTAATAAAGTAAGGAAATATGGTCCCTGTCTCCAAAACATTTCTGATTAGTCTGAGGTTATGACCATGCTAAACCAAATGTTAGAGGGATACCCCAAGCAGTGAGTCTGCTTTCCAAACATGGATATTGTACATGCTTCTCTACAGTAGGTACAGTAAAATCTCTGTTCTTTCCTAAGCAGCAGATATACACCAAAATACTCACAAACAAGAAAAATACTAAAATCCCAATTTAGGTTTCCAGCTTGTAGTCCTGCAATGTTTCATACCTTACATGGACCAATATGTGGATGCAGAAGGCCAGTAGCTTTTATCAGCCTTCAACCTCTCTCAACATCAGGCCAGTTGTTTTTTATTAGGTTTTTTCCTAGCAATTGACAATAGATTCTGCATCATCTGCACACCTCATCTGAATTTTTAGGCTTAAATCGGGGTAATTACTCTGCCTTCTCTGGCTAATTACCAAGGAAAAATACACAGCAATAGCCCACACCTGTAGGGAGAGGATTAGAAAAGCAAAGGCAGAATTCAAATTGGCAATGGAAGTCAAGAACAGTAAAATGTACTTCTTCAAATACGTAGGAAGTCAGAGAAAAAAATAAGGGAAACATTGGACCCTTGCTGAACAAAATGGGACAACAGTTAACTGATACCCAGGAGAAATCCGAACTCCTAAACAATTACTTCATGTCAGTATTCCACCAGTCCAAGAGTGCTACCCTGATTGACAGGATACAGGATACTCAAGGTGGGGGCAATCATCTACCAACCATTGGTGAAGATCTCATAAGGGAACATCTAGAGAGGCTGGACATCTACAAGTCAGCAGGGCTGGATAAACTGTATCCAAGAGTGCGGAAGGAACTGGCTGACATCATCACATGACCCATGGCAAAACTATTTGAGAACTTGTGGTACTTGAGAGAGTTTCTAGAAGACTGGAAGAGGCCCAATGTGGTACCTATCTACAAGAAGGGAAGGAAGGAGGATTCAGGGAATTACAAGCCAATCAATTTGACCTCAATCTCTGGAAAAATCCTTGAAAAAACTATCAAAGAATCCATTAGCAATAGGCTAATGAAAGGCAACATTCTAATAGATAGCCAGCATAGCTTCATTGCAGGCAGGTCATGCCTGACCGATCTCATTTCTTTCTATGATCAGGTAACACACTGCCTGGATAAGTGAGATGAGGTTGATATCATATACTTAGATTTCACAAAAGCCTTTGACTTGGTCTCCCATGACGTGCTCATGGTAAAATTGAAGAGCTGCGGCCTTGATAACTCAATGTTCTGGTGGCTAGGAAACTGGCTCCAAGGCAGGACCCAGAGAGTAGTAATAGATGGAACTGGGTCAACATGGCACTTTGTGACCAGTGCCATCCGTCAGAGTTCAGTACTCAGTACTTTTTAACATATTCATTAATGATATTGACTTGGGTGTTAAAAATGGACTGGCAAAGTTCACAGATGACACCAAACTGTGGGGGACTGTGACCACGCTGGAGGACAGGCTGGGGATACAGGCTGACCTGGACAGGCTCAGAAGGCAGATGGATCAAAACCAGATGATGTTGAACACTGAGAAGTTTAAGGTGCTTCACCTGACGAGAAACAACCCGCAACATATGTACAGGCCTGGCAGTGCTACACTTAGTAGCACCACAGCCGAAAGAGACTTGGGGGTTTTGATAGAGCATACAATGAACACGAGCCACCAATGTGATGCTGTAGCCAGCAAAGCAAACAAAACACTAGCCTGCATCTACTGGTGCACCTCAAACAAGACTAAAGATGTCATCCTTCCATTTTACTCAGCCTTGGTGAGGCTGCAGCTGGAGTACTGCATTCAGTTCTGGGCACCACGTCTCAGGAAGGATGTGGAGAAGCTTGAGAGAATTCCAAGGAGGGCTACACATACGGTTAGAAGTATGAAGAGCAAGCCATATGATGAGAGGCTGAGATACATGGGTCTGTTCAGCCAGGAGAAGAGAAGACTCAGAGGGGACTTCATGGCAGCCTATCAACATATACAGCGTGCATGTCAGAGACTGGGAAAAGATTTGCTCACCAGGATCCCCCAGGGGAAGACTAGGACTAATGGTCATATATTGCTAGAAGACAGCTTTAGATTAGAGATAAGGAAAAACTTCTTTACAACTCAAGTGTCCAGGGTCTGGAATAGACTGCCCCCCTCTCCCCCTCCCAAAGTGGTACAATCATGTACTCTGGATATCTTCAAAAAGCATCTGGACGCTCACCTTCTTGCCCCAGCTGTCTTACCTGCCCAAGCACAGGGGGGCTAGACTAGATGATCTCAAGAGGTCCTTTCCAGCCCCTAACATCTATGAATCTGTGAAACCACGAAAACCTAACTGCTTTCCAGAATAAAGCCACTTAAAATGTACTCCAGCATAAAGGCGAACAACTGGAAAGGGAAACTCAGTAAAACGATCTTCTGTATTCCATCTATACTACATTCATTTTATCAACCATATGACATGACATAAGTGTATAAACTACACAGAAAATTCCATTAAGCATTAATTGACCCTGTCATATCTATATGGTATTTGGAAAATATTTTATTTGGGGTTAAATTCACTGTTGTACTTTTGCCAGCAAAAAAAGAATGCAGCACTTAAATTAAGCCTCATTAAAGTCTTCAAACAGGGAATAATCATTATAAATGAAAAGAGACCTGGTGGCCATTTTGTCATTTATGCTACCTTTCTCTCATTCACACTGGGTGCATCTACACATGAAATGAAGGTGATGCAATAAACTATGGAGGTGCTTCAGCTAGAGTATGCTGCTTCTGGGTGCAGTGTCTAGAGCCAGCCCACCCAATCCTGTGACACCTGTAGCTGCAGGGGGCCCTGTGGCCATGGACCCCCTGCAACTGGCCACTTGTCACCCCCCCCGATGCTGCCAGCCGCGCGTCTGACCACTTGCCACCCCCACCCCCACCACCATCACCGCTGATGCTAGCTTTATGTCTGGCTGCTCACCACACCCGCACCGCCACTGCTGCTGCTGCCACTGCCACTGCTGCTGGCTTCAGCCACTCACCCCCCACCCCGCCAATCACTACCAATGCCGACTTCTTTGCACTGAGGGGCCCCAAAACTGTATCTTGAAGGGGGCCTCAAAAAATTGTAGTGTTTACACGTGTGCCTGAGACAGCAACAATTTGAGCCAGGACAGATCAGCCCTAAGCTGGCAGAGGGCATGTGGAGTCAGTCCTAGGCTCCAGGTGACAGCACTGGGCATAGCGGGGTTGACAGTGCAGAGCTGTGTTGCTAGATGGCAGGCAACCCCTGCACTTTAGCACCCTCATGCCCCAGCCAGGCCATCACCATCTGCATGTGCATTTCGGTGCAGTTACTGACTCCACCATAAGATAGTATTGTCCCTGACAGTACTATCTCACAGTGGTGTTAATTAGTTTATTCTGCCCTAATACTGGCACATGTGTAGACAGTGATGCTTTACTGTGGAGCTAATTAGTTTACTCCACAGAAAAATGCATGTGTAGAGGCACTCGGTGTATGTGTGTGGGTGTGTGGTCTTTGATATAGTGTCTTAATTGTAGTTTTCATGTCTGGACTGATGCTTTTAAAGCCATGTTAATGTTTATAAATTAATTGGAGGGCATGGTGAATTTTGAAAAGCAAAGCTATAGAAAACTAAATATAAGAACATAGAAGTGCCCTACTGGGTTAAACCAATAGTCCATCTAGTTCAATATCCTGTCTTCAACAGTGGCAGAAGTGGGTATTAAAAAGAGAGCATTGAAACAGATAGATATAGAGTGATTCTATACATTACTCTACCTGGCATCCACAATTATCCAAAATTGCCTCTTGCTTCAAGTGCAGTTTTAGCACCAATCAGTTTCAAGAAACAACCCCCTCACCAAAAAAAAAAAAAAAAATCTGTTTACTAGGACTGTTTACAGACATTCACTTAAAGGTGTGATGGGATCTGATCTGCAATCCCAACAATTGCACCTCCTGCCATACTATGTATGTGTGGCAGGACATGCAATTTAGGATTCAAGATCAGTCTCCAATAGCCCATTTAAGCCCCAGTTCAGTCCCCAAGCTGCCCCCAGTAAGCTGATAGGCAGCAGGTACAGACAGCACTGGAGCCCAGTCAAGTCATGTCCACCTGGCCACACATTCAATTTTTTAGGCATGATTGAAACCATCCACGAAATTATTGCACATTTTTTGTGGCTAGTTTTGCTTTTTGTGGTACCATTAACTGCCTGAATGTGTGGCTATGGGTGAGGACAGAAATTACAATTTTCCCCTTGATCTTGCCACAGATATTGGTCTGTAGCTGTGACTAAATACTAATGCACAGCTGCAGAGCACTTAAAAAATGACTGATTGGGTGAAAATCTGAACTTTCATTCCAAAATATAGCATCTTCTGTAACTTGTGTCTGTGCTGTCTACCAGCCTGTTTCTGTTTTCAGAATGGGAGGGGGGAAAAGGGAATGGAGGCAGTTTGGTCTGGGGTGTTTTCAGCTGCCACTGGAGGGTGTGGTGGTTAATTGGAGTGCCCAGTGCTGGCAGGGGAACCCCTAGAGTGAGTTCCCTCTGCTCCCTTTTGCACTTCCCATTCTGAAAACAGCCTGGGCTGGCTGGGCGCTGGCAGGAGGAGGGGCCATTGCTGGAAGCCTGCAGCTAACTTCTCTTACCCACTGGAACCAACAGTGAACTTCTGTTTGGTCCAGGGGATCATTGTAACTCAGAACACTTCCTGCAAAGTATTCTGAGTTGCAGTGGGGAGCTGCACTTCTGTCTGCACCCTATGTTATACTTTAAGACCTCGTTAACTGGTTAATTGCACCATAACTGCAATGTCTGCCAAAGGCCCAAATCTCATAAGTAAGGCTTTATTTTATGGGACCTGCATTAACACTGGTAAAATAGGTCTGTATGTTTTCAGTTAATCTGTGGGTTACCATGATTGCCTGAAGGAAGGTTTTTGAAATATATGTATGGATACCAAAATGGAAAAAATATGGTAGAATCTAGGGCTACGAAGCTTCAGTCCCTGATTTGATTCAGCTCAATTGGGTGGCCGAATCTCCGAATCCAAATCAAATCAGAGGACACTAATTTTTCCAAATCGAATCGGAACCATCTGAATCGATTCAGAAAGATTTGGAAAGATTTGGAGATGTGGACATAGAGACAGCTTTAAATGTTTTTTCTACATACCTCTAGGTAGTAAGGGCTTGTGAATGCTGCAATACTGGGGTACATGGAGCCTCTGAAAGGAGTGTGGGGGGCTGCCCAGCATGCTCAGCAGCAGACCCAGAAGTGGACCAGAAACACTTCCAGTACACTTCTGGGTCTGCTGGAGGGCATGCTGCCCCCCGCCCTTGAACCTCCCTGGCTTGGTGCCTGGTGCCTCCTGGGGCTTGCGGGTGGGCACCCAGGGTCTCCTCATGACCAAGCCAGGAAGGCACGGGGGGGCGGGCAGGGCCCAGCGTGCTTCTTGGAAGACCCAGAAGTGGACCGGAAGTACTTCTGGTCCTCCTCTGGGTTCACTGCCAAGCATGTGGAGGGTTCCCCCGCACTCCTGTGGGATGCTCCATGCACTCAAGTATTGCAGCAATCATGAGCCATGCCTGCTACCTCAAGGTATATAGAAAAAACTTTTAAAGCTGTGTCTATGTCCGAATCACTGATTCTCCAGTCAGCATTGAATCTTCAGATTTGGATTCAGTCGAATTGAATCACGGACAGTGATCCAAATCAATGAATTGAATCACTGTCCATGATTCAGGCCAAATCCAAATTGAATTGGGCCTGTTTCACACACCCCTAGTAGAATCCTAGGTTTTAAAATGTATTTTATGATGCATTTTGAATCGATTATTAAGGGGGGGAATTTCAGAAAGACACATGGAACACTCGCACACAAACTTGGGTTGTGTATTGTGCTTTTTTGGAGTATATTTTTTTTATGTAGGCAGGATGGCCCCCCTGTTTTGGCCATGGCCATGGGACCCCAGGGCAGGTCATGGCATGGTCAGAGCCCCAGGCAGCTTGTCCGGGGCATGGGGCGGGGGGCGCTCCTGCTGCTGTGCACACCCTGGAAGAGGCATGGGGGATGTGCCCCCTGGATTTGAGCATGGGGCAGAGGCAGGCTGCCCGCTGTGTGCTGGGCTCTGCGCCCCACTGCCATTGCTGGTGTACCCAACTGCCAGAGCTGTGGATGACACTATGTTCCTCCTGTGTGCTGGCTGTGCTGCATCCCCTACCTGTGGGGTGGCAAGAGGCACAGCATGGCATTGTGTGCAGCTCCCAAGGCAACAGCTTGCACAAATCCAGGGGGTATATGCCCCCATACCTTCCCCAGGGTGTGTGCAGCAGTGGGAGCCACCCCCCCCCGTTCCCCGGACAAGCCACCCACGGTGTTGACCATCCCTATGACATGCCTCAGGGTTCCATTCACCCCATTCCCTACTCTGCCTCTGCCCCACTCCCTCCTTCACTACAGGGGCCTTGATCTACCCCTTCCCCCCCACCTCCACAGACTTACCTGATGCACGGGGGGTGTGTGTGTGTGTGTGTGTGTGTGTGTGTGTGTCTCCCCCCTCCTGCTAAAGACATCCCTGAAAGCATCCCTGAACAGGGAAGTTTATGCTGTCTTTTTTCCCATTTACAATTGTTTTATATGGCTACTGTAACTGATAAAATAACATTTTATGATTACTAAAGGTTTTGATGTTGTTTTAACACATAGTCTGTTACCTATGTGTATGAAAAATTTGCTGGTGGTACTTAGGCTGTATCATTTTCAATTGGTGGTATGCAATCTGTCAGGTTTTGGGAACTGCTGCTATAAACTCTGTTTTGTAGTTAGTAGTGTTTTAAATTGCATTTGGTGTTTTCCTCTGCTTTCTGTAATAAATCTGTCTTTTGTGTTCACACTGCTTGCAAGGAGGGTTTTTTTGTTTACATGAGACACCCTAGTAATTAATTTAGGGCATTTATACACATACGTTTTTGTCCCACAATGCGCCGGATACCCGCTGCTTCTGAGCAGACTTGATTAATTGACTCTGCGCCACATGTGAACTGATGTGAACTGTGCTGCACCATGTATAGTTGTATAAGCAGCGAAATGTTTTCTTTCAAGCAGACTACTTGGCAAGAATATATAAAACGCAGTCACTAGAGTTAAACTTCGGTGTTCATGCGCACAATGTCACTTAATTGGATAGAATAGTAATTTAGTAGATGATTGGGTATTTTTACGAGAATGAGCTAATCACGAACTAATGCTGGTGTACTAACAAGGTATAAAATAGTAATATAACTGGTAGGTGGGGTCCCTCCTTGGAGGCACCTCGCTGCAGCAAATAAAGATTCTGTATCTGACTTTGGATACTTGCTCTGCGTAATCATTGCCCCAGCCTAGAGCAAACTGCATGTGGCTTTAAGAGTGTAATTCATAACATCTTCTAAATCCACCTGCTGCCATGGCTCCAGATCCACTCTCCCCACTTCTCCTCCTGCAGGCTAGGCTGCGTCCTCCATTGCCATCAGGCACATGGTGCCTGGGCTCAGACGAGAGGCTCCTGGCCAACTGGGACAGAGCTGGTGGTGCCCCTGCCTTCCTCCCAGGGGTCCTCTCTGGGGAGGCACCCTAGGCCCAGCTCCCCCCAGGTGTACCCTGCACCCCAAGAATGCCCTTCTTGAGTGTGTCCCAGGCACACCACGAGGAGCTGTTTGTGTGGACTGAGGGGTGCCTGACCCACTATGTCCTGCTGCTGCTGATTTTCATGGTGCTCCTGGTGCATCTGAGAACCAGCGTTGCTGCTATTTTCTCAGCACTGACGCACATTTTGCCACTTATACAACTGCAAACGATGCAGCGCTTTTCAAAGCACCCAGTACTGAGGCACTTCCATGTGTAAAAATGCTTTAGTGTTTCCCAGGTGGTTTGGGTGGGGGCTTGGGCCAAGGAAAAATATATTTAGTACCCCAAAATTGAACCCAACTCTTGTTACTGCTGACTGGGGCCCGGCAGAAGGGTTATACATATTTTGCAATGTTTTCTGTTAAGACACATTTTTTTATATATAAAGCAGCCATAATTTGGGGATTTCCTTTTATTCAGATTACATCCCACTATATCATTTCTGATAACCTCCAGGCAACTACTAAAAATGACCCTTTCTTTTTTAATCTTTTTTAAAGATATGCCATGAATCTGTGTAAAAGTTATGAATTAAAATCTTATTTTATTCCAGTATCCTTAAATCTCACCATCATTTATTTTTTGATATGTTCACCACATTTTTATTGTTCTAGAGAAATAGGGTAGTGAGACTCCTTCTGTCCATGAAAAGGTTAATCATTAATGATTGTCAGCATGAGTTTTACCTGAGCAGAAGTAAAGAGGAATTACATGTGCCTGCAGCTTGTATAGGTGTACCTACAGGGCTAGACTTAAACCAACTACAAAAGCATACCCTTCTGTCCTGCCTAAGCTTCCTGTGAATCTCTCATATTTATATCTACACTGTAAACACTGTTGTGACTACAGCTTCTACAGATATATCCTAACTACCTTAGGTACTGATAGTGACAGAATGGACTAATCACCTGAGCAATGTGTCCAGCTTTTCAGGGGGGGAAGGGGGGTTCAGTCTACTCCATTCCACGGTATTTTAGCTGAATTGCTAGCAGTTCCTCACCTATTTCAGAAACATCTACATGAGCTGCAGTTTCAGAAACAAAAGAACCTTGATCAGAATGCAAACTTCATCGCGGCTTGCTTTGTAGAGTAAGTGTCATGTCTAACTGTGATACCACTTGAGGAACAAAGGGATGGGCTTCACAGAAAATGTGAGCAGGAAATATTCTGGGATTTAGAAGAGAAACTGTGTGTGGAAGTAGGGGAAACAGTGGAGCCTGAACTAAATACTAAAAAATGGCATGCATGTAAACATAATGGGATGTCTAATTAAGAATGTCTCTTTCCCTTTGCCTCTTGTCTATCCACCTCCATAGTAAGGCAAGTTTGCTCATGATTCATACCTTGTCATACTTCACAGTCTCATTGGAAGCAATTCAGTGCTTACATCTCCCAACTTTTGGTGTTAATATCATATTTCTTCATATTGGTCTTCAAGGTGTCCTTGAAGCTCTTTTCCCCCCCCACATCTAGAGTGGTGAACATCAGTGAGTTGGGAGTATAGGACCTGTTTCAGGAGCCAGTTGTCAGGCATCTTGATGAAATGCCATCTACAATGGAGCTGGTGCTGTATAAACATGGCTTTAATGTTAGTAGAGTTTGAGTCAGAATGCTGGCATTCATTTTTCAGTTCTTCCAGTTATCTTTGGAAAATCTTCCATATCATCACTAATGGTAATGTTCCAAAGCTTTCAAGTGTTTCCACATTTCACACAGATAAGAATGACAACAGCCTGGTAGAAAAGTTTGGTTTGGAACCTGATGTCTTAAACATTGAAGACACCATTTCTAAGACTTCCGAAGGCAGCACTGGCAGATGTTAGCCTATCATAGCCTGTATTTATATTTTGGGAAAGATGGCTACTCAAGTAAGTTCAACATTTGGCAAGTTCAACATTTGGTAAGTTCAACATTTTCCAAAGATAGTCCTCTAATTGTAATATATAGAGGAGCCACTTGTTAGCTTGGGGTGGTTTTTGTGATGTTGACAGTGGGCCCACATCTGTAAGTGCCTGTCAGGATACATGTTGGAGCGCATGCATGAGCACGGTCAGTGAGCTAGTGCTGTGTAAAGCTCAAGGCCCTGCAGGCACAGTGGGTCAGCATCATTGGCCACAACTGACAGTCAGGGGTTGCTCACAGGTGCATGCCCTTTATATGACAGCTGGGTCAGACCCCAGAACCCTGGCCAGAGCCACACCATATATTTGGTGGCCTGCCTGAGTCTCTACTGTGGCCTGGCAGCTGTGGCAAGGCATCAGTGGGGGAAGGACCCTTGGGACACCAGGAACCCATCCTGCCAAGGTCTCTGTCCTGACCATCATCCAGCAGCTCTAGCAGGAGGCCAGAGTGGTCATGGCACCACCTGCCCTCAGTAGCTCCCTGGAGGGGTCCCCTGCCCAGGTAGCCAGACACCATGTCCCTGAACCCCAGGATACTGCTGGAAGCCACACACTTTCACCACCAGTAGGATCTCAAGACACTGGACATACCTGTCTTGTCCACCCAGTAAGCCCCCAGGTCCACCCTGCAGGAAGTCCCTCCCCATCCCTGCCCTTGCCCCCACTCCCCATCCAGCCTGGCCAAGCTCTCCCTGGCCCCCTGAGTTCCTCCCCACCCCCCACAGCATGCAGGGAAGCAGGAGGGAGTGAAAAACTTTATTGAGCATCCTATACTCCCTCAGCTAGGCGGGCACAAGCCTCTCACAGGTGGAGGAATGCATTGATGCTGGTGGCAATACCATCCTTGGCTACAGGGGGCAGGGACATATAGGCACAGGTACCCCTGCAGGGGGCAGGGAATGTTGCAGGGAAGTACAGGCTTGCCCACTGCTCCATTGAAACTCTGGGCCCCACGCTAAGTTCTTAGGTACACCAGGAGCACCATGAAAATCATTAGCAGTATGGCATAGTGGGTCAGGCACCCCTCAGTCCACACAAACAGCTCCTCGTGGTATACCTGGGACACTCTCACAAAGGGCATTCTTGGGGTGCAGGGTATGCCTGGGGGGAGCTGGGCCTAGGGTGCCTCCCCAGAGAGGACCCCTGGGAGGAAGGCAGGAGCACCACCAGCTCTGTCCCAGTTGGCCAGGAGCCTCTTGTCTGAGCCCAGGCACCATGTGCCTGATGGCAATGGAGGAGGCAGCCTGGCCTGCAGGAGGAGAAGTGGGGAGAGTGGATCTGGAGCCATGGCAGCAGATGGATTGAGAAGATAACCAGTTGATGTTAAAGAGATTCTGGTCTATATGATGTTGGATGCTGATGCCAAGTGGAAGTCTATCAGCAATGATATGCAGAAGAGTTGCAATACAGATGGAAAAGAATGTTGGTATAATCACACGTCCTTGCTTGATTCCATTTCTAATAATGAAGGAGGCCATTTCTGAACCATTACTTAGAACAGTTGCTATCATGTTGTCATGATGGGAGCAAATTATAACAAGCATACAAATTTCATCAGAATCTTCCATAAGGCCTCTGTCAATTAAATGAAAGGCCTTAAGTTAATGAAGGCCATATAAAGATCTCAATGTTTCTTGTGGTACTTCTGCAGCTCACTAGCAACAAAGATCATATGTACTGTACCTCTGAGTGGTCTGTAACCAGACTGAGACTCGGGAAGAATCTCCTCAGCTAGGAAAGTAAGGATATTGATGAGAATGTGGGTGAGGAACTTCCCAACTATAGGCAGGAGTGCAATACCATGATTATTGGTATAATCTGTTCTATCTTCTTTCTTGAACTGAGTTCTTGTATGAAAAGAGGAGTGCCTGCTTTCACGTTATAGAAATGTTATTAAAAAAGAAGTTACTGCTATTGTATTTTGCTTGAATCCTAAACCTGACAGGTTTAGACCATGTAGACATGTAGAATAGATGCTTCTGACTACACCTATCAGACTGACTTGCTATGAGATAAGCAGAGGAACAGCTGATGTCTGGATTGCAGCTTAAGTGTGATGCAAGCCATGGCCCTTTCAAGAGACCTATGCTAAACTTTGAAAGCGTGGCTAAATCATATGTCCCCAAGGATGTTTCTGAATAGCCACACAGTGAAACTTCACAGATTACAATCAGCCTGGTCAGCAAAATAAAAAAAAAAGCAAACAACATGTCCAGCCAAACAGTTGTGAGATCAAATTAAACAATGCAAAAGATCTAAGAGGAGGCATACAAGAAGGACTTTAGATAACATAAGAATATTAGTAGAATGATTGATGTAAAGAAGTGTATTGGATGTAGTTGTGCTATAACAGATATAGCACAGCTATCACAAACAAACACCATGAGCGCTGAAGTGATAATCATTCAGTATCAACTCTGCTGGGTCAGCCACATCATCTAGATCCTTGACTCCAGACTTCCAAAGTAAGTTTTATTCTGCCAGCCCAGTCAAAGCTTACGCTCAGGAGGAGAGCAAAGAAAGTGCTTCAAGGATGTCCTCAAGGCCAGCCTGAAAAAAATGCAACATCAACATCAACTTGTCGGATGCTATCACCCAGGACCACCCCAAATGAAAGCAGAGTTTTCTGCAAGGATCTTATCATTTTGAAATCTCATGACAACAGCATGAGATGGAAAAGCAAGAGTGGCAGAAACAGCATGTTGCAGACCAAATCAGGAATCCAGAGCTATCCACCCCACAAGGAAACACATGCCTGAGTTGCAATAGAACCTGTTGATTCCAGATTGTCTTTGTCAGCCATCTTCAGACCTACAGGCATGATGATCATAGAAGACAATCATCCTTGACTGCAAGGGATTGCTAATAATGTTGCTGATGCTATTAGAGGTACATTTTTTGTTATTTTTTTAATAGAGAAACTGGGGGGGGGATGGGGGGGAAGAGCCTTGCCAGTGAAGACAATGAAACAAGGCAAAAAAGAAAACAAGAAAGTGGCAAGTGACTTTTCAAAATTGCAAAGAAAGGAGATAAAAAAATGGAACTGTCCCTACAAAAATGGAAATGTTTACCAGGATATAAATTGAATCTAACTCATGCCCTTCTAGGACAGGAAAGAACTAGCTCAGTCCAGTTCCCGAAGTTCTAGGGAAACAAAGGAATTTAAATAAATGAGTTAGTGAACGTGTATTAGAGTAAAGCATGCATATTTATATGATATTGGCTGGAGAGAAAACAGGAGAACTCGGCAAGTCCAAGAAGACTGGTTGCTGGTCCGCATACAATCTTCCTTCCTAGTCTCTCTAGGCAGAATTGATATTGTGCTGTTGCAGACAGCCAGATACACAGAGTTTTATTCTTGTGCTTTGGGGGCATAAACTATAAAAGGCTGGGCTATAGACATGTCTCTTACCTCTTTTATCAGTAGACAGCCTGTCGAGCTATGTGTAACAGGTAAGCTGTGCAAGCTAGAAACAAAGCTGCTCAGCACTTTTAAGACAAGCACTTCTGGGTGTGTGCAGAAATAAACTTTATGCTTTAGGGAATTAAATGCAAGAAACTTATGAAACTGGGGTGGCTCTAGGGTTGTGTATCAGCTGAGCATGATTTTTCAACACTGACATTTTAAACTTGGGTGCCTAAATTCTTCCTAAGTCCTATTTTAGATATGGCCTGTCTATAAGAGGTAAAAAAGAAGCTGGAGTTGCAGTGGCACTTGTATAATCAGGAGGCTATATCTTGGCAGTAGGACAGCAATCTCGTACTTATCAGACTGTTTTTAAAGAAATAAACTGAAATGGCCAGTCTAGAAATGGATCAACCTTATAATGGGACAGCTAAGTTTTGAGGGATTGGACTATTCTCTGTGGCCCTCTGAGACAATGCAATATTGCCTGTATTTCAAACTAGGTCCCACAAGGGTGATTTTAATTCCATATTTTCATTGTCTGTACAGTCACTTTGACACATTCTGAAATTAACAGTTATTAACTTATTTGCTGGCATCTCAGGGTTCATATTATACTACAGAAGTGTATACATGTGGGTTCACGTACAAATTTCTCCCTGGCTTTTTCTTGTCTAAGTTTGATCATGTTCTTTAAAATAATTTAAAATAAATATAAACATTAAAAATAAAGATGTACAACACAGATCTACTTCTTTTCACCAAACTCAGTCATTTCACCCCATTTTCTGGAAAAAAAAGATTCCTGAATCATTCAAGAATTTAAACCTAGCTCTCCTATGTAATCACCCCTGGAAAACAGATCCATTTGTAAGCACCACAGCTGTCACTGAACATTTAGGATTCCAAACAGCGCCTGTTAGGGCAAAATGGCACATCTCAGTGCAGTCTTCATTTCAGGCTTCCAATAGCAGCAAAACATCAGTGGACTCTGAAGAAATAGATTGGCTGTAATGTTAAAAAGATATTGAAGATCATTTATGTGAAGATTTACAAAAAACATGGTTCTTTGGGGGAGAAACGAAGTGCTTTTACCTGGTGTGATGCAGGCCACAGATTTGCTTAAATCCAGATTATGTGCATGTGAAGTGGCAGCCTAACTGCAGAGGTGATAATGCTATCTTGTAAAATAAGATCACACTAAAGAATCTTGTTAAAAGTCACAGAATGCTTTGCAGTAAATAAGCTAGTATGTTTTGGAATTAAGTCATTATAGTCAGTGATAAAAGGCACAGGGTAAGCCCTAAGTAGAAGCAATAAGATTCCCAAGTAGAAAACCACACACTTTAAACTCTTAGCCTGGAGCAGGTAAAAGCCTGACTAGGACTGAAAGGGAAGATTGGACTTGGAGCTCTCTTTCTAGCTTAATGTCAATCTCTCCCTGTGGTAATGAAGGAAAATATAAGGAACAATCCTGCATTGGCAGAGAAAGTAAATGTTATGCTCTCTTTTCTGTGCATTTATCAGTCTATTTAAGTGCTGTAACTCTCTATATATAGATTTTATAAGCAGAAGGACTGTTCTTAATTGACAAATTATCTTTACGTATTTAAAAAAAACGAATAGGGACAAATTGTAAGCAAAGGTCATTCTGGATATCTTATAGGTATAAGGAATACATCTTGCTTCCTGATGGGTTCATTGACATAGCTAAATGCATAAGCTCCGAACAGTCGCACAATATATTTAGCTCTGCCAATGTTTTGTTTACAGTCAGCAAGTTATGAAATGATATATAATCTGCTAAAACTTATGTACCAGCATCATTCAACAATGCATATGTAGCATTTTGCTAGATAAAGCTGTCCACCAATTAAGAAGATCAAAGTAATGATGAGCTTTAGCCGTGTCCTTGGAAGAGTACTGGAAAACTGGTATAAAGGTTTGAGTGGCTAGAATTTAAATACAGTGATTCAGCATCATTTATCTGATTGTCATTCTCTGGTCAGTGCTGGGCAAGACTAGCATGGAAAGTTAATTTTGCTGTGATATCATTTTCACAAAAGGATTAATTTTATTGCTTATCTTTATCTTCAGTGTTACTGTTAACTTCAGAAGTCTGTTAATGGCAAAATCTCTTTAATATACTGTCTGCATGTTGCCTTTTTGAAAACCAAAGATAATTTCCTAAGGCATCAAACTTATGTTTCTTCCAGTGGTAATTTCAGTAGTGATGTCACAACATAAAGTCTTTAAAACTGTTCTATCTGGTTAATGTATCACTGGTAGATGTTTTGAGTCAGATGATGACCCAAAGCAGCACAGCTGATGCATATATCCTTCAGGTCTGTGTTAGATTTCTAGCTGCCGGACAGTGGGAGAAAGTGTTTAGATGTGTCATTTATAACATTAAAAGGATAATTTAATCTTCAATAAAATATAGACACAGCAAAGGAAATGGCCCTAATACTAAAGTCAGGAATCATGAAACATGAAAGTGTCTTTCTGTAGTATATATATCCACTTCATTAGTTACTAATCTATTTTAGTTTCTCACTCATTCTTTAAAACCTAAACTTTCTAATGAATATTAGAACTGAGAAAATTAGCAATTGAGAACAAATACAGGAAATTAAAAATAATCAAGGACATTTAATCACAAATGATCCTTGGTTAAATTTCTGACAAGTACAGCTTAGTTTGATTCATTTAGGACAGGGATGTCAAAGATATGGCCCAGAGGCTAGATCCACCCCATGGAGTTGCTCCATCCAGCTCGCCAGGCTATCACAAGCTGGGGATGTGGCTAACAGTGGGCATAGCCTGCTGCCATATCTGGGGCTCTGATGTACATGGCCCCTGTCAGCAGGAAGGTGATCAGGCGGTGTGCAACATAGCCCTGGGTCACAGTGTGGCCATTTGGTCCACTACAGCTTCTGCTGTCTCTGCCACAGCAAATGGTTGCTGGGTCCACAGTGGTCTGCTCCACTGCTGCCAAGAAACTGCTGCCACCTCCCCATGCTTGGAGCTGGATCTGGCCCACAAGAAGACCCGCAGTCTGCATCCAGCCAGGGGCCCCAGGCAGGGGCAAATTAATGCACGAGCCCATGGGTCCCAGGCCCAGGGGCCCTTACCAATCAAGGCCCCCCCTGAGGGCCAGCAGAGGGGCAGGCAGGCAGCCAGGGTGGAGCTCATGCCCCCACAGCCAGCCCCAGCTCATCCCACCACACTGGGGGACCCCAGACCCAGCTGCACGACACCTGCCAGGCAGAGAAGCTGGGGCCAACTTCACCTCAGCAGCACTCATGCCCCCTGGCTCACCTTGGACGTGCTGAGGAGGCCATCCAGGCCTAGTTGCAGCTCCCTAGCAGGTGCAGAGGGAAATGGCCTTCCCCTGGTGGGGGGCCTCCAATTTCTATTTGCTCAGGGCCCCTTAATAAACCTTAATCTGCCACTGGCCCCAGGTATGTTTGACACCTGTGAATTTAAGATGTTCCTTTCCCATATACTTGAAAATACACTGAACGGTATTTTATAAAATGAATGAAGTCTTAGGCCCCCCTCTACATGTTACAGATATTGTGCAATTAACTGGTTAATTGTGCAATTACCTTGGGACCAGCTACACATGCAGAGTATTTACCATGACATAAAAAGTTACAATCAGCTATAAAGTTTAGACTTTGAAAATGTGTACTACTTTATACCTGGTTTTTATCAAGTTTTAATTTGTGCATGTAGCAAGGTCTTCCCAGTGGCTGGGAGCCCTGTCAGCTGCACCATACCCAGTGAGGGCTGGTAGTTCCCCACCAAAGGAGCTCTCGGTACCAGCAGCTGTGGAGTGTGGGTCCTGGCAGCATGCCTATCTGTGCCGGAACCCAGCTGGATCCAGGTGACCACGGGGCACAGCTGTGACCTCCCAGCCCCAGGGTTGTGTGGAGCTCCCAGGGTTGGGAGATTGCAGCTGCTGTAGTTTGCCTGCTTTGTGGGCTCCCAGGACCCCGGGGGGCTGGAAGATTGCAGCTGTCATGATCTCCCAGACTCAGGGGTGTGTGAAGCCCCACAGGGCTGGAAGAGCATGGCTGCCATGATCTCCCAGCCCTGGGGATTCATGCAGCCCCCCAGGGCTGGGAGATCAAGACAGCTGTATCTCCCAGCTGTGAGGATGTGTGGGGCTCCCCTGAAGCTGGGATCCTCTCACGACTCAGGGGGCTCCCAGCCATGGAAGCTTCCTTCTTTCTGGTGAAGGGAAAGTATGGGATTGGTCTCCCCTGCACTGGCAGTAAGGTGCAATGAGATCAAATGCATGATCCCACAGTTGCACCTCCTGCCATGCATGTGTGGCATGGCAGGAGGTGCAGTTGTATGGATTGTGCATTAGATCACATTTTATCTTTACATGTAGATGTAGAGGAGACTTTGGAAGCATGACACTTTCCTGCATAAACCCAGAACACTCGTTGTACTACTTTGCATCAAAAGAAGTATTTGGAGCCAAGATGAAGAGATTCTAGTTAGGTAAATGGATTTTTATACTAGCACTAAGTTAGAATTTGCCTGTTTAAAATGCAATTGTACTGCAAATAAATAAATAAATAAAATGAAAATGTTAAATAGATGAGGGATCCATTTTAACCTAATAAAAAGTAGGTGGTTAAAGTACAATAGTAACATTTCTTTCTACCTGTATCACCTTCATGCTTGTCACCCAACTGTGGTTCATGTTTCTTCTCGACCCTACTGAAAATAAGTTTGAGCAGCTAGTGCTTTTTTGTATCCGTTGACAACTCCTCAGTGACATCTAGGTGTAAGAAGTGACACTGAAAATTTGTAGAGCTTGGCTTATGTTTGGATGCAGCTGACACCAGCTTCTGTATTTAAAACTCATTTTAAAAGCATATAGTGGCATTTGGTAATGACAGAGCTTTTGCTTCCCACAGATCACTGCCACATAGATGTATAAAATTCAATCCAAGTTAATTTATTCCTCTTCTTATTAGTTCTCCTTTTGGTAAGTAAAACTCAGCCACATTTGCACAAAATTTATATCTGTTAAGTCAATTTATTTTTTGAAGGTGCTTTTCTGGCTCTATTTATTGACAAATATGTTTTACTATCAATGTCTACTCCCTCAAAAATGTTTTAGCAAATCAGTTGTCAACTTATTATCCTGAATCAGAACGTTCCTTAAAGTGGCCCTTACCTTCCATGTGGCATCATTAGAGAAGAGCAGTTTGCCTACTTTCTGGCTTTGTTTACAATGAGTAATTTCCGCCCAAAAGTCAAAGGTCAGCATTCGCAAGACAACCCTAAGCCATGTCTCTACTGCCTCTATACCAAGACCACTATGGAAAGGCAAGTCCCACTCACTCATTTCCACTCAGCAAACATCAGAGTCTGGAAATTAGGGTAATCAGTCAAGAGCTCCGCTGAGTATGCACTTAGCAGTGCTCTCAGACTCAAGTAGGCTTCTTAGAGCAAACTCATAACAAACAGTTGGTCCAATAGTTAGCATTTGCCTACCCTCTATTCTGCTGCCTAACCTGGTAGATTACCTAGGTCCCTTCACACCTAAGTTTTTGCCACTAGGATGTACACCGTTATTTGAGTCTTGAAAGCAGTGAACCAGGGCTAGTAGCAAGTGGTGAAGAAGAGGTGATTACACTCCTCTGATCATTTCTAGTGGACTAGCTTAGGTAGCTCTTTATTCAGCAAGCTGCCTTCCGTTCTTAGATACCTAACTCTCCTCATGTGATGTTGAAGGAACATGGACACTTAATTAGGAGCTGTGGATTTCATTAGGCATCATTGAAAGTGTCTACATGAGATGTTTAGGTGCAGTACCCTAATAAAACTGTGCAGCAATGTGCTGGTCAAAAACCATGCTAATACACTACTGCACAGTGTTATTAGGCTACTGTGCAGTAAACATCACCAAAAATGTGTTGGTGCTATTGCGCAGTAACTGTACTTTCATAGATTCATAGATGTTAGGGTTCGAAGGGACCTCAGCAGGCCATTGAATCCAACCCCCTCCCCTGAGCAGGAAAGAGTTCTGGGGTTAGACGACCACAGCTAGGTGCTTGTCCAGTCTCCTCTTGAAGACCTCCCTTGGAAGCCCATTCCAGATTCTGGCAACCCTTACGGTGAAGAAGTTCTTTCTACCTAAATCTGCTCTCCATCAATTTGTGGCCGTTGTTCCTAGTTGCTCCAGGGGGTGCCCTAGTAAATAGAGTATCTGCTATTTCCTGCTGCCCTCCCCTGATGAATTTATAGGCAGCCATAAGATCACATCTCAGCCTCCTCTTGTGAAGGCTGAAGAGATCAAGGTCCCTCAGTCTCTCCTTGTAGGGCTTTGTCTGCAGGCCTCTGACCACACGAGTGGCCCTCCTCTGAACTCTTTCAAGATTCTCCGCATCCCTCTTAAAGTGTGGTGCCCAAAACTGGATGCAGTACTCCAACTGTGACCTGACCTGTGCCACATAGAGGGGAAGCATCATCTCCCTGGACCTGTTTGTCATGCATCTGCTAATGCATGATAAAGTGTGCTCAGCCTTGTTGATCATTTTGTCACATTGATGACTCGCGTTCATCTTGGAGTCAACTATGATTCCAAGATCCCTTCTGCTGTTGTGTTACTGAGAAGATCATCCCCTAGCCTGTGAGCAGGCTGGTGATTCCTTTTGCCCAGGTGAAGCACTTTGCACTTGTCTTTGTTGAACTGCATCCTATCTTGTTCTGCCCATTTTTCCAACTTGTCCAGATCTGCCTGGATCCGTTCCCTACCCTCTGCTGTGTTAACTTTGCCCCATAATCTGGCATCATCTGTGAACTTGGACAGGGTGCTCTCCACACCCTTGTCCAAGTCACTGATGAAGACATCGGATAACACTGATCCAAGGACTGAGCCTTGTGGGACTCTATTGCCCACATCTTTCCAGATCAATATCAACCCATCCACCACCACTCTCTGGGTGTGACCCCTAAGCTAATTTGCCACCTACCTGACCATGTAATCATCTACATCACAGTCTGTCAGTTTATTTACGAGAATAGAATGAGATACTGTATCAAAGGCTTTCTTAAAGTCTAGGTAGATGGTATCTACCTCGACTCCTGAGTCTAAACATTTTGTGACCTGGTCATAAAAAGAAACAAGGTTAGTTAGGCAGGATCTACCTGCAATGAATCCATGCTGATTTCCTTTCAGCATTATTTCCCCTGGTGGGCTCCCACAAATGTGATCCTTAATAATTTTTTCCAGAGTTTTCCCAAGGATAGAGGTGAGACTAACTGGCCTATAGTTTCCTGGTTCCTCCCTCCTCCCCTTGTTGAAAATAGGGACCACATCAGCCTTTCTTCAGTCCTCTGGGACCTGACCGGAGCACCATGAGTGCTTACTTCATTAAGCAAGTACTAAACTAAATGTGCAGTAACTACAGCACATTAATGAAGGTGTAGACGTGCCCAGTACTCCTTAAGTTAGGTATTGCTACACTAAGTCCCCTCCAAAATCAGTTCAAAATTGACTTCAAAATCATTTGATGTGAGCCTCTTGAAGATGCATTATATGCAAAGTTCCGGCAATCAGAACTTATTATAACCAGTTTAGTTAAAATCAGTCTTGAAAAGGTTTGACTAATATGAACCCATCTGTCAGAGCTTTCTCCACAGTATTGTTTCAACAAGTTTTAAAGCTGGTATTATAGAAATCTGGTTTTAGAAAGAGTTGTCTTTATTGCATGTCTGTGAAATACAATTTGGGCATATGGTTGTAGGCATTACATTCATGTAAATAAATGATTGAAGCCCTGCAGCTTAAGGATCAAAGGTTAAAGTAGCTTTCTGCTGCCATCTATTGATACACTAAAGGAAGAGAGAGACTGAGCAGGCCTACTTTGCATGAGTGGTGCCCACTTGAGCACTGCAAACATTTTGGTCATTTTAATTACAATTCATTTAAGTTTGGCAGGTACATGTAATTAAGTAGTGGTGTCCTTATTGTGTGAACAGCATAACTCTACTTAATATGCCTGAAAGGGAAGTTCACTGTGTCCTTAACCTCAGTTGTATTTCACTGACTAGTGAAACCAATGGTACCAAATGAATATCGAAGGGCAGAATGGGGTTTTGTTCTACAGAGGAGGAATCAATTTCTGGAAACAAATGGAGTTTGCTTGAAAGTCTTGTCTGGTACTGAGATGTTTTGCTGGTGTACTGACAGAACTGAAATATGATCACAGGTGAGGGGATAGGTTTCATAGTTTCATAGTTGGTAGGGTCGGAAGGGACCTAAGCAGATCATCTGGTACGAACTCCTGTCCTGGTGCCATGGGCAGGAAAGGATGCTGGGGTCAAATGATGCCAGCTAGGTGGCTGTCTAGCCTCGTTTTGAAGACCCCCAGGGTAGGGGCAAGCACCACTTCCCTTGGAAGTTTGTTCCAGCTCCTAGCCACCCTGACAGTGAAGTAGTGCCTCCCAATATCAAGCCTGAATATACTCTCATTCAACTTATAGCCGTTGTTCCTTGTTACCCTCGGTAGTGCTCAGGGGAACAGGGACTCTCCCATTACCTCCTGGTCTCCTTTGGCAAGTTTATAGGTGGCCACCAGATCCCCTCTCAGCCTTCTTTTGTGGAGGCTGAACAGATTCAGGTCCTGTAGCCTGTCCTTGTAGGGCCTGCCCTTCTGCCCCCTGATCATGCGAGTGGCCCTCCTCTGGACCCTCTTGATGCTGTCCACATCCTTCCTGAAGTGTAGCACCCAGAACTGGATGCAGTACTTCAACTGTGGCCTGACCAATGTCGCATAGAGGGGGACGATCACCTCCTTGGACATGCTGGTGATGCCTCTATGGATGCATGACAAAGTGCGGTTGGCCTTCCTGACCGCGTCCCCACACTGTCGGTCCATGTTCATTTTGGCATCAATAATGACTCCAAGATCCTTCTCTGCCACTGTGCTGATGAGAAGGGAGTTCCCCAGCCTGTAGGTATGCTGCTGGTTCTTCCTCCCTGGGTGCAACGCTTTGCATTTGTCCGTATTGAAACCCATCTTATTCTCATCCTCCCACCTCTGTAACCTGTCCAGATCTAGCTCTAGCCTGTCCCTCTCTTTTAGCATGCTCACTTCTCCCCACATCGTAGTGTCATCTGTGAACTTGAACAAGGTGCTTTTCACCCCCTCATCCAAATTGCCGATGAAGATGTTGAACAGGGGGGGCCCAAAGACTGAGACCTGGGGAATCTGCCACTGCCCACATCTCTCCAGGTCGAAAATGACCTGTCCACCACCACTCTCTGGTGAAGGGAAGTTTTTACTGCAAGGAATAGTAGTAGTGAGATTGAGCATTAGTAAGAGTTCCCTAACACCCACTGAGCAGATATGACTATAGCCAGTAGAGTTTCATGACTGGGTTTAATATTGCAATTTCTGATGGTGGCATAGGGGTATTTTTGTCACTGAGCAGTGGCTACAAAGATGGCATTGCAGAGAATGGGGACAGTAGTCAGAACCAATATTGAGGCAGTAGCAAAGTGTCTCTTCACAAAAGCTAGGCATGGCTTTCTTCAAGAGGTTGGAGATAGATGTCTGTGTGTTCCTGGCCCCTGGACTTCACTAACCATGATGACAAACAGTAAGTAATATGCATCAGTGAGAGAAAAAGTGGGGTAAGTATCCAACTACCTTGAATATTTAACTAACAGGAGCGAAAACTGAGGGCAAAGGACCACTGCCCAAGCTACTAAAGGATTGAATGTTTCTCTTACTATTTGTATACATATATGGTTATTTTACTGTTTTCAGTAATGGATCCTGTGTGTTCCTTTTCCTTTAAAAGTTTTCTTTGTTTATTACACACAAGTGGCAGTGTTACCTATTCAAGGTGCTCAGGAGAAGTATTTTCTTTTCTAGATTTGACAGTGAGTGGAGAAGGGTACAGGGCTTGAGCTGGTCGTTTGTTAATTTTTAGTGTTACTGAATTTCTTGAATTGCACAGATATTTGTATTTTTCTAAAGTGTATATCCATAGATGTAGTGAAAAGAATACCTTTTACTTTGGTCAGTTATTACTGAATTGCAGCATATTTTAGACTTTAGTGTGATACTGAAGAGATGACTCTACTGATACTCAAAACAGGTACTTTGTGCCATGGGAGTAATTAGCATAATAAACTATTTGTAAAATACTTGTTCGCTAAGTTTGGGATGCTGTGGTTGAAGAAAATGTAAGGTAGGGGTTGATCCAAACGATTTTAGGAAAGGGATAAAAATTTCTACCAGTCTCTTTAGGCATCTGTTCTGGGACAGATTTTGCAATGTGAGATAATTGCTGAGATTCTGGTCCCCAAAGAGATAATATGCCCTTTTTGTAGAGGAGTTTATCTTTGTATTTTTCTAATAAACTCTTTGTTTGAGCTTAGCTATCTGGAATATTATGCCTATTATTGAGTCTCAAATATATTTAATTCATATTATCCATAAGTACAACGATTTGGCACCCTAACTGAATCCCCAGTAGCCAATATCAATCAAATTGGTTAAAAAGAATGAAACCTATTTATGTGGCACAGGCTGGAATGTGAACAATGCAATTTAAAGAGGAGCTAGACGTAGGATATAACATGGGACCAGATGATCCAGGAGGTACTGCCTGCCATGTCCCATGGGAAATTCAGAACTCTTAGGAAATGGCTAATATTGTTAAAGATTTAAAAAATTAATTAGCAAATCAGAAGAAGAGTTAGGTCTTCCAAACCTTCCTCTATGTAAAGCCATACAGAACAAAATGCACACCTCTAGCCCTATATTATTGGAAGGGGCAGTAACAAATCTGGATTTAAAAATTATTCTTGTGAGTAATAACAAACAATCAGATGTTTCCTAAAAAAGGAATTATCACAAAAAGTGGTTTTCACAATAAAATAGTATAAATTGTGAATAAGAGAAAACCTATAGACCTTAGTGTACTAATGTGTTTATAATCATTTGCTTTTTTGTTTTTATCTTTGGTTTTCACCCTGAGTTCTGCATGAAGCAGCAGTGCCATTCTATTTTTATACTTATGTCTCTTTCTTTTTCATTATTTAGTTCTGTTCCTTCCTCCCCCCCAGCCTTATTATAAAAGTTAAAGCTTTGTTTTACTATAACAATTCAATGGCTAATTCTTGTTTGCCATGCAATGAGGTTAATGATGGAGGAGAGGTGAAGCAATAGATTCTTTTGCATATAACAGTTTACAACCTTGTTTCAGCAGTAGGTAATGAGGAGACTGTACATGAGCTGCAGGCACTGCAGAGCAGAACGTGGTGTTCTTAGAGACGATACAGCAATACAAGCAGGGAAAGAATTGTCACATGACTCACCCCCAAAAACCCTCTGAATCTAAGCTAAGTTTAGCAGCAGAGAAGTGTGTACTCATGTATAAAAAGAACAAGGCACTTGTGTGGGCAGTACCAAAACACATTCAGACAGATTTGATTTATTCAGTTCATGACTGGCCTTTTGAAGGACAACAGGGGACAGAAAATATTGCAGAGATTGGAAGCAATTGGTTGGTGGCCGAAAAACAGGAGCATGTGAAAAAAAATACCATGCTTACTCTGTGTACAAAATACTCCTACCAACAGCAAGAACAGTGGTCCTCTTAGTCCTGAGCAAAATATAGGGCAACCATCTCCTTCACAAGTCCATTTGCTGGTTGCTTCTTTGGAAAAATCAAGAAAACTAACAAATATATGTTGGTACTACTAGATCCATTTTCTGAAGCAGCATCAACACCCCTTCACATACAGTTCAGGGAGATGTTCAGATAGTTCAGAGATGTGGTGGCAGAGTGATATTCTCCCATTGGGATTCACTGCAAAATTGGAATTAGATCAGGGCATTCACTTCACAGAAAAGTTTCAACAAAAGTTTCTGTTTAACAGTAAACAAACAAAATCCCACATCTTCCATATGCCCTCTCACCCTCAGTCTTCTGGGCAAATGGACAGATCAGATAGAACTATCAAACTGCTAATGGAATTTGTTCAAATAAATGGAAAGAAGTGACAGGGTTTGGATCCAGAATGACCTGGATAGATTGGAGAAATGGTCTGCAATCAATTAGATGGAGTTCAACAAGGCCAGTGTAACATCCTGCCTTTGGGACTAAATAATTGCATGCACAGATAGAGACTGGGAAATGATTGTCTAGGTTATAGTACTGCTGAATATGACCCTGGGGGTTACAGTAGACTAGGAGATGGTAACCTACAGCCCGCAAACTGGATCTGGCCTGTTAAGACACTGGATCTGGGCCACAGTAGTTGAGAGAATTGGCAGCTTGTTCCAGCCACAGCAGCAGAGGAGGCATCTTCAGGATCCTAACACCTGCCTTTTTCTATCTATTCCCCTTGAAGAATCTGTTGATTGTCATTCAGTGTGGCTGCTGCCCACAGCAGGGGCTGGGTCATAGGCAGTGGCCCATGCTAACAAAACAAGTTGCCAACTCCTGCAGTAGATCATATGCTGAATATGAACCAAAAGAGTACTTTTGTTGCAAAAAAGCCAAGAGCATCCCAGGTTGTATCAACAGGAGTTTAACCTGCAAATCAAGGAAAGTGATTCTTCTGTTCTGTTCAACAGGGGCTTTGCCTGGAGTATTGTGTCCAGTTTTGGGCCCCTCACTTCCAGAAATCTATGGGCAGATTGGAAAGAGTTTAGCACAGAATGACAAAAATGATCAGGGCCCTGGAAATCATGACTTATGAGAAGAGGCCTAAAAACTAGGGTTATTTAGTCTGGAGAAGAGAAGATTGCAGAGTTGGGGAGGGATTCAATAATAGTCTTCAAATACTTGCATGGTGATTATAGAGAGGATGGAAATAGGCTTTCTTTGTGGCTGTAAGGGACAGAACTAGTAGCAAAGGCCTCAAACTGCAACAGAGACAATTTAGGTTGGAGATTAAGAGGAACTGTTTGGCTTTGAGAATGGTCAGGCATTGGAACAGGCTACCTAGAGAAACTGTGGAAACTCCATCCTTGGAAATATTCAAGAGCAGGTTCGACAGGTGCTTGGATGGGATGGTATAGTCAGAAAGGATCCTGCCTTGAGCAGAGGGCTGGATTAGATGGAGCTCATAAGGTCCCTTGTAGCCATACTTTACTATGATCTTATGATCAATTTGGGTACAGCATAGTCATATCAAAATAGATCTTCACTTGGGCTAATTAGTCTTGCTTCAAATTAGCCTAGGTAGAGCATTGCACTGTGCCAGTTACATTGCCTCCTGTTCTGGAAACAGCTCAGTCAGAGCTAGATCAGGTATCTCTACAGTGTGTGGCTTTGTACTGTGTAGATATTATCTGAAAGACCAAGTCAAGTTGCTGTCCTGTTCAGTGAGAGGACCAGAGCAATTTACGCCCTGAAATTGCAGAGAAACAGGAGCTACCTGCAGCAAACCAGGTGGTCAGGGTGGCCACAGGCAATAGGTCCCACCCACTGCAGCATTTAAAAGCTTGTCCCACCTGAAGTACTGCCCAGAAAAAGATCTGAATATGTGCTTCTAATTTCCCTGGATTTTCTGGCTTCACCTACTGGATCTCTGGCCCTGAACCTTGGCATACCACAGATGGCTCTAATGAACCCTGACTTGGCTATGGTTCCTGAGTTTGGTTCTGGCTCACTCCATACCCTGTTCCCAGCATCAGCTTTTAAGTCACCTTGGCTTTGGTTCACCCCAATTCCAACTTCTCCCTCTTGGGCTCCCTGGGAAACTGGCCCTTGGAATTGCCATGTATTAGGTGACCTTCCACAACTGCTTATGCCCTGGTTCCTAACCTAAAGAAACCCACTGCACAGTGTCCACAGCTGGAATTATCGTTGTTACAGGTTTGTAAGGTCAAAAAGGGTTCCCCACTTGTGAACCTGGGGACCTAAAAGTTATCTTCGTCTGTTTACTCACCTTCTACAACTTTGATGGGAGAACATATAAATGAATTAATAAACGAACAGAAGATAATTGCAGATCACACAGCTGATTTTATATAATGCTCATTAATGCCTTACAGAAGTTACCTGTTGTGGGCTTTCCTAAAGTAATAATCTGACTCTTGGTCCCTGAGAGCCACATCCTCCCATCTACCAGGGCAGTCTCATTTCTCACTCTTATAGGGAAGTCGTTTTCTTCTCTGGAGTACTTTGTCAGTTCTAACAAGTCACTGCCGCATTCCTGTGCCTCCGCATGGACTGCCTCAGCCTTCCTGGTTGCTCTCTCTCATGCTCTATTCCCCTTCCAGGGATAGAGGCTTGTAGGCAGTGCACTTTTCAATGTTTTTCTCTGTTCGTTTCCTGTAAATGATCAGTGTTTCCCTTTACAGGTGTTTGAATCTCCCACTGCAGGATGCTATTTGATGACATCGTTGCCTGCAGCCGGCATCTCTAACTCCCAGTAAGTTTAATCATATCACTCTTTGTAACAGGGCATTTATCCCCATTACAATAATCACTGAAATATTTAACTGCTACATCCAGAGCTGCTCTTTTCCTTAATCATGTACAATTTATGTGTACATCTATTGTTTTAAATCTTTCTTATTGATATAGCTGAATCTAACTGTGTACATTGAATGCATCATTATTGCATATATATCCCTATGATCTGTTTTGGGAAAAAAATGGTATTATAATTGTTATTAACCCACTGATCATGAAAACATTGAGGATAGACATAGTTTGGTATATATGGCATTGCTAACTTTTTTAGGCAGATACAGAAGAAAAAATAATGAATTAATTCCAAAAAATGGTAAGGGAACAAATTAGTAGTAGAAATAGCGAAACTATTTTGTACTGTTATATACAATCAGCACGTGCTAAATCATATAAATCAGGGGCTGGCAACCTTTATAAGTCATGGGCCAGCTTTATTACAGACCAGTCTTTCATAGACTGGCTAGCTTTGGTGGCATGTCAGCAGCAGCAGGGTGGGATTGCCTGTACCCACACTGGAGCCTGGTGCTGACACTTCTCCCAGTACCTTGCTCCCTTCCCCACACAGCTCCCCAGTTGGGGTGCAAGCGCTGCTTCCAGGCAGCAGGGAACTGCTATGGCACTGGCTAAGAGCAGTAGTGGGCAAAAATAAGTGATGGCAGTGCAGGCACAGAGTCCAGCTGGTCAGCCCCCATACAGCTTCTTAGATAGAGGCAAAGTCCTCCAGTTCCACAGTTCTGAAAGTTGCTAACCCAAATGTAAACAAATTCCTTTTACACCATTCATAAATTAGGGTCAGTGATACCATATTGTAATCAAAGCAAATGGTATTTCAAATAATCTCACTCAATGTCAGGCTCCAAATGTATTTCCTTTACAGCAGTGGTTCTCAAACTTTTTTTTTTGCAGACCACTTGAAAATTGCTGAGGGTCTCGGCAGACTACTTAATAAACTTTTTTTGTGCTACAAATCAAAGCAGACAACTCATATTTTAAAATCAGTAGTCTTACTTACAAGTACAGATACTCTCGATTGTTCCACAACCTTTCTGTGGACCATCTGAATGGAGCTCGAGGACCAGTGGTGGTCTGCGGACCACAGTTTGAGAACCTCTGCTTTATAGTATCTGACTGATACTAGACCCTAGGCACACCCTAATCCTAGGAGATAATATTTGATCAGTTGGCTACTGTCCACTCAGTAGGTTAATTAGAGGAAAGTCACTAAACAGTTCATCTGGTTTTACAGGCATTTCACTCTGCAACTTGAACTTGGAACCTAGAAAGAACACATATGGGCACCTGTGCTGTAAAGGGTTATTGGGTTATTCTGCAGGTATGATTTGTTTAACAAGTGTTTAGCAAGTTTGATATGTGGACAGAGCATGAAGCAAACAATGAGATAAATATTCTGGGGCTACTTCTAACTGTCCTGTAAAACTTACCAAGTGCTGCCTTCTACAGTGACACAGTATCTAACCAAATGGAACTGTGTTTTCATATAAATAAATGAAATAATATTTTCATATAGAAACTTCACTGGGGATGTAAGGCAATCCCCATTTTTTAAATTTTAGAAACTTGTAATTGGTTGATCTATAGCAATGCCTACACCAGTTTTCTATAATAAGTCAGTGATTCAAAATAACACTAATAACTGGGAAGATATTAGAAATGATGTACTAATTTTAATGGAACTATTTCTAAATTTAAAATCTAAAAAGATGGCTAGGCTATTCATATTATCCATATTAGCAACTACATGCATAAGGCCATAAAATGTTTAGAATGATTTCCTGTATGTGATGGTGAGATTTGCTAAAGAATGGATAGTTATTTTTAGGCTTTAAATTATTTTGTAAATACCATTAACTTTCCTTGGTAATTCTGGTTGCATTGTATGCATGTTTCACCAAAATAACTTACACTTTATATTAATTTGTAAACATGTGCCCCTTGTTATTTAATATTTATGTGGCTAACGTGTCACCTCAATATAGTAATCAAAACAAGGAGTGGGACTGTTAGTCAATTCCTTCTATTCCTAAGTGTGTTAGTGTTTCAGCTAAGCATGTAATTGTGAACTAGTCAAAGAATGCTCTCCACTTATGCTCAGCTGCACGAGTTACAATGTACCTTAGACTTCAGTTTGATACTGAAGAGATGACCCTATTAATATTCAAAATGGGAGCCTTCTCAAAACAACTTTATGAAAGGCACAAAAATTCCTTCTTCTCAATTTGTTGAAATAAAGTCAGATATAAGCTGACTTTGAGTTTCTGTTTTGGGGTGGACCCATATGAACTAAGTACTACAATCTGGTATCCAAAGAGATGAAGTGCCACCTTTGTGAAAAGGCTAGCTTTGTCTTTTGCTATTAGACTATGAGTCAGTATATGTAACACTAAATCTCAGATCCATTTTAATACATATTGACCATAGTCAAGAAAGGGAAACATAGCTGTTTAAATTCAGCTCTTTTTGCTGCCAAAAATGTCTAGCAGAAAAGTTATATAATAATCACACAATTGGTTTATTTAGTCCAGTGTCCTGACAGTAGCCAGCTACAGATATTTCAGAGGACAGTAAAAAAACTCCCATAGCAGGCTAATTTATGGCAGGATCTCTCCCTATATGAAAATCTTATCTGAACCCCAGTATTTAGCAATCGTTTTAAAGCACTTCTAGGATGAATGTAGAAAGGCCTAAATGAAGTGAAAGAGGCTAGGATTTGGGCCAAAAAGCATAACTCTTTGTGAGGGCTCTCCCTGTTTCATTTTCCTTATAGAGCTGTGGTGTTTCACAGCTGAAGATCACCTGACTCTAGCAGGACACTTGCCATGAAAGATTTAATGGGTCCCAAAGGCCAGCCTTTGGTGGCTGCTGATATAAATAACCAGCTTTTAAAAAATACTGTGATTAACTGTGATTAAAATAAAATGAAGAATGTGGGATTACCACCAAAGAAAGAGTAAAAGATATCATAACCTCAGTGAATCCAAGGCCTGGCTGGAAGTAGGGGAATTGATGTAAAAGAAAATGGTGGAAAATTCAGCCCAGGGTTGCAAGGGAACTGACAGAGGAGATCTCAGAGCCCTTGATAATACTTTTCATGAAATCATGGAAGACAGGCCAGGTCCCAGAGGAGTGGCCTTCAACACAGTCTCTCACCCCATTCTCATTAAAAAACTAGGGGACTGTGATGTCAACACCTACACAGTCAAATGGGTCACTAACTGGCTGGAGGGCCGCATCCAGAAAGTGGTGGTGGATGGGTCATTTTCGACCTGGAGGGGTGTGGGCAGTGGGGTCCCCCAGGGTTCAGTCTTTGGGCCCGCACTGTTCAACATCTTCATCGGCAATTTGGAGGAGGGGGTGAAAAGCAGTCTGTTCAAATTCTCAGGTGACACTAAGATGTGGGGGGAGGTGGGCACACTAGAAGGGAGGAATAGGCTGCAATCAGACCTAGACAGGTTATAGGGGTGAGCGGATGAGAACAGATGGGCTTCAACACTGACAAGTGCAAGGCTTCAACACTGACAAGTGCAAGGTGCTGCTCCTGGGGAGGAAGAGCCAGCAGCATACCTACAGGCTGGGGAACTCCCTTCTCATCAGTGCAAAGGCAGAAAAGTATCTTGGAGTCATTATTGATGCCAAAATTAACTTGGGCCGACAGTGTGTGGACATGGTCAGGAAGGTCAACCGTACCTTGTCATGCATCCACAGATACATCTCAGGCAGGTCCAAGGAGGTGATCTTCCCTCTCTGTGCAACACTGGTCAGGCCACAGCTGGAGTACTGCATCCAGTTCTGGGTGCTGCACTTCAGGAGGGATGTGGACAACATGGAGAGAGGGTCCAGAGGAGGGCCACTATGGGGACGACAGCAGGACAGGCCCTATGAGGAGAGGCTAGGGGACCTGAACCTGTTCAGCCTCCACAAGAGAAGGCTGAGGGGAGATCTACTGGCCTGTTACAAACTAGTCAGGGGATCAGCAGGCACTGGGGAAGTCCCTGTTCCCCCAAGCACTCCCAGGAGTGACAAGAAATAATGGTCACAAGCTGGCAGAAGGTAGATTTAGGCTAGATATCAGGAGGCGCTACTTCACTGTCAGGGCAGCTGGGATCTGGAACCAACTTCCAAGAGAAGTGGTGCAGGCTCCTACCCTGGGAGTCTTTAAGAGGAGGCTGGATGAACACCTTGCTGGGTTTGTTTGACTGCAGTACTCTTTCCTGCCAGGGCAGGGGGTTGGGCTTGATGATCTGCTCAGGTCCCTTCCGACCCTACCAACTATGAAACTATGGAAAAGTGCCAGTGTCCTGCCCCTTTTTTAAAAAGATGAGGACTCTGACTTGGGAAACTACAGACCAGTCAGCTTCACCTCAGTATCTGGGAAGCTATTAGAGCATGTCCTAAAGAAGGTCGTTTTCAAGTATCTGGAGGAGGAAAGGCTGATCACAAGTAGCCCATGTGGATTTATGAAAACCAAATCATGTCAAACAAACCCAATCTTTGACAAAGTAGCTACTTGGATGGGTGAAGGGAATGCTGAGGATAAAATGTACCTGGACTTCAGCATGGTTTTTGACATGGTCCCACAGGACCTTCTCATAAACAAACTGGAGAATTGTGGGCTGGACAAAACTACTAAAAGGTGTAGGAATAACTGGATTAATAGCCACAAGCAAAGAGTATTTTTAACAGGTCCATGTCAGATTGGCAGGAGGTTTTGAGTAGAGTCCCACAGGGGTCTGTCCTAGGCCTGGTGCTGTTCAATGTGTTTATTAACTATTTGGATGCTGTAATAGAAAGCTTTTTGAGCAAATTTTCAGATGAGATGAAACTGGGAAGAAGAATTTCAAACATGCTGGAGGATGGGAGCACAATTCACAAGGATCAGGGGTGATCTGATGGCCACATATAAGTTTATCAGGGGTGACCACCAGGATCTGGGGGAATGGTTGTTCACCAGAGCACCCCAAGGGATGACTAGGTCGAATGGTCACAAACTCCTGCAAGACCGTTTCAGGCTGGACATAAGGAAGAATTTCTTTACTGTCCAAGCCCCCAAGGTCTGGAACAGTCTGCCAGCGGAGGTGGTTCAAGCACCTACATTGAACACCTACAAGAGTAAATTGGATGCTTATCTTGCTGGGATCCTATGACCCCAGCTGACTTCCTGCCCTTTGGGCAGGGGGCTGGACTCGATGATCTCCTGAGGTCCCTTCTAGCCCTAATGTCTATGAAATCTATGAAATCCTGACACATTGGAAAGTTGGGCTAGAGCTAATAGGATGAAGTTCAATGTAGACAAATGCAAGATGCTACACCATGGTAGGAATAATCAAAAACATAAAGACAAAATAGGTTACACCTGGCTGGATGGCAGCACTATGGAAAAGGGGAGTCTTGGTAGATCACAGACTCAATATGAGTCTGTAGTATGATGCAGCCTAACAAAAGGCAAATATAGTTTTGAGATACATCAATAGAGTATGAAGTGCAAAACAAGGGAGGTGATAGTACATCTTTGCTTGGCTCCGGTTAGATGGCTTGTGGAGTATTATGTGCAGTTCTGGGCTCCAAATTTTTCAAAAGACATGGAGAAGTTAGAGAGGGTGCAGAGGTGGGCAACAAAGATGATAAAGGGCTTGTAAAGCAAACCATATGAGAAGCTGAAGGAGCTAGACTTGTGGAAATAGCACTTGAGAGGTGACTCAGACGTGCAGCAGTCTTCAAATACTTGAAGGGCTAATGTAAAGAAGAGGGAAAGCGCCTTTTCTCTCTTGCTACAGAGACTAGGATGTGAATCAATGGACTGAAGTTGCAGCTACATAGGTATTAGATAGCTGCAAAAACTTGTTCACTGTTAGAACAGTGAGGTGGTGGAATATACTTCCTAGATATGTTGTGGACTCTCCATCAGTGGAGGTGTTCAAGAAAAGGCGGGACAGCCAATAATTAGGGATGATCTAATAACTATGCCTATGTTCTACTGTGGTTATCTCCCATGCTTCTGGACTTTGCTGGTTGTCACAAGGGGTTGTGAGGGAATTTCCCATCCCCCCTCGACACTACAGAATTTCTGGGGGGGTTTTAAAGCTTTCCTCAGAGGCATTGGGTGTTGGCTGCAGCCAAGGTTGGGGATTTTGACTGGGGTGTGCCAGTGCTCCTGCTGGGACTTAGACCTGGAGGTTCTGGATAGAAGGTCTTGCTCCTCCATTCACGATCAAACCAATCACCATATTTGGGGTCAAGAAGGAATTTACCTCATGGTCAGATTGGTATGGATCATGGGTGTTTTTCCTTTCCTCTGTAGAGAGGCTGTGGCCCTCTTTCTGGAATCTCTTGTGCATACTTTAACAATCTTTACAGCATAGGGTATTGGCTGCCAGTCCCCGAGTTTTACCTGTGACAATTTAGGGTGTTATGTCTTGTGTTGGGTCAAGGTTTACTGTGTAGTTTTCCTATGAGGCTAGATATATGAATTTGTATTGGATTGTTTGGTTAGAGATGATCCTGCCTTAGGCAGGGGGTTGGACTGGATGACCTGTGAAGGTCCCTTCCATCCATATATCTCCATGATTCCAGTTTTAATGATTATCAATTAATCTGGGTGTTACTTAAATATGATCTGTTGTCCAAAAACATCCAAATATTAAGGGATGACTGTACCAAGAAAAAGACAAAAGGAAATATTAAGGAATGACAAAAAGTCCAATATTAAGGGATTTGCCTGATTCCAGGGTGTTGTATGCAAGAAAATAATGCAGATATTTTCACATTCCACTTCTTTAGTTATAAAAAAAAAAGAAGCAAACGTTTGTGGAATTATACCCACTGATTCAAAGAAATGGCCAAGTAAGGAAGGTCCTCTTATGCATCTCCTAAGATGTGTAGAGAGTTAGATACCAGATCAAAGAGATTTACACACAATTAGGGTTCAGTCATAATCTAGAGATCTATGTATTGTAGACCTTCTGCAGCATCTGCAGACCCTCCAAATGTACAGCTGATGTTAGAAGAGCTAGCAAAAGGGGTACCATTTTTCTAGTAGTTCACAGACTATACTGCTTACCTATATCCTGCTGGCTAGGGACAGACATTCAAAAAGCCTGAGCCTGAATTGTTTCAATCTTTGCAGGTTAGTCTAACCTGTCTAGGCTAAACCAATTTGTAACTGCACAGACATCCCCTCTGGACTGAAAAAATTCAGGCACATGCCTGCAGTGGCTCAGGCTAGAAGCTGGGAGGCTCTAAAGCATCCCTCCTTTGGCTTCCACAGGGCTGACCTGAGGGGGTTGTGGCCAGGCCCCAGCAGGATACTTTGATTATCCTGCCCCTCTTCCCCTTCCCCCCATCCCAAGCTGCTCACCAGGGAATGTTTATTACCCCTAACTCAGTGTTTAACAACCCATTCATAAAACAAGGGCTCTCTCTATTAGTCAAGTTCTTCTTAAACAGCTTTTCCAAGGGAGGACCTGTTGATTACCTCCAAAAAGCCTGTCTGCCTTTGTTGTCTCCCAAAGCACGGACCATAGCCAGCATGTGGTCTGCTAGCTAATGCTGAGAGGTGTTTATGTAAGGCAGAGGGGAGGGGGGAATAATCCTTGCTTAGCAGAGAGAAGCCAGGCAGATGCTCTGTACCTGCAGTCTCTGCTGGAGCTGCAGCCTGGGAGCAGAGGGGAGGGGCCAGCCCTACTGTGGATCAGAGAGCTCCACCCAGCCCAGAGAGCATGCCAGGATGCTAGGAGTGTCTGATTTAACTTAAACCAGCAAGGGGTTGGGGACAGACATTGCATAAACCAGTTTGACCCAAATCAGTTAAGTCTGATACTATATTCAACCAGGTTTATCTCAAATCAGTTTATGTGCACTGAACATCTGTTCCATTACAGGTTTAAACCACTTTCTGATCACTTAAACTGGTTTATGTGTAATGTCTGTCCCTAGCCTCTGAGTACAATCCAAGCTGTTGATCTTGATTAGCAGTCTTCTAAATGGTTTTGATCTTTTCTACTTGAAAAGCTACAACTATTTTTGCACTGCTAAAGCAGTCAATCTAATTAATAAGCTCAGGCAAAGAATCCCTACATTGGATTGCTGAGAGGCAGATGGCAGGGTGTTTTTAGAAGTGGTACACTGACTCAGAAATCCACTTTGCTATTGTCCTAAGTTAGCCTGAGGGTATACTGCAAAGCTCATATATTTCCTCAGGCACTAGTATAACTCTAGCTACTGCTGTTCTGCCTAAGACTGTGTATGAATTTTGGGTGGATTACAATGTTTAGCTAATAATTAAATAATATAAATAAATCCTTAATTCCTACATAGCCAGTAATGTCTTTAAAATTATAGAGGACATTATTTATACATTTACAAAGAAGACCCCAAGATAAGCAACTGAGTTTCCAAAAGGAATTGTTTACAAATTTATACTGTCTATATGCTATTTTTAAAAGAAATATATTCTACATGTTTAGAATTTCTAATATTTCTTTTAAAAACAGCATTTGTATTACATCCAAGAATTTAAGTGAGCTTCAGTGTCAGTTACATGCATGATTAGATATAGAGATTTTCACCATAAAAATCCAAAAATAAAGCATGCTCCTTTTCATTGTTTTATCTGTTTTGATATTTGTCATTCTTGTCTTGCAAAATTGCATACACAAATAAACACAGTCATAAGTGATAAATTTATGTTTTGGCTGCAGTTGGAAATGAGGGCGTTAACCCTTTAAAAGCATAGTTTATTATATGATAAAATATTTAAAAGGCAAAACATTCTGCACAGCTACTTAACTCAATTGATGGACCTCATGTAAATAAAAAATAGCAATATGGAAAAAGGCCGACTCAGAACCCTCTAGTAGAAGCTGATCTGACTAGGTTTGATTTATCTGCTATAACATAGCACTTGACCCTGTCATGTAAATTGGAGTTTCTCTTCTCAGTGGTATTCCTATAGATCTCTTGCCATTGCTTCTACTTTTGTAGTGTCCCTCATCATGTTCATTCAGGTTTGTTTAAATAGTTAATCAGACCTTAAGTGGTCACCCGGCCACACATTTATTCAATTAATGGCATGATAAAAAGAAGAATAAATACATGTAGAATAACTATATATTTCCAAACTTTGTGGAATAATTTTGTAGCTGATTCCTTTCATGTCATTAGTTGAATGTGTGGCCAGGGGCCTCTGTGGCTGAGAGCCCCATCAGGTGATTAGAGCTCCCAAAAGGACAAATGTGTGTTCTGTTCACTACCACTCTACACTAAACTGCTTACAGAAAACAACATAACTTAGAGCAATTCCATCTCAGGGTTTTTGAATGTCTGTATCTAGCCTAAGTACCTTAACTTAGATTTCCAAGTGTACATGAGAGTGCCCCTGTGTGAAAAACCTAGGCATCTATTTCCTACCTATTCTCTAGCATGATCAGGATAAGAAATAACATGGCACATGCAGTCCTCCTAAGTCCCCAGAGGGGCCTGGTCTGGTAAGTCTTATCTGTGCATGCCTAATCCTCACTGGTAGCTCTCAGATCATCTTAAAACACAACGGCCCTAGTCACTTGTACTCAAACGTAATAGTTATGGTACCTTTTACTTAAGAGTATAGTGGTTAGAGAACTCTCAGGGGAACCTGGATACTGTGCTTCCTTCAGCCAGAATGAATTCAAACTCACGTCTTCTACTTTCTAGGAGACTGCCCTACCTACTAGATTATAAAACATCATAAGATAGGATATCCTTCACTCCTGTTGAAATCGGAATGCTGGGCACTGGGCAGCCAAGAAGGTAAATGTCATGGGGCAAGATGGAGAACAAATAGGGCAATTCCTTTAATTTACTATATAGGACCTGGAAGGGGGAAGACCTAGTTTATGTTCCCTGATCCCAGGCTTAGTTCTGATATTAATGAGACATCATGACGTCCAAGATGGAGATGCTTAAGGCACCTCTGTGGATTTCTTTCTATATGTTATATTTTTGTTTCTAACCTGTTCTATAGCATAGTCAGGCTTCCTTCATTGCCATCTTGTGCATAAGCCAAAACATGAAGGGAGAATTCTTATAGTATTTGCTAATCAAGGCAACTGGTTTCTTTAAGTCATTCTATCAATATAGCCTGCTTAGGGCAGTGTAGCTGTTAGGGAGTGGCATACTTGCACAAGCTTGATTAATAATGCCAGTGTTTTAAAGTTATCATCTTTATCTGATTATAGCAGGAGAGTTAATGCTCCTGCTACTTTAAGAGCAGGTAGGCCACAGATGAAGCGGGCTTCAGGTGTGGCAGGAGGCAATCAGGAGCCACATGGTTTGCAGAATATAAACCCAGGGCTTACACTGAGCAGGCAGTCTAGGCCTGAGAGCCATGGAGGGAAAAGCTCCTAAGCAGCCAGGCTGCAAGGCTCCTGCCTAATACTGACCTGGGGTAAGCAAGACGGGTGGTCTAGGGATTGAAACTCTAGGAGGTCTCAAGTGGCCCATGAATAGGGCCAGAGCCCATGGGCAAAAGCAGCGGATGAAGAATAGGGCCACAGCCAGGGTCAGGGACCTGTAGGTCATGTGGGGCAAGAACCAGGGTCTGGGGGCTATAGCTCAGGAGGGGCGAGAACAAGCAGAGCCAGAGAAACCATAGCATGGGAGGTTTCAACTGGCATAGTAGTGGAGCCAGGGCCCAGGAATAGGGGCCACAGGTCAAGGAGGGACCACAGCCAGAGGCTGGCAGGGCCTAGTAGCTTGGAGATTTCAACTGGCCTAGGAGTGGGGCCAAGGCCCAGGCAAGGGGGTCAAAGGCCAAGAGGGGCCACAGCTGGAGACTGACAAGGCCCCACAGCCCAGAGGAGAGCAGAAAGAGGGTCAGGGGCCTGAGAAATATGGTAAAAGTAGTTTCTGTCCCTTACTGGACAATAGTGAAATTAAAGTCTGTGATCCACAGGGAGCAGAACAGTGAGCAGGCTCTGTGCCCTAACTGCTGCTACTCAATTAACTTACTACAAGGAAAGGTCTCTCTTTTTTTTTTATTCTACAGTCTGCTTTTCAAAAACAAAGTGCTTATCTTATTCCAGGGCATGTTGTATATGAGAAAATGTGGTATTTCTTATAGCATACATCAAATATTTTATTATTTCAGTTATAATTATAAAGTGAGGGAGCACTGAGTGGGCCCAGCATATGGCAATCCCAATATATGCTCGAAGGTTTTCATGAATCAGGGTGCTGATTAGGTGCCAACTTTTGGTTAAGATGCCTGTCTTCTCAGACTAGCAGTGAGGAAAACTAAATCAATTACTACAATACTTATTAGAAAGAAGTACAGTTTGATGGAGATTTCTGGACAGTTTCCATTTTTTAATCGTTCTAGTGCCCAGGGCTACGAAGAAGACTTTGCTGAGTGCACACCATTTTTCTGTTTGCCTACCCTTTTGCTATCAGCACCTCAAAATCTTGTAAAAGCATGATATAAAATCAAGTTCTATTTCCTTACACCAGTTTTACCAGAGGTTCTGTGTATTGCCCACTTCTTTTGTTATGAAGGCTTTAACTTTTTCCAAATTAGTTGTTATGACTGCCAAAACAGTTATATGCCTGCATTTTTTTTATCTGCATTTTGGCAACCCAGATTCTTAGGCGTGTTTAGGATAATTTGACTGTTCAGTTTACATGTTCCTGTACTGATTTTGATTATCAAAAATTTGGGGTTAAAATGTAGTTTCAGTTTGGAAGGCCAGAAGTTTAGCCCAAGGTATTCACTAAAATTACACTGCTTATACCCTGCCATTCACTTACTCTGTTTACTCACTGTTCTCACTTATTGCTGCTTTATGAAAAATACATATGAATGCTTCAGAAGTTCCCTAATTTACACTGGAACTGACAGAAAATATAGCACTGTATTTTTCTGCATACTGCTCATTCTGAATTTGTATTCCACTGCCCTCTGCAGGAAGGATCACAGAGCAGCACAATGAGTACTTGCAAGGAGGAGGCTTCCAAAATCCTGGGACTGGCGTTTGCTGCAGATTATGCACTATGAAAGCCATATCACTTCAACACTATTTATAATGATTCAAAGAGAAAAGAGAAGTAATTTATATCAGGATTTACCAATTAATATGTTAATAGGTTTTTTACACATTAAAGTCCTCTATCCTTAGAGTGCTCTGGGGGTTTTGTTAGCATAATTTACCTAAGTTTTAATAAAATATATTCAGCTCCCTGTAATGAAATGCTTTGAAAATTTACCTTTATAAAACATCTTTTTTGCCTAGAGAAATGCATTTTTCCTAAGCTCCTTGGGAAAGAGGACCTTGCCGCCTTATTTGATGGAAAGGCTATAGCACAATTTGAACCTTATTAAAATAGTAGGTATTATGAGGAGCATGCCACACTTGGCTCAAACTTGGCTTTCTGTGGTCTTTATCAGGGTAGAATACTTAGATTTCAAGTTAATTACTACAGAGCTGTCCCTTCCTGTTTTTTACCGTGTTTTAGCATCTTTAGACATATGGCTGGAACTCTTGGTGCAATGGTAATAGGCAGGGTAGATTTGCATTTGATAGACTAACAAACGTAAATATACACATGTAGTGCAAGGTTTTATGTGCTGAATCTCACTTCCTCTGATGAAGTGAGCTTCAGCTCACAAAAAACTTGTGCAATGCATGTATATATCTACTTGGATTACTTTGTAAGGTGCAATCTACCTGTCTTTGCTTGACTTCAGACTAACACAGCTAACTATGTGTCTGACAATGGTAATCCAAATGTTATTATTTAGAATCTTTCACTGTCACTTCTCTGTTTTTATACCTGTACAACCTAACTTACTAAATTTATCTGAAATTGCTATGGAATACATGCAGGGTTTTGGCACTGGTGTCTTGGTAGCTTAGTGAAACACATTACATCTAGGTAAACTTGTACACAGAAGTTAATTACAGACATGATTGACTGAATTCAAAGAGAATAAGTCTCTAAGTACTGAGGGGCAATAGAACCAGTCTAGCCATGTAGCAAATGTCTAGTGGTTTAAGAACAATTATTGATCTGAAACAGATAACCTGATATAAAAGCTCCTTTTTATTATGCACTAATTTGATAGATATTTGACTGTACTGTATTTAGCATCTATAACTTGTTTCATTTGTTACAGTAATGTTTACTGAATTCATTTAAACTTCCACAGTTCCCTCAACCACATTCAGTGTGTAATGCTGACGCATAGAAGAGAGGGTTCTCAGGGTCTAAAAGAGAAACTAAAGATGCCACAGCAGCAGACTGACCTTCTCATATGTTTCTTTTTTCTGAATTCTGTTGTCATTCCTACACGTTGCATGGTGATAACTGAAACTTACTACCTGCTGTGTGAATCTGCTCCTTTCCAAAAGCTGATTGTAGCTAAGAGATGGGTGACCTTTGCTTTTGCTCACCTACACACAATAAAAATAATACTTGGAAGGCAGAAACAAGACGGGGCATGATTTCTTTCCCTTTCCCTCACATGAAAGGGCACTGCCTATTGTTGACTAACCAGGGATTTGAACTTAAGGCGAGTTTCATACAGTTTATTGCATTCTACATTTGCCCAGTCAGTTCTTTTGGGGTTGTTTGTCCCCTGATATAATTGTCTGACATGGGATTTCCTGCATACAGAATTCCTGCAAGTAGTTCTTGCCTCTTAGCTACATCCTGAGTGATTCTTTTATTGGCTTATCCTTTACCTGCAGCAATATAATTTATTTTGTTGGCAGCCAGACTGGTCCCTGCTGAGAAGTCCGTGTGTTCTTTCCTCCAGTGCTCATGTTCTCTTTTTGTAAAATACTCTTAACAGATGTGATGAAGAGTAATGAGGAGACACATGATGCCAATATCTCAGTGGTGGTGTAAAAGCAGTGTAATGGATACTGTGTCACACAGGCTACCCACTTAAAATAAGACCCATCACTAATCATGCTATAAAGTGAGATTTTTGCTTATGAATGGACATATGTCTGCATATTTATATAGGTTAAACTCCAAATGGATAAGATTCTATTTTGGAGGTGAAGGAGGATTTTAAGTTATTTTATATTGTGGCAGTACCCAGACTACATGCTTTCAAACATTGAATAAGACAGAGTGCCATTCCAGAAAAACATAAAATCTATGATGACAAAATTTAAGGAGAAAAGGATGCAGCTTTCAGGCAAAGAGATCAATGGTGAAGGCATATACCATTTTTGTTGCAAAGGCATATAAAGAGTATTAATACTAAGGGTATGTAGACTAAGTACCCTAAGAGGAGTGTTTAGCATATGGACAGATGAAAAATTTACTAAAAATTTAAAAGGGGACAGAGTTTTTTTGCATAGCAGCTGCTTCATACTAAGGTTTGTATACACACTCTTACCCCATACTACATGAAAACTAGATCAGTTTACCTACAATAAAAAGCTGCTTTTATCATGGTTTAACTTCTGCCTACTCAGAGGTGGGTATATGCATATAAGCAATTTTTATGGAGCAACTGACATGCAATAAATCACCACCTTTTAATCAAAAGTAATTTTTTCTTATGTCCTTATGCTAAGCAGCCCTTATTTCATCCTCCTTCTACCATTCTACCCCTTCTTCTCCCTTTAAAGTGACTCCCAAGTCAACTTCTGAAAGCTCAAAATATACATCAGAGCTTATTCTGAATTCAAGCATCTAGAATTAAAGAAACGACACATGATCAACATGGGCCCAGTAAGGTAAAGCAACTCTTACACAATTTCTACATACTGCTCAGTTTCCAGTTCATTTCTGTTAGCTAGAGTGAAGAGAAAAAAGCTGTGAAAAAAAAATTGTTCAAGTGTTAAAAAATGTTTGGTTTTCTTCTTTTTTTCCTTGCTTTGTTAGGAAAGAAACTTTTGCTTTTGTAAAATGGGGAAACATTTCAGCAGAGAAGAGTTTGTCACTTTGAAGGAAATATTATATTTCATAGGATGTAACTGTACAAGTCATAGATACGTGCCAGTAATCACAAAAAGGAGTAAGTTTTCATGATTTAAAGTTGGTTTATCCTGATGTTGCTCTTTAGCCATGATGGTTTCACAAAGCAAAAGCCAAAAGTTATTTTTCTGTAGTACCAGCAGAAGAAACCATCTAATTCAGGCCACAGGAGGCCCCCATAGAGCAGGCAAAAAGCAAACTTTCAAGGCCTCCCTGGATTTCATATTAATAGGGTCACAAAATGTATCCATGGGTTCTCAGTGTGCAGAAAACAAGCAAGACTGACAAGATGAATAGACCATTAGCAGTTTTTGTTATGTTCTTTCACTGAATAGACAAGGATTCCATGCTTAGAAGTGCTGCTAAACAACAAAACGTAGATGTGTTGTTAGAAAAGTAATGGCAATACCTTTATCACTTTGGAATGTTTTCTGCAGTAATGTCACTGTGACAATGCTATTTAATTCTTATACATTTCAGCCATTCCTCTCTTGTTTATAAGCTCCACAGTAATAAAAAAAATACATTGCTCACTAGAGTTCATTGAAATGCATTTCATTATTCCAATCAACTCTGAGTCAATGCATTTTGTATTAAATTCTCTTCCTACTGTATTTCCTCTAATACTAATACTAAACCTGATTCCAAGCTGATTACAATCAGTTGCAAATTAGCTTTTATTCCACTGTCACTATTGAAGTGTGTTTTAATAAATTCATGCCAATAATTTTATAACCTAATATTCATGCACTTTATCTTTTAATTACTATATCCAAAATTAATCTAGTTATTGCTGATTCATTGTGTGCTGTTTCCTGATCCTAGGATGATTTATAGCATATTTCTTGTTCTTGTTAGCGGGGGCAGATTGCAATATTTTATTATTTTATTATTTTAGCATAAGAAATTAGCTTTATGTGCCAGTGTTTTCAAAAGAAAATAAAAACACACTTTATTGCGTGGACATTTTTTCTTTGAATATTTTTTTTTGTTATAAAGTGAGAACTTTTTATAAAGTCAATATATGATGTAAAATACATAAACTCAAAATGCACAAAATCATAAAATGATAGGAAGATGGGGCTGAAATGGACCTTATGAAGTAGTTTAGCCTCCTGTTCAAGGCAGGATCATCTTTCACTAAATGATCCTAGCCAAGGGTGTATACAACCTGCTCTTGAAAATTTCCAGGGATGGAGATTACAGTGTCTCTAGATAGCCCATTCCAATGCTCGACCTCCCTCGTAGTCAGAAAGTTCCTCCTAATCGCAGTCCTAAATTTCCTTTGATGCAGCTTGAAGCCCTTGCTCCTCATCCTGTCCCCTACGACCACAGAAAATAGTTTTTGCCCATCCTCTCTATATTTAGGAATTTTAAGACCCTTCAGAAATTTCAGCCCCTCCTCACTTCCACCCAGCCACCCCCAAGTCTTTTCTTCTCCGAAGTAAATAACCCTAGTTCTTTCACCCCTTCCTCATAAATCTTCCAGGCCTCTAATCATTTTCATTGCTGTCCACTGAACTCATTACAATCTGTCAACATCCTTGAAGTGTGGTACCGAAAACTGGATGCAGGTACTTCAGGTGAGGCCTTCCCAGTGCTCCGGCCAATACAACCCAGTATACTGTTGCTCTTTTTTCAACAAGAGCACACTCCTGGGTTCATATTCATCTTGGTCAACTGTAATTTCCAGGTCCTTCTCTGCAGTAGTGCACCCTGACTAGTCATTGCCCAGTCTGTACTTGTGCATACGATTATTCCATGCATCATTCCAAGGATGTTGCACTTATCTTTGAATCTCATCTGATTCATTGTAGACAAATTTCTGGTCTATCCAGGTCATTCTGGATCCTAGCCCTGTCCTCCAGAGTATCTGCAATCTGCAACTCTACCCAATTTAGTATCGTCCTCAAATTCGTTAAGATTGCACCTAATCCCATCATCCAGAACATTACAGAAGATAGTGAACAGTGCTGGACACAGTTCAGACCAACAGGGAACCGCACTTGATACCTCCTCCCAACTAGACATTGAGCCATTGATGATTCCTTGCTGTGTATGATGATACAACAAGTTGGATATTTATTGAAATCCCTGTGACTTGTAATTTTATTTTCTGCTTTCACTATAATAAGAGATTGTGTACTGAATTTGTCGAGGACAGGGTCAAAGACAATTATAAAATACCAGTTCTACAAAGTAGTTAGACTGGTTTTAATTTTACAATATTTTCTAATATAATAAATTTATTTTCATGGGATTCTCTTTTGATTATTAGGCCTGTCATGGGACAGAAGTGTCAGAACTCTAATGCCAGAAATTCTTTGAATGTTTATGTTGTGCCAGTGTACATAGAAATATTTAGGCAGAAAAGGTCCTTTGGGTGAATCTGATATCTTTTACTAGACCAACTTAACTAATTGGAAAACATTTTCTTAGCAAGCTTTTGGGTTCAAAAACCTTTGGAAGGCTAAGGAAGTTTCAGCAGTTGGTGTGTGCTCTTCCTGGATGGAATGAATAGTAAAGAAGCCAGAGGCTGGGCTGGTATGAATGCAAGACAGGCAATCAGTGAAGATGTAAATTGAGGAGTCAGTGGGTGAGAGACAGGCTGGGTGGGGAGGGAAAGAGAAAGGGGATGAATGTAGCAGGTAAACAGTGGAGAGGTACCCGGAGAGTCGGATGTCAGGCAGGTTATAATGTATCATAAATCCAATGTCTATATTTAGTTCATGATTTTTTGTATCCAGGAGGCTGATGAAGTGAAGCTTATAGGCTGGTCTGTTACAAGGGTTGTGTAAGTTCCCTTTGAGGGTTAGAACTGAGAGATTAGAGAGAGAGTGGTTTTCTTGTGAGAAATGTGCCCCCATGGGTAATTGGGTATTCTTGTCTTTGATGGATTTGCAGTGTGCATTTATTCTGGTGCACAGATGTTGTTTGGTCTCTCCTACTTATTTTCCATCAGGACATTTGGTGCATTTGATGAGATATATTACATTTCTGAAGGTGCAGCTATAAGATGCAGGAATGCTGATGGCTCTGTTGTGAGGTATAGTAATTGTGCGGGTAGTGGAGATATGTTGGCAGATTTTACATTTCTTGTCATGACATGATCTGGATCCATTCGGTGTGTTCTGGGCCTTAGGAAGCTTGCTTCTCGTGATGAGGTTAGCGAGGTTTGGTGCTTGTTTGAAGGCTAGGGTGGGTGGTTCTGGGAACATCTCTTTAAGAATAGGGTTTCCTTCTAGTATGGGTTGCAGTTGTTTGAGGATTTTCCATACGGGTTCGAGGGAGGGGTGATATGTCATAACTAGTGGTGTGCGATTCATGGGGGTTTTTCTTCTGTACTGCAGCAATTCTTCATGTGGTACCTGGGTGATCTATCTCTCTGGAGGAGTGTCCTTGTTGAGTGAAAGCCTTTTTAAGATTAGTGAGGTGGCAATCCCGGGTGTTCTCCTCAGTGTGCAAATTCGGTGGTATGTGAGGGCTTGGCTGTATATCACAGCTTTCTTGGTGTGTTTAGGGTGATTGCTGGTTCTGCGCAGATATGTATGTTGGTCTCTGGGTTTCTTATATAATGTGGTCTGTATTTTACTATTCTGGATACTGATCATCGTGTCTAAAATGGAGATGTTAGTGCTGGAGTATTCAAGAGATAGTTGGATGGAGGGATGATGATTGTTGAATTTCTGATGGAACTCAATCAGAGACTGCAGGTTTTCAGTCCAAATGATGAAGATGTCATCTATACATCTTAAGTATAGCAAGGGTTTGACAGTGCAGTCCTTGAGGAATTCTTCTTCCAAGTGGCTTTAAAAAGGTTGGCATGCTGTGGTGCCATTTTGGTGCCCATAGCTGTGCTCATGGTCTGGAGGAAGTGTTGGTTATTAAAAGTGAAATTGTTATGTGTGATGGTGAAGTGAGTACGGTCAGTGTGGGAAGCATGGAGGCACTAGAAGAGACTTACGTTGGACAAGGGATGAGCAGAGCTGGTGGGACACCTCACCGTGCCAAGCCAGGAGCATGGTAAAAGTGAAACCATGGCAGGAGGTGATGCCATGTCAAAGAAAAAAAAAGAGGAACCATGGAGCTGAGAGGAGCCAGGACTAGCTCCTGTGCTGGGATGAGCATGCTTTATGGCAGCGTGCCATCACCGATTTGCCAGCCAGTTCCTTGGAGCCGGGATAAAAAGCCTAGTGAAAGAGAGGTGCAGGGACCCAGAAGTGGATTTCCAGGTGGGCCCAAAGCGGCCTGGAGCAGGATTAAGCCCCGCTGAGGGGAAGTGGTAGCTGCCCTGGAAAGGGGCATATAAAGATAAGCCAAGCCCTAAAGGGCTGAAGGACTCACCCAAAGACACGCTGTGGACCCCAGACACCTCCAGACAGGATTGGACCCAGCAGGAACCTGAGGAGAGAAGGAGGGATGGAGGTCTAGACTACAGCAAGTACAGACCCAAAAGAGGAGGAGAGTTGCTGGGGAGCAAGGTAACCTGGGGCCAGGTAGGAGTTTGGACCAGACAAAATATGGCCTGTGAAGAACCAGATGAGACCATATCTGAACTCACTTAACATAATTCAAAGGCCAAGATATCAGAGCTGGTATCAGACTGGACTTAGGACAAAAGAGAATGACATATTTGGTTGGCATTAGGTGAGGTATAGGGGAGACAGAGCCCCAAACAGGAAGACAGATGGGAAGATTGAAGGACGGTATGTACCAGCAGGCAGGACATACCATCGTCCTCACAATTTAACTAATTTTTCCATTAAGACATGGCAGGAGATAACCCCTGAGGACCTTCCAAAATCTAACCCTTTAATGAGCTGTCCTCCCTCCAAGCAACGGCAAAACCGGAAAAGCCCTTGTGAACAAGGGGTGTTGGTGAGTGGCACAGGAAATTATAGTCAGTAATATCTTTGGGTCTGTACTCTGAGTTGTCATCTTGTTCTCTTAGGTATGTAAGGCAGGCTTGGATGCTATCCTGGTGTGGGATGTTAGTATATAAGCTGGTAACATCCATGGTGGCTAGGAAGGTGTTGCTGGAAAGGTGGTGCACGTTTTTAAGTTTCCATAGAAAGTCTGTAGTGTCTTGGACAAAAATTGTTCTTTGGGTGACAAGTGGCTTTAGGATTGATTCGATGAAACCTGATATTTCCTTAGTTAGGGTTCCATGGTTGAATATGATAGGTCTGCCAGGGTTCCCTTGGTTGTGAATTTTAGGGAGCATGTAAAAAGTTCCTGGGTTGCGTAATGGGGGGATAAAGGTCTGTAGTTTTTCTTGTAGTTCTGATGGAAATGATTTGATGGTATTTTTGAGTTGCATGGTGAAAAGGGGAGTAGGATCTTCTTGTAGTTCTTTGTAGTTATAAAACACTTACAAAACACTTGTCACAGATGAGCCTATAAACGTCACTTCATCAACCTCCTGGATACAAAAAATTATGGTGTGGCATGGGACGTGACCTAGGGGTGCCGTGAACTCCCCTAGTGCCCCCCTACTGTGCCCAATCGGGTTCAATGCACCCTCACTATCTCGCCCGCCATGTCTTTGATGGTAATATTGTTAAAGGGAAGCTGCTTTTCTACCCTCTTTAGCACAGTGCCTTGAGATGTCCCAGTCTGTGCCCTGCCTTCAGTGGCACGGTACACCCTAACCTCTGGGGCCTGTCTCCCGTGCTCTCACCGGCACTGGGGCCTGTCTCGCAATTCCACAATCGAGGCTTAGGTGGCCGTAGCCATGCGTGGCCTCCAGATCCCCTTTCTGGGTCTTGCGCCCCACTGGGGCTTCTCGCCTGCGCGCACACTGGGGCTTTACCCTCCAGATACTGTCCACACTGGGGCTGGGGTCGAGACACCCCAAAACACAGTGCCCTCTCTGGTGCCAGGAACCCCCACAGTACTGGGGAGCTCCTATGAGGCCTCCTCCAACCCCTACAGCCTCACCCGGTCCTCCGGTCTTATACAACACCAAAACAGAAAACTCACACTCCTGTGTTCCAACATAAATTCCAAGCCAAACTGGCTAACCTTCCTTCATATCCCTACTAGGGTTTCCTCCACCCAGTATCCTCATGCAGAAACCGCTCAGACCATAAGGCTTCTCTGCTCTGCTTTGCCCTGCTTGCTCCAACAGAGCTCCACCTTCCTCACTGCCAGAGGGGAACTGACCTCCGGCCTCAGCCTGGGTTGTTTATATACGCCAGGCCCTGCCCCCTTCCAGTCAGCTGACCAAACTGGTTGTCTCGACAACCCACACCTGTGCTGCCCTGGTGACTGTCAGCTGAGCCCATATTACTGCTTGTCAGTAGCAGGCACCTTAGTGCCCTGCTACACATGAACTAAATATAGATATTGGATTTATGACACATTATAACCTGCCTGACATCTGACTCCCCAGGTACCTCTATTGTTTACCTGCTACATCCCCTTTCTCTCTCCTCCCTCTCCCCCTCCACCCAGCCTGTCTCTCACCTACTCACTCCTCAGTTTACATCTTCACTGATTGCCTTTCTAGCATGCATACCAGTCCAGTCTCTGGCTTCTTTACTGTTCATCCCATCCAGGAAGAGCACACATGAACTGCAGTGGCTTCCTCAGCCTGACAAAGAGTTTTTAAACCTGAAAGCTTGCTAATAATTTTTTTTCCAACTATTTAAGTTGGTCTAATAAAAGAGATCAGATTCACCCAAAGAACCTTGTCGGCCTATGTCCTTAGACCAACATGGGTACAACCTACACCCCTAGAAATATTTATACGTTTAAACCTAGATAGATAACAAACCTATTAGAGAGGGAGCTGCTACCAGGACCCATATTTAGCTTGCCTACACTTTTTCATTATAAAAGATCCTTGCTTATACTTTCAGTGTCTCCATCAGCTCTAAGAGTCATTAAATAGAGCAGGACAGTACAACCAGTAGTCTACAAGGATTTAAGTTGTGTCTCTCTGGGCTCTTGCAGGCTCCCCCCATCACTCCAGCTACAACAAGAGTCAGGGTCTCTGGGTTTTCCTTTCCACAACTTTCACCACCTACCCCCACTCCAGGGTTGGTGCAGGGCAGTGCAGCATGGTACAGCCCAGGGAGCTCCGGGTGAGCCAAGGGCTGTGCAGGTATATATGTAGGAAGGGGGCACTGTGTGCATGGTGCAGAGGTGGTGGTGGAGCATAGGTACACAGTGCAATGGTGATGGGGAGAATGCACACTTGTGCATGTGGTGCAGTCATAGATGGGGTTCCCTTGCCATGCAGTCATAGATGGGGTTCCCTTGCCATGAAGTGAGGGAGAAGGGCATCTATGTAACATGCAGCTTGGGGGACCCATGATTCACCCTGTTGTCACCCAAGCATGTGGCCACCAGCCACATAGAAGTTGGACAACCCTGAGATAAAAGATTGCCCTAGGTTAGGACAGTTTCTACTCTTTGTCCCATGAAATTTCACTTGGTCTTTGCTGAGAAAAAATCTGTTTCCTATATCTTGTTTTCATTCTCCAGTATAATTTTGGTAGCATGTTAAGAGCACTGAAGATAAACTTCATGCAACCAGGCTGATACTAGGATGTAAGTGGCAGGCTGGTGTCAAAGTAGCAGCACAAGAACACATGGTGTTCTGAGACTGCCTTAAGAGTTGCCAGAGTAGCTGTAGGTAAATATACAGAGAGCCAGTCCAGTCCACTCCCAGGGATCTGGGATATGGCACCTATAATCCCACTTCTGGGGCACCTCACAAGACAGGAAACCCCCACTCTCTTGGCAAGGGGAAAAAAAAAAGAGAAAGGCCAGTTTGGTACTCAGAACCTCCTTAGAATCTAGCATATGGCCCAAGAAGCTTTTCCCTCCTTAGAACACATACAAGGTAGCTTCTGGAGGCTGAGAGGATGAGTGCAGAGAGAGAAAGTGGGTCCCAGAAAGAGAACCAGGCTGTGCTATGCTCCTTCCCGACTAGAACTTGGACCTACGGCATGCCTTAAGAACTTCTTTCCTTCTCTAGCGTAAAAACCTTCTACTGTAATGTGCTGACTAATGTTGCTACTTCTAAAGTTCAAGTATGAGTACTCTGCAGTTTCAATACTGAAGTCTCAAATTACTTTGACTTTCAACAAGAGTTAGGCACCCAGCCTATTTAAGTGCTTTTATAAAATCTGAAATCCTTGCATTCTTAAGTAATGTAAATACCATTGAAAATCTGGCATTTTAAAAATGTAACCCACCATTTTAAATTCCAGGACCATGTACTTTTTTGTGCAGGCCCCTGGCCTCATTCAGTGCACAGCATAGATGCACAAAATGGCAGAATTGAAGTTAAAAGGGCAAAATAAATTATGATATTTTTTAGAACAGTGTGAAGGTATCCTAGGTAATTATCCTAGGTAATTACATTATATTGATCCATCAGCTTCCGCCCACTGTTCTGAGAGGTCTGGGACAGACACTGCATAAACCAGTTTGAGCTCAGTCAGTTGAGTCTGATACTACATTCAACCAGGTTTATCTCAAACCAGTTTCAGCCATTTTGAAGCTGGTTTATGTGCCCTGAATGTCTGTTCTGTTACAGGTTTAAACTCATTTCTAATCACTTAAACCAGTTTATGTATAATGTTTTTCACTAGCCATAAAGTCTGTAAGTCAAACCCAGCATGATGAATATATGTAAAGCATGTGTTAATTGTCTATGATGGGGTGCAAAACTTTCCAGCCTGTGGGCTAGATGCAGACCACAGAGCCATGGCATCTGGCCTGCAGGACTCTCCACAGATCCGGAAACTTGGCAGCAGGGGAGCAGTGTGTATACCACCCTCCCCAGTTCCCAAATTACCAAGCCTTATGCATGGATTGGAGTTGGGCCATGCCTCCTCCCCCTGCACAGCTGGATCAAAGTTGGGCCATGCCCTCTTCCCCTCCACCCCTGGCAAGGTGAGGTCAGGACTGGGCAAAGCCCCTTTTCCCCCCAAGTGGCTGGATTGGGACTGAGCTATACCCCATCTCCCTCCATGCAGCTGTATAGGGCCCCACCATATCTGCCTTGGGTGCTAGATTGGGACCATCAGCCATATCCAGATCTTATACAGACTAGGCACTGCCCATCCAGGCTAATGGGCAAAGAGTTCTGGCACTGCTCGTCTATTCTAAAGAAAATATGAAAGTTTGGGGTTTGTTATACCCAAGGGGTATTGCAGCTGCACAGGTTTATTTTCAGAACTTTCTGTGTGGTACATATTTTCCCCTTCTATCTAGCAATCTCACAGTATCAGGAGGCGCTACTTCACCATCAGGGCCGCTAGGATCTGGAACCAACTTCCAAGAGAAGTGGTGCTGGCTCCTACTCTGGGGCTCTTTATGAGGAGGCGGGATGAACACCTTGCTGGGGTCGTTTGACCCCAGTCCTCTTTCCTGCCATAGCAGGGGGTCAGACTTGATGATCTGCTCAGATCCCTTCCGACCCTAGAAACTATGAAACTTGGATAAAAAATGCAAATGGAAAAAAATAATTAAGTTGGTGGGAGAGGAAAGAGAGGACTCCAGTGATTAAAAGGTTGGAGTTCCATCCCTATTCTCCCCTGGGGCAAGGAGGAAAAAAGAAAAACCAGAAGGCAGGAAGTCAAATACTGCACTGATGTGTACTGAGCCCAGCTCAGGGCCTAGCTGGTCCCAATCAAATGATCAGGATGATCTGTCCCCTAAGGCAGCAGGGAAACAGGCCCCAGCTGCAGCAAACCCAGATCAGTGCCCTGGGCCCAGCCAGTCCTACTTGGACTATCCAGGCAACCAATCACAAGAAGCCACAAGTAATAGGCCCCACCTGCTCCAACCTTTAAAAGCTAAGTCTAAAGTTTAGTACTGGGTCTTGGCAAAACTCTGGAACTTTCTCCAAAGCTTCTTTGTTACCTTGACTTGCTCATGTGCTTGCACACATTGGGGGGGGGGGGGCGGGGAAGCAACAGTGCTTTTCTTTAAACTCAGCACACTCCTGCATCAAGCACAGCACATGCTCAGAAGAGGCACCCAGCTTTCCCAACATCTATAAAAATCGGGTGCTTTAGTGGGGCTTTTTTGGTGCTTTTATCTAATAGCTGATTGAATCAGCTTTAGCTAAAAGTGCCAAAAAGCCCAACTTGAAGCACCTGATCTATACAGATGCTGTATACAGAGCCAGGTCGAAGTAACACGCTACTGCTTCTAGTAGAGCAAGGTTGTTTTTGTTCGTTTTTCCCCACATCTGTCAGCACCTCTAATTCTGGTTCCAACCCCTGCTCTTTGCAGACTTGGTCCCTGGGCCAAGTGCCTGAATATCAGGTAACCTTCCTTGATTGCATATGCTCTAGTCCCTAGCTTCATGTTTCCCAGCTGGTGTGCCATCAGACATTACCAGGTATGATGCAGAATCCTGGGCAGCGTGGCTCCAGCCAGTGCTACCACCGCGGCCCTGGGCCCCACTCCTGCTCTGTGCCTGGCTGGTGTGCTGTGGGATGGAAAAGTGTGTGTAAGTGTGCTGTGGGGTGAAAAAGGTTGGGAAATGTTGCCCTAGCTTGATGAGTTTGATGCAAAAATCTGGAAAAAAAGTAGTGTTAGATCAGAATTGTAGTGGGATGAGAGTAAAAACGAGCTTGTGAAAATAGAACAAACTCTATTTGTTCTTCCAGAGGAAAAAGAAAGTCCCTCCTTCCCCTAAAAAATTATCCACTGTGTGCAGCTTGTGGCTGAGGAATGGGGGGAGCCTAAGCTTTGCTCCCATTACATTAGTATCTGAGTTGAGGGAAAACTCAAAAATTATCTCTGGTAAAAGCCGGCATATCTGCCCCAGCCCTAGCACTTTGGGAAGCAGGAAGAGAAATATCATCACAGGACCATCTCCAGGCACAGTTCTTAACAGGTGGCATCATAGTTCAGTGGGGAAAAAATGTGGCCCAATAGGCAAACTCTAAGCATAACAGAGGCCAATTTTGTTTTGAGTTTGAGGAAATTTCTAAGAATTAGTTTTACTTCCTGATCTCAAGATTTTGAGGGCTAAAGTTACACAAATCACTTTTCTTTTTTTATTAACCAGGGAAAATGAGGTGCCTATTATTTTAACTAAATGGAAGTCTGGATTTTATAAACAGTACAGTTTCTTGCACAGATGTAATGCATGCCACGTAGTACTGTTGGCATACAGCAGCCCTGACTTCGCATTTTGACTGGGAAAACCCAGAACTTCACATCTGAGGCATGGTGTTGTGCTCTAAATCAAGAATCTAAAACATTTTAAATGTCTTTATACCTAATCCTGGTTAAAGTGACTAATAAAAACAGGACTGGTTCCTAAATACAACAGGAGGGGCAGACTTCTCTTCCCCTCTGCACACCTATGTGGCAGTTTTCCAGTCATGTAAGAGATTTTTTTGGCACTCACAGACGGTGTGTGATTCAGTTACCCATGCAGGATGGATGTGCAAGTGGACGCACATATACTGTGAATACTTAGTAACCTATGTACTTGCCAAGCATGTATAGAGCTATATACACATGCCCAATTACCAACCAGGGCAAATGCTATTGACTAGCAACTGTGTAGCTGAGTGGTTAGCATTCACTCAGGAAGCAGACCAAGATTTCTGGCCTATATTGCCTAGGTGTGATTTGAATCTGTGGCTGTCAAACATCCTAGGTCAGTGGTGGCCTTTCAAGTTGGATAAAGGTGCAGGGGCAGTCCACAGGCTGGATCTGGCATGTGGGGTTGATCCAGTGTGCCAGCCTACCATCACTCATGGCCTGACACTGTGCACTGAATCCAGCCATGTGCCAGCATGATTTAGTCATATCATAAAGACATGTCATCCATCCCGCAAGGCTTCTCATAGGCCTAAAAATTTGGCAGCAGTACAGCTGCAATTAACACTGCTCCCTCACTGCCAAATTTTTGGACCTGTAGGGAGACCTATAGACCAATAACGTGGTTTTTACATGCCAGATATTGAGCACCACTGTCCTAGATCAGTGCTGCAACTATGACCATTGGTTAGGAATTATCCAGCCCTTTTTTTGAAGCTGGCCCTCTGGACAGCCGTATGTGGGGAAGAAAGTAAGCTAGTGGGTATGCTTCTCAGTGAGATATGGGTGCTGCTCTGGACAGAAACATGCCCTGGGTTCTAGCCTTGGACCCTTGCTCCTAATAGGGCAGAAACTTCCCCATTACTCCTATTCAATGACTATCAAATGAAATGTACAGTGGCTCAGCTGCAAACAGGGCTGAAGAGGAGACTGGATAATGCCCCATGTGTTGTGGTGTTTAGAGCATTCTGTTAGGAAGTAGAAGAGACTGCTTCAAACCCTCTTTGGGTGAGGGTAGCCTTGAACCTGAGTCTCTTCTTCACAGTTTTTTCCAGGGATTATGCCAGTGTATATGTGTGCATAACTAAGGGTTGGTGTTTTAGATCATTCATTTTCTTTGTATGCTGTGGCTTTTGTATCCTGACAATGTGTATACATCTTACATCAGTCTCATTTAGTTTAAGAGCATCAGGCTTTATATATTTTATAAATAGAGAGTGAGGTCCTCAGCTGGTATAACTCTGAGTAACAGCACTCTGCTGATATACAGACAATGTGGCCCAGAAATAAAGCACTCAGGCTCATGGACTTTATGTAAATTGGGACAGAGATGACACTTATCAGCATCATTCAATACCATCATAGGCTCTTACTATGCAACTGTTATCTGCATTCTCTTAAAGCAGTACAAATAGAGAAAAATCATTGCATCTATAACCCTGTTGCATTCATAATTAAAATTACAGCAACTTAACTCACTTATATGACCTTGGGAGCATACAAATAAAACTTTTACCCTGTAACAGCTGATAACTGCCCCTAAGTAGAAACTCTCCTCCCCCACCCCTTTAAAGCAATTGAAAGCTATCTGTCCATGGCCTCAGTTCAGCAGGTCATGTTACCCTCCCTACTTTGGATATGAAAGGATCTAGAATTTCATCTTTAACATAAAAACATGCCCCTCACTCCCATGCCATCTGCATGCAGCCCTCTAGCAAATAGATTTTCCATCAAATAAAACTGTCCTTTATTTTCATATTATAATATTGGTAGAGTAATATGCAGGCAGAATGAGTAAAGCCAAGAATAAACCTGCCTGGAGTCTAACTTGCTTGGGTCAGGCCACATTGGTATCCCCAGTGGACCAATTTCTCAGCAGCGTTTGCTCTCCTATTGACCATTCGGCCTAATAATCAGGTATATGAACCTGGACCCTGGGACTTCTAAGTGAAGCTTCAAACCCATTATTCATTTGGGGGCTTTTAAAATCCTTAAATCACTCGAGTAGGTACCCCTAGTTGTTCAAACTGTTCAGATTAAATTTGGATCAGACCAAATATAGCAACTCATATCTTTCATTTCTCTCCTCAGGCCCCATAGGAATTACTGAGAGCTGGGCAGCCATCCAGCTTACAGAATGAAGCTCAGGATGAGATTCCACAGGGTCCATGACTCACCCAGGTCCTCTTGCCTGACATTTTCCCACATGGAAAAACTTCAAAGAGATTTACACTTAAGAGGCTTCATGCAACTGCTGCAATCCCGTAGCATTTGCTGCTGCTTGAGTGATTTCCAGCACTCATTTTGCCCCAGCAGTGATTTCCTACTCCCTGTAAAAAGATTCTAAATTTGGATTTATTATTTTTCCCAGTATTGTGAAGTTTTTGTGCATACATGGAAGGAAGACACCAATCCAGGGATCAACAACCTGTAAAAACAGTGGTTCAGGGCTTATGACCACCACTGCTGCAGGCTGCTGATCCCCTGCTGCTCTGATCCACTCCCTGCTCTTACCAGGTGCTATTAAAAAGAAAGAAAAACATCCAAATACTCATTCCTTAGAGTAGATAGTTTAAAGATCACTAGGTTCCAAGCCACTCAGGATTTTATATTTCTCATTCTCATTAGCAGCACTAAATATCATCCAGAAGTGGATAGGCACATCTCAAAGGCTTGTAGTCATATTAGCCTATAAAAAGTAGGTAGCAGTATTGTATATTAATCAAGGTTAAATAAGATTTTTAGAGTTCATCCTACTATAAGTAATGAAAGTGTGACCTTACAAAGGAATGTACACAAGACAGATGAGAGATGTGGATCATCACAAGAATCCAGGAGCAGTAATGGATACCATCTAAGAACATAAGACTTAAAATCACTGAGAGGAAGTAAGCATTTGTATAAGCATTTGTATATCAATCTTCTGGATCCCACCTAGAAGGATTGCATTAATACAGGGGTTGCCAGACTTTAGGTTTTTGAACATCTTAAAATTACAGAACTATTTCATATCACTTTTTCTGCTGCAAAACCCCTACACCCAACTCCATGGGCTATGCGAACTGAGCTAGAGCCAGGTGATCCACCTGGGCAATGGCAGTGTGCTCCCCCCCAGCCCACTCCACCATTACCTCCAATCTCTTTGCAGAACCCCTGGTGAGCTATTGCAGAAGGCAATTTGAAAACCACTGTTTTGGAACAGTGGGCTGGGTGCTTGTAACCAGCCACTGTCACAGGCTACCAGTCCCCTACTGCTCTGATCCCCTCCTTGCTCTTACTGGGTGTCATAAAAAGCTCTGGGAAATGCCAAAGAGAAATGACAAATTCAACAAGGGCAAAGAGCAGGAGACTCTAAGTGGCTGCTTGAACACAGTCCCTTTTAATTGTCACTTGAATGTGGATGCTTGAATGCAGCCACTTTGAAGAAGTTCCTTAATGTCACTGCCTCCCTCCCCACTGAATCAGTCCTTCACAGGCCAGATCTGGCCTTAAGTGTTCAATCTCTGAACTACTTGACAACAAACATTTGGCTGGCATCCTTAAGACACTGATGATCCTGCCTTGAGCAGGGCTTTGGATTAGATGACACTCCCCTCCCCTGAGTTTTCTTCTATCCTTATTTTCCTTTGATTCTGTTATTCTAAAGCAACCCCATACACCTCTGTCAGTTCTTGCAAATGAATTAGCTCAAGCTTATAATCATCTGTATAAAAAATTGCCAAAAGAGCTAATGAGATTGGTGTGAATACCTGACCACAGTGCGCTGTCAAGAGAACATTAACTATAGCAATAACTTTTCTCTCCATCCTATCAATGTTTCTGTCAATAAGGATGCAGAAATTAGAACATGTATATATTGAATCACCACCACCTTATTAACTGCCCCCCCAAAAAAGATTGTGAGTACATGAACAATTGGCAGTATTATTAACAACAGGAGAATCCAGAGCTAATCACCACTTGCAGTTCATTGAATTTAATTAATTATGCTGATAACAATGCTCATATTGCCTAACAAGAGCAAGAGTCTTTTTGCAGGTGTTCAAGCATTGCTTATTGGGAATGTGCAGAGCCTCCATCTGTGAGACCGGATGGAACTTGCCCAGAGAAGCAGGTGTTTTATTTCTATCAATTACTGCCCAGCCATTGTGTCAGTGGTGGCAGGTTAGCTTGAATTTCAGTGTTATAGATCTGATTAGAGCTGGCCAGCAGTTTTCACGGAAAATGTTTTTTTCATTGGAAAACTTTGTTTTTTGTAACCAAAACTGTTTTCCAGAAATTTGTCTGTTTTGATGCACCTCCTCTGAAACATAGGCAGAATATCCATGAGAAACCTGCCCAGTTACCCCTTGGTTTGCTTTGGAGACAGCTGGGTACCTGGACTTCTACCATAAAGCCTGCCTTACGACTGTGTGGTCCAAGGTTTCCAGGGCTGCAGAACCAGGAGCCCAGAAGCTGTAGAAGCTCCAGTTCTAGCAAGAGTTATATGGTCTATCCTCCAAGTTCTGCCATGTCCCAAGGCAACCTGGGTTTTCTGTTCTTCCCTATGGTAGAGAACTCCCCTGACGCTGAAACTTCCTAGGCTCCCTTTTACATGTACTTGGGTGACCTGGGAGGTCCTCAGGGGTCAGGGCAACTAGCAGCCCCATTGGGCGGGGGGTGGGGGCAAGGAGGCAAATCTAAAGTGTTCAAATGTTTTCTGAAATGAAAAACTGTTTGAGATTTCTTGGAAATGCTGACATTTTTAATTTTCAATTCAGAATGAAACACTTTATTCAAATATTGGAATTTCCAAAACAGCAGAAATTCTGAGTTTCATCAGCTGTGGTTCAAATTCATATTCTTTATATTGTGAGTGTGATGGGATCTCTGTCTCACCCCTAGATGGCAAAGAACCAGTCAGTTGGCCATGGTCAATGCCCAATAGAGTTGTAATACAATAGGGCCAGAAAGTCAGTTGGATTGGATGATTAGTCCACTATAGAGACTGGGTAAAAACAACCAAGTTGAAATTATGTATCTGGGTTGCCAGTGGACATGAGGCTGATAATCCACAGATGAATTAATGTCATCCTTGCAGGCCATGCACTGAAACAAACTCTGAGAGAGGTGAGGATTATCACCCACACTAAACCTTCCCTACTTATTCCCCATTCCTTTGAGGCTCAGAGGGTAACAGGAAGGAAAAAACAGTGATGAGGAAAGGGAGCTGGAAATGATGCCTAGACAGGATGAGCTACTAGATTCTGTTCTTAAGAGTATGTCTACACTATGTTTCTATTGTTGGTGCTCTTGCATGTAATTTGCCCACTTGCTTCTGTTTTGAAATTATTCTGGGGGTGTCCCCCAAAACTGTTCTTGAGATCAGCATCTGGTGTGTTTGAGAGGGACTATGGGAGATGCCTGTAAAATGGCTTATCACCTCATTTCCAGGTTTAGTGTGAGGACGAGTTATGCCTGACAGCAAGTGCCCAGTGCAGTGTTGGGATATAATATAGACACTGTGAAGAGAGGGACAGTGGATCTCTCAGGCTGCTCACTGCTCTTCTAAAAATCTAGACTTCACAAGCCACTTGGTTATGAGTCATTGCCAAAGGATAAATATTCACATGTACTATGATTTCATAAATGATCCTTTAAATTACCACAAAGCTCCAAATATTCCTGGAATGAGTAAGCCCCTTATGTATTCACACTTTGTTGCTATGGAACTTGGTTATTACTCATTTTTTCCTTTTATTTCTTGTCATTTTGTGCAGCAGCGTGTGGTATCTTGAGGGGGTTCCACAGGCAACGTTGCCCTCAAGCAGGCAGTGTGTGAATTCTTTTTCTTCAAGGTTTTCCACAGCAGTTATAGTCTGTCACTATGGTACATATGAATTCATGTTGCCTAGATGAGGTAGGACCCTCATTCTAGGAAATTTTGTAGACCCAGAATAATACTACTAAGTCCATGGAATGTAAACAGTTACTTTACAGAGACAAAGGAGTATTCTTATTGTGAGCTACACTTCTATTCTTTTTTTTTAAACTAGATTTTATCTGTAAGTGTATCTTGCCATCTTCTTTCTAAATTAAGTTGAATGCTAGAAGTACTTGATTTGACAAATTTCTTTTGTGCCACTTGATTTTTCCCCCCATGCCTGCATTTTCTTTAACTCAGTCAACTGGGTATTAATTGTAAAAGTGTAAACACAGTATTTTTATAAGCTTCTATACAAACATCATCTCAAGCAGCACATGGTTCATGAAGGAAGGAAACTTAATGTTACTTTTGTGGCTTCAGAATTGATATTGGTCCCATCCATGTTGTAAGGTACAGCAGACTTTGGACCTCCCTAAATTTTATCCACCTGCTAGTAGACCCATCAGTTCATTGTAACACCCAGGAGTATTTGAAGGTGAGCTAGTTCTGCTGGGGGAAGTCGTGGAATCAGTGTAGGAGGAATTCTTAGCTGGCCAGTTCTGCCATCTTTTTAAGTCCCATTACAGGGTATATAGCACAACAAAGAATTTGACATGTGATTTCTAACTCACCATTTGGCACATTTTTCCCTGGCTGTGTCAGGGCCTAATTCTAGGTTGTGGGGAATATGTATGCAATGTACCTCACAGGGAGTTGCCTTTCCCCAAGGCTGATTGAATTTGCCTTTGCTCCAGAGGCAGTGTTGAACATTTTCATGGTAAGGTAACTGTCGCTTGAAGAAATTATTTTATTTTGTACTTTAAAACTTTAGAAGTCTTTCATGTTTTTAAATGCACTATAAATACATTTATAATAATACTATGCCTTCTAAAAGAAATGTCTCTTGAGAGCTACCTTTTATCCAAGCCTAAACATAAATTTTAAACCATCAGTTTTCCAGAAACAATTTTATTTCCTCTAGCAAGAAACTGCTAATCCTGCTGGAAAGCTTCTTCTAAAGTGACAGTGAATGCCTGCACAACCTTTTGTAGATGGTCTCTTGTGAAGCAGCAGCAGCTACATGACAATAACTTGTAACATACTGGAGTATTGCATTGTGGAAATTTTTCCGAACATTTGCAGTTGGGCTCACTGAAGATAGTCCTTGGGTACCACCAAACACATTGCTCAACAGCTGTTCCTGTTTTCCTTAGAGACCCAAATACAGAAGTAAAACTCATATGAGGTAAGGAAGTTTGAGCTGTGATTTCATAGTTTGGGAAGACTGTAGTTCACACAAATTCTCATTTCTCATACAGGAACTAGAAACAGAAAAATCTGCTAACAGTAACCAATCACCATGACTCGCACAAGTGAAGTTATAGATTACTGATACTAAAATATACATAAACATATACACACTGGAATCATATAACCTGTATATAAAATGATCAGAACCTCTGGGTAATTCAGTTCCAACACAAATGAGAAGTAGGGGCCAATCAGAGCAATGGGGTCTAAACTTTTCTGTATCTGAGATGGCCAATCAAATAATCTGATAGAAAGCAAGCCTATATTTGGATCTGACAAAAATCCTCTCTCTTGACCCTGATGAGGTCAACATAGTCCACACACGTCTTAGGTCTTCCTCTGGCATCTAACTTTAGTTGATATCTTCAGTGTTTACATGCTACCAAATAAAAAGATAAAGCTGAACATAGGTGCTCAGTACATAAATGAACAAATCTGGTAAGATAAAATTGGGTGTAATAGTGCAAATAATACCTGGGACTTCATTATGAGGAACGTCTGGTGGATTTCTCTAGAAAAAGAGTGTAGAGGAAAGCAATAAAGAATCTGAATGATGATAAACTAAGAGAACATAGCATGCAGCCTGAGATCTATTTTGGACATTTAAGATATGAAATGTGAGCCCCACAGAAGCTTATATTTTCAAAATTCAAAAGCCATTGACTTGTCTCTTCCTAGACATTCCATTCTATATCACTAGCTTTCATCCTTTTCTACAGTAGAGCCATCCAAGATAGGATATACGGAGAACCATACCATAACTCAATGCTATAAAGAAGGCAGAGTGCCTACAACCTTCTGACACCTTTTTTTGCAACTGCCCATACTGTGAACCTACTGCAATCTAATTTTCTGCTGAAGGAAAACTAGTGTAAGAGGCAGCAGCAAACAGTTCCCAAGAAGACTGGGAGACAGAAAATGAAACATTAACTGCCTTGCTATAGTTCAATGATGAGTGCTGCTGCAAAACATGCTGAATGCCATTATGCATGAAGGAAATGCTAAATTCTATGGCTACAGTTGCAGAGCCAGCGGGGCTTTGATTGGAATGAGTGAGCGAGTCCTCATCACTGAGACACTTCTTCAGGCTCTCTACAGATTCAAGCAGGTATCACTACATCAGTTTATACTCATTTCATGTTTTCAAGGTTATTATGTCATCTTAAGGGCAATCAGTTTAATTTAGAGAGTCTTGGTCATAGGTGCTGACTTGTATTTTTCCTGGGGGGTGGGGAGTAAGATGATGGACATGTGGATAGTTTTATGCATTTCAGGTGACAGCCCTCTTCACTAGGGCAGGCCAGGGCCCTCAGGCCCCCACATACTTGACTCCCCTGGTCTTGATTGTTAGGTTGAGAACATCTTGTCCAAAGTCACTCAAAACCTGCAAAATAGTTTGTTAGGCATGATAGCTGAAGAAGTACAACATGGCAAATACTTAATGATATTGGATGCAATACATCAGAACAAAAGATTAGGAAAAATAATAAAATTTAAAAAATATCATACATAAGTTTGACTAGATCAGATCAGTATGATTCTTTGTGGCATCCCCTCTTGGCTTAATGGACAAAGTGACATTTTTTATTTGCAGACTCTGAAGTTTAGTAGGAGGTCTGCACATGCCAGGTTTAAAGGATTGAGCCATGTGTCTAATAAAATGGTAGTTGCGACATCATGATGATGCCACAAGGGACAAATTCTGAGTGCAACTTCAGTAGCACAGACTAGTTCTGACATTGCCTACAGTATTTACTATAGCTGGTGGTGTTAAATCCATTTCTTCTTCAGAGCACCTAAATTCTCAAATTTCTGCTGATATATGTCTCTTCCCCTCTTTGAAAGAGGCAGGAGTGTTTGAGGAGAAGGGACAGATTCTCTGAGCATAATGTTTATACCGTGATGATTTTTATATGTTTCAAAGCAGCTGTATGTTTTGGTTAGATGCATAAACAGTTGTTGAAATCACATCTACTATTACAAGTCACTAACTAGGAAAAGAAATAACTAAGTATCAAAAAATTCTGAAGATTCAAAATAGAAGAGCATACTTTTATTTATTTTCTCATGCATAATAAGACAAACATTTGATTGAAAACTGCAATTTTCTTTTAGGTGAAAATTTAGATGCATCTAGGAATTAAATAAATCTGTATGTTTATTTAAAATGATCCAAATTAGGAATATGAGTCAAAATAGACACTTAGATATTGTAATACTAAATTAGATGCCTAAAATAGGCATTAGAGAAAACATTAAGATGGTCTAAGAGGTGAATAAACTAGCCAGTAAGACATGCCAGGAGAAATTAATGACTTTAGGAAAGGAGAGCCAGGTGATTAGCATAGTTACCTGGAAGACCAGGTACTAGTCCCTGATGCAATTAATATTTTATAAAAATTAGAACAGTTTTATTAGGAGACATAGAGAGAGGGACTTTTTTTTTTACTCTTTAACTCTTTATTATAAAAATATTAAAAAAGGGGTCAAACAGGAAATACTTGTCAGTAACAAAATACCCATATGATCAGAGTTGAAACTTTCTCTCCTCCCCAACACCCTTAATTGGGTTACATGTTTATGATTGTCAGGGACGGGCCCCAAGGTCACGGTGGGCTGGGGTATGGATCGGATCAGGCGACATTAGCGGTGAGGAGTCAGAGCAGTTCGGAACACGTGCGGTTTCAAAACAGGATAAAATTTTATTGGTTATTTATGCTACCAGATGGAGAAGTAGCATAGGCAGGTCACTTGGTTACAGAAGTAAGAACAATAACGAGGCCGATGAACGAGGCCGAAGTCAATAACAATGATGGAGATGATGAACTGGAACGTGGAGAATTGGCATCGTAGTCGATGCCGGAACGATGGTCAATAACAGGTGATCGATATGAAGACAAGTGTCAGTTAAAGCAGAAGTATGCCGTGAGGCCACAGTGGTGGGGAGACCAGCGGAGCTCTGAAGCGAACCAGGGCTCTAGGCCTAAGAGGCTCTCCTGAGAGGCAGTCTCTGCAGTAGCAGTCTCTGCTGTCAGGTCAGGTCTGGTCTCCGCTGTGGGTGGAAACTTACAAGCCTTTTATATTAAACAGGTAGCCAATCAGGTAACTTTTTCTGTGGAAATTTCTAGTCAAATTGTCATGCTTGGAGCAAGACTGGGCATGTGCATGGTAACAAGTCAGGTTACCTCATGGCAGAGCCATGATTGACAAGCCTGAGGTCGTACAGGGGGCACGTGCTGAGCATGCTTGTCAGCCCTCTGGGGATTTTCCATAGCTTGTCCACGCATGTCAGTACTTAACCCTGTGTTAACCAGCACTGTTATCAAATTTGGTTCTGACAATGATTAGCTGTTTGTCTTCTAGCTTGCAGAGTGCCACTTCAGTAGCCAGCATGATACAAGCTGGTCTATATTTTGCTACAAGGTGAAGGATCCAAACTGAAATGAAATCCATACCCAGATGAAAAAACAGATAAGTTGGAGGATGTTGGAGTGGGGCCCCTGTTAGCCAGTTTCTGCAGCTTGTCAGGAACACCTTCTTGGTTTGGCTCAGCAGGACATTGGCTAGGTAGATCATGCTCATGTATGGTGTATGCTCCTGGCAGCTGGTGGGGGGTGGGGTATGGCTGTGCTGGTGGCAGTGGGAGCGTGGCAGCAGAGGACTGGTGGTGGTGAGCAGTGATTTCTTACAGATGGGGGGGTGGGGTGGCAAGCACTGACCAGGGGTTGGTGACTGGCCGCAGGTGCCACCAGCAGTGGTGGCAGTGGTCAGGGGCGATTGTAGATTGGCGGCAGGGTGGCGAGCAGCAACTGCTCGCAGGCACCCGGTGCCTTTTTGCAGGGGGTGAGCCGCCACATGCAGGGGGTGCACATGCACCCACGTGCACCCACTACATGTCACCCCGATCATGCTCCCCTGTATCCCATACCAACTGGCTGAAAAACTGTAAACAGTGTTAGAGATATCTAAGTCCAGCATGCCAAAGATGGCACTGAGGACAGCAGAGACTGCAGCTGGGGACGGTCCAGGAAGGCATGGAAGATATCCAATCTTCCTGGATGTTGTAGCTCCACTGTGTTGGGAGGTTAGACTAGCCCATGAAAGAGAGAGCACCATGCAGTTTACATGGCTATATTCTGAGAAAAATCCAGACAGAAAGCAAACATGGTGCCAGAGGAGTCATACAGAATTACAACATTTAAAGAAATTATACTACATATAAGCAGAATGGGCCAGCATCAACAGAAGAAGTATGAGAATACTCATGGTCTTCTCCATAGGAAAGTTTGCGGAGGTGTCAGAGATGTAAGTTTCCATATCCTCTGGCTGAGGAGATCCTAGAACTTGTATCTCCCACTTCCAAGACAAGTCCTCTAACCCCTAAACAACTGGGCTGCAAGGTAGGGCTGTGCAAACTTTTGATGGGTATTTCATTTCAAGGCTGTTTCAATGTGTTTTGAGCTTGAAATAGTGACATTGAAATGAAACAAAAGGCTTCAAAACAGCTTTGAAACAAAATGAGGGCACTCAAAATGTTTGTAAAGTTTCAAAATGTTTTGAATTTTGAAGCCTGGCTCACTTGCAGCTAAACAGAAATTAAGGACAGGGAGTGGGGGAAGATTGCTCTGATATTGGTATGTATAGCTGGCCAGTGATTGTGATCCATCCCTGGGGTCCCTTCCAATCCCTGTGCTCTGGGGGAGGGATGGAAAAACAACATAAAAAGTCATACATGACATGAGTTTTGCTTGTCAGCACTTTGAGGTGAATTTTCCCAGAACCTCCTGCACCTATCTCCCTGAAACTTGATAGTCTTTGTGACCTCAGCAGAGGCTACCATCCCTGCTGTTTTCATTCAAATCAGGAAAGAAATGACAAAGTTATAGGCATTTTTGTGATCCCCCATTATAGCCTATAGGCAAAATGTTGAAACTCATTAAAAACAATGTTGAAACAACGAAACAATTTTAACAAAATGAAATGGAGCAGTGCTTCAAAACAGCAAAATGAAACACTGTCCCTTCAAAATGGCAAAATGGAAGCTGAAACGAAATGGTGCTATTTCTCACAGCCCTAATGGGGATATCCTCGGGCATCCAGTACTTGCTAGTCCTGTTTTTCTTCAACTTTTTTTCAGAAACTTGAACAGAATTTTCCAGGCATGCAATGAAGTATGAATAGTTGAGGCAGATCAATTCTGAGTGGGCAAAGCAAGCTCTTCAGGAGGGAGTAGCATATGCAGTCCGTGTAAGTAGCCCAAATGCTACTCCCTCCTGTAGCCTCAAGAGTGCTACTTAACTGCCTAAGGGGGAGTTGAATTTGCGTTCACCTCAGTCCTTCTTCATCTTCTCATTCCCATTAGCTATCCTACATGTTCAATATTATCTTTATCAAAATTTTCAAAAAATACTCATTTATTTTTGGGGTCAAATCTAGATTGCCTTTAATCTTAACTCTGTTCTTACTACCTGGTAATACCACTTCTTAAATTGTCTTTCTCTTTATATGGCCAAAGAAGATTTTATTGTTTTAGGTATGACAAATAGCATTTGGCAAATCTCACTTTACCTATATACTCTTTGACTTTCAAGACACAGATTTCTTTGCTAGTCAGCCTGGTTATTTCATCTATCCTATTCTACACAGCATTCTCTCTAAGATGTATGGCATGCGCAGCTGTGCAGATGCGCTTATGCTAGGTTGCCAGGTGCACCTGCACAGCCATGCACACCACGCAGCTTAGAGGGAACACTGATTCTACACTATGAGAGCTTTCTCTTCCTTGGATACACATTTACATTAGTTTCTATACCTGTAATTTAAAGAAAACCCATGTCTCTTCTACCTTTAAGTCCCTGAGCTCTACAATCCAATTTGATTTCACAAACCAGTTTTCTTAGACAATCGAATGTAACCCTTTCAAACTTGAAGACTCGTAATTTCACATGTACTTCTGTTTAACCTTCCACTTAATTTAAATGGAATCCACTCAGGATCATCCCAACCAAACATATTTTCTAGAGTATCTTCACTAATTACCAAAAGCAAACCTAAGAGCATTATCTTTTATTGGTTCGGTGACTATTTGGAAGAATGATGTCAGCTATCTCACCAGGAATAAAAAGGCCCTTCCATAATTAGGAGCATTTGTTTTCTAGTCTATATGTGGGAAACAAGATTCTCTTAATGGCACAATTCACTATAGCATTCATCTCTTTGATAGCATTACAGATAACTCTGTTCTTCCCCATATTTGACTCTGTAGCTCTATAGCTGCTTCTATGTGCTATTTCAGTATAACTTATTTTATTATTGTCCCCCAAAACAATTTTGACCCAAACCATTTCTGTTTATCCAGATTATCCCTTCCATTTTCTTTATAGTCTATCACATCATGAACTGAATCAGAAAGTTATAAAATCTGAAATCTTAGTTACAAACAACTATGAAATTAAACAATACTTCCAGTCCACTGAAACACTTCTGAAACACTAAAACGCTTCTGGGTTCACCACTGAGCATGTGGTGGGCCCCCTCACTCCTGTGGGATGCTCCATGCACCCCAGCATTGCAGCTATCACAAGTCATGCTGGATACCTCAAGGTATGTAGAAAAAACTTTTAAAGCTGTGTCTATCGCCAAATCACTGATTTCCCAAATCAGCATCAAATCTTCAGATTTGGATTCAGCCAAATTGAATCAGGGACAATGATCTGAATCAACAAATCGAATCACTGTACCTGATTCAGGCCAAATCCAAATCAAATAGGGCCCACTTCATACACCCCTAGTAAACAGCTAATGGAACAAGGAGTTCTGTAAACTCATGATGCTTTCATAAATTAATTAGCAATTAGTTTTCACCTACTCATTGTCTGCCTTTTCCTTCACTATTCCAAATCTCAAGAGACTCACTCATCTTCTAGTTCAAAATCAACACTATCTCACAATGTGGATGAAATGAAGAAGCAGCTTCTGAATGAAAAAACTTGGTCAAAACACAGCATAATCTCTGTCTCCTATCTATCTATGAAGGCTGTAGCTAGGTTACTTAAATGGCCTAATATATGAAGGAATGAATAAATAATAAAAATCTTGTGCTTTCAGTTATGATCTTCTACTGTGCAATTTTTGACTTGGAAATAGACCCTAAACAATTAGCTGTTTCATTTTGTAAAGACATTTCTTTAACAAATAAAAAACATAAAGGAGACATTTCTTACAGTTTTAAAATTAATTTCCAAGCTAATGCAAAAGTTATTAAAGCTTAGTATTAGCATATGCACCTGTAAAGGTTGGTCAATTACAAGTTACCCATAAACCCTTTTTTGTTATTTTAACATCATAAATACTAATCTGGCATTAAATATTTGTGATCTGGGCCAGTAACCTTTTTCAGTCTCACAGGACTTTTTTTAATTAAACTATATCTTTGTCCCATGTCTATAATCCTTTCTCTGACATTTTATATACAAGACACCTTGCTGCAAAAAGGTCAAGCAGTACAGTTATAAATGGAAAAGAGATTAAAAGTATTCTCAAGCCACAGAGATCTATAAGTGAGTTAAATATGGAGTGTTCTTCATAGTCTTTCTTAAATGAGTAAATGGAAACCCTATTGGCAGATATTTATTATAAATACAGCAAAGCAAACATAAATTATTTGACAGAAATGAATAATGCACAATTTAATTTGCATATTGGAATAATTAGGTGTAAAGGAATCCTATAGGGTTTAGGTTTCATAAAACTTTCATGCAGATCATTGCCGAATACAGCCTATGTGTTTATATAGATATAGATCTATATAGTTATTTCCTTTTAACATAACTTTGTTGTGAAAATAAAAACTCAAAACAGCTAGAGGTACCTACCATTACAAGCAAGTCTTCTTGCAAAAGAAATACGGTGGGAATAAAATATGCATTCCTATAAAGTATTAAAGAAATTCAGAAATGGGAGGCAGCAATAGATATTACTGAAATCAGCATAAGTAAAGGAAATGGTATTTCTAAAGTACTCTAGGTAAATATGTTCACAGTGCAAGTGACTGGCTGCTTTATTTTCATCAGAACATTAAGCAGAAATTGAAGCAGTGGTTTTTTTTCCCCCTAATATTCTCCAGCTGGCATATTATGACCTCAACTTGCTGAATCTATGCCACACTGCAGTAGCTTTAATGGTGTACATGGGTACAACTAAACAATACATTACTTATAATGTCTTAAGTAACCTGCTAAAGCATGGTACCCAACTGCTGAAATGCTGTTGCTTATCTTTCAGAGTCTATTTTGTTATCCCCAAGAGACCAAACCCTGATCTAAAAACTCTTTACTGCTAATTTCTTTCTGTCAATTTTATATAGTCCAGTGAAAAAAGGATTTTTCTTCCAATACTATGTCATCAGGATGTCTGTTGTTTAGATGCAAAGCTGAAGGACGTGCAGTTTACAAAAGAAAGTTAATTTTCTGTTTTACTCTTCTGATGATCTGTTAGTATTTGTGCTTTTTTCAAATGGTCCTCCGACTGATACAAAGAACCAAAAACAGTCATGATATTAGTTATACCTTTTACACCAGGTCTGAATTTGGCTTAAAGTCTTTTAATGACTGAGATTTGATTTGGTCTCAAGCCCTTGTTGTCCGCTTTTTTTCTATCTTCTGTATCTTTGTCTGTGCTAAATGAAAGGTTACTGACTGTTTCCAATTTCTTTCAGCTGTTAGGAGACTGCATAAAGCAATTGAACTGTTGGTATCAAACAATCCAGTCTCTGTCCAAAGAAACTAGACACCGTGTTTGTAGAACATCATATTTGACAGGCCTAGATTAGCAGCCCTGAGTCTGTTGACTCAGTCTTATTAGATCTGTGTGCTAATGAAATAAACAGGCTATCAGGTAAAAACTTGCCAGCAGCGCAAAATAAAAATGTAATGAATATCTTAAATCCAAATATCCCTTAGCAGGAAGCACTGAGATCATGTTTGTTATCATGAAACAGTGTGTGGAGGGAAGACGGGACACATTTTATTGTATATTCAAGGATCCATGCTTATTTGTGTATACATATTTCTGTCATCTTTTCAACTGTTCAGAATAAAATTCTGAAGGCTAAATCTGTTGAATGAATGGACAATATTTTCAGAGTACAAGAGAACAAAGTAATCTTCTGCCATTTCTATGACAGCTCTAACAACCCGTATGAACCTTGATGGAAGGAGCATGGAGCATATGATGCAGAAGGGAAATATTTAGAAGAGACACCAGAAAGTGCATGGCTACAATGCTATCTACTGTTGCAATATCTCTATAAATAGCTTCCTTAATAAAGAGCCAGCTTACTTTTAGAACTATGGAGTCCTTTTATGACTCATTACAGTCTACAAGGAATATGGTGGCAGCAGCTTGTCCAGGAAAACAAACAGCAAAGAAGAAAGTGTAATTAACAGGAAAGAAGTCACACCTAGAACCAGAGCAGACAGCATATCTCACAAAAATCTTACACAGTCATGGAAAGTGTGGATGAAGATAAAAAACGAAGTTTTGGGATTTTGCTTGGGTTTGTGGGGTTTTTTGGGGGGGGGGGTTGTTTTGTTTAACCTGTCCCACTGGGATGAGAAATGAAAGAAACATTGTTCCTTGCACAGGAACTTCAAGCCATTGATAGAAGTGATTGAGTACTATGATCACAGCCAGAATTTTTTTTATCCTAAACCTTACAAATGGAAGAGGGCATAATTACATTGCCAAACTAAAAATTTGATTGTCTGTATGTAACTTTAGAGACATTTAAAATATCCTAATTAAATACACAGGCTTTTGTGGGATACATGATTCAACTTATAGAATGAATTTACAGGCTCAAACAGCTCTAGAGAGATGCTTTCAATAAGCAAAGACAACTGAATTGCCCAGTGAAAGGACTGAAATACAGAAGTACACAAATTCAAACTAAAAGCCCTGAGGAAACGGACAAAGGCAGCCTGGCCAGTATGGACCAGTGTTCTTACAACAGAAAGCAACACAAAAGGTAGAAAGATAAATACCCCCAGGTATCAGTAATAATGGAAGAACATGGTGAAGCAGAATCATGTTTATGTCCCAGTGCTACAGCTGCCTGAGGGGGGGAAAAATAGCAGTTCTTGCGCTATGGAGGATGTTGAGATGTCTAACAAAAAAAGACATCTGTTGTATGACTTTTGATAATCTTAGGATCTGTTAATGAATACATTCTGCAGGAAAAGGCTGTTGGCCATCTGACTGCCACATGTGCATTCATGCTATTAGATAAATAACCAATTTGATTCCACCTGGATTGCAGATAACAGTCACCGTAGATGATAGCCAGCATTCTAATAATGGTATGGATTCCAAGGAACAGAAGCCTAAAGAGCACATTGAGGAAATATGCCCCCACATGCAATCTATGAGACTACTGAAACAATTGCACTGGCCATGGTGGAGCTACTGAAAAAGGACCTGGAAGGCCTGCAAAGAAGAAGCATCATTGTGCTTATTGAAACTACCATAAAATGGGGCAGTAACCTAATGGAGAAAAACTCTCAGGTAAACTAAGGGTAACTGATCTTAAAACAGCACTTCAATTAATTCACTTTCCATTACCAACAAATGAGGACTCACTGACTAATTATCTACACAAGAGTGGTCATACTTGATGTCAGAGAACCATTTAGCCACCTCACACTATTTGCCATCTCTTTTAATAAGTGTACCAGTGTCTATGGACATCAGCCTTGTCTCAGGGATGTTCAGTGTAAATTAAACCAGGAGCTCCCAGGCATTTTAACTGTTGACACTATAATTATAAGAAAAGAGGATGTCAAGAAAGAGGCAATCCAGGATCATGATACCAAACTGTGAAGATGTCTAAATAGGTGCCTGAAATGGCATATTAGGCTGCCCATAGACAAACTGAAACTGAAGAAACCTGAGGCCCCATCATCAGACAACTTCTGGTTTCTGAGGGACTCCAAACAGACCCTGATAAACTGACCAGAAAATGTGAAATAGATCCAACAAATTCTGGGGGCTGCCAAATATCGTTCTGGAGTCTGTGAATGCTTATCAAAAACTTGTGAATACCTAAGATCCTAACTGCACAATGGTTAAGCATGGGAATGGTCAGACCCAAAGCCAGAAAGAGTTGAAAAAAATGCAAGCCAGGTACCAGTCCTAAAGTACAATAATGATATGGAGCAGCTAGAGTTACAGCCTGATACCCTAAAGCAATGCCGATGCAAAGGCTATACTTAATAGTATTTGCTAGGGGAACCCTAACAGACACAAAAAGGGCATAAGCTCAGACAGAAGAGGAGCTACTGGCTGTGGTCTTTGGAATGGAACGGTTCTCTCAGCTTACCCTTTCTGATATCATGAGAAGGACTTATGGTCTGATCAAAAACCATTGATGAGTGAACTCAAGCAACACTACATGTTCTTATAGCAGTGCTACAATGTGGAGATAAAGCATTACCCAAGAAAGCCACGACACTGAGTGGGGTATGCTTGTCACAAAACATGCTATGTACAGTTGGAGTGGTGTTGTGGCTGTGATGGTTCAGCAAGAAGTAAGGTTTTTCTTAGTGATATCTTTTATTGGACCGTCTGTATGGTTGGGATGTTAGACAAGTTTTGGGGTACAAAGTGGCCTTTTTCAGGCCTGGCCCCCGAGTACAACATACATAGATAGCTCTGTGGAATGTGAGCTAGCCATGGGGATGTTTCTAGACTAAAATTCTCATTCAGGTTTGATGTCTTGATTACCTGCAACATCCTTTACTCCACCTTCAACAGATACAGTCCTTAATGTGATTCTGGTCAGGCTCTTGCATCTCTCCATTATTAGGCAGATTTCCTAACATGTGAAAAACACGCATCTAATTCTGGACAATAGAAGCATTTTTTGTATGCTTGAAGGATCATTCATTTATGCCACATCAGCTGAAAGAGCTCTCTGAGAACTTCATTAATTTCTCAAGCTAGGTAGACCTCAGCCAGAATGTCATCAGTTGGGGTGTTTTGCCACCTGAGAGGAATGACTGCATTTTCAGCCTAAGTTGGAATGATTGGTAGCAAGAATGTAATTAATAATATACCAAAGTGATTGATCAATGGTTTTATGATGACAAATCCATTTCTGTGCAGTTGTATTAGGTGGCTTCAATAGTTCTATCAATTCTGTAGCTTGAAGGTATTGTAGCAGGGCTCTTTGGCATCCATGTTGACAGCTATACCAAATGCATGTCAGCTTCTTTTGTGGATCTAGTTACAAATCTATAGCATTTTTTTCCAGTAGCAAAACTAAATGAGTACAAAACTGATTGCTCAAGACATGAATGCTTGATTCAAGTTACCAAAATATTAGAAAACAAAGTTGGCATATGTGGAGCAAGAACATGTAGCTAAAACACATTTCAAAACAGCACTTCCGGGCTCAGCCTGAGAGCGGTATAGGCAAACCCTTAAGTACTTCAAAAGGGTGTCCAGAAGAATCATCATACAGAGGAAGCAGTTGCAAAGGACTGACACCTAATTTCTGGAAGAGAATACAGAATACACTGTCATAACCCTTCTCTGTGCCTGCTAGTGACCAGAGGCAGTTATAGAAGCAAGTACATACTGACATTCTGCAGTATGCTTAGCCAGTACATGGTGTGCAATACTTTGTAAGACAGGAGAGAAAATTAGGTCCAAAATGTAATTTATAACCTCTGCCAGGTTGCTGCCAAAACTTATTGGCTAGTGATAGGAAGTTTGGACCGAGGTATGTTTCTGTCCTCTCCTGTCTGTTAGGGTCTCTATAATTAGATAGCAACTGTTGCAACTCCAGAGGTGAAGCTGAATCAGAGACTTTTAGGGCATTTGTACACGTGAGGCGGTTTTAGTCCCTAAGGGATGCATTCTCAGCCACCCTCCTGCCATCTGCCTGTGCTGCCCCAGGGACAACCGAGCCCATTCCCAGGTGGCCCCAGGCATCCTGCCAACTGCAGGAACCTGCTGAAGGCACATGGGGTAAGGGGCCCAATCCTTTTTTTCTGTGGAGCCTGCCCACTGCTCCCACAGTGGGGAGATGAGCTGACTAATGGCTGCAACTGTAACTAATTCCAAGTTACAGTGTTGCAAGCTCATTTAAACCCCCCAAAACTTGTGTATGTGTAATGTCATGTATGACACCATTAAGCCACACAAAAGAAATTTTTTGTCACATATACATTGTGACTGTCACGTGTACAAGCACCATTAGACCTTATTTCTGCTCACTGCAGTGCTAACACAGAGTAACTTGCCAATGAATAGGATTTTGCATAGTTAAGGTTTTGCAGTAGAACCCAAATTTGATAAACCTGGAATTATATATTGCTTTCAGATATGTTTTAGAGGTGGATCTGAAAGTCTTTTGAAGTGTTGGAAAGTACTATGGATGGTTTATAGGCAAGTGTAACAGAGAGCCTGTGACTGTTACTTTGAGAGAAGCAGCCCAGAAAGGGAGCACTGCAGGCCCGGCAGGGCACAGCTGCAACAGGTTGCCTTAGTAATGGGGAAATGAGATCAATTAACAGACATCTGCAGGCAGCCCAGGGAGTCTCCTGACAGAAAGGAGGCAGGGCCCTGGGAGGTGTACAAGGCCAGGACCCAAGCTAGCAAGGCAGTTTAACCCTGCAAGCAGTAGGGATAGGGGCTCCTGGTCAGGAGAGCCGCTGAGAAAGGCTGCCAACTTGTTACAGCAAGCAAAAGGAAGTTTTACTCTTTCCTTCTTATTTCCCAGTTTTTGAAGGTGAATTTCCTGCTTTTAAGATTGGGTTGGGTTGTACCCTACCTTGGTCTTAACTTCACTAAGCATAGTTCATTTCCTATGACTTTTGAGCAACCAAATAATTTTGGTTATGTTTTATGCACTAGAAAGAAAGGCAGGAATGACATGTACATAATTTAGTGTTAATATCCTGTTTGCTGATACTAGTTTACCAATACAATGCAAAATGTATGCTGTTATCATGGGGCCCACTAAAATAAGCATATCTTGCTCTGTCATTTTTAGCATTACTGTGGTTCTGGCCTTTTAAAATTGTTTTTACTTGTTGAACATCATTTTGAGTTTGGTCATGTGCCCTGACTCAGCCACTTGTTTTGTACAACTTGCCAGGAGCTTCTCTCCAACTTAGAACAACAGCCCATTAGCCAAACATTTGAGGGGAAAGGAGGATGAGGGAAGAGTGTACCAAAGCAGTTGTTGGACTTGGCAATGTCTAGGGAGTCAAAATAGGTAGGTTTGTAGACAGGATGGAGCTACCCCCTGCTATGGCAATAGAGTTGAAGAGAAGACTTTTCACAACAGAAATGTCATTTGTAAAAGCTAGAAAACTGCCTACTGGATGAGCTTGCAGACCCATCTGTAAAAATAACAGTAAACACAAAATGTACTTGTGTTAAGCTCCCCTCTTTGCACAAGTTCAACTTCATCCAAGGCCACTCAGCTGCCTTCTGTTCTTTCCCCTGTTGGGCTCCAATTCTGGAGTAAGGTGCTGGGACTGTGGCACAGTTTTTTACATACACTGGGCTGTATCTTAATTCTAGATGAATGGAGTGCCACTCTTACACTTGTAAGAATACATTATTTAGTACATGGATATTGCCCAGTAGCTAAGAATGCAGTAAGGTAAGATTAAAGGGGCCATGCTTTTTTTTCTTTGCCTTAGAGCATCTTTGGGATCCTGAACTTAGATACAGGCATAGTTTGTTTGTTTGCTTGCTTTCCTTATAGATGTTAGCTTTTCTTTTTCTGCTTCCAGGAGTAACAGACTGCTGGCCCAAATGTTTGGATAGCTGACACTAAACAAAGTTATTGATCATTGCAGAATTCATCTGTGACTGGGTCTCCTTGCCACCCTAAATGTTCTTGTAGCTGTATGAAAACAGTATGATATGATGCTGTCTGAAACATGCTCCAGAAGTGGCCAAGTGACATGGCAAGTAAGAGGGAAGTGGTTGATGTCAGTGAATGCTTGCCAAATCATTGTGCAGCACAGTTGGTGCAGGCTTCTAGAAAACATGATCTCTGGTCAATATAATATATAGATTTAACTGGTGATGTCAACAATGGTGTAACCAGGACCCTGTACTGTGGGTAAGTGGGGAAATAATTAATTGCATGTACCAGGCAACACTTCTTTACACACTGGTGCTGTTATAGTGGAGACTGAGGAAGTTTTAAACAACATGGTGACTAGAGTTGCTCAAAGTAATGCAATCTTCTTATTACACCATTGCTACTGATTTTGTGTGCAATGATGTAATGCATTACAGGTATACCAGGAGGTCCACACTGTAACTTATCATGCCAAAATTCTCTACTGTAGATAAAACAAGTAATGGAAAGAATGCCCTCCAAAAAGACAGCAGCACCTCTTGGGAAACCAACTTTAGATATAATGCATTGACTTTAATGGGAAGATATAATACCAAAGATGTTGGCTCCTTAAATTTATATCAAAGAGATTATTATTTGTTGGGGGGGTGGGGTTTAAACCAAGGCAGCTTCTCATTTGACGTTAAGGGACATGCACAATTGCTTTTTATTTTTCTTCCATGGAATGCAAAATGTATTGCATGTGTGATTAAAATGACTCTTTCTTAATATTTTACTTTTCCAGTTATATAAATATTCATACACCAGTGTTCATTTCAAACAGATTCTTCAATTGTACCTGTCCATGAGAGCAAACAAACCTTTATGTATGTTCTTCAATTAACTTTTCTTGGGGCAGACTCCATTAACATGTAAATGAGTAAATCACAATGGCCTGGCTTATGCTAGAACATTTTGTTGTGTAGCTATATTAGGAGTGGTGGGGGAGAAAAGGGGCATTGGGGAAACATCCATAACCAACATATAGCTATGCTGCACTTACATAGGTACAGTTACTCTGGTATTGTTTATTCTAGCTGGGAAACTAATGTAATCTATATCATTTTTCTGCATTAGAGGGTGGGCGGAAGTTATAAGTATTTCACTTTCAATATATATGTACCAACAAACTTTTAAATCTACCCAAGATGTCCATAAAATCATGAATATAATAGAAAGCATATTCCATTGGTGTAACAAATGCATAATTCAATGTAAAGATTTCTTGCAACTGCAAAGGTATAGTCAAAAGAACAGGTATTGATATTATAATGGTGTGGCACAATATTTATGAACTATCCATTCTACTGTTATCATTATCTTTTTGAGAATAGTCAATATTGTTTTATGGAATGTCATGTCAAATTTTTATTGTAATAACACTAATTAGGTCAGTGTCAGGGTTTTGGGTTTTTTTAAGCAAAATCACTTTTTCTGTGGTTTTTTTGGTAGTGATCTCCCTTCCTGCTTCAAATGGTTTTCACTGGTTGTTTTTCCTAAGGCAAAAGAAATCTTAGCGTTCAAAATTGTGTAGGTAAAAATTTTCCATCTGTTTTTCCATTGTGCATAGCTTTGCGCGTAATTAGTTTAAATGTCATCATTTGCCATGTAATTGTCCAGTCTCTTATACCTCTGGATTTCTCCCAATCCAGTGGTGATGCATAGGGGGTGCATGTGCACTCCTGAGAGTGCTGATGCACCCCGTGACAGGCCATGCTCACCACTTACGTGACAGGCAGGGGAGGCAGATGGGAACGCTGGTGCCCCCTTGTGAGTACTGGCTGGAGAGTGGAAATGGCCATGGGGGGACCGTCCTTGCCAGTTGGCGTGATTGGCCATGGGGGGACACCCTGCAGTCTCTGACTGGTCACTAGGGGGGACATGAGTCCCCCCTGACTAAGGTGGCACCAGTCGCCCATGTCCCAATCCTTTCTTTCTGTGCTAAACTGTCTTAAATAATTTAGTGTTATCAGCTACTCCCTTCCTTACTTTGTCTTTTACAACACTTTATAACACTGGATACCCATAAAAATGCTTATAATATGGATGACAAGAAGGTTTTAGCAGCAGAAGGTACTGGATGAATAGAAGGGCACTGGGTCTGCATAATAGATATGAAATAATACTTAGCTTATCTTCACCTCCTGCTTGTGGACACCCATACTTCTGCCCAAGGAGGAATGTCACTTTCCCCTTCAGTGACAAGTAATGACATTTTATGCCAGATCATTCTGAGGACCCACACTGATGTTGATGGGCTCCAATGTTAGTGATGGAAACATAGGAGGCTGGAGTCATCTGCAACTTCGAGTTCCTGCTCTGAGGAATAGCACAACCTGCCCTGAAGAAGCTGCCATCCCATTAGTCAAATGAGGTATTGTGTCCTGGAACAATCTAATCACTAATTTTCTCATGGTACCTCAAAAAGTACTAGCATATCCTATGCTATCCTCTAATCTTAATTTGAAACAGGACAAACATTTACTTCTCAATCTGTCATTACTAATTTTTGGTAACACTCCTTAGCAAGGGACCTGATCAAAAGCTTTTTGGAAGTCAAGATAAAACATTGTATGTCTTTCCCTTCTGAAATTCTGTGAGATTTGACAAACAGATTTTACACTCATATAAACTGTGAAGGTTCATCTAATAATGCAAAATACATTTGCAGTAATAATATCCATGCCTTTAATGATTTAAACCAATTTCTATGGTACTAAAGCAATGTTCCCTGATCCATAATTCCCAAGGTCACCCTTTGTTATTTCTTTTTTTCTTTTTTTAGATAGCAGTCTTCTTGGCTAATCTCCAATTCCCAGAGATGATTCCCGCTATTAAAGGTACATTATGTCTTTTAGTTAGAAGTTCAGCTACTTTTTATTTTGTTTCTTTATAAAATTCTCAAATGAATACCTCTCCAACCCTAGGGATTTTCTACTATTAACTTTATCTAGTTGCTCTAATGCTTCTGAAGAAGAGGCCACTGTCTCTGACAATGCCTTGTCTGTAAAAATTAACCTTGAGTTAAGAAAGACTGCATCATCTTCATTAGTGAAGACTGATTACAAAGAATTCATGTAATTTTTTCTGCAATCTCTTCATCATTTTTTAATTACTGCTTGAGTAGCCAAGTGGACCTTGACACTCACATGAGTATTCCTTCTCATAACAGATTTAAAGGATTTATGTTGTTGCTTTTTATGCTTTATAGCTATTTGCTTTTTATGTTAATGCATTGATCTCTATATGTCTTATCTGTGTACTAATGTATGAATGTAATTGGGACTATGGCTTAATTTCTTTGTTTAGTATACTACTTTCTCCAAAAAAGAGCCATCCTAAAATTCATTTCCAGTATGTCTTGGAATTTATGTTAAAACAGAAATGCTTCTGGATAAGGTTTTCATTAGTTGAAAACTTCCTGACCAGTGCTAGTGGCCCTATACAATGTTTTTCTTTCTCTCTGAACCTGTTTTATTACAGATATTTTTAGGTATGTCCACACAGCACAATGAAGTGTATTATGCAGATACCCAAGCTAGCTGTAAAGAGGCTCCCTTGAGAATGCAAACAGTATATTCATTTATACCATGGTACTTTGTCCTACCCAATAAACACAAGGACAGGGACATGTAAATGCAGCCATTGCCTCTCTTCCACATGGTACACCTGATGTTCTACCTAATGTTTTTTTTTAAGTCCTCCCAGGTTGGCGGTATATTTGGAACATCTTTTTTGAAGATTAGTGGTCAAGATTATATGTTTTGTTGCCCGTCTCATTTTACCTAATACTTTTGATTCATCTCATGATATGGGTAGAGTTATGTTTTTGGCAGCAGTTTGGTGGTAAGCTGGAAGAGATCATTTTCACTGAAGCACGATTTTAAGAAGACTAAATCCATGCTGTATTGAAATATTGCAAGATACTAGAAGCTAGAGCCTATAAAGCAAGGATTTAGGCACAAAAAGCAGTTTTGAAACCCTAAACCTGAATAGATGGATGTGCCTTCCTGTAGGCCTGGTGAGAGTTTTAAAAACACTGCTCTCCTGAATGAATCCTGTCTATAGACAACAGCACCACATTGTGTGTGTCTAAGTCCTTTACTGGATCTAGCTTGGTTCTTAAATCTGACTGTGAGCTGCCTCTCAAAATTATTGAAAATGTGAATTTGCATCTGAACAGTTGTTTTAGAACATTAGTATTGAATTCATAATTGTTTGAGGTCTTATTTTGCCACCCACACTTTGAGCACTGCTCTACTCTGCAAGTAGAAGCACTGAAATCAATGTGCCTAATAGTGCAGTAAAGTACTAATCACTGTGAATAATGGCAGCAGGATTGGGCCCCTGGTAATAACGATTAATCATACTGGATCTTCAAAACTGATTCTTTCATTGTACAGCTGAGCTGCCAGAACAGATGAAAGCAAGACACAATACTCAGGAGCATAGTTACTGATAAATAATTACAACGAGGACATTATAATTATTTAATTAAAATTTGTGCATGGGGAGAGATTATGAGTCTTTCAGCTTGCTGCCTCATTTAGATGATACTAGTCATTAACCAATTTTGCTGTAGTCAGCTACTAAATGTCCACACAGCCTGCCTTATTTTTCAAACCTCTTCAATCAGCAAAACTGGCTGCATGCACTGCATAATGCTGCTGGAGAACAAAGTGCCACACTTAAATAACATAATTACAAGGAAGTCTTGAATTTTTAAAGGAATCTTGTACTTTAATTAATCAAGGCCATCAAATAAACAGGAACACTGGAATGTGTACCTGTGCTTTTAAAGGTACCAATTAAAGAAATCACACAGAGTTCACAGTAAAGAGCACAGTATCCTTATAATTATTTTAAAATTAAAGTTATTTGATTCCATATCACTTTCACTTTTTTTTTTTTTTTTTTGCCTGTGATTATAAATCTCAAGGATCTGTAATGGGAGAAGCAGTGATAACCATAGAATAGAAACAGACACTTTATTCAAAGACCACATTCCACAGTAGCTTTTTGATGCCTCCTAACTTCCTAATTCAGGTTTGTCCTCCTTCAGGATATTTTGGATATTTTCCCCTGTATGTCTTTTTTTTTTTTTAGGGTCATCTTTTAAATTTTGTGTGACCATACAATCTCAACTTTCATTTTGCAACTAACTAGTGTTTGCTTTATCCTTCTGTTTTCCATTTGGTAGGTATTCAAAGTCCTCTAATGTTTTCCCTCACTGTTCACTTTCCTATTGCTGAGCAATTGGCATATAGGCAGTAGATCTGAACCTTCTTTCATTTATGACAACATAAGAGGTAATAATACAAAAGTAAATAGAGTCACATTTATGTGAAATAGATGCCAAGAAAAGAAGCCAGCTCTCTCATTTCTTGGGTGAGTGCTCTTGCCCCTAATGTTTTATATAAAAATGGGTACCACTTTTTTCCACTGGCTACATTTCCAAATGAAAATGGTGCTTGCTGCTGTGCTTTGAGCTGATCTGAATGCTGTGGAAAAACCAGGCCTTTCCAGGGACTTCGGCACTGCTCCACCTGGTTTTAGGATCCCAGTGGGGCTTGGACAAGAGTAAGGCACCTAGCTGCTCAGACCTGAGATTCTTCTAGGCTAAAGGTGGAAGGCAAAACTACAGCCATTCAGGAAGAAGCATAGTATGTTTGGATACCTCTAGTTTAGATAGCCATGGAGTAGGAAATATGTAGATTGCAATATTGATTCCAGTCCATCTATGTCCTGTTTAAGTTCATCTTTGAATCTGGCTGCTAAGTCTCTATTCAGATGTAATATGCTTATGAACTATATATGATAGTATTAAATCTGAGATGATTGTCATTTAAATGATACCTAAATGCCCCCATATGACTCAAGACATTGTTTTAAAAATCAACTGGTATTTAACATAATACTTGCCTTTTTCAATCTATGTTAAAATGATGTTGATACTTGCAATTTTTATTTTGCTCTCAGATTACTATTGGTTACGATGGCTTTTGCTGATCATTATTCTGTCTCCTAAAATCCTCTTTCTCCTTGCAATCAGAACTGAAGTAGGATACAAATAAAACATACACTGGCCAGATCAGAATAGCATTGTTCCAGCTTTTCTGGTTCTTTCATTCCTGGAGGGAAGGATAAATATAACTCGTTGCCAACCTCCTTGACTCCTAGCAATTATTATATCATAATAAAGAAAGGTATTCTGAAATAAAGCAGAAATCATGCCCCTTGAAGTTTTCTGTCACTACAAGGGTGGATATGCAAGTTCAGACCTTTTTCACATTCTGTGATCATCATAGCTATTCCACTTCAGAACCTTTAAACATTTGAAAATCAGTGTCCTTTTTTATTTGAGATGAATGTTTTATTTCTTCTTATTACCTAGTTTCCTTGTCCATAGTAATCATGCAGTCATCATAGCATCACATAAAAGTGATCAGACTTTACAAATATAACAGGAATGTGTAGTACAAGTTCCATTGTGAGGAAGGGGTGGGGGTGTGAAGTGGAGGGGCTCTATGGTTTGGCAAACTGGCACAGTTTAAATTCACAATTTTTATATGGCTATTTAACTGCAGTTATTGAACTACTTGATTTATGAGTACAATATTTAATAAAATCTTGTCTTAGATTTGACTACTCATTCACCACAAGGGAGGAAAAAGGCCCCTCATCTTAGATGTGAAAGTTGGGGAAGAGAGGTAGTAGGGGCAGCTAGCTCAGGGGCTGGGGCTGCCATGGCTGCTGAGTGTCTGGGTTGGGGATGGAGGCAGCATGTGCTCTATGCTCCCTGCCCCAAGCCAGAGCTGAAGCTGCATGAAGAAGGTAAATTGTTAGGGGAGGAGGTAAGTGGGGGGACAGGTGGCAGGGGAAGCTGGGATGGGGGCACCTGGGAGGGTGCAGGTGCCGTGGGAGGGGCAGAAATCAAGGGGAGCAGGTGCTAGGGGGACTGGCAGGAGGGGTGAAAGGTGGGGAGGGGGCAGGTGGCAAGAAGGCAAGTAGCAGCAGGCAGGTGGCAGGGGATATAGATACCAAAAGAATAGGCATGGAGTTATCAGACACCACAAGGGCAAGTGGGGAGGGGTCAGGTGGCAAGGGGTGGGTGTTAAGCTACTTGGATCCCCTCCCCCCACCCGTTCACCACCTGACCCCCCTGTTGCTGCTTCCTTACTGCAGTAGTTGGGAGGGGGAGTGGGGGAAAGATGTGTATTTAAAACCAGCCTCTAAAAAATTAGATTATAGAAATGGAAAATTATAACAAATTTATAAATGTTTCCGTGTCTAGAATCTAATTATTGGAGAGTTGTCTTGGATTTAGGTAAATGTTGTACTAAAGGACTGTATGCCAGTGTATTTGTATCAAGTGACTTCTTTCTTGCATATTTACTCTTCCCATCATGTGAAAAGCTTCACTGCTTAGTGGTCATTTGAAGGTGATTTCTTAAATGAAAAATATCATTAATCTTGTCTACAGTGTGCAGTTTGTTTTCAGGGTTTGTTTGTTTTTTTTAAAAAAACCATTTTATTAAGACTGAAGATCAAGATGCAAACAAAGGGAAAAATACCTCTCTACCTGATTTCTTTTAATATCTGGAACTAAATTCACTCCTTTACAGTGATATAACAATAGTGTATCTGAAGTCTTCCCACAAGAAACTCTTAAAGCAGATTCCAGTAGATCTACTGTGACAGAAATGAATGCAGTATGCATTGAACATGGCAAGCAAAAAATTAATACCATACTTCCTGTCATATAATTTTACAGTCTGGAATCATCCAGGACTTTATTACACTATAAGAACACAAAGGACTAAATGCAATGAAGTCATTAGGGCTGTGCAAAACTTCGCCAGCTGTTTTGTTTTGACACTGTTTCAACTCATTTTGAGCTCAAAAGAGCAAAATCGAAATGAAATGGGCTTTGAAACAGCCTTAAAACAAAACAAGGGAAGTTGAAACGTTTCAAAGTTTTGAAATTTTGAGTTTTGAGTTTTGAAGTAGCTAGCCAGGTGGTGGGAGACAGGGGGAGAACCAGAGCTGGGGTGAGTTCCCCTCCCCGATTGCACCCCTTCAGAGGGGAACTCAGCCGGGCTGAGTTTCCTTTCCCAGCCCCATTGCAGCACTGGGGAGGGGAAATCAGCTGGAGTCCGTTCCCTTCCCCAGCCCCGATCCCAGCGCTGGGGAGAGGAACTCAGCCGGGCTCGGTTCCCTTCCCCAGTCTGATCAAAATGTCAAAACAGCAAAACCATTTTGACGGAACAGTGTTTTCAAAATGAAACAAAACACGGTTCTATTGAAACAGATGTCAAAGTGGAGCGCTGCTGTTTCCCACAGTCCTAGAAGGCATGTCTACACATGGCTTCAACTTGTCACCAACTGGCCTTTCCCGTACTCCAGTTACTGCCCATGCCCCACCTATTCACTCCCATTCTCCAAACCTGAAAATATGCCTGTGAATATATTCTAGATTCATTCTTAATGACAGCTTTCCAGCATGTCAGAAAATGGAGGTCTTGGGAATAAGCACAGAAGGACCCTCACACAGCATCTTCATTATTGTACTTCTGGGTATGGAGCAGGTGGCTGGACATTCTTGGAAACAGCCTGGTTGGGACATGCCTGAAGGGAATGAGGTAACACCTAGCTTTTAGGTGCCGAGCACATAAAACCATGTTAAGCACCTAGCCTCTATAAAATGATTTGAAATGAAGTCTTCATAATTTTACAAGGAGGAAGCAACTTTGACCACCTGAGACCCTGCTCCTACCTTTGTTCGAGGTAATTTGCATCATCACAGAGCTCAAAGACACCTTACCAGATAAGAAATGCCTGCCCAGAAGAGCATTCCATCTATTTATTCCCCTGTGAAATATGAAACACCATAACCAGAAGGAAATATGAAGGTATCCTGATTACCACCAAATACCTTTGAGATAAACAGACTATTCCAACTTTTTTTCTGGGCCTAATTTGCATATAAAATGAGCTTTTTCCAAACAAGAGATTTTACCACACCTTCAATTCTCCTATGAAATATGAACTTTAATTTCTACCTGTCATGGAAATTTTTTGAGTATGTGCTGCCAGTACAGAAGAGGTTAAACTGACATGCGCGGTTTGAAGCTGTGAGTGGAAATTTCCAAGGCTCACCCAGTCCTTGCCCCCTGGGTGACCTGCGGAGCTGTCAATCATTGTTGACCTACTTTCCCCACAGACCATGCTCAGATTGTGTCAGCTCCTGACTGAGAGCATGCTCAGTCAGAACCTGACATGAGGTAATCGGACTAGAAATTTCTCTGCGGAGAGCAAGCTGATTGGCTACTAAATTGATATAAAAGTTCTGTGAGCCCCTCCCTCGGGGGGAGATCGCGTGGACTGGAGACAGAGGCTGCTGCTGCAGGGACTGTCTCTCAGTCAGGCTCTTAGGCCTATTGATCTCTTCCCTCACTCGGCTTTCGTGCTGCTTACGGCGATCGTATTGCGATTTTGTATTCTCGGCTTCTGATTTACCTCGGTATTGACTTTCGGCTTACGATTTTGGATCACCCTATGGACTTTGTTTAACCCGGTTCCGGACCATCGACCTCGGCTTTCTTCACCAACTACGACTCTGCTCATCCCTCCAACTGACGTCTCCGCTGCTTCACCTTCTGGCTACTGACCTCGGTTTTCGTATTCGACCACCCGATTTGTCCATTGCTGTGGACTGGCGTCACGCGGTTCATCATCACCGTGTTACAGTTCGTTTTCGTTGTTTGTAATCCCCATTTATGAGCTGTTGACCAGCCCTGGGACTAGGTCTTCGGACTGAACCTCGTGGGCCAACAGACCCCTTTGTTGTCAATTGTTTGTTTGTGTTCCAAACTGTAACTGAAGACCTTTCTGCCTACGCCTGAAGCGTAAGTCAAATCAATTCACCTGTTCTTTCTCAATCCGCTCCGAGTCCCTAACTCCAGACTCTACGCCGCTAATCCCACCTGTCCATATCTAATTGCCACCCCGGCCCACCGTGACCTTGGGGCCCGATCCTTCAGTTTTCCCCGACACTACCCAGGAGAACTTATACAATCTTTTCTCTGATGCCTCATGAAGGGTGTTTGTGCCCCAAAGCTTGCAATTAAAGATTTTAATTTATTTGTTTTTGCAAAATTCTAGTTGATTTAATAAAAAATATCACCTCTACCATGAGCCCTGATTGTTTTAGGCTCTATAAGCAATTCATGGGAGATTTGGGCTTCTAAGAATGAAATCCATAAATGCCAGCATGCCTGGGAAACACTGGATAAAATGGTTATCTTGCATTCTGTAGTTGTCTAGAACTTAAGATGTTATTGTAGGCTACAGAGACACCTCTCTCTACTCAGGATTTACCATTTTGAACTCTCTTTTGGAGTTAATCATCAAAGTCCTTTCATTCTAAAATGAGATTAAGTCATTTCTCTTTTTTGAAACATGACCGGAAGAGAAAAGAAGTGATAGTGCTTTCTCTCTCTCTCCAATTTTATCCAATAGCTTACTATTCAGACCATTCTTTCAAGATGTAGGACATCTGGGTTCAGTTCTCTCATAAGCCTGAGGGGACTCAAACCCACATATCCCTCAAGAGTGTATAACAACCAGACTATAGGGTATTTCTCACTCTCCTGCTTGTTGAAGCTGTTTCACTTTGCACAGACTAAGTAAATATTCAATGTGCCAGAACTAAAATGATCACAATTTTGTGTATTCTAGTCCTTTTGTACAGGTCATTTCATTTGATTTGTATTAAATTCTTCATTTTGTTCCCAAGGATTTCACTTAAATGTCAAAATGAAAAAAAATGGATTTTTGTTTTAATATCCTGGCAGGGCGTTTCTGCCTGGGTAAAGAGAATGGAGAGTAGCCCAGAACGTAACTCATCAATGGAGAGAAGAAGTAACAAGACAAGTCATCCACATGTAAATACTCAGCTCGGGGAAGTAAAGAGGATTCCAGTGACCCCCAATCCAAGCATAAACTAGTCATATTTCAAAGTTCGCGGATTAATTGTTCAACAACATAGTTATAGTTATGTTCATAGACTGGCAATTGTTTTCAGATTTCTTTTTCAAGTTAGCTTCCTAGGTAGTTACTGTATTACACATTTTACTTTGGAGCACAGATTTATACAATCTTTGAGCAAGCATAGAAGCTTATTAAAATTAATTTTTTCCCTAAGGACTTCCTCATTCTGCTTTTTTACACACACTCTGCACAAGAGAAATGGCTCTTTAAAACTCATGCTTTTTGTCATAATAATTGCTTTACACCTCTTGGCAACTTTTCACATCGTGTGTAAAGAACTGGTTCATTAAGGCTCATTAAGAGACATTTTTCTTACAATAAAAATCACAAAAGCATTTGCATATTGTTTTAATGTTAATTATATAATTCCATTTATAGAATAAGGCATGCACTTATGATTGACAATAAAGCACCAAAAAGTCACTTGGTTGGAAAAGGGAAAGAGGATTTTAGAGACAATGATATTGGTATGAGAGCTTCATAGAAAACTGAAACATAATTACCTTAAATAACTGACTAGACCTCATTTTTAGTTAGTAATAATTGGAAAACCTTTTTCATTTCATCAGATGTAAATATGGGGGGAAAAAAGGAAAAGCAGAAGATCTTAAATTACAAAATGTAGGGCTCTAAAACAGACCAGAGAGGAAAGGTGAAGGGATTACTATGAAGGAACTGAGAGTTAAGTGCCACATTCTGTGAAAGAGTAAGCTTTTCTTGCTGTCCAATTTCCGTTCTTTGAGAAAGGGAACTGATTTTGGGGTCAGATTCTATCTACTAAAAAGAGGTGGGCAGCTAGAACTTGGTGTCTGAGGATATCTCTCCACCAGCATACCTCAGACTGACTTCTTCTATTGCTACTATGGAAGCTTATAATAATGTTAGAAAACTTCGAAAATATTTTAATTATTGATTGGGTGCATCTCCACGTGCAGTTAGTTAAAAGCAATAAACTCTGGAACAGTTTGAGCTGGAGTAAACTCCTGGGAGCAGCATCTACATGTGCAGCACCTGGGACAGCAGCAATTTGATCCAGGATAGAGCAGTCTATGACAGAGTCACTCCGGCCCCGTTCTGCCCAGGCTGGGGTGGTAGCATCAGGCAGTGGAGGGGCTGGCTAGGGTACAAGGGTGCCGAAAGTGCAGAGCCATGTAGCTAGGAAGCTGGCAAGAGTCTGGCCCCCAACTGCAAGGGCTGACCAGGCACAACTTGTGCCTACGGTCAACACCTACATGTGTGTTTAATTTCCATTAATTACTCAGCGGTATTAATTAGTTTACTTTGGCCTAATATCATTGCATGTGTAGACAGTGATGCTTTCCTCTGCACCTCATTAATTTACTCTTCAGTAAAGTGCACGTGTTGACACAAACATTATCGTCATGTACCTAAGTCACAATAGTGAGCTCTTTTGTAAAGGAAATGGTTGTATATATGCAGATAGTTAATGATGTGCCAGTAGATGGTGCTCAAAAATATGCAGTGTTGTTCATAATTTTTCTAGTACCTATAAAATTGTGCACTGCAAATGGGTTTCCATATGCAGCTCTTAACATGTGGCTCTTATCACTAAACTCTGTTACCTAGGAAACAGAATATAGTTAGATATTCTATATGAATTTCTCCAGAGTTACTTTTGACAAAAATACTCCAACATATTTGAAACTTTCAGCCCAAGAAATAGAGGAAAAAATATCCCTATCATATCCTCATGACTACCCCACCAAAGAAGACAGTCATGGGATGCTCAAATCAGCAGAATGAATGCTCTTCAGAGAAAAGAAATTGATTGTTAAGGCTGAACATTTCTTTTTCCTCTGAGTGGAGCACATATGCTGTTCCTGTGCTTGTGGAAATTAGCAGTGAAAAAGGCAAGTAGGAAAGATGGGGAATAAGGGTTGCAGAAATTATATGGCTAATTGGGTGATATGACTACAATTGGGGTAGAGAAGTCACGCTCAGACTATGGCCCATGGGCTGGAACTGACCCCAAAGTGACTAGATCTAGCTAATGGCACAGGAGGTCAGCAGCTGGCAACTCAGCCTAATGCATCCCTTTTTCTGTTCTGTGCTGTGCCACTGATTCTGTCTGCAGCAGAAGTTAAGCTCTTCCTCTCTCACTTCCTGCCTGCCCCCAGAGCAATGTGGTGGCCTGTGGTAGAGCTGAGTTACAAGCTCCACTGAACTAGGCTTTTTGTTTGTCAAAGGTTGATTTACACACACCTGCATGGGGAGTTAGATTGTTTTACTGAATAAGCTATAGAATTCCTCCACTGACACTTTAGGAATGAACTTTACACAAGTGTATATATAATTACAAGTGTAGAGGAAATGAACCAAGGGAAAAGAATTGCCTAGCTACCTTGCTAATTCCTCTTGACATTATGATTGATCTAGACAAATATCTTAGATTTCCAACAGATAGTGCAATTCCTTTAGCCTTGCATTCCCATATAATATATGTACAGATTGAAGTAGCAATGTGCTTTACGTGCCTACCAGCCTTGCATCTCACATATAGCTGGCAAGCAGAGCATTGGATTTTTTAAATTACTAAAGCTGAAGTAAGTAAATCATGGAGGTCCTCATAACAGAACATATGCCAGAAGTCATTCTAACCAAAAAAGGAAAGAAACATGGCAGATCTTGTACTTTGGAGTATAACTAACAAAAGTTGTCTTGGCTGTGAACTTTTCAAAGCCAGGTACTAAAATAAGTTATGATAATGTACCACATTGCATCACAGTGGACAAGGTCAGTAATTCTGAAGCCAGTTGGATTGTTCTGCCAGCTTTTAAGAAGCTAATCTTGATGATCCCTAAGTAAACGGCTAATAAACTAAAGGTTATAAATAGAGGAAAGGTAAGAACTTGTAAGGTGAAATCAGTGGAATTTGAATTGCTCAATGGATGATGATTTTTAATTACTCAGTGGAGGATTTCCATTTATGTTTACTGTTCCTTTTTCTAACTGTTTCTGAGGAGCAATGGGAGAGTTAAAGATTAATCTTGATTTGACATACTGTTCAAGACCTAAGTAAATGCCAAAACAAAAAACATGAGATAAAGGTGAAGTTGAGTGCCCATATAAAAATGTATGTTTAAAAACCTGCACAAGAACTTAGTTTATTATGAACAGTTATCAAATAAAAAGCCAGAAAATTTAGAGTTAAATGTAAGTGTTTTCACTGTGACACTTAGAATACGTCAGAGAAATTTTGACTATATTAGCCATCCTTGGAAAGTTTCATCTTACCAAGGATAACAAACAAGTTTAAATTGCTCTTTAGCTGTGCAATCTCTTGCTTTATTGATGGTCATAAACAGTATGCAGGATAAAAACTTTCTTTGCCAGTTCTTTTTTCAGACAATTAATTAGGCCATTTTCCCCATCTCCACGGTACTGAACCAATTTTGTGATCAGGCCTCCTGGTTTCATGTAGCCAACAACCATTTAATGTCATTAGGCACAAAACCAGCTTGTCTCCATATGCAAATTTCCCCTACCTAGTTAAAAAATTATTTCACTTAAATGAAGCAACAGAGCATTACTATGTTTCTGAGCTCCTACACTAACAGGGATCTATCCATAAAAAGAGTTATAAAAGTATCCTCTGTAGAGTGCTATCTTGATAGAAAGGAGACTGTGTTACAACTGGGGCGGGGGGAGGGATGGTAAAAGAAATCTAGGCAATTTAACTTTCAGTAGTGAAATACCTGGTTTTTTTGTAAGAAGACAAGCTAAAATTTGTATTTTCTTGACTTTTTCATGACTGAGGGATTTTGCTAACTACAGTGTGCTTGGAAGGATGTTTAAGCTTAAATTGTATCATATGCTTTCAGTTTGAACTTCACTTTAACAAAGTTTTGGCCTGGGATTATACATACACAAATGGGTTCAGTCAGCTCCAAGGCATTTGACTGCCCTAAATCCTTCAGCACTGATCTCTGAAGCAAAAGATGGTGGTATGCTGTTTTTAAACTGTTCACTGTTGGCAGAACCAGAAAACTAACTTTCTTTCACTGCACTGTATACAACCTGAGCTTAATTATCAAACTACTACCTTCTGATTGGCTGTGGAGCATTATAAATGAGCAAATATATCAAGGTTTGTCCCACTGCTCAGGAGTAACTGCCACAGTCACTTGGCAGCCTAAACTGTCAGCTCCATCTTCTTCCTGCATAAAAATAAACATTTTCCCCACAATAAAGTATTTTTATAAAAGCAATAAAACAACTCAAGGGAGCATTGTTATCATGAGCTAATCACCCCCTTAGGGAATTAGAGGCACTTAGCTGCATCTAGTGCTTCAACACCTGAGGGGCTGTGATTATTTCATGATAACCAACAAGGCATGACAGACTGGGAGGTTAATTAGATAATATTCAAACTTGGTAATATTGAGTTTGAAGATTTCTTTTGAAGTTGTACAGGCAAAGTGCTGCTTATAAAACAGCAGTGGGATATCAGCATAGAAAGGATAATTAGCATTTTCTACAAATGATCCAAGGTTTTGAATAGTTAAAGGAAAAAATAATAAAGTCAAAGTACTAAACCCTGAGGCACTCCTTTAACAATGAGTAATTCTGATGAGTTCACTCCATGAAATCTTTGGGAGAAATTGTCTCAAATTATATAATGTCATTTAGTTGCTAACCCATAAATGGTTGAGGCACTTCAGTCAGTCTCATAATACTTAACAGTCCATTGTCTTAAAAGATTTTAGTAGCATAGTAAACATAGCATCATTAATAAATAATCATCCCAATTATGTTTATACCCATTAATTTGCCATTGTATTTCAAGATGATGACAATTATGGGGGCTGCCAATATATTTTTTAAATGCTTATTATTTCTGTAGCACAATATTTTTGTGGACAATGATAATAGAATTCCATAGTGATTTGCATTCTTATTTGCATGAGGAAGAGCAGCTAATGTTTTAAGGGAAAAGTATTTTCCTGACTCCCAATTTAAATAAAAAACTAGATCTTTGACTTGGTTAGGTACTGAAGTAAAAACTGAATTGTTTTTGTTGTCAACAAGCTCTAATTTGCACAGCCTTCTGCTGAAATGAGCTTGCATTCAGATACAAGGATCAAGCATTCACTTAAAGGAGAATTGCGAGATGCTATTTCTCCCAAGTTGTATGAATTTTAAAGAATGCATTATTACAGTAACATGAATAGTAAAACGAATAGAGCTGGATGAAAACTGTTCTGCTGGAAAATTTTCTACTAAAAATTCTAATTCCACCAAAACTTTTGATAGAAATCTAGCCCCGTGACTTCCTGATAACCCTCCACTGATCCAACCAGACTGAAAGACTACCCAGTTCCATAGACAGGCTGTCCTATTTACTAGCTCTCCAGCTATTCACCTGCTGGGCTGCCTGCCAAGTCCTCTGGACTTTCCACTTCTGGGCTGTTGAGTTTTGTGGGAATTTTGGATCCCGGGTTGCCATGTCTGCTGGCTTGGGTCTCAGCTGCATGGCTCCTTAAACTTTTTTTTTAAAAACAAATATATTTTTATTCTTTGGAAATTTAAGTTTTTGAAAATTCCCTTTCCAAGAATGGATAAACTATAGAATAGGACAAAAAAAGGTTACAGGGATACTTGCACACCAAATATAAGTGTTTGCAGGGGCAGAGCCTAATTTTAGACATGATCCAGCAAGTGGTCACAAATAATAAAGTACTAAAAAGGTCAATGGAAGGTAAAAATACTATGAAAGTAATTGAAAAAGTTCTTTAGTAATATCCATGCTAATCATTTCGCCCATACTAAGTTATTCAGATGACTTTCAGTACCACTCCTTCATCTTTCCCCTTCCTGTCTTTCACAAACAGTGTCTCTCTGTGCTGTATCTGTATTGATCTAGGCTGTCGATAAGGCAAGGTGTATTTAGGGAATGTATTCAAATATGTAAAATTCTTGAGATCCTGTGCTCCTTATGATATGCTTTCAAATGCCCCAAAGGTGTTTGGAGAGTGTAATAATAGGCATTAGGGGTGTGCACAGTGGGCCATATTCAATGTGGATTCGGATTCAGTCTGATTCGGGGGAAAGTGATTTGTTGATTTGGGTCACTGTCCCAATTCAATTAGGCCGAATCCAAATCTGAAGATTTGATTCTGATTCAGACAGTCAGTGATTCAGCTATAGACACAGCTTTGAATTTTTTTTCTACATACCCTGAGGTACCAGGCATGACTCGTGAACGCTGAGATGTGGGATGCATTGAGCATCCCACAGGAGCATGCCGGGGGGCCTGCGTGCTCAGTGGCAGACCCAGAAGTGGACCGGAAGTACTTCTGGTTCACTTCTGGGTCTGCTGCTGAGTGTGTGGGGGGTGGTCCCCTGTGCCCCAGCTTGACTATTGGCCAAGGAGGGACCCTGGTGGCACTGGTTGCCGAGTCGGGGGGTGGAGGAGGGTCCCCTGCACACTCCCCAGTGCACCCGGAAGTGGACCAGAAGTGCTTCTGGTCCACTTCTGGGTCCACTATCAAGTGTACTGTGGACCCCCACCGCACTTCCACTGGATGCTCCATCCTCCCCACCATCTCAGCATTCATGAGCTGCCTGGTACCTTGAGGTACGTAGAAAAAACATATAAAGCTGTGTCTATGTCTGAATCGTTGAATCTCTCTGAATCTCTCCAAATAGATTTGGAGGGTTGTGATTCAATTTGGAGAGATTAAAGGATCTCCTGATTTGATTTGGATTCGGAGATTTGGGCATCGAATCTCTGCTGAATTGGATCAGTGACTGAAGCTTCTCACAGCCCTAATTGGCATGTGTATCCCATTATGTGAAAACACTTAAAACATAAGAGCATTTTTGTTTTAAAGAAGCAATAAATGCTCATCCTACCGCATATGAGCCAGTGGCATATGAGCCAGTGGCTCTTTGAGTGAAAAGGAAGGCTTTAACTGGAGTATGTTTTTTAAACCTGTCATTAAGATTTTTTTTTTAAGTATAAAGCTTAAGAAAATGCCCACCATTGTAACTATATTGACTTAGGGTATGAACACATGTGGATTTGGGCTAAGTGCAGACATTCAGGGAGGTTAGGGGTAGGTTAGATTAGGTTAAAAATGGCTGCCCAATCTTAATTCACCCAGGTGTAGACCTTACACTTAGCCCCTGTGTTAGTGATCAGAAATCAATCTAAACTCATAACAATACAGAAGTTCTGCACATACAGATGGGTGTAAAAATGGCAGAACCTAATCTAAGATAGACCTGGATTGGTATACACTCAAATTTAATCAACCTAGGTTAAACTGTTGAATGGAACTACTGTACAGTTACCTGCACAGCCTCAGGGCTGGAAAAACCTAATCACTGGCCCTAACCTCAGGGCTGCACTTTTCCTATCCAGCTCCTGGCAACAAGGTATTTTTAGACCCCTGACCCTTTGTCCCATGGACCATCCAGCCCCACACCTTGTCCTCCCATCCTACAAGCTGTTCCAAATGCCTCATCCTATTGCTCCTGTGGATGCCACCTGCACCTCCATTGCTCCTGTCAATGCCACCTGCCTCCCCATCCCTCCAATCATGCCTGCAGATCTCACCTACCTCCCATCCCCCCACAGACTCTTGAACCCCTCCAGCCTGATTTCCCCCCACATTCCCCAAAGCCCTTCCACTAACCCCCCCATTCTGCCTTACCTTAGACCAGGTGGCCATTTCTAATGTGATCTAGCCTCCTCCTAAGCCTCCCCCCACCACACCAAATGTCTGCACTGAGTCTTGGAGCCATTTCTAAAGTGGAATGCTTCAAAAAAGGGCAGCAGCTATTACATTTTAATTGTTATCTGTGGACAAGCCAAGAATGATACACATATAGCAAAACCACTCCAACCTTAATAGGATGACACTTACTGAAGCCCAGGCAAAAGCTAATTTAATGGTGCAATGGCATCTGATCACTAATCCCACACATGCATGGCTGGAGGCATAATTTTGAGATCTAGGATCAGACCCCAATTTTGCCATTACTATTTGCTGGCATCCCCACAAGAGGTTCTAGGTGCAGGGTTTTAAGTCCCTGCAGTAGCTTTTTGTCTTCCCCAGCATCTGGCAGGTACAAGCAGGCAGCTGATTCTCAGTTCCAGAGCCATTCCAGACTGGTGAAATTTCAGCCCCAGATCAACAGTCAGCTGATTGTCAGCCCAAGCCACATGTTACATTTAATGTACCATACAAACCAGCCATAAAAATGTTTTATATTATATATGAAACACGTTTATGTCTCATTTTCCATTTTACAGTTCCATAAATCTGCTGAACATGTAGTACCCTGCCCATTTATACTGTGATTAACATATTAAAAGTAACATATAGATGGGGGCCTGAAATAAGCCGTACTGGTATAAAAACCCACTTTGTATCAGACCAGACCCTTTGCATTTCAAATTTTTACTAGTTTGAATAATTAGCTATACTGAGGCATGATTTCTTAATATAGACATCATGATGGTTGATAAAAGTGAAGAGGGAAAAGAGAGTTAAAGTTTGTCAAAGTTTATATAATTGCTTTTTTACTTTGGTCTGAAGTTTATAATATCAACTGTATAATGTCATCCATTTCTGTTGGAAAATTGAATCAGAGGCTATTATGGACTCAAATATCTGTACAAGGTGGTACTATGCTATCATCTATGTGCTGATAGAGGGCAAGAGTCAACTGCCCTTACTTATATTAAAGGTTATCTTACTCCATGAGTACAGATTCACAGTTTAGGGCCGGAAGGGACCTTGTGAGATCATTGGTCCAGCCCCCCTGCTCTGGGCAGGAAAGACTTCTGGGTTCAAATAACCCCAGCAAGGTGTGCATCCAGTCTCCTTTTGAAGATCTTCAGGGTAGGTGCCTGCACCACTCCTGCTGGGAGTCTATTCCAGAGTCTGGTCACATGAACCGTGAAGAAGTTTTTCCTTATATCCAGTGTAAAACCACCTTCTAGGAGTTTATGACCGTTGCTCCTGGTTTTCCCCTGAGGTGCTTTGGTGAATAGTTGTTTACCTAGCCCCTTTGATATATTTGTAAGCTGCCACCAAGTCTCCCAGTAGTCTTCTCTTTTCTAGGCTGAACAGTCCCATATCTGTCAGCCTTTCCTTGTATGCCTTGCTCTTCAGGCCTCTAATCATACGAGTGGCTCTTCTCTGGACTCGCTCAAGCTTCTCCACATCCTTCTTGAAGTTTGGCACCCAGAACTGGATGCAGTACTCCAGCTGCGGCCTCACCAGTGCTGAGTAGAGTGGGAGAATAACTTCCTTAGTCTTGCTTGAGATGCATCGGTTGATGCATGCCAGCATATTGTTTGCTCTGCTAACTGTAGCATCACACTGGTGGCTCATATTCATTTCATGGTCAATTATGACCTCCAGGTCCCTTTCAGGCATGGTGCTAGCTAGCATAGCACCACCAAGCCTATAAGTTTTTTGTGGATTTTTCCTCCCCAGATGGAGCACTTTACACTTCTCAGTGTTGAACAGCATCTGGTCCTGGTCCACCAATCTAACTAATCTGTCTAGGTCTGCCTGGATCGTCAGACTACCCGGATGCATGGTTGCACTTCCCCAGAGCTTAGTCTCATTGGTGAACTTTGCCAGTGTGCTTTTTACCCCAACATCTAGATCACTGATGAAGATGTTGAAAAGCACTGGTCCAAGTATCAAACCCTGGGGGACCCCACTGGCTACCTTCTGCCAGGTCAACACAGATCCATCCTTGCAGAGAGTGTGAGCTGGTGGACACCAGTGTGTGTACTCCTTACAAAGCCTTCCCATTTTGCACGTTAGGACATGCAACCTAGGGTCTTACAATCTTGACCTTATAGGATCATAGGAAAGTAGAGCTGGAAGAGACTTCACCTAGTCAAGCCTCCTGCTCAAGGCAGAATCACCCTTGACTAAACAGTCTAACCTGCTCTTGAAAAGTTCCAAGAATGGAGATTCCAGTCTCTCTAGGTAGCCTGTTCCAGTGTTTGATCAGTCTCATAGTCAGAAAGTTCTTCCTAATCTCCTACCTAAATTTCCTTTGTTGCATTTGAGGCCACTTCTCCTAGTCCTATCCCCTATGGTCTATCTCAGGGGTTGGCAACCTAGATTCTGTGGGCCAGATCCAGCCCACAGACATGGGACTTCAGCAACATATGGTGGCAAGGGGTTTCTGCTCTTTCCCCATGCTACCACTGGACAAGCATCTGTCTTCCTGCCTCTGACCAGGGGTGTCTCATTCTGGCCTGCAGCTGGAAAAGGTTGCTTATCCCTGATACCTCCGTGCTCTCTATAATCACCCTTCAGATACTTGAAAATCAAAAATGAAACTTTAAATATCTGTTGATTCAACAACAAAACAGAAAAATAATGATTATTTTCTAAATCTAGTTTTGTCTTCTTATAAAAAGCAGTCCAGTAGAAAACCAGACCTATTGTGATGAATTCCATCAGGAATGCCTCTGGGACTTTGTGTGAATCCATTAGCAGTATAAAGAAAATTGACTGAAAATAGTGACAGGAATATGGACCTAAAAATTATGCTTACATGACTTCTCCTACTAAAATCATAGAACTTTATCTGAGTGAAATTACTCACATGTGCATGTGTTTTTAGAGTGGTCTCATATAGCAATTTAATCTGATTTTAGAAAAGAGATCTAAACTCATCCTCTGTTGTTGATTTGTTTTTATAGCCAGATTTCTCCTTATTTACTAATTTTATATTAATTATGCTATTTACCAATCTTTCTAGGTAGCAGTTTTCAGAGATTTTTACAGGGGAGACCACAAGACAGCAGATTGTCTTGCAATCTGCCTTTCCTCCTGTTTGACATTTAATGGGCAAGCTTCCTTCCCATTAGTTGTTGCACAACATCCCTGTGGCAACTACAGCAATGGCTCACATGGAAAAGTAATATCAGGAAAGTATTTAATGTATTTGCAGCTGTCTCTAGTGTGACTCCAGCCTGTAGAGACAAGCTGGGAAGATCAATCGGTTATCTGAGAAACGCCATGGGTCCATAGTCCACGGTTAAATTTTATCTATGTGTTTATGTAGCTTATAAAGTAAATGAATGTGAAAAAGAAACTCCCTCAAAGAGAATGCAATGTTTGATCTAGTCTACAATGTAAGGGGGACCCAAATAGCTTGTATTCTTTCTAAGAAAAAACATTGTCCTTTATATCTACTAGTACCTCACTCTCTGAATCTCAACCTCCTTCCCCACAAAAAATCTTAACTTCAATATGATTATCTTTTTAAAGTTAATTTTTTTTGCTGAACTTTTACCTAAAATCCCATCCAACCATTTTAATTTTCAGGAAAGCTTCATTAACTTTTCATATGATCATTTATTCTTAAGGAATTTTGTATTTCCTGGTTTGGGCTTGCCAAGGTAACTGGACTTTCTGAAATACCAGATATGGCTCAGGAAGAGGGAGAAAAAATCTGTTATAAAATTTACTATTCCAATAACAAAGCAGTATGTAACACATGGAAAAGCAGGGAAGTTTATAGGAGAAATAAAAAAAAGTATACAACTGAAAAGATATGTGTGAGAAAAATCTGTATCCAGTAGAGTTATAGAGAACAAGAAGGAATTCTTCAGTTATATCAGAAACACATGATAAGCCTGATATTAGAGAAAGATGGTGATATTTTTCATTCATGATGTTGAGAACATGGAACTAGTAAGTAAAATTTTTAATTATTTATCTGTAAGAAATAGGGAGGTATATCTTATTGTAAAAATCAAATACAAGATATTCCATCAACTATTAGAAAAAAATATTAAACAACCATCAAGTGTTTGTCATTCTGCAGGACCAGATATGTTGCACCCATGAGTATTAAAAGATTTGGCTAAGGAGCTAACTTTTGAAAAAAAGAAGCTATTGAGGGTATGTCAGTATACCCGTGTTAATGCAGTATTCCCTTCAGACAAATGATCCATGTTGAGAAATGGAATATATTAGCCCTGGTGGAGCACACGACAATGTGGATAATATAATTCCTTCAGCAGCCAACACAGTTCTTTTAGGCCTGGATTGTGCTATGTGGACATATTCTAAATCATGAAACATAAGGAAGTTGCACAATAATCTGTAGCTGCCCAGACTGTTTGTCCCGGGGGAGCAAGCCGAGAAAGGTTAACCTTTCTGCCCAGCTGTGACTGCTGCAGCTCTCTGAGTGGGCTCAGCCCTCAGAAAAGCAACAGTCCAGCAGCAGTGGCAGGTTAACTCTTCCCTGCCTGTTACCCTGGGACAGATGGCCGGGAAATTACAAGTAGGCGGGGGCAGGGAGGAACCAAGGGAACCCAGAGGGGCAAGGTCAGTGTGAGGAGTTCAGAATGGGAGGGGGGTGGTGGGGCGGGGGGCAGATTCTTACCTTTCTGTCTTCCAGGCCCCTGCTGGCCTGAAGTCTGACTGCCCCAAACTCCAACTTGCACTAACACTGATCAACATTTGTGTAGCTCACAGTGTAAGGTGTAACAAGGCCCTCATGTTCAATCAATATTTTTAAAGGGATTACCAGATGGTCCAGATAACTTTGGACCAGTAGACATGACAGTGAGCTTAGACAAAACTGAAAAACAAGGTCATCATTGTTTTTATGAAATCAAAAGTTTGATTGATCCACTGACATAATATACTTCTGTCCAAATATTTGACTTACTACTATATGGTGCCATGATGGGAAAAAATAGTACCATACAAAATCTGTGCAGTCCATATTAAATGGCTTAACCTGCTTAACTGAAGAACTGTAAAAAGAAATTATAAACAGGGAACTGTCCTCCAGTAACAGTGCCTTTAATGAGATGCTCACTAGTTTTTACAACTGTAAGTCTGGATAGGCCAGCAGATGAGGGTCACTGTGCCATTGCAGGAAAGGTATTGGGGTGGGGGGAGTAGGTAAAGCATAATAACAACCCTTCCCCTCCCAGGTCACCTAGGGATTCTCTATTTGTATGCTTGGAAGGTAGCTCCAGTTTGAAAGAAAGTATAAAATAGTTACTTGTAAAATTAACAGATGACACAAAATAGAGGAGAAGTTAACAGAAATAGGAGCAAGATTTCTACTCCTTTGAGCAGCCCACATTTTTAACAGAGCAAAATGCACACTTACATGATTTTGAAAAAACCTGGGTGTTGTAGGAGAAAAACAAACAAACATGAGCATCCAAAACACTGTTGTAGCTAAGAGAGATAGCATGATACTGTGATAAACAAGTAGGGAAATATGAAGTAGATGTGGAGAGGCAGCGTTGTCTCCACCTAAGGAATTAGCGAGACTGTTACTCAAATATAGTGCCCGATGCTGATAACCATGCTTCAGAAGAGATACTAAAAAATTGGAAAATAGCTACAGGAATGATCTGAGGTTTGGAAAACATACCTTATGGTGAGAGATTAAATGAACTGTGTATTTTAGCCAAGAGGAGGTTAAGAGGTGATTTGATCATGATCAACAAGTACATAATGGAGAAGAAATTTCTGATAGCAGATGGCTCTTGAATCCAACAGAACAAGGCATAATGAATGTGCTGTTTTGAAGCAGAAACTAGGCAAATGCCATTCCTTGTGAGGTTCCTGGGCCTGTATTGTCCAGGAGATCAAAACTCAGATGATTATATTTGTCCCTCCAGCTTTAAAACTATGAATCTATGGTATACCCCGTTGAACAATTTAGAATGACTTTGAGATACTCCAACTTTTATGTTTTGTTCATATTGACTCTCTCAGTCATTTGAGATTGTGCTTGTCTTTGAGAAGCATACTCTAAGTTACTAGCCAGTGTTAATTGGAACAAAGTGAAGTTTTGCACCACCATGATTTATTGGCGCTAGACAGTAAGGGTGTGAACAGGCATTCATAGTTTCATAGTTTCTAGGGTCAGAAGGGACCTGAGCAGATCATCTAGTCCGACCCCCTGCCAAGGCAGGAAAGAGTACTGGGGTCAAATGACCCCAGCAAGATGTTCATCTAACCTCCTTTTAAACACCCCCAGGGTAGGGGCCTGCACCACTTCTCTTGGAAGTTGGTTCCAGACCCTAGCCGCCCTGACAGTGAAGTAGCCTCTTGATATCTAACCTAAACCTACCCTCTGCCAGCTTGTGACCGTTATTCCTGGTCACTCCTGGCGGTGCTCGGGGGAACAGTGACTCCCCCAATGCCTGCTGATCCCCCCTGACTAGTTTATAACAGGCCAGAAGATCCCCCCTCAGCCTTCTGTTTTGGAGACTGAACAGGTTCAGGTCCCGTAGCCTCTCCTCATAGGGCCTGCCCTGCCGCCCCCGACCATGCGAGTGGCCCTCCTCTGGACCCTCTCCATGCTGTCCACATCCCTCTTGAAGTGTGGCACCCAGAACTGGACGCAGTACTCCAGCTGCAGCCTGATCAGTGCCGCATAGAGGGGGAGGATCACCTCCTTGGACCTGCTTGAGATGCATCTGTGGATGCATGGCAAGGTACGGTAGGCCTTCCTGACTGCCTCCCCACACTGCCGGCCCATGTTCATCTTGGAATCAATGATAACCCCCAGATCCTTTTCCGCCTCCATGCTGACAAGAGGGGGGTTCCCTAACCTGTAGGTATGGTGCCCAGTTCATAGGACCCAGTTCAGATTTAGGTGGCTTAGTTTAAGCCACCTGGTCCTGAGTTTGGATTGCTGCTTGCAGGCATTTGCCACTTGCCAGGAGGTGGCATGCATGGAAAGGTAGCCAGAGATAAGTTGGATGGGTAGCTGGCGGGTCTGTGGGGTGCTGCCTGGTCTAGTGGTGGGCTATTTGGGGGGTAAAAAATAGCCCAGTTACGGGGGTAAAAACAGGACAGTCCTGAGGCTGCTGTGGAGTGTGGCTGGGCTTTCTGGGGTTGTGCTGTGAACATATGCAAGTGCTAGGTCAGGTTAACCCCATGTCATTTGACAAGAACTAACTTTAGATCAAATGCACCATTGCTAGGGTGACCCAAGTCCTGCGAACACTTGCAGATCTTCATATTTAAATCACCATAACCTTGGTTGGGGTCACTGAAACGTAACACTTGTATGTACCCTACGACTGGCATATATATGGTCTGGGATGCATTAAGGATAGATGTATCCAAATTTGGACCATGCTTACTTTCATACTCATGAGCCTCTGCTTTGTTCTGTGGATGTCTGATTCACTAAAACCTTAGAAAAAATATTGTTCCTATGAAGGGCATTTCCAGCATATTTGCATTTGCATAAAATGCATTTTCCCCAAAAAAGTCTTGCTTAGAGACTGCAACCTCTTACTCATGAGTTAAGAATTGTCATTGCAAATTTATTAACATGTTGTTGTGCTCATTTCTGATTTTGCAATAAGACTCGTAACCCACAAAACAAGTTTAGAAAGCCTGAGCCTTGCTTGCTTGAGCAGCTCTTATTTGTATGATCAAGGGTTTGCAACTTCTTTCCCAGAGCCAAGAGTAAAAAAAGACAACAGCTTTTCGTAAAGACAATATAATCCAATAAAAACCGTCCCAGACTGCGAGAAGAGCTGAGTACAGATGAGGAGATGGGTGTGCTTTTAGACTTCCACAGGTACACATCACAGTATTTTTCCTGTGTACTATGAAGCCAAGGTACTGGTTTCTCCTTCATAAGGACTAGAAACTAAAATTTTACAGCTGATATTTTGAATAATGAATCAAACAAGGCAGGTCAAAGCCGTCAACTTCCCATGAAATGTATCCAGTCAGAAATAGAACAATAGCCGATAGCCCAACAACCATATATATGAACCAAAACCTGGTGTAATTTGATTCTATTAGTAAAAAATACAACCTTTAATACCACTATGGTCCTGATATATCAGAGACAGAATTCCATGCATGCCAAAAACATCTTACAGCTAATATCTGGGGTCCATCTCCTTCATGATCAATTAGGCCACATACAGTCATGCAGACATATACAGTTTGTGGTGCCACAAAATGCAAGCCAGGCATGTTAAAATGTGATCCACCCTGCAAATTTGCAGTGCAGGGGCAAAATTTGCTACTGGAAATCCCAATAGGAAGAAAAAAGCACCAAAAATTAAAAAGTGGCATAGTGAATGCTCCAGGAGTGTGTGCCAGCAGGCATGGGGATCTAGTCTTCCCAGGAAATGTTTTGGCTGCTGGCCAGAGCATCTTACCTCCTCTAGTTTTCCCCCAGCTCCTCCAGCACACTGGGAGCCAAGAAGAGTGGAGAAATGTCTGTTTCCCCAAAATGGGGCATTTTGCCCCACACCAACCCCATGTGCAGGGGCATGCACAGTAACAAAAAGCAGGGGCACAGATTTGTCCCACTGCTATTTTTGCTGCAGCAAACGCATGACGCCACACACGTGCACTCATCTGGACACACCCCTAAAGGTCTTTCAAGATGTTAAAAAAGATGAAGCAAAGTTGAAAGAAGTCCAAATACAGCTATAGGAATTTCTGGAAAACCAGAAGTTTCTTGATGGTTGGATCAGAGGGAAGTGTAACATCAAAGGAAAAAAATGCAACATCCTTGACAAAAAGTTTGGATGTCTGAAGTTTTACTCTGTGTATATGTTTTATTTATCTTTTAACCACTAGATGGCACCTTGTATTTGGCAACCATATCCCTTGTTAGGCTTGTTTTCTTGAGTTTATAATAATACCATTGGGTGAGTTCTGACCAGCTGAAAATTAATCCCAACTCAGAACTGTTTGGTTTCTACAGTCAAAGGACTTTGTTTATCAGTAGTTATATTTATCCCATATATAATTGTAGTAGTCCAGCCATTATTGTATACTCTAACTGCTATTGCTCCTATAATTCTTCAGAAATAGAACTTAGGAATTTAGATATCTTAATGCTTATTATCCTATTTTTATCAGAGGCATGTTTTTTTTTCTTTTAAACCAAGACTTCATTCCTAGAAATATGGTTAGCAAATGAGTAGATCTTGGTATTCAGGATAATACAAAGTGCAGTTCTAAGATTGAAGTTCTGGTGGAGAAGATCAAAATAAGGGAATGATAATTATCTTAACAATGTACACTTACAAGGTTTTGTCAATGTATTTTCTTGTGAAAAGGCTTAATTTGAAGGAAAATATATATATATTGTTAAGGGAATGATAGTCAAGGTGAAATTTGAATTCTGACATTTTATAACTTTCACTTTGTTTCCACCCACCCATTCAAAATGTAATAAAAATTAACCCAATTTTTTATCTTTTCATTTACCACCCCCCCTGTAATTTCACCACCACAATCGTGATCCAATACTACTCACTGCAACTTACACCCAGAATCTGTTTTTGGTTTGTTTGGGGGGGGGTTTGGCTGGTTTTGGCAGGGGTTGGGGGGATTGTTACTGTTGTTGGTTTTACTTGTGTCAAAGTATACTATTTTTTCCTGATAAATGATTATATGAATATAGCATTGCACTGATTTTTCTTTCTGTATCTGTCAAAGCAGCGTGGATTGAAATCAACTCCACCAAAGTCAGCAGAGTTACATTGGAATAAAAGCAGCAAGCATCTTAGCAATGCAGGTTTCTTGAATGCAGTAGGTCATAGTGTAGGAACTTACTTGTACCCTAGCTTTGGCAACAACAGCAACTCATATAAACCTAATAATACCACTGAGGAGTTCATGTTAGGTTAAAACCTTGCAAGGTAGTTGTTAGTGGGGATAATAGAAACAGAATCCATTTTTTGTACTTATTTTTCCAAACAGCACTAAATATTGGAGCCTATTGAAGCCCATCACAGTATACCCCTTAATTTGAGGACATTAGACATAATAAAGATAATCATACTTTCAATTTTTTAAGGGGCACTACCTTCTAGCACTTTATATTGCAATAGTAACTTTGAAAATTAAGAGGCAAGGATTTCTTAGGGCGATATCTTTATTGGACCAACTGTGTATTTGGGAAAGACTTAGACAAGCTTTCCAATGCAAGACATTTTCCATCAGTCCCTGGGAGAATGTAAATCATTGTATGTCATTTATAGTTCCTATCTGAGCTGTCTAGGGCAGCTTTCAGCTTTGAAGATTTTGAGGATGTCCAGGCATTACAGTGACAAAGACCATGTAATGAGCTAGATCAGGGGCGGGCAATTATTTCAGATGGAGGGCCGCTTACCCAGTTTTGGCAGGCTGTTGAGGGCTGCATGGATAGCCCTGCCCCTTGACAGGTACTCCACCTCCTGGTCACCATCTTAGGACCAATGTCCCAATATCTTGGGACCAGTGTCCCAGGGCCAGCACCAGCAGGGCCCAAAGTGGGGCACAAGCTGGCAGGGGTCTGTGGAGCAGGGCTGGGCTGCACCAGCAGGGAGAGGGGGGAGCTGGCCCAGCTCCATAGAGCCCTTGCCGGCTGGGACCCTGCACTCCTGCCACCCTGCTGTAGGCCCCGTCAGCACTGGCCCTGGGACACTGGTGTGGGCCCCATGCTCCCGCTGGCTCCCCACCCACTCACTCCCAGTGTCCCCCAGCCCTGCAGTACACGTGGGGGGAGCGCACAGCTCTGACCCCCTGCTCACACACGGGCTGTAAGTGGCTGCAGTGCGGGGCGCCAGTCATGGGGTGAGCGAAGGGCTGCTTCTCTCCCCTGCCATGCTTTGCACCAGCTTGTAACCTGGCCCTGCTGCCAGCCTGGGCCCCAAGGTGGCTCCAGGCTCAACTGTCAGGACTGCGGCCCCCCTGCATGCCACGCTGGGCAGTGTTGGCTTCTGCTACCTGCCTGGAGCTCATGCATTGGGCAGCCCAGAGGTGGCAGTGGCAAACACTGCCCAGTTTGGCAAGCAGGGGGGCCGCAGCTGCTGTTGCCATGCACAGCCCCGACAGGCAAGGCCAGAGCTAGCACGGGACCCAGGCTGGCTGTGGGAGGCAAGTTACAAGGTGGTACAGAGAGTGTGTGGGGGGGGGGGGAAGTGGCCTCTCACCCATCCCGTGGCCAGTGTCCCATGCTACAGCCACTCGCAGCCTGCCTGGGGCTGCCTGTGCCTGCTCAGGATAGCCCCATTTAGGCTGAAATGGCTGCAGCAGGGAGCGCCAGCCATGGGGCGGAGGAGAGGCTGCTTTCCTCCATTCTGGGAAGGAGAAGAGAAGGATCCTGGGGAAAAGCTGAGCATGGGGGGGAGGGGGAGTCAGCCCCTCCCCCGCCCCATGGCCAGCACTCCCTGCTGCAGCCACTCACAGCCCACACGGGGCTGTCTGGAGCAGGCACAGGCAGCCTCAGGCGAGCTCCGAGTGGCTGCAATGTGGGGTGCCGGCCATGGGGTGGGTGAGGGGCTGCTTTTCCCCCCATGAGCTCAACTTTTCCCCAGGCTCCTTCCCTGCCCAGTGTCTTCCCCTTCCCCTCCCCCACCCTTTCCCCCTTGGCTGTGGTGGGGCAGCCACTGGTCCCAGGCCAGAACCCCTGATGGGGCTTCCAGCTGGGGGGGGGGTCGGGGGGGCCCTACTGTTGTGGGAGCCTGCCGGGCTTCCCCTGGGTCCTGCTGCCTTTAGTTCCTGGCATTTCTGACAGGAATCAAGAGCAGATAAATATTAATTCTCTAATTTTTTTAGGGGCCCCACAGGCCAGATAGAATGGTCTCATGGGCTGGATCCTGCCCGCGAGTCATTTTTGCCCACCACTGAGCGAGATAAAAAGCATAGCAGGGCAGCATACTTTATTGGACTAAGAATGAAGTGTGAAAGCAGGACACTTCTGGTGTAATCCCACATCTGATTCTGAGTTCATGACATAAATTGATTCAAATTTGTATTGTTGTTGTGGTTAATATCTTTTACAAAAGCACTAGGGAACAAAAAATGATAAACCACATTGAATTAGATGCTCTACGAACGTGGACTAGTAGACAGGTTCCTCTTTGCCATCTGTCATCTGTGCATAATGCCCATTTCATATAAGTATTGATTAATTAATTAATATTTGTAAAGAGCAATGCAAATTGTTGCTGTTACTCAATGATAATAGAGATATTTGAGAAGGATAGAGGCGAGCCTAGAAGTGAGATGGCATCAAAGGGCTTTGCTACACATTAATTTTAGGCAGCTTCTCGATCTCTTAACATGTGCCTTGTCCACACATTAACATGTGAAACAAGTTTAAACACCCCTTAGGCACTCAAAGTTACTTAGTCAAATGCCTCCGTCACTGCTGATCACTCCCTGCATGGCAGGATAAGCCCCCTCCCTGTCCCTCTCTGCCAGATGCTGGAGGGAGGAGAAAATAACCACCCTCACCTACAGGGTCCTGCCAGCTGGCATCTGGCCACCACCCTCCCTCTGCCACTGGAGTGGTGAGGGGGAAGGACCCTTGATGGTGGCAGCACCCCTGTCATGGTGTCTGGGGAGTGTGAACCTCTTCCCAATGTGGGGGCCTGTGAGCGGGGAGTCAGGACTGCATGGCGCAAACAATGGCACTAGGGCTTGGAGGGGTGGCCATAACCCTCCAGAGCCCACCAGCACCACCACTGGTGCTCACCCCATGCAGTCTGTGGCAGCTGTGACTATCCCACAGCACCCCCCACCAGAAAAATGCTTGTGCTCCAAGATACCATGAGAGGGGCTGCAGCCCCCATCATGGTTGCTCTCCACTTGCTGCTCCAGTGGCAGGGACAGGGGCATGGCCAGAGGCCAGCTTGCAGGGCCCCTTAGGGAGCGGTAGGGAGTGGGGTTATTCCCCCCTCTGACCCCGGAGGACCGCAGCAGGGTATGCCAACCCTGACCGCTGCCACTGTCACTGATCACTCCCTGCATGGGATGAGCAGCAGGATGAGCCCCCTCCCTGCCCCCTCCACCAGATGCCAGAGGGAGGGAAGAATAACCCCACTCCCTGCCACTTCACCCAAAGGACCATGCCAGCCAGCCTCTGGCCATGACCCCAACCCTGCTAGTGAAGCCGCGAGTAGGGAGCAACAGTGATAGAGGCTACAGCTCCCTCATGGTGTCCCAGAGCAAGCACAAGCCTCTTCATAGCAGGGGGACCATGTTGCAGGGCAGTCAAAGTTGCTACAGACTCTACAGGGCAAGTGGCAGCAGTGGCACTGGGAGCATGTCTGGGGGGCTATGGCCACCCTCCAAGCCCTTGTGCTGCTGCTCACCCTGCACAGTCCATGGCAGCTCTGACCTCCTGTTCACAGTCCCCCTGCTGGGAAGAGGTTTGAACTCCCCAGACACCATGACAGGGGATGCTGTCTCCATCAAGGGACCTGCCCCCATGCTGCTTCAGCGGCAGGGGTGGGGGCATGGCAAGAACACAGCCAGCAAGGCCCTTTAGGCAAGGGGGCAGGGAGGGGGGTTATTTCCCCCCATCAGGCAAAGGGGACAGGAGGGGGCTTATCCCACCACTTGGATAGCACATGGAGTAAATGGTGGTGGCAGTTGGGGCTGGCAGACTTGACTGAAGTCCCCTGGGGGCAGAGGGGGTGGAGGGAGGAATAAACCCCCTTCCTTCCCCCTCTCAGAGGGCCATGCCAGCTGGCATCTGCCTGCACCCATGCCCCCCGCAGCTGGAGCAGTGAGGGGGGAGGATTGGATGGACCCAGACTCAGGTCGATACCAGTGAAACAGGCCACTCCCTGGTCACTTCATTCCAGGCTACTGCTGGGGCTGCCCCACCTCCCCACCCAGCACACAGCTTCCCTACAGCCTAAGCAAATGCGGGCATGTGCCTACATTCCCAGAGTTAACAGTGAATGTCTATTCACTTGAAAATTCATTCAGTCTAGGCAGATTAGACTCACCTGCAAAGATTGAATCAATTCAGGCTCCAACTTTTTGAATGGCTGTCCCTATCCCTTTTGCGATTACAGATTTGAACCAGTTTCCAGTCATTTATGTTGGTTTATGTCTAATTTCTGTCCCTAACCTTTGTGATTCAATTTTTGCTTCTTTCTTTTACTGCTTACATTGCTAAGGTGCCAATTCTACAAACAGTTATGTAAGTATCAAGTTTTGTACAAGTACTGAAGTTTTTTTTTTCTTTTGAACTGAAGGGGGTTTACCACAATTCACCAAGGCTGTTGTGGTGGCTTTTTGGTTACCACTGACTACTCATGTGAATCCTGAGCCTGCCAGGATTGAGTGTCCTTCCTGTAGACATGTATATTTAATTAACCTACTCTGGACTCTAGAGTTAAATAAAATAACCTTTAATTCATCAATGTTCATTCAAAATACTGGCATGAAGGCGAAGCTCATAACATCCCAAAATCATTGGTTATTTCAGCCACATGCATTGCCTGTTGAAGTCATGTATAGTATTTTTTGTCTTTCTAAGTGGGTTTAGGGTCAGGCACCAACAGAACTTTCTCATTAAAAAATAATTAACATTGGCTTCATGGTAAAGTGAGTGCTGGGAAAGCTCCTATTGACTATCCACTCAATAGAAAAACCTGAATTTCAGTTGAACCATACTTATACCTTTCTTGTACCTGCATTCCATGATGATTCTTGTGCTTTTTAAGTTTAAGTATTCATGAAATGCAGGTTGCTTGGGTGAAATGCTTACATAATTGTCCAAAGTAAAATGTGGACATATATAGTGATTTGTAACAGCTTCCACCTGCTATTCAAGCTGTGGTCAATTAGTGATGTGTCCAGCCCAGGAAAAACAAACCAAAACAAAGCAAAACAGTTCACTGTTATTCGGAACTGCTTATTGTTAGCATCAGTAGTGAATGATCTGAAACTAAAATCTGTTTAGTCAAGTAATCAGCAAATAATTAAAATAATGGCGAAATCTGAGAATTTTACGATCTGCTCAGACAATTCATGAACAGACTTAAAATGCAACGTTTTTCCCAAGAGGTGGTTCAGTGAAAATTATTTGCTTCATTTCAATCGTTAACAAGCATCAGCAGCTGAGCTCTGCCTCTTGTGCAGCAGAGAAGGCTGGTAGTCAGCCTGAAGATTTCCCCTGCCACCATTATTAGCAAATGAGTGAGTTAGGTCTAAAGGGTCCTCAGAACATCTCTTAAACCCTCCCTGCCCCACTGTGTTATCACAGTAGATGTAGCAGGAGTTAATTTGTAGACAGCGTGAAAAAATGTACCTTGAATTGTCTTTGATTCCCATAATTTTGGGAAGGATTTTTTTAATGTTTATAATGAAGTTGAAGTTGATTAATTGTATTTACTAGGAAATCTTTATTTTCCTCCTGGTTTAACCAATCCCCAGCATGAAATCGACTGAGATTGCCATGAAACTTACATTTGGGTGTGTGAAAATGTAGGAATGCATGAACATATTTCCCTTTGCTTTTAAAATGAGGAGGAAATGATGAAGTCTTTGTTTCCTCACTTCAGCTCTCTGTTTCTTCATAATATCACTAGAAACCCCATTGGACCTTAAACTTGAGCAGTTTTTTGACTACATAAAAGCAACAGAATAGCAAGTACTTGAAAATATAGGCATATGTGTAGCTGAAAGGACAAAGTTTATTGAAGAATCATTGCAAAAAACTTCAAATCATATTTTAACCTGGGCTTTGCTAGGCTAAGAGCAAGGGTAGATCAGGTAGCACAGTATAGCACTGAAGGAGTCAGCAGGCAGCTGCAAAAATATCTCAGGGGTCAGATAACTTTTAGGATGCAGTGACGCTTAACAGAGCAAACAGATTTAGGGAATTACTAATAAAGCACTGGAAGCATTGGAAGATGGAGGAAAAGGAATATGTACAATAGCATCGAAAAGGACTGCAAAAGCAACACAAAGATATGTGGAAATATTACTGGTGACTCTAGGAGCTGTGGCAAGCAGGAGCAAGAAAAGCTGGGTAAATGTCCAGGGCTAAGAAAACGTCAGAGAAAACCTATGATGCATCTCTAGGCAGAGGAGAGTGAGACTGGCAGATGAAGGTGAAGCATATTGAAAAGACCTAGCAGACCAGCAAGGGCCAAGAAGTGCTGAAGGATTTGTAACCAAAATAGAATCAGAGGGAAATCTGGTCAGGGGCCAAATCTAAATACAACAAGTATCAAAGTGTCAGCCTCAAAACATGAAGTAGCACAGCTCCCTGCAAACTTAGGCCTAACATCTTTAAAAAATGATCAAAGTTTTCGATCAGTCAGATTTTGGATGCTGAAGATTACTAAAATTCAGGATTTCCCAGGCTGTCTCAGTTTGGGCACCTAAAAATTGAAGGACTCAAAATCACTGATTAATTTAGAAAATTTAAGTGATTGCATTTAATCTGGAATTTCTTATTCTTTTAAAGGGATGCAATATGTATACATTTTTAAATTTAATTTAAATATATATATTTGCATATGGGTAGAAATATACGTTGTGTTTTATACTCTTAAGAAAAAAGGGTTCTTTCCCAGTTCATTGACAAACTAAATAGGTGATTCTGATGTGAAGGCATGTGTCCTTCATAGAGTATCCTTATACAGTAGAATCATAGAGTACGGAAGGAGAAAAGACTTTCTAATCTCTCTCACACACATGTGTATATAGCATGAGGGAGGATTTTATGACTTTGTACTAGATGCTGTACCCTTCATTTGGGGCAAAGCATCCACGCCAGAAGATAGGCGGGTGATCCAGGCTGACCTGGACAAGCTCAGCAAATGGGCAGACGAGAACCTCATGGTGTTTAACACCGAAAAATGCAAGGTTCTCCACCTTGGGAGGAAAAACCTGCAGCACCCTTATAAGCTCAGCAGTGCTACGTTGGTTAGCACTACAGAAGAAAAAGACTTGGGGGTCATCATTGACCACAAGATGAACATGAGCCTGCAATGCGATGCTGCGGCTAGTAAAGCGACCAAAATGCTGGCGTGCATCCATAGATGCTTCTCGAGCAAATCCCGGGACGTCATTCTCCCCTTGTACTCGGCCTTGGTGAGGCCGCAGCTGGAGTACTGCGTCCAGTTTTGGGCTCCACAATTCAAAAAGGATGTGGAGAAGCTTGAGAGAGTCCAGAGGAGAGCCACGTGCATGATCAGGGGTCAGGAAAACAGATCTTACGATGACAGGCTGAGAGCCACGGGACTCTTTAGCCTGGAAAAGCGCAGGCTCAGGGGTGATCTGATGGCCACCTATAAGTTTATCAGGGGTGACCACCAGGATCTGGGGGAACATTTGTTCACCAAAGCACCCCAAGGGATGACGAGGGCTGTATAGGTATGTGAAAAGAAAGAGTCACAAACTCCTGCAAGACCATTTCAGGCTGGACATAAGGAAGAATTTCTTTACTGTCCGAGCCCCCGAGGTCTGGAACAGTCTGCCAGCGGAGGTGGTTCAAGCACCTACATTGAACACCTTCAAGAGTAAATTGGATGCTTATCTTGCTGGGATCCTATGACCCCAGCTGACTTCCTGCCCCTGGGGTAGGGGGCTGGACTCGATGATCTCCCGAGGTCCCTTCCAGCCCTAATGTCTATGAAATCTATGAAATCATTTGAGTCACTCTGCTTGGCGCTATAGAGCTATACTGCACAGAGACAAAGAGCTATTTTTCTAAATCACTCGCAATGTCAATTGAATATCCGGTGTTACTAGTTAGGTCTGAAGTGGCATGTAATAGCCAAAAAATATGAGCTGCAGAGAATTAGGTTCTGGTGGAACACTCCAGTCAATGCAAGACAGGGGAACAAGTTTAAACAGAGCTCTGTATTGCTGCTATTTATATTACTGTCAAAGTAACATAACATAACAAATGAATAGATGCCTCAGCTCCATATCACACCTTCCTATCAGGAAACTTCCTTGACTTTTCACAGTCTAAAGACTTTTCTTATGGGAGACAAGTGTCCAGATATTGGCAAAATATCACTGTTAGCCTAATTGGCCAAGACTTTATTTGCTTTCTAAGAACAAAATTTAGGACTGGGAAACACGGCCTTGCTTGCATAAGCAGTTGCAGTGACATGCATAAGGCTTGAATGAGTAAGGTTTGGCATGCAGTATCACTGCCAAAGGACACACAGAGTTTAGCCATCAGCCCCAGTGGATGTAGAGAAAGAGAATGAGACTTGTGGCACTTCAGTGGATCATCAGGTATAGAGGCTGCTCTCTTCTCTGAAGTGTTGCCTTATTAAAACTTATCACTGCAAAGTGTGAACAAGTGTGCTACATATGCTGGACTATATTAGCCCTTTTGATAGGAAAACATATGGCAAGATGGCACGTGTAAGTTCATGTATAATCATATTCCTGCATTACCCTGTCCAGGTTGAAAGGTGTAGTTTGGTCTCACAATGTCTGTGGGACTTACTATTCACAAGTAAACTCTGTGGATTTTAAGATACCAGTAGAGGCACACCTGTGAGCTTCTGCTCCTCGTGCCACTGCAATTCACCAAGGCAGCATCAGTGGCAGTGGCAGCAGCTTGGCTGGCAGTGTAGCAGCTGCCGTTTTAGCACCCTCACTCCCCCTCAACTTGGTGCCCGGGGCTGGTGCCCCAGTTGTGTCCCCTTCGTTATGCTACTGGGTACCAGGTTAGAGCTCCATCTCTTGGCTCCACAGTGTGTGTAAAGAGTCCATCAGGTATCATCCAACTGAGAGAGAGTATACTTCAGCCTGAGCATAGTGCAGACAAAACAGGGAGAGGCAGCTCTTATAGGTGCTGTATAGGTATGTGAAAGAAAGAGTTATTGAGGTAGCAGGAGCTGAACGTGGCCTTCGTATTGGTTTACATAGGAGCTCTCACATTGGTCAGTCACCTTCCTGTTGTATAAATAGCAATGCTCAGGATCCAAGATTTTTTAACACTCTTCAGGATGTCTGGAAAAAAAAATCATTGAATCTGGAGTATTCATATCTAAACATTTAAAATGTACTTAGTAACACTTGAAAATAAGTGTTTCAAATAAGCAATTATGCCAGGTTTAATTAAAGCCCTTCTGGGATAAATAAATATCACCGAGATTTCTTACAGAGATTTTGTTAGCAGGTGAATGAGAAATCTGGTTGTTTAATGTAATTAACTTAGTTACATTAGCAATTAATGGGAAATTCAGATACTTCAGGCAACGTGTAGTAAAACAAATGAAATGGGTCCTCTTCTCCCCTGGAGTGCCTCAATTACTTTTCTTCTACAATGCTTAACTTACAGCAAAAGTTAGTCTACTTGACTGCCATTTAATGGAATTAAAGAAATACCTTTAGCAAAGTAATTAACCACCAACTGCTCATTAAATATTCAAGGTCGTTTAATATGTAATTTTCATTAGCCAGCATCTAAATTGTTATGGCTATTTTGTTGTGTGTGATTAAATTCTTAAATATTGCTTACATTTTTAAATATCACAAATGTCTCATTTTTCCTCATTAATGATGTAATTTGGAGTTAATTAAGTGACAATTGGATCTATCAGTATGTCTCCATTAATATACTTTTAATAGAGAACTAGTATTTTGTAATCATAAGATGATTGCATTAGTATTTCACTTAAATACTGGTAATTGGGATCTCTTCTTGATCCTAGTTTGTATTTTTTGACACATTTAAATTCTATCAGTTCTGACATTTTTGTGATTTCCTTCCTATGGAAATCTGGGTGTTCCTTTGACCTGCTGGAAAGGCACACAAAAATGAAGTTGTATTTATGTAAAATACTTATTAAATGATATTTCCAAGTAGGCTTTACACATAAAAGGATTACCCTTGATTTTCATTCTATGGCCTTCTGTTGAAAGGACCTTTGAGAAAGGACCAAGATTTGGCTCAGTTTCTCTCAGTTCCTCACTGACCAAGATCACAGATTCAGCTATGGTGCTCAGTTTAATCCTGGAGTCATTTATGAGTACTATGTTTTTAGAAATATTCAAAAGGGAGGATAGAAGACTAAACAGGAAGGATGGTCTAGTCCTTGCTCTGCCAGAGCCTGCCCAACCCACTTAAATCAAGTCCCTTATGGCTGGATCTACAGAGCACTTCTAGGCCTTGACCCAGATGGTTAAAGGTACTTATATGCCTCTTTCAACTTAAATGTGTTTTGCAATAAGTGGTCATTAGACAGAAGCAGACATCAAAGGAGAGAATGGAAACTAGGGCTTTCCCCCTAATCACTATCATACTGGCTTCTATTCAGGTCCTAAGCTTGACCTGCTTAGGTATGCTCTAGATTTGAACATTTGCCTATGAGTTTGCTCTAGGCTCATCCTTAGCAGTGCTCTCAAGCCTGATGGATACTGAGGTCTCAGAAGTAGACACAAAACAGTGGGCCTGAAGGAGCCTTGCTGATATATTTCCAGGTTGGGACCATGCCTGCAAACTCTGATGTGTGGAGTGTTGGACAAGGCATGGGGGGGGCTTGGGCTCATGACTTATGAGGAAAGGCTATGGGAATTAGGCTTATTTAGTCTAGAGAAGGGAAGACTGAGAGGAAATTTAATAGAAGCCTTCAGTTACCTGAAAGGAAGGTCAAAAGAGGATAGAGGTAAATTGTTTTTAGTGGTAACAGAAGACAGGACAAGGAGCAACTGTCTCAAGCTGCAGTAAGAGAAGTTTGGGTTAAATATTAGAAAGAATTTTCTAACTAGGAAGGTAGTTAAACACTGGAACAGGTTACCCAGAGAGGTTGTGGACTCTCTGTTCTTAGAGGTTTTTAAGACCTGGCTAGACAAAGCCTTGGCTAGGATGATCTAGTTGGGGATGGTCCTACTTTGAGCAGGGGGTTGGACTAGATGCCCTCCTGAGGTCTCTTCCAACCCTAATCTTCTATGATTCTATGATTCTGTGTTCCAGCTCCCTGATCCCAGGAACTACCAAATAATAGTTGAGACAATAGTTCTCTCTCTCTTTCTCTATCACAAATCTTGTGGTCTTTGTGTATGGTAACACAGCTTCAAAAGGAATAGTGGTGACATAGGTGGAGGGAGAAAAAAATATTTTGGGAGGTTCACTGTGCATGCATGCTTGCATGCTCCCCACACCCACTCCCCCCACCCAGCAGGTAAATCTGGGGGAAAAAGAGAAGGGCATGGGGGGCAGATTGAGGCCCCCGCAATGAGGGAGGGAGTGGGGCACAGGCAGGGGCTGGGGTGAATGGGGCCCCAGCTGGACCAGGTAGTGGGACAATCCAAGCCCAAAGGGCTTGTCCAGGGGTGGGGGGGTGGGACTCCCACTGCTGTGTGCACCCTGGGGGAAGCCCAGGAGGCACATGCCCCAATGATCTGTGCAGAGGCAGCTGGGCAGAGGCAGCTGATCTGGGCAGAGGCAGCTGACACTGTGGCCTGCACTTTGTACCCACTGCAGCTGCCATTGCCCTCTGGAACCGCATATTGCCATGTGAGTCCTGCCACTGGATGGGCGGGGGGGGCAGCACATCCCAATGGCAGCAGGCCCATGGCCTCATGCTGCTCCTGGGGCACAGCTGCAGTGGGTCACAAAGCACTGTGCATGGCAGCAACCACCTCCACCCCATGCACAGATAGGGGGACTCCCCACTTGTGCTGCAGCTGCCTGGAGCCCATGGCCTTGTGGCCCTGCCTGCTCCCTCTTTTGACTGCATTTGTGGAGGCTGAGCCCAGTTAGCTCTAGACTTCCACCGTGAGTGTCTCCACCTTCAAAACTAGCTTATAGTCAAGAGGTAGGGGACTCTTCAGAGGTGAGAGATCTGAGTTAGAACTGTGAAAGGTTCATATTGAACCTGTCTCCCCCACCTCTAGGCTACCCTTTATGCTATTATTAGGGACCTACTTAATTTTCAGGGAAGGGGAAAGAGGGATGAGGGGGTGGCCGGTATCTTAGTTGCTGGTTGCACTTTATGTCACCCTGCAAGCCAGTGCCTTCCCCTCCTAGGCAGGCTGCAAGGCTCCCCACTGGGAAGCCAGCATTTTTTTTTTATTAAGTTTTTTTTAAGTTGGTTTTGCAGACAATTGCAGATTTCATGGTTTTGTGAAATCTGTGAATTAAGTAAGTCCCTAGCTATTATATACAAAAGGAATACCATCACCTGTTTCTAGATGAAAGTGGTAAGTGCCCCTATATTTTTTCAGGAACTTTCTTATGCTCTGATCCCACCTACTGGACTGAGCCTCTCCAGACACTTACTTGGGGGAACCTATAGTCACGCACACAAGCAAGAGTTCAGGTGCCTAGGCTAGGTATAGACATTCAAAAAACTTGAGGCAGAATTGATCTAATTTACTCAGTTTTCTGTAAATGGCATAGTTTTGATTGGTAGCAAACAGAACACACATTCACCCTTTGGTAGGGTCAGGGGGGGCAGGGGACAAATCTTAAACTGGGTTCCACCATTTTTAAACCAGTCTGCGTGCCAAACTTATGTTCTGTTAGGGGCATAAACTAGTTTTGTGTGCTGACTTTCTGTGCTGTTACAGGTATAGAGCAGTTTCCAATCACTTATATTTCTAAAAGTGTAATGTCTGTACCTGGCCCTAGGGAACTTGTGGAAAAACTAAATGCCTACATACAGTTTGCATCAATGCGACTGGCAGCAGTTCAATGGGGATTTCAGAATTACTCTTTCAGAAGGCGTGTTGTTGAAGGATACTCAATGTCATTTCATTGTAGGCAGGTCATGTCTGACTAACCGTGTCTCCTTCTATGGTCAAGTAATGAACCACTTAGGTGTGGAAGATGCAGTTGATGTCATATACTTGGATTTTTAAAAGGCCTTTGATGTGGTATCCCATGATGTTCTTATAAAAAAAACCACAGGCATTGTCGGCTGGCAAAGTCCATGGTCAGGTGGGTTGGGAACTGGCTAAGGGGTTGAACTTAGAGACTGTTAGTGGGCACAGAGAGTGTATCATCTTGGCAGGAGGTGGTGTCCCACAGGGCTCAGTTCTTGGTCTCATGCTGTTCAACATCTTTATCAACAATTTAGGATGTGTAAAGCATGCTGGCCAAATTTATGGATAATACTAAGTTATGGGGAAAAGTGGTCATGGTAGGGGATAGGATGTGGATCTAAGCAGACCTGGACAAGCTGAAAAGGTGGGCAAAATAGAACTGGATGCAGTTCAATAAAGATAAATGCAGAGTGCTTCATCTGGGGAGAAGTAACTAGTGACATGAATATAGGTTAGGAGGAGATTTCCTGGCCAGCACGATGCCTGAAAGGGACCTTAGGGTTATGGTTGAACACAGGATGAACATGAGCCACCAGTGCAACACTGTAGTCAACAGAGTTAATAGTATACTGGGATTCATAAGCCTGTGCTTTGCAAGCAAGGCTAAGGAAGTGATACTTCCTCTCTACTCTGCATTGGTGAGACCCCCGCTGGAGTACCGTGTTCAGTTCTGGATGCCACACTTCAAAAAAGACATGGAGAGTCTTGAAAGGGTCCATAGAGAGGCTACAAGAATGATTAAGGGCCTGGAGGACAAACCTTATGAGGAGAGACTAAGGGATCTGCAACTGTTCAGCCTGGGGAAGAGAAGACTGAGCAGGGACTTGGTGGCCATCTATAAGTATGTAAGGTGTGAATATGGGGAGCTGGGAGAAAAATTGTTTACTGGGGTGCATCCCAGGGGAGGACAAGAAGCAATGGCCATAAACTGTCAGAAGGTGATTTCAGGTTGGATATAGGGAAGAAGTTCTTCACTGTAAGGGTGACCAGAATCTGGACTTGACTTCCCAAGGGTGTGGTACAGACCCCGACTTTGGAAATCTTCAGCAAGAGACTGGACAGACATCTTGCTGGTATCATTTGATCTCAGCAGTATTCCTGCCCAGAGCAGGGGGGCTGGACTTAATGATCTTTTGAGATCCCTTCCACCCCTTAATTTCTATGATTCTATGTATGGACCTAAGTCCTATGCAAATCATTTTCTAATGCATACACTCTATGTCTGTAAAAAAAAAAAAAAAAAAAAAATCCCTAGCTCACAGGACAGGTTAGGGGAAAAAAAAATTAGGATTGTGAGGTGGTTGGTACAGTATTGAAGGCAGTACCTTAGATAAACTAGCTACAAAAATACATAATAGCTAAAACAATACAAGTATTTTAAAAGATTTTATTATAAAATAATAGATTGCAATAATTGTAGTAGCTAATATTTGAATAGCACTTGCCACACAGGAGCTTCAAAGCACTTTACAAAGATAGGTAAGTAGCATTTATGGATTGATAAAAGAAGGCAGAGAGATTTTTCTCAAAGTCTCTTCTACCTTTCCATGAAATATCCTGTAGACAGATAACCTTGCCTATCTTCAGAGATCAATGACTCATTGTTTCTTATTTCACTCCTTCTGCGTTCATTGGGTGCATCTACATGAGATGCTTTACTGCACATTAGACTAATCTAGTGCACAGTACAGCATCACCTGGGTGACAGCAACCACAAGCTGATCACCTTCACCATCTGCTGAAAAGCTGTCAAGTCAGGCAGCAGTACAGAGGTCCTCGACTTCAGGATAAGCTCAGGAGACTTGTTGGTGAGGCCCTAAGGGACCATGACCCCAAAGGGAGGAAAGTCCAGGAAGAGCAGTTGCTCCTCAAGGGAGTGATCCTAGATGCACAAGCTAAGGCTGTTCAGTCTTGGAGGACAGGCAGCAAAAGGGCACAGCAGCCCCCTTGGCTCTCCAGGGAACTGGCGGTTTTCCTGCATCTAAAAAGACAGACCTACAAAGGATGGAGGATGGGATCCATCTCCAAGGAGGAATACTCTGCATTGGTCCAGACCTGCAGGGAGTAAACCAGGAAAGCTAAGGCTGCCATGGAACTCCAACTGGCCACAAGTATCAAAGACAATAAAAAGTCCTTTTTTAGATCTGTGGGGAGCTGGAGGAAAAGCAAGGGCGACATTGGACCCCTGGTAAACCAAAAGGAAGAACTGACGACCAAAGCCCAGGAAAAAGCCAACTTGCTAAATGGATACTTTGCGTCAGTCTTTCACAAGTCCCATGGGATGCCCCTGCCCCTTACGGGACAAGGAAACTTAAGCGAGGGTGGTTCCTTGCCCTCCATCAATGCTGACCTTGTGAAGGAACAGTTTGAGAGGCTGGACACCTTCAAGTCAGCTGGCCCTGACAATTTACACCCCAGAGTACTCAAGGAGCTGGCTAGCATCATAGCTCAGCCCCTGGCACAGATCTTTGAGAGCTCCTGGTGCTCTGGTGAAGTTCCTGATGATTGGAAGAAGGCCAATGTGGTGCCTATTTTCAAGAAAGGGAGAAAAGTGGATCTGACAAACTACAGGTCTATCAGCCTGATATCTATCTTGGGGAAAGTCTTAGAAAAAACCATCAAGGAGGCCATCCTCCATGGACTGGCCAATGGCAACAACCTGAGGGACGGCCAGCATGGTTTTGTTGTGGGTAGGTCGTGCTTGACCAATCACATTTCCTTTTACAACCAGGTGACCTATCACCTGGACAAGGGGGAAGAGATTGACGTCATATATCTCGACTTTAAAAAAGCCTTCAATCTGGTATCCCATGATCACCTTTTGGTAAAACTGGCCCACTGCAGCCTTGGGTCCGCCACAATCTGCTGGCTGGGGAATTGGCTCCAGGGTCAGACCCAGAGGGTGGTGGTTGATGGAAGTCAATCGTCATGGTGCCCTGTGACCAGTGGGGTCCCTCAGGCTCTGTCCTTGGACCTATTTTGTTCAACCTCTTCGTTAATGATATGGACACTGGAGTCAGATGTGGACTGGCCAAGTTTGTCGATGATACCAAACTTTGGGGTAAAGCATCCACACCTGAGGACAGGGGGGTAATCCAGGCTGACCTTGACAGGCTCAGTAAATGGGCAGACATGAACCTGATGGTGTTTAACACTGAAAAATACAAGGTTCTGCACCTTGGGAGGAAAAACCTGCAGTGTGTCTATAGGCTTGGCAGTGCTACACTGAGTAGCACTACAGATGAGAGTGACTTGGGGGTCAGGATTGTGACCACAAGATGAACATGAGCCTTCAATGTGATGCTGCAGCCAGTAAAGCGAGCAAAATGCTGGCTTGCATCCATAGATGTTTCTCAAGCAAACCCAGGATGTCATTCTCCCATTGTACTCAGCTTTGGTGGGGCCACAGCTGGAGTACTGTGTCCAGTTTTGGTCCCCACAATTCAAAAAGGATGTGGAGAAGCTTGAGAGCATGTGCATGGTCAGAGGTCAGGAAAACAGACCTTACGACAAGAGGCTGAGAGCCATGGGACTTTTCAGCCTGGAAAAGCTCTGCCTCAGGGGTGACCTGATGACCACCTATAAGTTTATAAGGGGTGTTCACCAGGACCTGAGGGAATATTTTTTCACCAGAGCGCCCCAAGGGATGACAAGGTAGAATGGTTATAAACTTCTGCAAGATCGTTTCAGGCTGGACATAAGGAAAAACTTTTTTACTGTCCAAGTCCCCAAGGTCTGGAATGGCCTGCTGCCAGAAGTAGTTCAAGCATGTACTTTGAATGCCTTCAAGAGAAACCTGGATGTTTTTCTTGCTGGGATCCTATGACCCCAGCTGATTTCCTGCCCCTGGGGCAGGGGACTGGACTCAATGATCTTCTGAGGTCCCTTCCAGCTCTAATGTCTATGAAATCTATGAAATCACTGTCTACATGTGCAAGACAATTACTGCAAATTAAGTTAGTCTAATGCACTTTTTTCTAGTACTGATATATACAGGTACTAGAAAAATGGTGCACTAATTGATGTGCTGTACCACATATGTAGATGCGAGGCTAACTGGGATCAAATTGTTCCTGGTCAGGCCAGGCAGCAGGGGGCCACACTGCTGTCTGGCTAAGCTCAAATCTCCATGGAGCAGGGAAGACCTGTCCTGTGTCTGCCAGCAGCTCCCTCTTAACCTGGGGGGACATTTGGACAGCTCCAAGCCTGCTGGGGCAGAGGAGCTGTCTGCTCCAGCTGGGTAGCGGGAGCGGTTTTGGCTGTAGATGTGCCCTCAAGAGCACTCTAATGAGCCTGAATTTTCTGCACAGTAAATTCAGGTGCATGGATTGCACATGTAGATGTGTCCAATATGTTGTATAAATTCATACTGCAATTTCATCCTCGGAGGGGCTGCAAGCTTAGACACCTCAGCTAATGGCAACTGTCATGAAATCATGTTAGAAAGTAGCAATGTTTGAATTACGCAGGGGCAAGACCTTTTTAGGCCTTTATACATCAAAATGAGATCTCTTAAATTCACCACAAGTAAACAAAACTTTATTAACTAAATGACTTTATTTAGTCATTTAATTTTAACAGCCACTTGAAAAATTTGTTTTTCCAATTCTAAGATTTTTCTGATAAATGCAATGTGTTAAATATAATCAGCAGTATTACACTTTGTGAATTGCAGTGAACTTTATTGAAAGTGGTGGATTTCACAATCTTCCTCATGTGATTCCTCATGTGCTCAAGAAAGGAGGACTTTGTATACACATTAAAAAACAGAATTTCATTAAAGTAATCTGATTTTGTTACCAGTTCTTATTCTATTTAAAATAGCCTACAAGCCCTCAAATTTTGGTTGGCTGCCAGGTTCAATCAATGACGTTTTTATTGACAGGAGTATGGGCTGAGCGTATAAAAAGGTTATTCATTTGGAATTTTCTAATGCAACAATTTTTCCAAATGTTTTGTGACAAACTTCTAATGAAGCATAGACAGGTTTCCATCCCTACCTTACGTCAGCTCATTCAGCAGGTTTTGGAGTCTGCTGCTCAAGGATAAGGTTGTTCATTTCTTCAAATTCCCTGAGCCTCAAAGCCTTCCACTCTCTACCACTCTGAGGTACCTGCACACAATCAAGTAGCACTGAGGGTCTGACACCTTTGGAATCAGCTTTATGTAGGGTTATCAAAAGAAGCCTGACTGGGGTCAAAGTTTGCATATCTTTCCAGATTCCTGCTGTAGTCTTAGAAGTCCAGAAACTCTTGAAACCTCACTTTAGAAAGAACCTGGGAGCCTTGGAAGCCACAACACTCAGAGTCACTGGAGAATGGGAGCTAAACATTTTAAATATTTCAAAATATTTTTGTCTTACTTTTTCTTCCCCAGGACATTTTTTCTTCCCCAGGAAATTTCAAATACTGTACTTGTCATTCTGAGAGAGAAAATCCCTTTTTCTAAATTCTGGAATTTCTTGAAAAAGGCAAATTCCAAGTTTTGATTAACTTCAGTTCCTAGTGGAACTGGTGTTCTCTTTGCTTGTTTACAACATGGAAGACGAAGTGACTACTATAGAGTAGACCTTGAATTCATAAGGAATTTTATCTTAAAGATAAAGGAGTATTTTGAGGAGGTCAGTGTGAAGGTAACTGGACTAAAGAGTAAAGCAATCTAATTTCAGATGACACCTAACTGAGAGAATTGCAGGTGATGCATAAAGATCAATGCATCTATATTAATTTTAAACACTTAGGGTAAGAATCTGAAAAAAATCTAGAAGTCATTTTGAACAATTCAATGAAAATGTATTTTTGGTGTAGAATTCTGATTTCAATAAAATGTTAGGCTAGATTAAGAACAAAATAGCAATCACAAGGATATAAAAATAACCTTGTATATATCAGGAGTAGCTGCTCATTGTCAATACTTCATTCACTTTTAGTCATCTCATTTCTAAAGGAGTGCAAATGATAATATGGTGCAATAAAGGGGAAAAATATTAGGTTAAAAAAGAGGATTTCATGTAAAAAGAGATTCGAATTTACAGGTTATCTTGTGCTGGTGCAACAGCATACATCCAGAGTGATTCTAGATATTTTATTAGTGGTACACTCTGTTTTACAGATAAGAAAGTGAAATCAGAATCTTGTTCTATAATTATTTCTATACATTCTGCATATATGCATACACACAATATGGGATTACTTAAGCATCTAAATATTCTCCAGTGTGTAAGTGTTTGCAGGATGAGGGCTTTAGATTGTCATCTTTTTTAAAACAAACCTCATAGCAGCAGAAGAAATGTATGATCAAACAAAGGAAAAATGCTCAAATTCCCAGAGAAGGAGAGGAATTTGAAAGAGTTGGAGTGGGTACCTTCTCTTACCTTATTCTAGCTCAGTGGTTCCCAATCTGTAGTACACATATCACCAGTAGTACACAGACAACTTGTCAGTCGTACACGTTAACAGACTTATTATAAATACTTTATATGATAAAAATTTGCTGGTAGTACTTAAGGTTGTATCATTTTAAATTGGTGGTGGACAATCTGTCAGAGTTTGGGAACCACTGTCCTAGCTGACACCTGTGCATGGATGCATGTTGGTTGAGGTAAGAAAGTCCTTGTTGTGATTGGTTGGCTGGTCGGGGTGGGCAAGAGAGGAGCAAAATTTAAAACCTACGCCGAGCTATCAAAAATCATTGTTCCTTTATAACTGTGCTATTCTCTCTTCTTGGAGCTGAAGCGTATTGAACCATCCTTCCAGTATGCAGAAGAATTGACTGTTACCTGTTATAGGAATCAGAATATATTTTTCTCTGTTATGTAAAATTTACTCGACCACAGTGGTACAGTTGCTGCTTAAATCCATCCCTGTGTCTTCTTTCCTTCATGTCCTGAGCAAAGAGACATCATTAGCCATGTTAGTCTGAAGTCCAGTAGAAGCAGAGTGACCATATGGAGCCATGGGAAATCCAGGACACTGCCCCTCCTTCCCCACCTCCCCTCACAACCTTGGCAGCACAGCATCTCTTCCAGCATCTGGGTTAAACTCAGAAGAGTAACAAGGCAGAAGATGAGGGGGATATCCACATGGAGAACAAGCCCCCCCCCCCCCCCCGCAACCCTCAGCGTGATCCTACCACAAAGGGCACCAAGCAGTAGTGCCCAGATTCCACACTCATTCCAGCTGTGCAGTCTAAGGGCAGGAGGGGAAGCAGCTAGCCTGGGCCACAGTCCTGTGACCCCCCAAACTCAGGTCTCCCACAGCCAGGTGAGGGGAGAAAGGTGGAGGGACCCCCACTCCCTTCAGGGCAGGGGTCCAAGATGCTCCAACCTCATTCCTCACACTGAGAAATCCCCTTCCTACCTGGTGTTCATGGGGTGGCAGTAGCTCCCTGGTCCTGCCTCTGCTCAGCTGCAAACTTGCACTGTGGAGTCAGTCGGGGTGGGCAGCATGGCTGACCACTCATGGTGCTGTCGTCAGGGGTAGTGCCACGTACATGCACACACTTATGAGTAGCCCATGCTCAGGAGGAACCAGGATGGGTACTTGTGGGGAGTGTGGCACCAATCCAAGTCTTTTGTTTTAATTTTCACCCACTGACCTGGAAGGCAGGACAGCCTATGAAATTTAGGACTTCCCCAGCCAGATTGGGACATATGGTCATGCTAAGCAGAAGGCAAGATAGATTGGTACCTTATAGATCAGCTAAAGTACATATATACATATAGCGCAAGGTTGTGGGAGCAGAAGCACAGCATCTGATTAAGGGAGCTTTAGCACAGAAAAGCTTGTGCTATACATGTATATCTACTTTGGTTAGTTTATAAGGTGGAAATCTACTCTGTCTTGATCAAAACAGGCAAAGATAAGCATAACTCAGGCATGTAATAAAAATGGAAGACTTCTTTTTATTCTTTCTTGACATAGAAGGGGACAGTCAATGTAACTAAATGAAAGCTACTTATAATGATAACACGAAATATTTAATGAAGCAGTTTGGTAATATTTGTAGTAATTAATTTGGGAAACCCATTGACGCTAGATACCCCTAAAGCAGACAGTTTTGGAAGATTCAAACAAAAACCTGCTAGATTTAGAAATAAAAACAGAATAAAACCTGACTAAAAGTTACAATAATTGTTAATGCTCTTGCCTTGAGGAGGGCCAGGTGCTCCATGGGATATTCCTTCTTGCTTTGAAACAGGTTGACTGTTGTCAGAAATTGGACACCAGAATATCACCAGGTTTAGGGTTTGGTTGAATTTTTTTAGTATAATATCTGTATTCCTATATTAAAGCAGCACTGGAAAAAGAAACTTGAAGCACAAATCTAAATACGATTAGCTTGTTAGAGATGGTTCTTAGGAGTCTTATTTTTTTTCCTCAGCTTCTATGCTCTTTTAAAAAATTTCTCCAGGGCATGTCATATAAAGTGCAAAATCTCAATGGAGGCCCAAAGGTATCACTGCTGTTTAGTCAGTTTTTAGCTTGAGCTCTAATGGTTTTAGATTGAAGAGCAGATGGAAAGGATTTGTTCACTAGTCGGTGCCCTTGCCTCAGAGTTCACCTCAAGTTGTTTTCAGAAATTCACACTTCCTGCACATTACTTATTTATATCACCCTTTTTTCCCACCTTGTAGATAATTGCTACTTAATTGATAGTGCCTAATACAAACCTTTACAACAGCTAGCAACAAGACACATTGCTAAATAGGGGAATAATTAATCTGTGTATATATTGTGGATTTCCTTCAAATCTGGGTTGGAAATAAGCAAAGTCATTAGTAGTTTATTTGCAACAGTGTATTTATGAAAAGCTCTGTGGAGAATGTGTCAACAGTCTGTATGTAACAGAGCAATTAACACAGTACTTTTGTACTTTTGACTGTTAGCATGGGAGTAAACAGAAGCAGATGTGAAGTGTTTGTGCTGTTAGTATTCACAGACTGTTCTGACATATGCAAATACAACTAATGCTTACAGAGCTTACAACCCCTATTGTACCATGACCTTACTTACCAAGCCCTGGGACAGGGCTGCTACATTTGCACAGTTTCATATTAATTATTAACAATATCCAGATACAACCTTTTTGTTCTTAAGGTATTACAGAATGTAGTGTGAGATAAACACAGATAAAATGATAACATTAAGCTAAAATGGCTTTTGATAGAGTCTTTTTCTATCTATATAATTAACAAAAAATAAAAAATAGAACAAAAGTATTTATTAAAAGCTAGATTCTTCATATTTATTATCTGGGAGATCCTGACTCAGATCTACATATTTAAGCCCAATGAAGTTCTAGGCATTAATGTATGAAACTGAATCAAGTTCTTAGGGCAAACCTGGACATAAGATCTTTTCCATTGCCATTCCCCTAATTCTTAACTTTGTATAACATCTCCAACAGAACTATTAAAATAGGAAGCAAATACTATGGTTTCCGGACCTGGTTTCAATAAAATACATGGCCAGTGCTTGACCTTATAAAATCACTTATGTCCTAAAAAGGAGCTTTCAATGTTAATTTACTTTACCTTTGAATAATTTCAATGAAAGATTTTCCCAGTTTATGTTCTCAAATTGTATACTGTAATTTTTCATCTCCAAAGCACTGTACTTCTATAAACAATATTAAATAAATACATATTTGATAGCATTTCACTTTTCATGTACTTTGAAGATATTTATATTTCCAGAACAGTCAGATTACAATGGAAAAAAGGAAGACTGCTAAGCACAAGAAAATTATGCAGCATGCTTAATTAAATTCACAGCAATCAATCTGTAGGCATAGTTTACCAAATAGAGAATATTTTGTCTAAAAATTAGTATATGCAGCCCATTATTAAAGTGCCCATCACCATGGGGCTCTTTAGAGCTAAAACAGTTTCTGCAGTTATTGAATCTGTTCTTACAAATGTTTATTCACCTGATTTAGTCCCGTTTGGCTGATTATATGAGTTCAGGAGAAGTTCTGCTCACTACAGAATCAAGTACTTCGTAATTCTCAATGAATGGTGGGGTTATAGCTCAGTTTGACCTCTGTACTAAGGCCACAACAAACTCAGATACCCAATGTGGAATTCTCATTAGTCTAGTGAGAGTCCAAATTTTGCATCTTAACTCAGGACTGTGACTTACTGGCACAATCTAATATCTATTTAAATAAATAGGATTTTTTTGCCATTGACTTTTGCCTTTGGCTTTTTTGCCAATGAACACTGACTTGGGCTTTAAACAGGGTACAGTTGTAGATGGGGCCCCGTATACTGTCGTACATTTTGAAGTAAATATTTTTATCTTCTAACAAGCATATTCTAATTTTCTTTTTCTTTTCTTCTTTTTTGTTTTGTGGTATAATAGCCTTGGGTTTCAGGCTTGGAATCAGAGAGACTTTATTATTTGACTACAGGAGATATTTTTTACTCTTAAATATATTTGTTTTTTGAAGAAAATTGTTAAGGGGCTCTGTGTTTGTTTTAATCATTGGCACGGGGGGAAATTGTTTTGTGGTTCTGGAGTTCTGTTCGGGAATTAGGAAATTTGTAGGGAGGTCAGGTTCTGGTTTTTGTGGTTTTTTGTGTTTGTTTATTATTTCTGAGGATTTTGGTTTGTTTGAAGGTTGGCTTTTTCTTTTGTTTTTCAATTTTTGATAGGATTTGGAGAACTTTTGGGATATACAGAGTTTAGTTTTGGGGAAAGATATGGTGGGTTTATTTGGAGTTTTGTAGCTGGTCTAATTTGGTTTGGTCTTTAGCATTCAGAAAGTACAGTGATTCTAATAAGTGACTACAGAAAGCTTCTCTTGCATTCAGAAACCTATAAGAAACAATCATTTTCATATAGTGCAATACAGATCAGTTTTTCTTGGCTTAATCTGAAAAATATCCTTCAATATGTAAACAGCATGCTGTAAAGAAATGAAAGCCAGAAGGTGTGTTTGGCTAGTAAAGCTGGTTAAAATGCATGTCACTCAATATCACTATGTCATTAGGCTGTGTTATTCCTTAAACTGAGCAACTGTCTAAATCTCAGAAGCATTTTGGAAGTAAATATTTACACTGCAGGTGGTTAAGGATATTGTATATAGTAGTAGACTAATGCCAAAGCTGATATAGTAAATGAATTTATCTGAGTTCTTTGTTCCAAATGGGCCTTTGAGTTTAGGTATTTCCACAATTCTCAGCCCCCAGGAGCTGGATCCATATTCCTCCAAGTTTCTGATCTGTGTTTTCAACAGGTTTGTAGATCTAAATAAATTATTTGTGTACACTACTAGGACTGCAGATGGACACAACCTAACTTGTATACTGCCAATATAGCTTTCCTAAGCCATGTTAAGAAATGATGAAAATGAGTGTAAAAGGAAAAAAATAATAACAGGTGAATAAGGAAGTATTAGATAAAGGGGTTAGTTTGTTTTTCTCAGTGCTCTTCCTTTCAACAGTTAGTGTATTAAAATCACTTAATTAAAATCATTTGTATACATACTGGTAAGTTAAGGAGTTTGGTTCAGTTCAGTTGGGGAAAGCACTCTTAGACTACAGAAAATTTTCAACAATTTCTCTGAACTGTTGTATGTAGAAAAAATCAAACCTGCTTTTCAGTTTCCAGTTACATGCCTCCTAATAATGCAAGATTCCTTTTAATTATTTACTTAGAAACATAATGTAGTTAGCAAAATAGCTGCACACCTGGAAACAGTTGACACCTGCTAATTTTTCCTTTTGAAAAATCTATGAATCCTCTTCCTATCCCTGAGCATGCTTGTAGTATTCCCCTTCCATCCAACATCACCAAACTATCATGACATAAATCCCAATCTCACAACCCCAGGTAAATCTGCAATGCTTTCCCAATCAAAGCCTCAAGATTTCCTATTCTTCAGTGGTGTGCAGTCTACCACCCTACCCCTCTTTCCATCTCATTTAGAACTCATTTTCTTCTACCTAGAGACCACTGGATCAAGAACAGCACATCTGAAGGCAGTTGTGGCTTTTCACATACAACAGCTTATGTGATCCTTCCAAAAAGACAATGCAGGTAGATGACACTCTTACCTTTCTCTGTGCAAAGTGTTTAGTTTTATGGATTGTCTTTTAATTTTAAATACCTTTCAAAGGAATTGGGTATTACACATCATTATCAGCCTGCAGAGGAGCAAACTAATCTGCTTATGTGGAAGCTGAAAAATGAAGATGGAAGGTTACAGCTTTGCTAACAAGTGAGATATACATGAACATGGAACCTTTATAGTATTTCAGTTCATTTGATTGAAAACAAATTCTGTGCCTTTCTTAAAAGATGGGCAACATGTCATAATGAACTCATGTGACTGCAACCTCAGGGATCATGATTTATGTTTCTAGATCTGGATAAACCTCATACACGATAATGCCTGGTCATATTTTGGGTATTTCTGTTTCCCCTTGCATAAAGTGACTATAAAAAAAATTACCTACCTCACAGCAATGTTGTGCAGCACTTTGAACAAGTAAATGCTTTGTACTGATAAAAATTTAATTTATTTTTTAATTACCTTGAAAAAAGAAATGGAAAGAATCATCCATTCAAAATCTCAGATTCTGGACTTCTTTCTTAATTTTCTAACAATTTCCATTTTATAGTTTTCACTATATGGAGAATGAAGGCTCTTCATATTTTTCAATCCTATCCCCCTAGTGTTTTGCAGTTATCACAGGAAGAATTTCTATACCTCAAAGAAGTGCATGGCAACTTCCTGGCAACAACAGATGATCTGTTTCTCACACAGGTTGTAGAAGGGCCTACTAGGGACAAGGCCACTCTGGATTTAGTCCTGACCAAAGGGGAGGACATCATAGGAAACCTGAGGATTGGTGGTACTCTGGGTGACAGTGACCATGACCTAATAAGGTTTGCCATCCACCATAAGACTGGGAAGTTAGTCACCAGAACAGAAGACCTAAATTTAAAGAAGGCAGATTTTGGCAAACTCAAGAGGCTTGTTGGAGAGGCCTTCTGCAACTAGCAACTGGACAATTTGGGAGTGCAGGAATGATGGTACTTCCTTAAGGAGGCATTTCTCATGACTCAAAAACAGGCCATCCCCATGTGGGCAAAAAGCAGGAAAGGAGCCAGGACACCTGCTCGGCTCACTAGGGATATTAGGGAGCTATTGAAAAAGATAAAAGGAGTATATATACCATGGAGGAATGGCTCAGAAACCAGGGAGGAATTCATCTGTATCACCAGGGCCTGCAGACATGAGACATGGAAAGCTAATGCAGGCATGGAGATAAAGCTGGCAACCAGTATGAAAGACAACAAAAAGTCCTTCTACATGTACCTAGGGAGCAAGAAAAAATTGGGCTCCACTGTAGGACACCTACTGTATACCCAGGGGCAGCCCACAGTTGATGCCTATGAAAAGGCAGAATTCCTAAAAACATACTTTGTGTTAGTATTCCTGAAATCAAACAGGGGCTGCTCCGAGGCCCAGTGAGCATAGGGAAGGCAGCAGCCTACGTGGAATCAGTGCAGAACAGGTGAGGGATCTTCTACAACACTTGGATGTTTTCAAGTCTGCTGAGCCAGCCAACCTGCACCCTAGAGTCCTGAAAGAACTAGCTGAGCTTATAGCAACACCACTGGCCAAACAGTTTGAAGAGTCATGGAACTTGGGAGTGGCCCCAGAGGACTGGAAGAGGGTCAATATGGTGCCCATCTTTAAGAAAGGGAAGCACAAACTACAGACAGGCCAATCTGACCTCGGATCTGGGTAAAATCTTTGAAAAGTTGATTAAGGAGGGCATCAGATACAAGCTGGTAACTGATGGGGTGCTAAAAAGCAACCAGCATGGCCTTGTTGAGTGTAGATTATGCCTGACAGACCTTGTGTCCTTCTACGACCAGGTAACTAACCATCTGGATAAGGGACATGAGGTTGACATCATCTACTTAGACTTCAGTAAAGCCTTTGACTCTGTCTCCCATGGGATTCTCTTTAACAAAGTGGAAAGTACTGAGCTGGACCAGTCTGCAGTGAGGTGGATGGACAACTGGCTAAGAGGCTGCTCCCAGAGAGTGGTAATCAATGGGATGACCTCATCCTGGAAGGCCATCTCCAGTGGTGTCCCCCAGGAATCAGTGCTTGGACCTGTACTATTCAATATATTCATTAAAGAATTGAATAAGGGGGTGGAAAGCTCAAAGATTAAGTTCGTGGATGATACCAAGCTGTGGGGAAACATAGGCACACCAGAGAATAGGGCAAATATCCAGGACCTTGACCAACTGGATTTATGGGCAGAACAAAATCAGATGAGATTTAATGGGGAGAAGTGCAAGGTCCTTCACCAGGGAAGGAAGAACCCTCACCACAACTCTACAATGGATGGTGGTCCGCTGGCTGGCGCAGCATCTGAACAAGACATGCGGGTCACAATCAAATGGGAGATGAATATGAGCCAACAGTGCAATGAGGCTGCCAGAAAAGCAAATAAAACTCTGGCAAGCATCAGCTGATGTATGGCCAATAGATCCAGGGAGGTACTCCTCCCTCTCTACTTGGCATTGGTGGGGCCTCAGCTGGAGTTTTGTGCCCATTCTGGGCACCACACTTCAAGAAGGATGTGGATAAGCTAGAGAGGGTACAATGAAGGGCCATCCATATGGGTAAGGGCATGGAGGGTAGGCCCTATGAGGAGAGACTCCAGGAACTGGGCCTGTTCAGTCGGAGAAGGCTTAGAAGTGACTTGACAGCCACCTACAAGTACATCAGAGGGGAGCATCAAGAACTTGGAGAGCAAATCTTCAGGAAAGCACAAGGGAGGATGAGGATCAATGGACATAAACTAATAGAGAGTAAATTCAGGCTGGACATTAGGAACACCTTTTTCTCTGTAAGGGTCACCAGAATCTAGAACACACTCCCAGCAGAGGTGGTGCAATCACCCTCCCTGGAGGTGTTTAAGATGAGGCTGGACAGGCACTTTGTCAAGCTCATCTGAGCCCAATAACTTCCTCCCAGTTGTATTTTTTTATGATTCTAAGAAAGAGTCATGTGGTGCAAGGCATAACAAGAGCTAATAATTTGAAGTTAAGCAGAAGTTAAAGGTAGACAAATGCAAATTAGAACAAAAGGAAGGACAATTAACCAGGAAGGCTAATTTAACAGAAAGGTGAATAAACCACTGAAACAAACTACTACCAAAGTGGTAGATTCTCTATTTATTGATATCTTCAAATAAAGACTGGATGTCCTTCTGACAGCCATTATTTACTAAAATACAAATTAATAATCCCAATACATGGAATGCTATGACCTGTTCAACTTTGGAGTGGCTAAGCACTGCAAGTTCCCCTTCATAACCCACCCCCCCAAGTTTGCTGTGTCACATCAGTAAGCTCCCACTGCACAGGGGCTCCTAGGCCCCCCAAAATCTGTGGGTTTTCTGAACCCCATTGGCCATGTTGCCCCACCCACAGGGAGATGTGTGGGAACTGGAAAAACTGGCAGCAGCAGCAGCTAGAGGAGTGGGTTGAGCAGCAGCTAGGCAGGACCCCATGGGCTGCAATCCTGGACTATGATGGATAGAAGGTCAGACCAGATAATCTAATGATCCTTTCTGCCTATGAAATCTATGAATGTGTAATAAGAAAGATTTATAAAATATTATTTAAAGTGAACTCAACATTGTTCTTTAGTTGTTAAGTTATTAATGACTATTTATTTTCTTTTAGGTCCACTTATTTCACTTTAAATATTCAATTTTCATTTTGTCCTTCTTAGAGTTGTTACTGAGCCCCTCTTTCTCAGAGTTAATTTTTCATGTTTTCTCTTTATAAATTATGTAAATAAATTATTTATATATATATAAAAATATATATGCGTTATATGCATGTGTTTAATATATATACAATTATATATGTATTATATTTACTCATTTAATTTTCTTATCCATGACTAGACTGTTTCATTTGGTTGTCTCTTGCTTTGATGTATATCCAGTTCCATTTGTTGGTTTGTTTTTTCTTTTCATTTACAAGTATGTAGCAAATTAGTCATGATCCTCCTGGGTTGTTTTCATTTTGGTTTTCCTAGAATTTGTTCCTTGTTGCCAGGGTTCCTAGACTAACACAAATTGTATCTATGCTTGCTGTTGCCATTTTTAAAGGTTACATGCCTTGAATCAGGCAGCTTTTTTATTTAATTTGAAGTTCCAACTTCATCTGCCACTTCATAAAGATGTGATTATTACTTTGAAAAAAAAATAGTACATTTACCAGGGCTGTTACCCAGCAGAAGCAATTCCATTGTGCAAAGTAAGACATTTAAAATAGTTACCAAAGAAAATGCACCTTAGTATGGGATTGAAAACATGTTATTTTATACTAATATAACAATAGTATCTTTAATCTCTTTGCTTTTAAGTCTCCTTTGCTGTAACTCGCATACAGGACTTCACTCATTTCCCCTTTTTTGATTAATGCCCTTTTCCAGAACTTAGAAAAAGTAACTAATGAGTGAAAATTAATATGAAAATTATTCCAGAATAGGATAGGGTGTGTGTCAATTTAACATAGAATACCTATTCCAGAGTACCTTCATGTCTGGACATTTTTAATAAGGGTGTATTTTTTTTTCCAAATCAAATCTACTTCTTCAGTGGGTGAAGCTAATTAGAGAAAAAGCATTTCTTATTCAGGTACAGCTATTATGGAATACTATCCATTTAATCATAGGAAAAATAAAGCTGTAACAGACCCCAGAACATTATCTAGTCCAGACCCCTGCTCAAGGCAGGTTCAACTTGTCTAAACTACCCCAGACAAAAATTTGTCTAACCTACTCCAAGGATGTAGATTTTATAGCCTCTCTGCATAATCTATTCATGGTTAACTAACTACATATTGAGAAAGTTCTCCCTAATACCTAATCTAACTTTCCCTTGTTGAAATTTGAAACTATTATTCCTTGTCCTGTCCTCTTAGCCAAAGAGAACACTCTGTAACAATTCCCTGTGTGAGTAGTACGTTTACAAAGTTTATGCTTTTCTAAACCAGTTGGTCTCTATGACCCTAGCAGACATTACATTTATCACGATTAACATGTTAATAACATGATAAATTGTAACATGCCACACAAGTTGTGTATGCTTTCAACTTTAACTTCCTCACCCCTGCTGGTGAACAAGGGCTATGATCACAGCCCCAGCTGCTGCTCTATGTCTGGGACCAGTAAGTCCATCTTCTTGGTTCTATGCAAAGGGACTGCCCCTTGCACAAAGCCAGGGTGATCAGCTGATCAGAGTGGAAGGGGGCCATTTCCCTAGAAATTGATTGGGGACTGTTTGGGATTTTAGCTTGCATGATGTCTCCTTAAAGATGGAAGCATGCAGCCCAGGATTCTGGAGCAATGATAAGTAGCAGTCTAGGATGCCAGGTCACAGGCACATTGAGATCTTTAAGGTACCTACCTGCCACCCAAGATCCCAGGCTGCAGATGATCCTGGAACTTTAAAGGGCTCACAAACCTCTCAGTGAGCCTGTCTGGCTCAATTATAGGCTTCCTTGCAGGCAGAGAAAATATGGAGCAGCCCTCTCTCACCCTCTATCTGGAGAACATGCTTTTGTCATGCTTCAGACAGGAGGCTTTGAATATATGGCTCCCCACAGTAGATTTGTTTGGGTTTTTTGTCATACTACAAACTTTGTAGCTTGACAAAAATAATGTCTTCCATGTGCCTAAGGTACCATCCTGCCTTGCCTTCTGCCATTCCCTTTATAGCCACTTTTCAGGTATTTGAAGGCTGTTATCAAAGCATCCCCCAGTTTTTTCCAGACTAAATAATCTCACATGTGGAGAAACCCTTTAAGACTACTTTCCAACATTATTACCCCCACTAAGTCCTCCTTCTCCTACTGCATCACGTTAAGCTCAGGTTTTTCAGTGTTTTGCAGTTCTGCCTCCCCTTTTAGTGTTGCTGTTCAGCAGTGATGGCAGAGGGAATATGCAAGAAGCAAGATTTGTGAGATAAGGTAATATCTTCTAGGCTAGGAACAGACATTCAAAAAGCCCAAGCCTGAAATGATACAATATTTTCAAGTTAGTCTAACCTGCAGAGATTGAATCAATTTGCAAATGGATAGACATTCACTTTTGATTCAGAAAATTCAGGCACGTGCCTGGAAGGGGGTGGGGAGGGGCAGTGCTAGAGTGAGCCCTCCCTTTCCTTCCACTGAAGAAGCCTTCACTTTCCTTCCAGTGCTGAGCTGAGTGGGGCACGGCCAGGCCCTGGTAGGACACTCTGATATTAGTGAGGGGTTTAAACCCCCACCCTGCCCTGCACACCCCATCTGGGGTGTGTCTGTAGGGGGAGGGGAAGCAGCCCTTGCCAGGCTTCCCCCCACCCTGCTCACTGCTCAAGGGGTGGGAGTGTTGCCAGACCCTGGCCCCCAGCTAGCACTTTGAAGCAAAGTGTGTGGGGGGGAGGAAAGACTGCTTGTGTTAACTGATCTTTTCAATCTCCCTTTCCTTGCTTTTTCATAGTGTCTGCAGCAAAATGAAGGCACCGCATTCATTGCAAACCAGGTATTTTCTCACACCTCTCTCTGTCCCATGTTGAAAACTGACAGCAAGCCAGCAGCCAGCAGGGAGCTTATCAGAACACAAAGCTTATCAGCCCATCAAGAAAACACAGCCTCTCTCATTAGTTCAAGCTCTTAAAAACGCTTTGCAAAAAGCTGTTTAAGAAAGAACAGAGAGACATTACCCGCTGACCTGTTGATTAACTCCAAAAAGCCCTAAGTGGACACTGTTTTGTCTGCATTTGTTCTAGTGAAATTGGTGACACATGCACACAGGCACTTCTCAGCATTAGCTAGCATGGGGGTGGCATGGCCATGACCAAATGTTGGTTCGGGTCCTTGTTGCTGGGGTCCATGCTGTGGAAGAGAAGTGCAAGAGGGGGGATTCCTGTTTCAGCAGTTAACAGATGCTTCTGTGCCTGCAGTCTCCCCCTCCTCAGGCAGCTGGAGCTCTGGGTAGGGAGGAGTGGGGCAGGGCCAGCCCTCTCTCTGAAGCAGACAGCCCAGCCCAGTCCAGGGCTGAAAAGCATGCTGGGCTGCTGGAGGACTTTGATTTAACTTAAACCAGGAAAGGATCTGTGACAGAAGTTCCATCAACTGGCTTGACCCAAATCAGTTAAGTCTGATTCAGTCAGGTTTATCGTAAACCAGTTTTGACCATTTTGAAACTGGTTTATGTGCACTGAACTTATGTTCTGTTACAGGTTTAAGCCAGTTTCTGATCACTTAAACTGGTTTATGCATAACTTCTGTCCCTAGCCTTAATGTATCAACTTTATAGTTGGGAGAGATGTTAAACCAGTTTTCATGAACCAAGTGTCCTTTTTTAGACTCAGGAAGCAAGCAGATACAACCAGGGGTAAATACCCACTAAAACAATTATTTCTGTTTCACCTCCTTATGTTAATGAATGTGATCACTTAAAGAGGAAATGGGCTGTAAACTTGTGGAGCAAAAAGAAGTTAAGGGAAATATTTACAGACCAGTAGAGAACAGTTGCTATAGATAAACCTAATTATGTTAATGAATAAGACCACTGAAAAGGGAAGAGGGTCATTACCACATGTGAAGCAACGAGAGATTAGCAGAGGAAGCAAATAAATTATAATAATCTATAAAACCATGGTGTGTGCTTAAACAATGTTTTCATGTCCATTAAAATAGGATTTTAAGACCTCTCTTTTGGAGGTATTATACTGATACCCTTTAAAGACCTCTCTTTTTGAGGTATTATACTGGTATCCTTTGTGGATAATGACTAAGGTTTAAGACAGATCTGTATTCTATGGAAAGTGTACTATCCTGGTGACTGGCTATTGTCTAAGCAGGGTCTTGTTCTGTTTTGTGTTTGTTGATCAAGAGAGTTTGATTTTGGTGATGTGGAAGGCAATTGTTTTAAAATCAGTAGTGGGGCAGAGAATCTCCTCAAGTAAAGGCTGTTATTGTTTAACTTGTAACTTGTGTAACTTCCAGCATGGAATAGCAGTCAGTTGTATTGTATAGGGTATCTGGTGGATTGTCATTATAGGGTAAAGGCAGGTTTTAAGTTGCTGAGATGGGTGGGTCATAGGTATTCTTCTTAGAGTAGAAGTGATGGTATCTGCTAACCTAGCTATTGATGAAAGCTTTCTTGGTGTGTTAGGGATGGTCATTGCTTTTGTAGAAATAAATGTGATTTTCTATAGGGGTTTTTTTTGTATCTCTTTGACTGTGGGGTGCCACTCTGGATGTAGATCTGGTATGTAGAAGTAATGGTGTCTGTTAATGTAAGACTACATTAGAGAGAATTTTGTGGAATCCTGCTAGTTGCAACAGAAATAATAAGCAAATTTAGAGATTCACTCCAAATGATGATGATGCCATCTATGCATCATAGGTATAGCACAGGTTTGGTAGTCAACTTTCCAAAAATCCTCAAGGTAGATCATGAAAAGGTTGGCATGTTGGAGGCTATCTTTGTGTCTATAGCTGTGCCTGTATTTTGGAAGAAATGTTGATGGTACTGACTGAGGATAAAGTGGAGGAGTTTTACCATGTTGTGGTTGGAAATCCTATTGCTGTCCACAGTCTTGTAGGTGTTTCAGATAAGATGTGATGCTTTCATAATATGGGATGTTAGTGTATGTGACATCCATGGCTGCAAATATAAAACTCTCAGAGAGTATGTGACATCCACAGTTGCAAAGATGCAACTCTCAGGGAGTTGGTTATGATGATACATTTTGTTGGGGAAGACTGTTGTGTCTCTTTGAAAACATGTCTTTTGAGTGGCAAGTGCTAATAGTTTCTATGAACCTGAAAATTCTTCATTTAGGATATCTGACATTCCTTTCTTCCACATTTCATTGGCTTAGGTGTCCCCCTTCTCAGTGTACTTATTTGTGCTGTAAATACCATTCTTCGACATCTAACTTCCTAGTTACTTCATAGGCCATTGAGTAACATAACTTGAAGCTGGAACTGAGATAGACATGAGATACCTTAGTCCCTGAAGGCTAGGGACAGACATTCAAAAACCGTGAGCCTAAATTGAGCCTGAGCCTGAATTCAGTCTTTGCAGGTTAGTCTAACCTGTCTAGGCAAAATCAGTTTTGTAACCAAACAAACATCCCAGAAATACAGGCACATGCCTGCAGTGGCTCAGGCTAGAAGCTGGGGGGCACTAGAGCAGCCCTCCCTTCCATGGCATGGAGCTGTGGGGGGCATGGCCAGGCTCCTGCAGGACACTCTGATTAGCTCAGCAGGGAATTGATAACAGCGTTTATCACCCAATTAAGAAAACAAAAGAGGGACATTACCGGCTACTTGTTGATTCTGCCTGTTGATTCATCACAACCATAGCCAGCACATGATCTGCTACCTAATACAGAGACACCTCCACAGCAAGGCAGAGAGGAGTGGGGAATTCCTGCTTAGCATGGAGTGGCGAGGGGAGTGGGGAAGCAGCTTACAGAGCTGCAGCCAGGGAGCAGAGGGGAAAGGCCAGCCCTGATGTGGAGCAGAGAGCCCCACCTAGCTCAGAGAGCATGCTGGGATGATGCGGGTGTCTGGATTATCTTAAACCAGCAGGGGGTCTGGACAGATATTGCATAAACTGGTTTGACCCAAATCAGTTAAGTCCGATACTGCATTCAACCAAATTTATCTCAAACTGGTTTCAGCCATTCTCAAACTGGTTTATGTGCACTGAACATCTGTTCTGTTACAGGTTTAAACCAGGTTCTGATCACTTAAACTGGTTGATGTGTAATGTTTGCCCCCTAGCCTTAGAGATCTGGGCAAGGTTGGCAAAGTCTACATATTTTACCCATTCCAATTGGACACAGGCGAAAGACAGGCAGTGAGTTGCTGAGATGGGTTTTAAAGATCTAATATTTGGATTTTGGTGACTAAATCCTACCTAGCACTTAGCCTCTCTCTCCAAAGATGACCAGAAAAGCACAAAATCTTCCATGACAAATGGGTCCAAATGCTGATTGACCATTTTCCTAAGTATTCACAGCGAATTACACTTTCCAGAGTGAAAAATAGCACATAATAAAAGGGCAAATGAGGTGCCACAACTAGGCCATGGTAGCTACAAGGACCTTGAAGAGGTAGGAAAGTATTGGTGTTTACAAGTACTGACCTATGGCAGAGTTAATTAGTTTACTCTGTCTAATAATACTGCATGTGTAGATGCTGAGGCATTTACTGAAGCGCTAATTAGGAAACTGCAGTAAATGTCTCTTGTAGATACGGCCAGTGTATATAAGAGCATCTGGCTATAAGAGACCTGTATTTGCAAGAATAAATAAATAAATGCACATTGCTAAAGGCTGTCCCTGAATGTTTGGTTCCACCCCCCCACACATGCACCTTTTTTTGCTACTGTAGATTAGAAGAGGAGATGTAGTTAAATATTTGTCATGTCTTTTGTACATTTGTAGAATTGACTGCAGAACATAAAGCATAATGGGCAAATTGAGTGCTTTACTGCCCAGTGTTAGAAAAACAGCCAGCCAGCTGCGTGGGGGCTAACTGAAATCCTGTAACCCATAATGAACCTATAAAAAATATTATTTAGGTACCAATTTCCTAAATAATGCACTAAGTACCAAGCTTCAGTGCGCTTTTTCCCATGCTGTAGCACAGTAAATCTTATCTTATTCCTTATAGTATTTTAAGTTTCTAATGTTGAAGATAGACATAGGGAGTAAGTTTCATAGTTTCATAGTTGGTAGGGTCAGAAGGGACCTGAGCAGATCATCAAGTCCGACCCCCTGCCATGGCAGGAAAGAGTACTGGGGTCAAACGACCCCAGCAAGGTGATTGTCTAGCCTTGTCTTAAAGACCTCCAAGTTGGAGCCAGCACAGGTTCATGTCCCGTAGCCTCTCCTTGTAGAGGCTGCCCTGCTGCCCCCTGATCATGCGAGTGGCCCTCCTCTGGACCCTCTCCATGTTGTTCACATCCCTCTTGAAGTGCAGCACCCAGAACTGGATGCAGTACTCCAGCTGTGGCCTGACCATTGCTGTGTAGAGGGGGAGGATCACCTCCTTGGACCTGCTTGAGATGCATCTGTGGATGCATGACAAGGTACGGTTGGGCTTCCTGACTGCATCCCCACACTGCCGGCCCATGTTCATCTTGGCATCAGTGATGACTCCAAGATCCTTTTCTGCCTCTGCAGTGGCAAGAAGGGAGTTCCCCAACCGGTAGGTATGGTGCTGGTTCTTCCTCCCCAGGTGCATCACTTTGCACTTGTCAGTGTTGAATCGCATCCTATTCTCATCTGCCCACCCCTGTAACCTGTCTAGGTCCGATTGTAGCCTCTTCCTTCCTTCTAATGTGCCCACATCCCCCCACATCTTTGTGTCATCAGCAAATTTGAACAGGATGCTATTTACCCCCTCGTCCAAGTCACTGATGAAGATGTTGAACAGTGCGGGCCCAAGGACCAAGCCCTGGGGGACCCCACTGCCCACATCCCTCCAGGTCCCTTAAACATTAAGTGTTTAATGGGTTGTCAGTAATGCTACACTTAGATAATTTTGGTAATCTTTGATCATTTCAGATACAAAATCAAGGAAAGCAATTCCAAACTAAAGATCTTTGCAAAATTTACCTGCATAAGTTTAGCCTCATACACCAGTATAACTTAAGTGTAAAGTGTTTCTTGATAAATGCCTATCATATAGTCTTGCTAAATTATAGAACTTGGACAAAGCTTGGCACCATGTTACATGCAATATTTGTATCATGCATCTCAGAGAAAAATGCTTGTTTTACTATAATGTAAATATTAAGAGCCATCATTTAAAAATAAATACCAAACTTCTCAATGGATTTCTGATGCCTCCATTTTCATTAAGAACTTTAACATTGATCTCTTTGCTTTATGTCTATTGCATAGAGTTACACTCCCCTGTGGAGTCATTAGATTAGGGATTATAAAATCAATGTAGTGTAAAACCATTGTTCCAGCACTTTCAAACCATCTCTAAAGAATGAAAAAAGGGCTGCTGGACCCTGACCTACTATGTAGGACTACATTACCCAGCAGAATGATCTCTACAAGAGCTGCTAGCTTGACAGCATGTGTAAAGTTAGATAAGAGATGATCTTAATGTTCACTGAGTCTATAAATAATTATTCAGCTCACCAAGCAAGGTAACACTGCACCCTGCAGGACCTAAATCAGACAACTTGGTATGACTTTAAAAGTGGTTCATTGAACTGCAGTTTTTTTTAGCTTTCAGTAGGTCATATGAAGTCACCTTTTCTTAAAAACAGGCAGTTGTGAACCACAGTCTTCGGAGTTTCAGTTCTTTGCAAGGTCCAATGTTCTTCTGTAAAAAAAATATATATCTTCATTTTAAAAAATAAATTATTATTTTTGTATATCCACTGAATATGTGTTTCTGTGTATAACGGGTATTGGGGATGGGCAAAAAGACTGAAGATAAAAAAGTACTATACCATGAAACAAAACCAGAAAATCCTTTAGCAGATGCCAAAAATTCTGGTAACTTTTGAAAACTTTCATGGACTACTGCCCTGCCTTCTGCCTAACTTCACAGTAACACAGCTAACTACCTCTCTATGGTTTAAATGGTTAATGTAAAACATAAAATATAAGCATCCTCTGATGAGAGGGCTAGGTAGGTACCCAGATAAACTGCCGGTGTGCTTACTGGCTGAGTTGACCTTGTAGATTTGTGTTGTAATATATCCCTAAAATGAACTGAGCTTAGTAATATAAAGAATAACTTTGTTCCCTTAGCTTCTCTCAGGTGTTATATTTTTAAATGAAAAATGAGCCAAACTAGGTTACACATGAGAAATTATAGCCATGCTCACCCTTATTATGTTTATAATTTGGTCTATAAAATATATGAAAAGGTCTAAACTATTAATCTGTTGGTAAAAAATCCCTAGGCTCAAAGCACTCAGTCCAAGACACTTGGATTTCAAGAAAAGCAAATATTTGGTAATACATTGAGTCTGTAGTATTGAACTGTCCTCTAAAAGTGAAAGCAAACAGCTGCTGAGAAAGATAAAATAGAATGTAAATTAACAAACAGAGGTGACATCAAATAAGTGCTATATGCAACAAACAGGACTTGCTCTTGGTAACTGAAAACATACACAGGCCTCATACTTGTCAATAGCAATTGTCTTATACTGACCACATCATTGGCAACTGTAAATTTCCACAATTCTACCCTCCTGTTCTGTATGGACCCCCTGAGCTCTACTGACAGGAGGTAGTCCTAGCACCAAGTCAAATCCTCCTCCCACCCCCAAGGATGTGACGGAAATAACCTATATAGCACATGGTACTAGCCAGGTTGCAGGTCACAAATGGGTCCAGGAATGAGGTCTGGGTGGGGTGGGAAACAAGGTAGGGGGGCAGATCAGGTCCCCATGAGCTGGAGCTTTCTTCCCAGGGCAGGGACAGTAGAGCCTCCAAAAGTATCTTCCCTCACTTCTCCCACCTCCCAGCCACTCCAGGAAGCATGACCAGCATCCCCCACATATCCCAGTTTATTAAAACATGAGACCTTCTTTAATTTACTTCCTCTTGATTTCTTTTAAATTTATTCTATTTCTTTTTATTCTATCCTTCAGTGGCTGGCTGACATTTTGCCACCCTTTACCTACCTTTATTTCCTTTCCACCTCCTGTTTCATTACCCAACCTGATACCATTAACTGTCCTCCTCCCAGATTCATGTTTCTGCCCCACCCCATGTCTCACCCCCACTGCCCACCTAGAGCAGGGATAGAAGTCTGCCCTGGCTCGCCAGCCCTGTAGTGGCAACTCACAGCTGTAGCTCCTAATCCGGCCCCTGCTTGCCATCCTTCTAGTGGCAAGTCACAGCTCTGCAGGTGGGGGATAGTTGGAAAAGGTTTTTAAAGTGTGACTGCTCCAAACTTGAGCTTGGACTAACACTGATAAACATCTGAGCAGCAAAAAGTGCAATACGTAACAAGGCCCTTACAGAAATGCCATTTCAGTGTTAAAAGTGCAGTTTCCATTTTAGAGAACAGTAAAATAAGATTTGCTGGGAATATGTCTTGAATCCGTCAAAATTCTTACATCTCCATTGCCAGATAGAAGTGAATGACTATAAGCAATATGTAAATAACTATGGACATGTAAGGCAGGCCTCTCTTTGCACAACCAAGAAGTTAAATTTTCAGTGGAGAAATGGACAACTCTCTAACTTGAAAAGGTGCAACAAAATATCTTAATTATTTTTCATAATGAAAATGGCAAATCTTACCCAAAGAACACCATATATCCCTTCTAGTCCAGTTCAAAGCCTCTGAGTCTGATTCACCACTATGTTACAGTTTTACATTAGTACAACTTCACTGAAGTTCCAAAAGTTAAAAGAGCATAAAATTGAACAGGCAAATAAAATTGTGTGGCTTGTATTTTCCTTGCAAAATAAAATGACAGTCTCCTCCCAATCATTCCACTGGGAAAGTGTGGTTTGCCCATCATGAGAGAGGCAGAGGAAAATTGAGTCATGAGGTTCACTTATCACTTCTAACAGAAACAACAAAATGATACGGGGAAAAAATGTACCCTTATATTTTTCAGTGCATTGCAATCTAAGAGGGTCTAGTATTCAGTGCTAGTTGTGTATAGTAATGGATGTCCATTAATAGTATAATTGTGTTTTCTATGCACAGCCTTGGTTGTACAGAAGGATGTGATCTCAGCAGCCTGTACCACCAAGAAGTTGGGTTAATGCATTCTATACAAGCTGGAGTATCAGCATTGCTTCCATCTGTGTGCTCCAACTCAGTGAATGATACTCATCTAGGCTAGGGACTGACATTACACACAAACTGGTTTAAGTGATCAGAAACTAAGTTTAAACCTAGTAACAGAACAGATATTCAGTGGACATAAACTAGTTTGAAAATGGCTGAAACCAAACCAGTTTGAAATAAACCTGGTTGAATGTATATCATACTTAACTGATTTGAGTCAAACTGGTTTATGCAATGTCTGTTCCAAACTCCTTCCTGGTTTAAGTTAAATCAGAGCATCCCAGATGCTTTGCAACTCTAGGCAGGGCTCTGCTGTCTTCTCTAGTCCAGCAGGGATGGCCCCCTCACCTCTTCTCCCTAGCTGCAGCTCCGGCAGAGACTGCAAGTACAGCAGCATCTGCCTGGCTTCCTCCTACTCCTCTTCATCCCCCTCACCGGTCAAGCAAGGATGCCCACCTCCCCTCTGCCTTGCACAGACACCTCTCAGCATTAGCTAGCATACCACATTCTGGCTATGATCCATGTTGTGGGAGACAGGACAAAGGCAGGACAGTGTTGGCTTAGAGCTTTTTGGAGCTAACCAACAGGTAGCTGGTAATGTCCCTCCATTCCTTCCTTGGAAAACATCATTTAAGAAGAGCTTGAACTACTGAGAGAGGCTTTGTTTTGTTTGATGGGCTGACAAAAGTTAATAATTCCCTGTGTAACTCCTTGCTGTGTGACTCAGTGCTCTGTTATCAACAGTGGGTGAGGGGGGAAGCTCTCCCTAGTCAGAGCGACCTGCTGGGGCCTGTTCATGCTCCCACCCTAGCTCAGCCCTGTGGAAGGGAAGGAAGGGATGCTCTAGAGCCCTCCAGCTTCTAGCCTGAGCCAGTGCAGGCATGTGCCAGCATTTCTTCAGTCCAGAAGGGATGTCTGTACAGTTGCAAACCGGTTCAGCCTAGCCAGGTTAGACTAACCTGCAAAGATTGAATCAGTCAGTCTCAGGCTTTTTGAATGTCTGTCCCTAGCCCTAGTCTGCTGGGGCTAAATTCTCAAATAAATACTGTGCTTAAAATGTAGGTGCTGTGATAACTAAGGGGAAGTGAAAGTGGCTAGATCCTTATTTGAGAGGAAGGGGCAAAGAGGGCATTTCTCAACCTACCTCATATTCAGCTTCATAAAGGATGAGCTTATCAGTTAAAGTGACTGACCTTCCCAAATTTCCCAGGACAGTTTGAAATTGCAGGGCTGTGTTGTGGCATCTCTAAGGACTCCATGAATGAGACTTCTGTCAGAAAATTGGGAAAAAAAAGAAAAAGATTTTGGATTGGTGCCTAGGTAGCATCCTCCTATATCTGCTGAAAGATGCAGAATGAGACTCCTTAGAGTACATGTGGCTTAAATGCTTCCTATTCATGAGGTATCCAGGGGATATCTTCTGAGTAGGTGATGATAGAACTGCATTCATATAGTGCCATACACAGGCTATTTAGCTCTGCCCATGGCACCATGTTAAGTTGGCTATACTAACCGTAAGGTGCCCATTGCTTCTGCTTCTGGGAATCCGTGGAGTGTCCAGGCTTCTATCTCAGATTTTGCTCCTCAAAAGATTGGCCACTTTGCCACAAATACATACAAAAGATTACTCAGTTAGTAACACAGTTATTCTAGAAGGGAGAACTTTATGCTAAAGTACCTTCTGAGAGTATATGCAGAAGTATACAGTTCACACACTCTGATGTTAAGCCTAGCCCCAGAATACCCTCCCTGTAGCTTTGGTAACAGGAGGCATATCTACATGCATTAATGTACCCCCAGTGCAAGGTTCTAAATAAATGGGCCTTAGGCTGCCCTAATGTGCAGTACTAAAAGTGCACACTTTTAAAGTGATGCTTAATGCGCAGTAGCCTGTTTTATTGTGAATTAGCATAATTGCACTTCTTATGTGGCACTTGAATGCACAGTAAAATAGGCTACTGCACATTAAGTGCATATATAGACACACCCAGTGGATATAGAATTTGTATTCAGCATGTTTTGGGAGAGGGTAAATAAGCTGTGCCTGGCAGTACCTCTCCTTAAAACTGCTGCTTTTCAGACGTGTATGCACACAGCTCAAGGCTGGATTTTGACCCTTAATACCTAATGTAATTTTAGATTTAAATAATAGAAATGGTAAATATGGCTTTACAGTACTAATGATACATACGCTGATAGTGGTAATGCTTCATATTTTTAGACTTGCTTCTGATTAGATATGCATGTAGATGTGCTAAAATCCAAATGCCAAGTGCAAGTGCTGAAACTTCAGTGACAAACTTTGGCATGCATTACACTGAAGATAGTATGTCCTCTTCAGAAGTGGATTAAGGAAGTAGGTTAGCTCTAAGATGGTTAGCACTAAAAAAAGAAATCCAAAGGAAAACAAAGAACAGCAAGTGTGTAAATAGCTATAATTGGTAAAATGTCATTGAAATGTCATAACTCATCATAGAAACACAATATTAATTTGAGTCTAATTATACATTTTTATTTTGGTAGAGCTATATCTATCCACTTCTTTCTAATGTACTAGTTCTGTATGTAGTGTTATATTACATAACATATTTCTGACTAATGTATCATTTTCATGTTCTGGACAATTAAATTATTATGTCAGAATTAATATTAATTCTTTAAGGGCCTATTTAAAAACAGTTATGCACCTGGATAACTGTATGCACAGGAACAGTTGCATTGAATAGACAGAAATTAATCATTTGGAGGAAGAAGGAAAGGCAGGAAGACGCCTTATAAACTAACTAACTTAAAGACGTAAGCTTTTGTAAGGTAAAACATTGTCAGAGTTGATGAAGTAACTTGACGAAGTACGTTGTTGCTTGTGAAAGAACGACTCTCTGAATTAGCCTATGAGGTGCCACTCTGTCCTGCCTTCTGTCTGACTTTAGACTAACACTACTACCTCTGATTTATAGAAATTTCTTCACTTGCATATTTGTAAGTCTCAAACAAAAGAACCTTGTGAAAATAAAATTAAAACTCTAAAATAGTAGTGTGTTAAACTGATATTTTAGTAGTCATAAGAATCAGTGGTGGTAGTCCCTCAGAGTTGAGGATGACACTGAGGCTGGGGAACTCCCTTCTTGTCAGCACAGAGGCAGAAAAGGATCTTGGAGTCATTATAGATTCCAAGATGAACATGGGCCGCCAATACGGGGACACAGTCAGGAAGGCTAGCCACATCTTGTCATGCATCCACAGATGCATCACGAGCAGGTCCAAGGAGGTGATCCTCCCCCTCTATAGGACATTGGTCAGGCCACAGTTGGAGTACTGCATCCAGTTCTGGGCACCGCACTTCAGGAGGGATGTGGACAACATGGAGAGGTTCCAGAGGAGGCCACTCGCATGATCAGGGGGCAGAAGGACAGGCCCTACGAGGAGAGGCTATGAGACCTGAACCTGTTCAGCCTCCACAAGAGAAGGCTGAGAGGGGATCTGGTGGCCATCTACAAACTGGCCAAGGGAGACCAGCAGGCAATGGGAGAGTCCCTGTTCCCCCGAGTACTACCGGGAGTAACAAGGAATAACAGCCATAAGTTGATGGAGAGTAGATTCAGGTTAGATATCAGGAGGCACTACTTCACAGTCAGGATGGCTAGGATCTGGAACCAACTTCCAAGGGAAGTGGTACTCACTCTTACCCTGCAGGTCTTTAAAAGGAGGCTAGACAGACACCTTGCCAGGGTCATTTGATCCCAACATTCTTTCCTGCCCATTGCAGGGAGTCAGACTTGATGATCTGCTTAGGTCCCTTCCGACCCTACCAACTATGAAACTATGAAATTATGATGTCCGTCAGGTTTGATGGGTCCTTAGGTGACTGAGGAGCCTGATTTTGGATACACACATTCTTCAGCAATGGGGGCATGTTGCTGTGCAGGGGAGTAGAATTCACAGCCCCCAGCTGGTCTTCTTCTCCTTCCTCTGCCAACACCATTCCACCTCAGTACTGAGTCATTGGGCCTTGAAGTGGTGCGCGCCTTGGTGGAGCAGGTGATGCCACACTGAATGGTCAGCTGGGCTCCTCCCAGCTGTTCGTGTCAATGCCTCCATGCTTGAGGGCGACCTTGAGTGTGTCTTTGTACCATTTCCTTTGGCCGCCCTTTGAGTATTGGCCAACAGAGAGCTGGGAAAAGAAAATCTGGTGAGAGAGGTGGCTCTCAGACATCCAGATGCAGTGGCTCACCCATCAGAGTTGATTTCTCAAGAGCAAGGCTTCAATGCTGGTGGTTGCAGCTTCATAGAGGATGCTCACACTGGTCCAGCAGTCCTCCCATTTGATCCCCAGGATTCGATGCAAGCACTGCTGGTGAAAGATCTTGAGGATTGTAATGTGGTGTCAGTAGACAGCCCTCTGCAGTAGAGGAGGGTGATCAGCATGACAACCTTGTAAACCAGGACCTTTGTTGACTTCCGAAGGTCTCTATTTTCAAAGACATGTTGTTGCAGCTTGAAGAAGGTGGCACTGGTGCAGTTGATTTGGTGCTGGACTTCTTCATTGATGGTAGCCCATTGAGAAAGGTGGCTGCCAAGATACAGAAGGTGCTCCACGTACCCAAGAGCCTCTCCATCTATGTAAATAGCGTGAGGGATGCTCAGCTGGCCTAGGGAGGGTTGATGGAGAACCTTCATCTTGGCAATATTCAAGGAGAGGCCAAGTATCTTACATGAAGTGTTGAAGAGTTTTAAGGTTGCTTGCACATCCTGTGCAGAGTGAGCCATCACACAGCAATCAACTGCAAACTGAAGGTCATGGATGTCCTTGGTTGGGAGTATCATTTTTGCCCAGAAGTGCCCAAGATTGAAAAGCTTCCCATCCAGCTGATACTGGATATTGACACTGGATGGAAGATCATCTCAGATAAGGTGGATGATGATGGTCAGGTAGATGGTGAACAGGGTGGGGGGCAATCACTCAACCTTGTTTGGCCCTGGTATGGATGCAGAAGTCATCAGTTCCAGGTCTTCCACTCAGGACAGTCACTGTCATATCATCATGCAGGACCCTGAACATGGTGACAGACTGCAGCGGGCAGCTAAGGCTTTGGAGGATGGTCCACAGAGCTTCACGATTTAAGGAATCAAATGCCTTGGTCAGGTCAATGAAGGTGAGAAACAGTTCTTGATTTTGCTTCCAACTTTTTTCTTGGATCTGCCTGGCAATGAAAACCATATCAGCAGTGCCCCAGGATGGTAGAAAGCCACACTGGGTTTCTGGAAGGATCTCCTTGGCGATGGAACAAAGGCAGTGCAGACCAGGATCTTACCCTCAATGGACAGGAGGGAAATCCCCCTGTAGTTACCACAGTTAGATTTGTCCCCCTTCTTGTAGCTGGTTATGGTGGTCACGTTCTTGAGATCCCCGGGGATGTTCTCTTCATCCCAAAGGTGGAGGATAAGGTGGTGGAGTTGTGATGTGAATCAGAAGCCACCAGCATGGTAGACCTCTGTGAGTATACCATCTGGCCTGCAGGCTTTGTTGGTTTTCATCTGTTGGATGGCCTACTTCAGCTGTCCAGTGGTTGGTGGATCACCAAGGGAATCCAGCACAGGGTGCTGCAGGATGGCTTGGAGGGTCTCCTCTGATACAGTGGACTCCTGGTTAAGGACAAGTTTGAAATCCTTCTTCCAATGCAGATGGATGGCATCATCATCCTTGAGGAGCCGGGAGCTGTGCTGTGATTGGAGAGGGTTTTAACCAATGGAGTCATAAAAATATCTGGCTGGTGAAATATAATTTCATGTTAGACTGTGCCCTTCACTTATGGGGCAATGGTACAGGTTTTCTTGCATTGCCCATGTAAGGTGCCAACTTGTTTGAGGCTCAGTGCTGTGCATGCAGTAAATTGTTCCCCCACTATCCATTATTTTGGCACAGAAAAGCAAAGAGGCATGGTATAAGCAAAGTAATAGTATCAGATAATATGCTTTGTGTGCCAGCCAGTAAATCAAGTCATTTCCCCTCTCCATGCATAGGAAAACTTAGAGATACTGTGCAACTATGTGGTCCATTTAATTTCCAGACTGCTCCTTACTTCAGGCATATATCAAAACCTGATTGTGAAATAATCAAAGCTTTTATTCTGGTATACTCAGTCCAGTTTAGTGTCTCACATTTGTAACTCATGCTTTATGGTTCAGTATGTGGGCTGGTGAACATTCCTGACATTTGGTTTGTCTGTGTGACCCAAACCAAAATGCTTTGCAAATCCATGAAAAAGTCAGTGCCAAAATAAGTATGTCAAGGGCATTCAATATAGATTGTCTACTTCAAAAGTAAAGCTGCAAAAGCCATTTGACATTAGATTCAAATACCAACAACAGCAGGCTTCAGATTTCAAATTCATTAAGTGGTTTATTTAGAATGACGGCTTGAATGAAATGACATCCAAATCTGGTCCACTGGGGAGATAAAATGGAGATGGTCCTCCACATCCCAGGTTAATGTCCTAAACAAGGGAAAGAATCACATTCTCTCTGATGTGATGAATATTTGAGTGTGGATGGATAAAGCTCCAAGAGGAGAGGTTGCAAGGGAGCCTGATTCCATATTCTAGTAGTTGAGATCCTTGCTCAAGGTGTGGGAAGCTCAAGTCTGTCTCTGTCATGTTTCTTCTTTGAAAATTTCAAAAGGCTTTGATTTGATTCTGACATTGAACAAAAGCAAGATTTGAAACCTAGGTATTTTTCACAAAACAGAATTTTTTTTCTAGCTAATCCTAGTTTTAACTGTCTTCAGAACGTTTTGTGTGCCTGTTGAACTGGATATATTAAGTATGGGTAAAGTAAATAATTTATATTTTCTGAACTGCTAGTTCCCTAGTACATGAAATTCAAGGCCTTAGTGATTAGTTCTATTGTTCATGTGAGTAAAAATAGGAATCTGCATGCATATTTGTAGGGTTGGGACCAAACTGGGAAAAGTAAAATAGTCTAGAAACTACAAAAATGAGCTTAAACATATATGAAACAAAAATAAGTTACCAAAACTTCAGAGATCTTTAATAAAACATAAAGGACCCAATTTAGCCACCTTAAATTATATTGATTATTTTTAATGATTAATATTATGGTACCTAGAGGGGGCCAATCAAAATTTTGCTCCCCATTACTTTGTGTTATATAAGCAACTTTGAAAAAGATAGCCCCGGCCCGAAGAATTTACAGTCCACTGAGAGATCTATTTATGTGTATAAATTTTCTTGGGATTGGGCCTGCAATACTGTACAAAAGGAGAAATGGTGGCAGAAACAACTTTTCTCACTTAAGTAACTCTTATTTGAATAATACATACACTTAAACTTAATATTGAATCTGGTCAAAATTTTTCAATCAAAAAAGTTTTCAGCAAAAAAAATATTCCTTTGATAAATGCCATGGCACATTTCATCATCTATATACATTTCCACACTTAAAAAAAATATATTTTTTGGTTGTTAAAAAACAGGATCAAACGTTCAATTAGCAACCCAAGCCATCCGTTTTCATGATGTTTTCAACTGAAATGCTTTAGTTGTTAAAAACCAAAGGATATTTTTTTGGGGGGGAGGGGTTCCCAAAAAATCTAAACATTTAAGAAACATGATTTTTTTTTAAATGAGCCTATTTACCATAAAAAATGTCTTGACCAGTTTTATTTGACATGACTTAAGTTACACACATGTGTAGTCTGTAGTGTGACTTAAGTTACACACATTCTGTAGTCTGTCTCATCAGTATGGTTGTTACAGACTCCTCAGCAACTGAATAGATGCTGTTCTAGGAACACAGTGTTTGTCAAAGACCATGGCAAAGCTGAATTAAATAACTTTTCAAGGCTGTACTGTGGGTAGGTGATATTTATAGAACACACTATCTGACAGGAACTTGATCCCCTGAGGTAGGAAGGATGGATGGAGACTGGTAGGGTCAGGTGCCAGAAAGGACTGGATCAGATCTCTTTAGAGCAGTTCTGTCTTCTCTTATGAAGCAAAACAAAAAGAGAAGTCTGTGATGGAGGGGTGAAACAGGGCAAATTACCCTCCACTAAGCTGTGTGCTACTGCAGCTACACTACTTCTGGTACTCAGCATACCTGTGAACAAGCTAACTCATATATCTACACTATGCTGCACTTGGCATTGCAAATTTGGAACCTGAAACCCTTAAAGAACAATGACAGACAAATCCCAAAAATGATAAAGAATTGTGAGGAAACTGAAGCAGATTGTGCCAGTTGGTTCTTGTTTTACATGGATTTGTACAATTCATACTATGCTATCTAAAGTAAAGAGTGACTGATTTAGAAATCCCCCTGTAAAGTCTATATCTCACTGGCTCTGTCACATCCATGAATGGTGAAACTATAAACAAGAGTACATGGTAAGGTGGGCCCTGCACAACCTTTAGGGTTGGGCCATGGTTTTGGGATCTTGAGAATCAGCTTCTCATTGTCTCCCTGCTGCAACAGTTGCTCCAGGCAGCAGGGAGGTAAGTGAGGGGGTGGGAAGAACTGTGGTGGGAGGGGCTGCAGCTGGGTGGGTGCACGGAGCTTGGGGCTGGGGCTGGCAGAAGTGTAGAGCCCATACCTGGGGGGGGCAATGGGAGTGCAGAGCTCAGGTGGGCAGGGTGTAAGGGATGGTGGGGGGGGGGTTGGGGACCCCCACACACATTTCCTTCCATTGTGCACAGATCCTCCTGCCAGTAGCAGGAGCAGCAGCAGCAGTCAGGGGCTCTCGGGGTGCTTGTGGCACTGCTGTCTGGCAGCATGCAGATCAGAACAGTGCTGCACATGGTGAAAAGGAGTGCAGCCAGGTCAGCCTACCTCTAGCGCTCTCCACCGCTCATGTGCAGTTCCCAGCATTCACACCCCACTGAGGGGAGCCCCATGCAATGGAGTCCGCTGCCTTCCCTGCCATGTGCAGCTGCTGGGACTCTGGCAGAAGTGGCAGGGAGCCCCACCCCCTGCTTCCATGGCAGCAGCCAGCACCATCACATAGGGCTTACCCCCAGCAGTGCTCAAATGCCAGGAGCTGCTCATGCACAGCAAGGAGCACTGCATGATAGAGGTAGGCTGGGCAAGCTGTGCTCCTTATTGCCATATACAGCACTAGCCAGAGCTGCACACCACTGGGCAGCAGTGCCACAAGTGCCCCAAGGGCCCTAGTTGCTGCTGCCACTAGCAGCAGGAGCTGTGTATGATGGGGGAAGTATGTGTGGGGCGTCCCCATTTTTATCAGATTTTCCCAGCACTTAGGGATGCACTCATTTATTAGAGTTAAATTTCTGGGGTCTCTGTAATTCTGTCAATGTGCTGCTAGTGTCTCTTGTGTTTCTATACGGAGCTCTGTCTCTCCCTTTTGCAAGTCCTCCCTCCTAATGGAGCTATCTTGCAGGGTTTAGTTTCAATGGGGCTGGGTTCCTCCAGCCACCAAATCAATTGAACACATACACACACAGAGGTTAACAGAGCACATCTGAGTCAGGCCAGGTTACTCAGCACTTCCAGCTGACACCCTCATGTACCCTGAACTCAGCACAGGAACAGAGCACATCTGGGCAGGTCAATCAGCATTTACAGGCTGACCCCCTCATATGTCACGGCTCAGCACAGCAGGGCAATGATAAAGCACAGTCAAACACACACCCACACAGGTTAACAGGGCGCACATGACTAAGCAGGCTGGGTCCAATCAGCACTTTCAACTAATACCCTTATGTGCCACAACCCAGCAGTCCCAATCTCTTGTCACAAGTGTCCTGGTAGTAACTCCCTTGATGAGCAGGCCCTACAGGATCTTTGGGCTTGACAGGGATCTTTGGCTTAGGTAAAAGAAGCATTGCTGCAGATCAAGTGGGGAGAGAGAGAGGAGAAGGAAGAGTAAATGAGGTTCAGAGAAAGTATGGCAACCAGCTTTACCATATAAGTTATTTTATTGCCAGGGATAGGAAACTTATGATGATACTAGCAGTAATAGCCAGACACAGAAAAACAAACAAAACCATTACAATGTTACACAGTTTCAATTGGGTATTTGTGGAAGTCTAGCTCAAGTTTGAGCTGCAAAAATCAACTTTAAAAAGCTATGCCTGGAGTGAGAAAGAAGGAGAGAGAGAGAGATCAAATCAAGTCTGAGGTTTAGGAAGTGGGCTCCTTCCACTCCAAGGTTCCCAGGTGTTTGTTGACAAGCAGAGCCCCCAGCACGATCAGTGACCATATTCCAGCAGAAAAGGAGAAGGTAAAGTCCCAGTGCAACTGGTGTAGCTTTTGGATCCAATCACCAGGACAGAGACTTGAGCAGGGTGGGGATACTTATAAAGAAACAACAATAGTTCAGGGGAGAACAATGGATTTCTTTATGCTGGACAATAGGAACTGATTATTCCTGGCTCTGGGTAGTGTTACTCAGGGGGAGCTCATAATGTAATCAGGCAGAGACAGTATTTTTGGGTACCTGATAAAGGATTTATCACTAGAATTGCTCTGATAAATGCTGAGCAGGAGGTGTACAGGCATGGGTAAATTAGTGTATGGAGCAGAGATCCCCCATCATGCAGTGCTTCTCCAGTCCCAGATTTCCGTGCAGTCCTCACCTGTTCTCCACCGTTCTCCACCGTTGATGCTAATGAAGGTGCCTCCCTTTTTCCCATCTCAAATGTAAATGAGACTGGGGGGAAGTTGCTGTAATCTTGTTACCCTTATCCAGAGGGGTTTAGATGTGTTTCTCGCTGTATCTTCGTTTCCTTTGGTAAGCTCTTCTTTGGACCAGTTCTGGTTCAGGCAGAGGTGGGGGTGGGGGGAAAAACCTTCTGGAGTCAGACAGGCTGGGTACTATGTCAGGGTTTCCAGGAACACAGAGCTGACAGGTAAGACCATACTCTTCCACCCTCTATCATACCACACAAACCCAACACACCTACATCCTGCCCCCACAACCCCCACCTATACACCCCCCCACACACAAATACACCACCTCACAAATGCCATACACACACACCCCCAACCATATCCCACACACTCCCCCCCACACAAAATACAAGAGTTAGACTTTATTTTTGACCTAGTATGCAGTCACCTCTATATACACTACACAAATACAAATAACGACAAAATAATTTTTGTAATAAAATTAAAATATGTTACTGTAAATATTTACTTTTAATATATGATTAATAAATTAATCACTTTTAATAAATACTTTTAATATATGATTTGGGGGGTTTTTTGGTTCAGATGACAACTGCTACCCCCTCCCAAAAGGAATACTTTTAGGGCCAAGGGGAGGGACATCTGGTAGCAAAGGTCAGGGGTTAGGGGTGGGACTTCTGATTGGTCCCAATATGGTGACCAGGAGGCAGGGCACTTGTCAAGGGGTGAGGCTACCCTTGAAGTCCTCAACAGCTTACCAAAACTCATGATGTGGCCCTCCAGCTGAAATAATTGCACACTGCACTGCCTTCTCTTTAAAGTCAGGCTAACATGGGTAACTACCTCTTTACTGCTTAAGGTTTGGTGCAAGTTGTGCTTTTTAAGGAACATTTTATCACTAGCTACAAGTACAATCACAAAAATCAAAACAATGTAAGGAAAATGTAAATTTCCAGTAGTATGTAATACTTTTAAAGTCAAATTTCTCCTGAAATTCAGGTATTTTGAAAAATCACAGATTGTAGTATTCATAATCTAACCAAACTTTCCTAAACCACTTATTATGCCTTGATTATCATGATCTTGTGCCATTAGGAGCTTTGCCACTGATTACACGGTGTAAGATCCTAATTAAAGTATTGACTTCTTCATACAGTTAACGAATCTTTGAGCATTATTTTAATTTTATATCTAGAGAAAAGATACAGAAAATGAAGATTTCAGGAAGATAAACTCAATAGCATCCCACAAAAGTGGTTTTAGTTTAAATCTTCTAGAAGTGGCAGTAATATAAAAATAATACAATAAATATAACTGATTTCCACATGTTTTATTTTGCATTACTGCTTATAAAACTTTAGACAAAATCCTGGCAATCCTTTCAAATGTTTAAAGTGTTCTGATTATAAATTATTGATTAAATCTGTATCCCTCTACATGGGAACTCTGGTCTTGATGGGGGCTAAAACTGTTCTAAACCTCATATGGTTTTTCAATCATATTTTTATAGCTTCTGTTATGTGGCATCTACCACTAAGCTGATATGTCAGAATAGTGGCAAAACAAAGAAGAAACTATTCTATATGTATTTATTTTATAAATCTGCATAAAATAAAAGTCTCAGGGATTCAAAATCTGACTGCAAAGTTCTATTTGTCATAATCAGCCTTAAATGTGGTATATTATTTCTAAGTGAAAAAAAGGATAATTTCATAACATTACCCTATATAAAGCTAGGAAAATATAGGCTTGTCTACATGGGAAAACTACCGTGAGATAAGCTGGGCTGGGAATTTAAAGTGTACAATTGTGCACTAACTCCCCATGTGGACATAGTTAAAGTGCCCTTTTTTGCAATTTAGCTTAATCTAGTTCTGAAGTAGACTGAATACTCAGTGTGGAACAAAAATGTCCACATATCATGGAAATGTATTCAGGACAATAGTTCAATGGCTCTTCTGGGCTGTTCTTTCCTGTAGAGAAGCCCAAACTCTCTCTCTCTCTCTCTCTCTCTCTCTCTCTCTCTCTCTCTCTATATATATATATATATATAAAAAAAATTTGGAATTCCCTATAGTGCTAAAATCACAAATACAAGTACTTTTTCAGACAAAATTAGAGTTCCTTAGGGATCAAATCACCCCCATCTGCTGTTTTGCAAACCATGTTGTATGGCAGCCTCTCCTACTTAGACATGCTAAAACAGTGCATGAACAAAGAGCAACTCTGGCACATGCATACATTTTCTAAATTTACATAAAATTAGAATTTCCAGAATGCATAATGTGCCAACAATCTCAAAGTATTGTTAGCCTGACTCTTTTTTGAACTGGAAGGTACACTATCGATTATATTTTAAAAAAATGATACTTTTCCCTGTAGAACATGCTGTAATTCAGAAAATGTCACTAATATTTAAAAGATGTGCCAGGCTGTTCATATAGTACAGTACATTAGGCATGTGTCGTTTTACTCAAGAATTAATTTCTTCATCAACTTCTTTTTTCAGGCTGCTTTTCATGCCTGGAAGTGTGAAATATAAGGAGCCAGTGTGATTCTCTGACAGAGGCAGCTGAGCAACGTGTTTCACTGACCATGATGACTTACCCATTGTCCTTCCAGTCTAGATAGGTGGCAGGTGTTTAATCACATTACCTGACTCTCTCTTCAGTTCTTCTGGTTAGGGGCATTTCAGATGTGAATAACATAATGCTATTGTGGATGTTAGTTAGTGTCAGAATTTTGGATTACTTTTCAACATCTAGAAGTGAAACATCTACAGTATGAATTACTGTTGATCTGGCCTAATGACAGCTACTGGCAATTCACATCTTCATTGCTCTTATTTTAAGACAGATATGCAGAAAGAAAGACTACATATAGAATGTGTTTCTCTACAGGAGAAGCAGGGTATGCTGGTACTTTAAATATGGAAATCTTAAGCATATTTTATAAGCCTATTGGGCCAGACTCATGTTGGTTACACTAGTATAAATTTAGAGTAATTCAGATGATGTAAATATAACTTTATTCACCACTAAACTGCACTGTATGCTGTATCCTTAGGAAATAAAATAGTATTTATGTTCTGTCTCTGTAAGAAGTTTCTTTTCAGGAAATCAGATTGCATGGTGCAATTAGACTTGCTTTAAAATATTTTTTTTCTTGTATTCTGCATGCCAAAACCTGCATTTTGGAGAAGAATTTCTCAACACAATTTGTCAATTGTGAAAATGCAGGGATCTGGAACATAAGCAATCTTTCAACAATTTTTAAACCTGTAACAGAGAAAACCTGTACTCTTCTTCATGAATGTAAAAATGGCAAACCATCACCAAAGAATGCTGTAAGTGTCCTCTACTTCTGGGCTTGTCGGCAATGTGATATTCTGGTTTGATGTCAGGTTAGCTTTGCTGAGAGAATTTGAAATTTCTACATTCACTCATTTCATTCATCCCTTTTCATTGGTTGAACAGGTAAGGTAAATTTTAAGGAAAAAATCTATTAATTTCTTCTTCTAAATCTGTCACCATATCTACGCTGAACACATTTTAATCTTCTTTAGATGCCAAGTTTAGTTTTTATGAAACCCCCAAATAGCTAATAGTTGAATGGAATATATCATTGAAATTTCCAGCTGTTGGCCTGACTAGCATTTATTTATACAACTTCACTCAGGAGCCCCTGCAGTGTTGAGAATTTTAACCAGGATTGGAGGGAGACAGGCAAACAGTATGACAGCTCACATCAGTTTACTCCGAGGACTCTTGTTTTACTACTGGGTAGTAGCTGACTTAGCTATTGAACAAGTTTCACTGAAATGGGAAGTATTTGTTATTTTATATAAAACAATTTCCCCTAATTTATGAAGCATGTTTGCCTTTAAATTTGGGGGGAAACTGATATTTTTCTAAATATTTTAATTTCCAGTGGCTTGCACCCTTCATGATACTTATTTTAAGCCAATACTAGCCAATACAATCTAAACTCCATACACATGCTTGCTCCCTCTCTCTCTCTCCTTTTCAGAATCACATTGTTTTTCATTTTTGGATTATCAGATTTTCTTTAAATAAATAGAACCCACATTATCAATGAAGTGAAAGATTTGGGGATCTCCTGTTTCTTCTTTCTCTGTGCTGCTCTGAACTTAATTGGAAAAAAAGGCTTTTCAAAAGACACCCTATGAATAAATAGGGTATGTAATGAGCAACCATTATACATGATTTCCTCATTGATGTGGAAACCTCTATACCTCACTAATGAGATCACCACTTGTGAGTTACTAAGGCTGTTTCTTACAACTGGGTTAATCATATTTTATGGCTAATTTTATATGTACTCTATTCATGTATATTACTATTTCATCTGTTTATAAGGTATTTGTATTTTATGGTCCAGTCTATTATTTTGCTGCATTAGAAAACTAAACCTTTGAATATTTTGGGGGGGGGTCTTAGATATAGCCAGTGGGTTACCCTAATATTGCTACTAATACATTTATGAAACATAATTAAGTATAACTTTCAAATAAAAGTAATCACTTCAGTATTTTTCAGCATTACTCACTAACTTTCTTTTTATGACCAGATGATCTATCACCTGGACAAGGGAGAAGAGATGATGTCATATATCTTGACTTCAAAAAAGCCTTCAATCTGGTATCCCATGATCACCTCTTGGCGAAACTGGCCAGTTGTGGCCTTGGGTCCATCACGATCCGCTGGCTGAGAAATTGGCTCCGTGGTTGGACCCAGAGGGTGGTATTTGATGGAAGTCAATCGTCATGGTGGCCCATGACCAGTGGGGTCCCTCAAGGCTGTGTGCTTGGACCCATATTGTTCAACATCTTCATTAATGATTGGACATTGGAGTCAGAAGTGGACTGGCCAAGTTTGCTGATGACACCAAACTTTGGGGCAAAGCATCCACACCTGAAGACAGGAGAATGATCCAGGCTGACCTGGACAGGCTCAGCAAATGCGTGGATGAGAACCTGATGGTGTTTAACAGTGAAATATGCAAGGTTCTCCACCTTGGGAGGAAAAACCCACAGCATCCTTATAGGCTCAGCAGTGCTACGCTGGGTAGCACTATGGAAGAAACAGACTTGGGGGTCATCATTGACCACAAGATGAACATGAGCCTGCAATGCGATGCTGCAGCTAGTAAAGCGACCAAAATGCTGGCTTGCATCCATAGATGCTTTTCAAGCAAATCCTGGGATGTCATTCTCCCTTTGTACTCAGCCTTGGTGAGGCTGCAGCTGGAGTACTGCATCCAGTTTTGGGCTCAACAATTCAAAAAGGATGTGGAAAAGCTTGAAAGAGTCCAGAGAAGAGCCACGCACATGATCAGAGGTCAGGAAAACAGACCTTACGATGACAGACTGAGAACCATGGGGCTCTTTAGCATGGAAAAGCGCAGGCTCAGGGGTGATCTGATGGCCACCTATAAGTTTACCAGGGTGCCCCAAGGGATGGTGAGGTCGAAAGGTTATAAACTCCTGCAAGACCATTTCAGGCTAGACATAAGGAAGAATTTCTTTACTGTCTGAGCCCCCAAGGTCTGGAACAGCCTGCCATTGGTGGTGGGTCAATCACCTACACTGAATACCTTCAAAAGTAAATTGGATGCTTATCTTGCTGGGATCCTATGACCCCAGCTGACTTCCTGCCCTTTGGGCGGCGGGCTGGACTCGATGATCTTCCAAGGTCCCTTCCAGCCCTAAAGTCTATGAAATCTATTAAATGTCTCTGCTAATCTAGTGAGAGACATATTCAGCACATAAACAATTACATTTACTTTTTTAAAAATCCCCAGTAGTCACAAATGCAAACTCCAGCTCTGTTGTGATGTTCCAGATGTGTCACTTAGTCACAAAGCAGCTACCAAGAAATTTTGGTGAGAGATGGAACTAGTGCATGAAGTATCATGTGAGTGTTTTTTTTAACTTAGGGTTTTGCTTCATTATTTTATACTCCAAGTGCTATATATTCCATTCCCCAGAATATACTAGCTATAGGCAACTTAAAATCCAGTGAAGCATGCTACATTTTTACACTGTTTCCGTTCAGTCTAGTGCAACATAATTTCCAGGTTCATACTACTGCATAAATTTCTCATTATAAATAGGACTTACATACCATAAATACACCAAAGTTGCCAGTCACTGTGGACCATAACTGTGATCTGGCCTTTCTTCTGACCTGCTGTTGTTTCATGGCCAGTGAATAAAATATGGCACAATTATTGTTCATGAAGCTGTATTTACGTGTCTTTGGAACACTGTAATATCTTGAATTTGCTTTTCACATTCATGTAGGTATATTCCACATGGTGGTGCAGTGCCATTTTAAAGCAGAGTCTGAAAGTTGCTGTAATGCACATTCACTGAAATGCATACTACAGAATCATGCAATATTTAAAGCCTAGGTGTTAATGTGATAAGAGTTGCATGAATCCTTGTAATAATTATAAAGCTCTATTCCTGACTAATTATATAAGATATGAAATGCTTTCTTCAAGAACTAAAGGTAATCCGGGGTAATTAAAGCAAACTCCAAATACTGAAATCATGCCATATCAAAACTGCTTTTGAAGCTTCAATGGATACATCTCCTTAACAAGGAAGTGCCTAGACTGCTCTGAACTGGTTCCAGAGGCCTAGAAAAAGACAAAGGACTTGAAACTGCTTGAAATGTGTGTCTAACTTGGGCAGACACACCCCATCTGAAAACTGACAAGCATGAGATTGACTAATATAAACTGGCCCAGCAGGATGGCCTGAAATACTTTAGAAATGGCAGGCAGAGGCAGCTGCCATGCACAGGGACAGTGGTGATTTTCAGTTGCTGCTGGCACAATTGTGCAGCTGCAGCGTCAGCCATTTTTTCTGCACCCACTTCCCCTCCAAGTTGGTGCCTGGGGTTCCTGCCCTGGTCACCCTTCCCTAGTTACACCCACTGCTGGCAGGGTCCCTATATTGAAAAAGGATGACCATCTTAAAGTTGTAAGTAGTCTGTCATTTTAACAAAGGTTTACTCTGAAGTCATTTTTTCTAAGTTGTGATTTGCTTTAAGATGGCTGGCTGGTCACAAAGGCTGTTTTTTGACCTTGGAGGAACAGGTAAGTGCAGGTAATGAACTGAATGTGCTAAGGTGACCACAGAGTATTGCAATGGAGTGTAACCTAAAGGCTTAGGTTGGAGAAAGAGAATCCTAGGAGTGTACACTGGCAAAAAAACATGTGGGAAGCCTGAGGCCAAAGTGATGTGCCCCCAAGGAGACCTCTTAAGATTCATAGGTGCAGTTAACCCAGGGACTCTGACAACAGCTGGAGCTGCACAGGTCCACAGGCTCAAGTGGGCTTGACATCACTCCCAGCTTTCACCAGTATGGATACAAATGCAGAATAGGCATACAAGGAAACAATATGGAGACCAACCATCATCAGGCCAGACCAGTGGTTTGCAATCAGTGGAGGCACGGCCCCCAGGTTTGTTGTGAAGTAAAATCAGGAGGGTTCTTGTTAGCTGTAGGAAATCGCAATTAAATTTTACAATGAAAATAAAATTTTAAATAATAACTTCAGGGTGGCCAAAAGCTTCTGAGATCCATTATAGGTACTAGCTCTTTCATCTTAAGATGACTCTTTCCCATTATCTTCCTCTACCAATTCCCTGCCCACCTTATCTCTAAAAATAGGTATTGCCTGTCAACCCTTTGATTTTTATAGGCTTTTCACTATTATTGATACATTCCTTTACCACTTATTTTTACAGAATGTAGAGTGGGGGTGATTGCCAAAAAAGTATTTCAAATTAGAAGTTCCTACTCTGAAAGGTTTGAGGAACACTAGCTTAGAGCACAAAAGAAATTATTAATGCTTCTGAAACATACAGCTACTAAACTCAAGTCAATAGCCAGGAAAGCAATTAATAAAGAGCAAAACTAACAATATAGTTGCATTCTTAGTATGTACTAAAATGTGACTGAATAGACAAAGAATCAATTCTCCCATTGTCCTTCATTCCCTTAGTCACGATAGAGAAGAGAAATGGATTTACGAGTGCTTTCCTATACAGGGGAAATGGTGTACTCTATCTCATTAACATTAAAGCAAAGCAGTATATTATCTAGAGAAGGAGTGCTATGCATGGCTTCCTTGGTATCACTCTGGAGGACATTATTAGCTTTAGACACAAATTTGCCAACATTTCACACAACAGATACATCCTGTGGTTCTTACTGCACATTCTTTACTTCAGCACTGTAAGGCTACATTTTATTGTTTTACATTACATTGCATGCCCCACTGAACCTATGACAAGAGGCTTAGTATATGGCAGTTAGGACAACATCCAGATTGGTCACTTAGACACCACCAATTTATGCATAATAACAGCTAAAGGTTACCATTTGGCCCTAAGAAAATGATAAAAAGAAGCAGGGTTAAGTGCTTGTGCTCCCCATATTGTCAATTAAGGTGATTCAGAGAGCCCACATGCTAATGGGAGCTTCACAGACATAGCCAGTAAGGGCAGGAGGGGTGGGGGGAAGCACATGGGTTTATTTTGAACTCTTCCTTCCTCAGAGCAGCACACTAGGTCTGCAGAGGACCCAGAGCACCGAGTCCACTTGACTAGGCTACTAATTGAGCAGGTCTATACATGCACTGTTATTGCACAGTAATCTAAATTACTGCTCAGTACAGGCACTAGTCTGCATGTACGTGCCCATACTGTGCACTAACTATGGCAACTTATGCTGACTTGGACATAAATTTGCTACCTGCATGATGCAGATAGCAAATTTACAACTGATTAGTTACTGCACAATAAGGCACATATAGACATCTTAGTATGCACTAACCCTGTGTGTGTGGATTAATTTGGAACTAACTTTAGTCCCAAGCCAGTCCACACACAGTATTACTGTGCTGTTGTCTCTGCACATGTAGATGCTGACATAAAAACCGCTTACTGCACAGAAAATGCACATGTAAACACACCCACTGAGTAGGGCAATGGTAACATGATTATGCAATAGTTTCTCTTTTACATACCTGTCTAGCTGTTAGACTACTCACCCAGTAAATGTGGAACATAGGTTCTAGGGCCTCATCACCTTAAGTGGTCAAACCCATTTCTCACACTAAAGAAGAATGCCCTAACCACCAGGCTATTGAGTAGCTGGGGTGCAGAACCCTGCCTCCAGGCCCTCCCTCTTGAAGCAGGGTCTCAGTGCAGAAAAGAATGCAAGACTCATAAGGCCAGAGAAAAAGCCTGGCTGTAGCACAAAAAGGAGGCCACTCCTGGGAGGAGGGAGTCTTGGGTCCTAGTCCCCAGGACATTTTTTTTCATTTTACAATGGAAGACATCCATCAAAAAGCAGAAATGATCTTGGGATGAAGGACTTAGAACTCCTTCCTCCTAGCTGTTTTGTTTAGTTTACCAAACTGTACCTGGGCCAGGAACACTTTCTTTCATGCTTTCTTTCATTCTTTCTTTCTTTCGCTTTGGACGCACCGGACCAGGCTCGCTTGGAGCTGCACGGGGCGATCCCGAGCGTAAGACTCCCCAGCTTCCTATCTCTTTCCTTTTTTCACTCCCACCTGTCTAAAGGTCTCTAGCCTCTGTTTATTTCACTTTCTCTCTCTTTTCTTGCTGTTTTGCAGCTTTTTTCCCCCTTTTCTCTCCTCCTCGTCCCATCCCCCCGTACTTCCGGTCTCTTGTCTTCGCAGCCTTCCTTCTTACTGTCTCTTTCTCGCTCTTTCTCTCTTTCTTTCTTTTCTGCTTGCTTGTAGCGGGGAGTTAACTTCCATTAGTTTGCCTTCCGCGGGGTGCTCTAAATTACCCCTTTTCCCCCCTCCCTTTTGTTTTTGTCTTTTTTTTTCTTGCTTTTTCAAACCCCAGCCGCTTTTTTTTTTTTCCACCCCCTTCCCCGCTCCCATCTAGAGTTTTTGTGGCCGCTTTCCCAGACACTTATCTTTTTTAGTTACTATAAACTTTTTTTGTTATTGCTTTGCTTAGTTAGAGTTGGGAATTAACCCTGTCCTATCAGGAATGGCTGCTCCTACAGCCAGCAGCTGGCACGAGGATGCCTCCCAGAACCTTCCCATTACCTGTGGGTTGAGGGTGCACACTCCTCCCTTTGTTGGGGTTGAGGTCTGCGTGGATGCTCTGGCTAGTCTCTTGGGACAGCAGACCATCCGTTACGCAGGTTGTGTCAACACGGTCCTGATGATCTACCTGAGCGACCCCACCCTAGTCCACAGGGTGTGCGTAGAGGGCCTGGACATTGCGGGCGTGCATTATTTTGTCAACCCCCTAGCGGTGAGGGTGGTGATCTCCAATGTGCCCCCGCACGTGACCGATTGAGACCTGGCCAGGGTACTCGAGCCCTATGGGGTGCTTACGAGTCCCTTTTGCCGGTTGACCATAGGGAGTAAAAACCCCAAACTGAGGCATGTCCTGTCTTTTCGAAGGCAGGTGTTCATGCTCTTTAGGGAGGGCTCACGATCTCTGCCTCAGTCCTTGAGCCTCTTGTCCAATGGGCGGAGGTATGTGATTTATTTTTTTTGTGGGGAGACCACGTGCTTTCAGTGTGGCAGCTCTTCCCATCTAGCAGCTCAGTGCCCACAGGGGGGATCAGCCAAAACGTCGGCGACTACAGTGACGCCGATGGACAGCCCATCCACTTCTGGGATGCAGGCCCCACCCAGTTAGGCCGGGAGTCTTTCCCGACCTCCTCCTGCCCCTGTTCCATCTGAGGGGGCTCAAGTCTCTGGCGTGGGAGTGTCATCTGGCGGAGGAACTGAGGCTAGGCCCCAGCCCTCCCCCCCCATTCCACCTACAGTGCCCACCCCCACCAGTGCAGAGACGGCACCAGGGGGAGAGGCGGATGCTTCTCCTCTTCCGCCCTGCCTGCTCTGACCTCCCCGATCGAGGCCGGGGTGGTCAGCGATTGTGGCACCGAGGCCCCATCGGATGACGGGGCTCAGACCTCCTGCAAGTTGCTCTCCACCACGGCTTTGGCTGCGGTGGCTGGCTCTGGGGAGACAGGCCAGGCACAGTCTGGCCCATCCTCTGTGAAGGATGGGTCATCTGCCACAAAGCAGAAGAAGAAGAAGAGCAACAAGGAGAAGAAAGTGAAAGGGACCCCTCAGGACACCCCGTCCCCACTGAGGCCTTCCTTAGCTGGTGCTGGGGAGGCCCCTGCTGGAGAGCCCGGCCCTGCTCCGGCTGTCACGACAGCAACCCTGCTGACCGGGGATGAGGGCAGTTTGGAGGTGGGGGAGACAGGGGTCATTAACGCCTCACCCGTCTCCCAGCTCTCGGAGACGGGGGGCAAGAAGACATATGCACAATGTGTCGCTTCTGGAGGTCTGACCCAGGGAGCAGCAGAAGAGTCTGCTGACCTCTTGGTCACGTCCCAGGCCACTGAATTGGATGAGGAGGCTTGTGAGATGGAAATCCAGCTTTCTGAGTGTTGCAAGCGACCTCGAGAGCGGGATGACCTCTCCCCCCCAAGAAGGTGGGGTTGCTCTTCAAGAGCCAGACCTCGACCTGGACGATCAAAGGAGGTTGATGGGCTTGGATATTGAGGGTGTGGATGTAGTGCTCCCAGCCAGTGTGCACCCTCGCCGCTCCTCTGTGGGAAATGTGCAGCCCATGTTGGCAGACCCCCCCTGGGTTGGTCCTGACTATGGGGGGCTCTTGACCTTTCTAAAGCAAACGAAGGGACAAAAGAACATAGCGGTGCGCATCACCCAGTGGTGCGCGGACCCCAAAGTGTTCGTCAAGGCTGCCAGGGCTGCGGCCAAGCTCATGCAGCAAGATCTGGGCACTAGGCAGATGGCCTATCGTCTGGAGAAGCTCGCCCAGCGGGTGAGAGATGAGTGGGGCCTGGTGGGGTCCCTGGACTAGAGTAGGGCACGATAGGCCTTTTCTTTTCGACCTGTCTCTGCCTTTGCTCGACTCTTGGAGGCTTGCTTTTATCTACGCCTTACCTTGCTCTTCTTCTCTCAAACTCACACCCATGGCGGCCGCAACCATTGGCACCTTCAACATCAACGGCTGTCGAGATCCGGTGAAGCCAGAAGCGGCTGGCTGTCGTCTTCCTCCAGGAGACGCACTCTGACAGGCACAACCAGTTGGCCTGGCGCGCTGCCTGGCAAGGCCGGGTGTTCTTGAGTCACGGCACCAATCTTGGCGCCGGGGTCACAACTCTCCTATCATCACAGCTAAAGCATGATACGGCGGTGGCACGAGAGGTTGTCCCCAGCCGCCTGTTGACAGTCCACGTCACCCTAGCGCAACACCATCTGCTGCTCGTCAACGTCTATGCCCCCTCTGATGGCCAGGAGAGGGTCACTTTCTTTGAGACCTTGGCCGGCCTTTTGCACGACGTCGGCGAGGATGATGACCTGGTTCTTGTAGGCGGAGACTTTAATTGTACCACCGATACCCTGCTCGACCGTACGGGGCCCAAGCCTCACCTGCCCTCAGCCCGCAAGCTGCAGTCCGTCTTGGAGACTGCAGGCCTCGTCGATGTCTGGCGAGCCCTGAACTCCGACGCGCGCCAGTACACCTGGGCCAGGATGAGTGCCGGGGGTCTCACTATGGCCCGCCTCGACCACATTTATGTCACCAGGTACCACCTGCCACTCCTACGCAGCGGCCGCATCATTCCCTCGGGCCTGTCAGACCACAGCCTAGCCTTTTGTGAACTGAGCCTGCCAGGGGGAACCTGTGCATAAGCGCCTTATTGGTGCTTCAACATCAGCCTGCTTCAAGAATCTTACTTCCGGGACTGCTTTGCCAATTTTTGGCGGGGCTGGGAGGCCACAAGACCGAATTACTCCTCCTGGAAGCTATGGTGGGATGTGGGCAAGGTACAGATTCGGGCCTTTTGCCAGCAGTACACTCAGCTGGCCACCAGTGAACTGCGCCACTGTATCAGAGAGCTGGAGGAGGACGTGGTGAAGCTCGAGGCTGCCCTGCTGGCAGCCGGCAGCGATGCGGTGCTGCGCGAGAGCCTCCAGTTCCGGAAGAAGTGCCTGCGCGTCTTGGCGGAGTGTGCTGCCCATGGAGCGAGGATCCACGCCCGCTGCCAAGAGCTGGCCGAAACGGATGCCCCGACCCGCTTCTTTTTCAACCTGGAGTGACGGCGGGCAGCGAGCAAAGTCTTAGATCACCTCAAGACCCCTGAGGGCCAGGTCATCACTGACCTGGGTGAAGTACATGAGCATGCTGTGACTTTCTATCATGACCTGTTTGCAGCTGAGCCATCCTGCCCTGATGCCACGTGGGAACTCCATGCGGGCCTGCTGTGCCTTGGTGCCTTGGAGGCCGGCGAGCTTGAGCAGGAGCTGTCTCTGGCGGAGCTGGCGGTGGCCACAGCTGGCCTCACCTCCGGCAAAGCCCCGGGCCTCGACGGGCTACCTGCGGAGTTCTACAAGGCTTTCTGGCCTCTTCTCAGCCCCTGCCTCCTGCGCATTTTCCAGGAGAGTCTTGCCGACAAGGTCTTGCCGATCAGTTGCCGCCATGCAGTGCTCACGCTGCTGCCCAAGAAAGGAGACCTTGGCTGCATTAAGAACTGGCGGCTGGTCTCACTGCTGTGCGCAGATTACATGATCCTGGCCAAAGCGCTGGCCACCCGCCTCCGCACTGTCATGGCCTCCGTCACTGGGCCTGAGCAGAGCTACTGCGTGCCGGGCAGAACCATTCAAGACAACCTGTTTCTGCTGCGCGACCTACTTACAGCCAGCGAACTCTTTGGCCTGGACGTTGGCTTTCTCTCCCTGGACCAGGAGAAAGCCTTTGACCGGGTGGACCACGCCTACCTCTTTCAGACCCTGGAGGCCTTTGGCTTTGGGCCCCTTTTCATTGGCGCCCTCTGGGTCTTGTATCGAGACACTTCCAGCCTGCTCAAGGTGAACGGGGTGCTCTGTGCCCCATTCCCCACGTGCAGAGGCATCCGTCAGGGCTGCCCCCTGTCGGGCATGCTCTATGCCCTGGCTATCAAGCCACTGTTGCATGCGCTGTGGCACCGCCTGAGCGGTGTGGCCTTGCCACCAGCTGGGGGCCCGTCCCTTGCCCCTCTGCTGCGGCTCTCAGAATATGCAGATGATGTGACCATCTTCCTTAACATCCAGGAAGAAGTGGAGGCCCTGACAGCCTGCCAGCGAGCCTACAAACGCGCCTCTTCGGCCCGTATCAACTGGGCCAAGAGCAATACCCTTCTGCTTGGAGAGTGGATTGCCACAACCCCCCCTGGCCTTGCCCGGGGGCCTCAGCTGGCGCTGCGAGGGCCTTAAGATCCTGGGCGTGTTCCTGGGGCCACCGGCCTTCATGGCGCGCAACCGGGACGGCCTCGAGGAAGGAGTGAAGGCCCGCCTGCAAGGGTGGGACTGGTGCCTACCCAGCCTCTCCTACCGTGGACGCGTCCTCATCGTGGACAACCTAGTGGCGGCGAGCCTGTGGCATCGGTGCACCGTACTCGATCCGCCGGAGGACCTGCTCGAGAGACTCCAGTGCCACTGGCTCCCACGACCTGTCCTTTACCTACCTGTGACTGAGGGGGGCCAGAGTTTGGTTGACCTGGCGAGCAGGGTGGTCTCCTTCCGCCTCCAGGCCCTCCAGTGACTCCTGTACGGCGAGGAGTGCCCACCTTGGCAACACCTGGCACGCCGGTTTCTGCAGAGGGTGGGGCCCCTCGGCTTTGACCGGGAGCTCTTCCTGCTGGACCTTACACTTTTGCCGTGCTTCCAGCCTTTTACCATAGTGTGGTACGAGCCTGGCAAGCCACTTTCCGCCTCCAGTCCCAGGCCCGTCACCTCCAGTTCCCGCGGTTGCTGGGGGAACCCCTTGTGCACAACCCAGCGCTGAGGCACCCCGTGCCGAGCCTGGCCTCTGCCAGTCGCACGGCCGCTTTCATTCAGGCGCGTGTTCTCTGCCTGGGCCACCTCCTTGACCCCGCTCGGTCAGCCTGGCTCTCGCCCGAGGCCTTGAGTAGCCGGCTGGGCATGTGCTCCGTTCACAGCGTGGGCCGTCTCCTGTGCGACATCCGGGCTGCCCTCCCATTGGAGGTGGCAGCCGCCCTGGAGGACCATCTCTGGGCGGGCCAGGTCCCCTGCACTGAGGACACCCCGAGCGAGGCTTTCCCTGTGTTACCAGTCACCCCAGCCGTGGCCGACGATCCGGCCGGTGGCCCTGGCACCCTGCTGACGCTCGCTGTGCCTCCTGACAGTGACACGGGTTGTCCTTTTGCTTCTCTGTCGCATAGAGGTTTATACGCCTGGGTGATTCACGTCCGCCACGCCCAAGTGCTGGCGAGCCGCCCTGATACACTGTGGTGCACATTGTATAAGCCGGCGTGGCGCACATTGTATAAGCCGCCAATCGCCAAGAAGACTGGCGACCTGCAGTGGCGGTTGCTGCACAACATCCTAGCCACCGGCGCATTTGCGTCCCACTTGGACCCAGCCACCTCGACGGCCTGCCCCTTCTGCCTGGGGGGTGTTGAGGAGACCCTTTTTCACGCTTTCCTGGACTGCCCCCGCCTGCAGCCGCTCTTTGTCACCCTCGGCCTGCTGCTGCGGGCTCTGGGCAGGAGCTTTTCAGAGACCACCTATGTGTGCTCCTGCCTGTACCAGGCGGCTGATAAGGGCCCCATCTGCCTGGCCAACTTTGTACTGGATCAAGCCAAGTTGGCCGTCCTCAAGAGCCGCCGGAACCGGCTTGCCGGGACCAGCACAGATGATGCCCTGCGGCTTTTCCGCCTCCTGGTGCAGGCGTGCCTCTCGCTGGAGTTTGAGCACACTGTGCTCCGGCGGGCGGTGCCCGCCTTTGAGGCGCGCTGGGCCCTTGAGGGAGCGCTGTGCCGGGTGGAGGACGGCCGTCTCAAATACGCGCTGTGATGTCATGACCGGTCTGGGCGACCGGGCTGGCTCGGTGTCGAACTGCGACTCCCAGCTCTGCCGCGTCCTGGGACCTCACCAGGCTGCTTTTCTGCTCTCTTGTGTGTGGAAGTTGGAGGCTTTGTGATGTGTATGATGGGATGGAGCAGGGTCTGAATTGTTTATGACTGTGTGGCTGGCACACCGACCACGTAGCATGCGAGACACGACATGAAAGGCAGCGAAGGTGTCTGTCATGGTGTGATGTGTTGATTGTCTGGTTGTTCTGGGGATTCTTTTGGCCCAGTATTTGGTGGGCGTGGGACGCACTTTTGCGGACAGTCTTTGGCTCGAATCCTTCGGTGCACGCTTTCTGGTACTTGGTGTGCGTTGGACGCACTTTTGGGGGCATTAAAATGGGTGCGGGTAGCTCCCATGTGGAAAACGAGTCCCCTTGCCCAATTTGGTCTTTCTGGTATTTGGTGTGCATTGGATGCACTTTTGTGGGCATTAAAATGGGTGCGGGTAGCTCCTGGGTAGAAAACGAATCCCCTTTCCCAATTTGGTCTCTGGATCCGAGGACAAAGAGACTTGTTCGATCTAGTTTTTGGTTTGATAGTAAGTTGTTTGTGTTTTCGCTTTGCAAGCGGTTACCATTGTTGTATCCCTGAACCCCTGAATAAAGTAATTAAAAAAGTCTTTCTTTCTTTCCACATCAAGGAAAAAAAATTCTGAGGTTAGTTTTTCAGTGTTTCATATCTTTGTATATATGACATGTCTTTGGATCTTTATAAGCCTCCCTCAGAGGCACTGGGTGTTGCCTAAAGCCAAGGCTCAGGACTTATATACCTATTTCCTGACTAGCACCAGGAAAGGTAGCTGTATCTGAAAGTGAGAGGTCCTTTTATCTTAAAGCATATACTGTATTTACTCAAATCTAAGGCAAGGTTTTTTTCCCACATCAGCATGAGGGGGAAAGTGCCTGATCTTAGATTCGCATACAAGGTGGAGTAGATGTAGGGAGGATGCAAGGGGAAGAAGTGGGGGCTCAGAGGGCAAGAGGGCCAACTGACCTCCTCCCAGACACTATATTCCCTGCTGCAGCATTGAGAGGGGGGAAATCAAATAATTTTGTTATAATTTTCCAGTTATAGAATCTAATTATTGGCAAGTTCTCTGATAATTAGACCCTATATTTCAAAAATCATGGAAAATGTATCATTTTGTTATATAAGTAATCTAATTATTTGGGCGTCATCTTAAATTCAGGATCAACATAATTTTGAGTAAATGTGGCATTGAACTGAAACTATTCAGAAGCACAGGCTTAAGTTGGTAGGGTTTTTGGAATTCTAAGAAAGACATTGTTTGAGCAACAGTGTAATGACTGAGTCCTGAACAAGTTTTCAAGCTGCTTTAAAACGGTGGTGCTGGCCTGTAGACAAGATCCAGCCTGTGATGCTGTGTTGTCTAGCCTGCGAATCTCCCAACACTTCTGAAAACTTGGCAGCAAAAGAGTGATGGCAGCATTAATTGCCACTCCCCTGCTGCCAAATTTCTGGACCCATAAGAAGCCCTGCAAGCCATATGATATGGCCCTGTGTGCTAGATCGTGCCGGTACATGGTGGGCCAATGTATGGGGTCACTCCATGGCTGGGCATGCTACAGGTCTAATGCATGGGATCTGGCAGCCATGCACAGGATCTCATGTGTGGGCTTGGGTGAGTGCACAGTCGGATTTGGCACACAGGGTTGTGCCAGTGGCATGGTGGAATCCAGCACAGGTCAGATCCAACGCACAGGGTTGAGCTGGTATGCTAGCTCACACCTGGGCACTGACTATATGAGCCAGCCCTGCAGTGGATCAGGCTTGTGGACCAGCTGTTTACCACTCATCCATCCCCTGGTGCTGGAGGGTGAGTACCACTGTTTCAGAATAGCAAGCAGTAAGTTTGTGGGTTTTACCAAGACAAAAAAAACAAACAAATATAGCCTGGCCTTATTGATACCCTTGGCTTTTTAAACAACTGGAAGGCTGTTCTTAGGAATCCCAACCATACATATACCTTGTGAGGAAGTATAAGAACAATGTAATAATGAAAGTTTTAGGGTGAGTGGCAGAGTTTGATTGAAATGTCATGGTCCCTACTGGCATAACTTGAGTGGCAAGTATTGCCTCTTTCCTGAAACGCATTGCTGATGCAAGACAAAAAACATAAGTTAAAAAATATTGGGCATCTAAGCAAAATCATTCTGAGCTGTCAAACAATTCTATGCAGCTTTTGTTAAATTGGTTCTGATGCACTAACAAGGCTTTTGTTTGCTCTCCAAGTTTATTATTTGAGTGTGTTGCCAAAATGCCATTTATGTTCAAGGACATTTTTCTTCAGTGAAGCAACACCAATCTTTTGTAATTACCTAAATACAGAGACAACTTAGGTCCTGAAGGAAGAAAATTACACATTACTAGAAAAAAAATCCTGCTAGTGGCCAAACCACAAATTACATGAGTGTAAGTTTAATGAACACTGAGTTTTCCCCTTTAGATATTTGTGTAATCTTTCAGCAAGATCTTTTCTATACTTTGACCAGTTTTCATATGCTGCATTTTTCATAATGGATTTTTAAAAAGACCACATAGGAAAAGAAACTATATTTTGGAAACACAAGGCGGCAGGATTAATGAGTGGCTTAACCCAAGTTTTCTTGAATGAGTATTTATTGATTCTGACAATAGCATAAAGAACTGAGTGATGGAGAGTTCACTTATACACTTCCTCTGGCTCACTCCTAAGGTTTGTTGGTTATAATGGATTGAGACTGATGAGTCTGAGACTGAAAGAAGCATGCAAGAAGCTAATACAGTTGAATCATGAACATACAAGGTGTTCTTAGACTTTTCAACCTGGGCCATTTTATAGTTAGAAGTATAGGCATATACATTCCATTTTAAATGTTAAACTTGAATAAATGCACATAGAAAACTAGGAAATGTAGGGGTCCAAGACCAAGTATTTGGTTTTTTTCTGATCGGTAGGCCAGCACAATGAGCTAAGTCTATTCTGTTTTAAATTTTAAATTCAGGTTGTGTTCTTTCTGCCTTATACTCTCTATAGGCACAGTAGTAATGATTTGGAAATCACATATCTATGTATTTTTAGCTGCTGTTTCTAATATGACCATCACTATGCTATCCAGGAGAAGTATCTGATAGCTTAGTTAAAGATTCATGGGTCAGATAGGACTCAGCACACTGTTCTACAGCTATATCACATCTACAGTGATGACTAATAAAACATTATTTTTCTCATCACATTATGACTCACAGGGCATAGCTTGCAGTAACAAGATGATATTTTTGCAGAGTGAGTTTTCTGACCAATACTAAAAGCAACATAAATCTGACAATAAATGGAAATTCAAAATTAAAGCTAATATTCAGCTCTTAACCCCATCCTGATTCAGTGGAGACTTGACACAAACATAATAGCAACCATGATGGATAAAATCATTACCAGCTTGAAGACAATTGGACGAACAGTTCCAAACTCTAAAACCGATTTATGTCTTCATAGTACTTTGCAAAAATAAAGCACTCTACAAATATTATTTGAAGTATTCTATTTGTACTTACCTTGTATTTATGCCAGTATAGCCCCAGCATATCCCATTCAACCCATTATGTAGATTGAGATGTGAGATCAAGTTCAAATTCTTTCTATACAAATATTATTACTCTAAATTCCATGCTACCTTACAATCCATAGCAAACCATTGTCTTCAGTGTGTTTGTAAGACAGCATGACCAACATTTCTAAAATCAGCTCTTTAGAGGGAGCCATTTCTAACACCTCCATCTCTATGAATCATAGGCACAGATGTTTCAAGGAACAGGTTTCATTTTGGAACAGCTAAATAGGCTACTGGTATCTTTTGGGCCAGACTTGCCTCTAAAAATACCTGCCATATAGTCACTGGCTCAGACCAAGAGATCTTGGGACCACGGGCTGGGTTTCTTAAAGGAGCTTAAGCTGTGGACCTTGAAGTTAGGGTCAGAGTTTTGCAGCCAGACTGGACCCCTGGTCGGTGATGAAGGAGCCAGCTGGCTCTCTGTAGCTTTATTTTGACCCTGAAAGGTTCTTGTTACAGGTTTTGCATGCCCGTTACACAAACTTATAGCCAGAAACAATGAGATTCATTTCTTATAGGTCCTTGCAGATAGGTAAGAAGAATGCAAGAAAGAATAAAGATGGTAGTTTAATGCAGTCGAATTTCTCCTGAAGCTGTGAGAGAAGTGCAAATTGTCAGCTTCACTTCTGTCTTTCTTTGCCTTCCTTTATATTTGTGTCAGCTCTGCTCTTGTTCACTGCTCTCACTCTTTCTCTCCATGCCTGTCATGTGTTGACAAAAGCTAGCTCATTTCTGGAGCAATTCCTACATTTAGCAGCTCAAAGGCTGTAGCTATGCCTGGTACAAAATATGGGGGAAGCTCCTTATAGCTTCTCCAGTTTTCTTCAAATATCTGCCATAATGTGGAACTTAATATTTAAATTCTCTGCAATCCTTACTTCAGTAATTTGTGTTTCCCTGTATTAGTCTTCAGGGCTGAGCCTAAAACTTGTCTAACTGGAAACCAACTCACTGCTGGCCATTCACAAAGGTCTGCATTTTGCAAAGTGGATATTTAGAATAGATTTCTTTCTATTTCACTTCTCAGATGTGTAAATGATGCAGTTTTTAGACCCTTGCTACACATTACATATATTATGCAATTAACTGGTTAATCGCACAATAAATTTGGACCAGCCACACCTGCAAAGATTTTATCTCATGATAAAAAGGACTATACAGCTATAAAGTAAGCCAGCTAGCTATAAAGTTAGTGCCTGAAAATATGTAAAAACTCAATAGCTGGTTTCTATCCAGCTTTAATTTGAATATGTAGCAAACCCCTAATTATCTAAATCACCCAACCACATTCTGCTTTACTTGTGCAGTAGTCTGAATCACATGTGTGCTTTATGTGCATTATGTGCACTACAGTTTCATCCTGTACAACCAAGTTGCTTCTGCTGCATGTGTGTGGAAGTGATAGAGTGCCGGCCCGAAGCGTCTAAGGCAGTTTATACACTGCTGCAGTTCCATTTCATTTCATTCTGGGCTCACAGAAGTGTTATGCATACCCTGACATTTTAGCTGACTAAAAAACACAAGTGGGTTGTGGCAGTGGAAGTGTTTTGCCCAGCAGGGCAAAGTTATTCCAGCAGGGATTAACTAGGGGACCTGGTTTCTAGAGGAGCCTGAAGGGATTTGAAACTTGACCTCCCAAATCACAGAATAACAACCTAATTACTAGGCAGCAAGCTAAGTGAGACTGAGTGACCATGAGTGCCCAGTGACCTGGTCTTAACAAAAGAAAGCATCCTAGAGCCAGAGAGAAAATAAGCAAAACTGAGCTTGATTCAGGGCATGGATATTGCGCTGAGGGGCAGGGGGGGGAAGGAGCCCTTGTTTCCAGTACAGTTTGTGCATTTTGTTTTATAGGGTCTTTGGAAATTTGCATAAACAGCAGTGGGGCAATGAATCGGCTTCATATGGTTCTCTACCTACTTGAAACTTCCTTACTGTGGCCCTGGAATAGATACCAGGCTACACGATCTAGAAAGTGCTTAAGTGAAAGACTCGTTACAATCCTGCTTCACACTTCTGTGACATGGCTTAACCTCCAGTTTGTGCAGAACTTAGAACCCTGTTCTCTACATCCAGGGCAAGTGCGCTAACGCCGAGGCGTCTTAAGATAGGATCCCTAAGCTGTTGTCTGTGGAGATGCCTATTTGCTTAGGTCAAAGTCCTGCTAAGATATGTGTGCCTTTATGTGATCAAGAGATGCAGATGTCTGAGTAGACGGGGTGTTTTAGCACAGGGTAAAATCCCTCATTAGAGTGAATGGAGGGCCAACTCTAAAGGCATTAAGTGCTACCTCTAGAAGCATCTAAATGCTACCTATGGGTGGAAGAGCTATATGCCCCTGGCAAGGTGAGGTAGAATTTATCTCCAGGACCCCAAGTTACATTTTGCTCCCCATTAAAAAAGACAAGAGAACTATACAGGCACGGTGCAATGCTCCTTTATTCTGGCTGTTTACACCAGGCCTTTGCCAGCAGTTATACTTAAAAAGTTTATTGGGAGGCATAGAATTAAGCCCTCGGTTTACAGTATTTACAGTTACTCAGCACTGATGTGACTTAGTCGTTACTTAACTGCTCTGGGCAGAGTTAGGCCAGTGCTCAGCACTTTTGAAAACCCCTCCTTTCATTTTTACTGCTTCAGGTTTTGGATGCCTGACTTAAGCCTCCAAACTCCTGTCCTATGGCAGGTCAAGCACCCAGATCAGTAAGCATTTTTGCTGATATGCCTGCTGCCACGTGCTTCTCACCTGCGAGCCTCTGTGCAGCAACAGGAGAGCAATACCACTGCATAGTAATCCTCCTGCCAAGCAACCACATACCCCTTATTTCCCCCAACCCTTCCCAACATATCTTTGATTTTCCCCATATTTCTGAGGGGAATAAAGGGAATAAAGGTCCTATGTCCCTCACAATGTTCCCAGTACTTGGAAGAGCCCTGTGATCAAAATAAGTGACCCGTGGGTATTGTCAGTACCTTCTGCCAACATTAAAACTATGCAGTGTAGTTTTTCTCCAAGGGAAAGTTCATGCATTTTTGAAAATGATCTCATTACACAATTTGCATAAAGTGTCACGCACCGCATTGCACACACTTTGGCAACAAAGCTTCTGAAAATGTTGGCTCCAGCATCTTCAGTCCTGCACTTTGTTGATGGGCCATTGGAAAACTGTGTAATGTGTATAGCAGATTAGTGCTTTGCCAGACATGCCTAAGAAGTTGAGTAGAAGCAGCCAGGTTAAATACTCATGTTATTCTTTTGATTGTTAATCGGTGTTATTTATATTGTTTTGGAAATCAGTATAAAATCTGCAATGTAGGACATCCCCACAGAGAATAGTGAGAAACATGATTTTTTTTTTCAAAAATAGACACCCATCCTCCATGTTGGAGATGAGTCAAGAAAAAAACAGATAAATAAGGATACAAATGAAAAAAAATGAAGGGAAGCTCTGATAAATAATAGAAACCTTCAACATCAGTGGACATTAAAAAAAATATTTGGTTAGACCTCTTAGAATGTATCAGGTTTCAAGACAATATGTAATGTAATTTAAAATACTGAAAATCAAGAGGACTTTGAATGACTTGCAGATACTATATGAAACATGAATTTTCCTAGAAAACTAAAGAAGCCAAGCTAATTAATGTTGCATACACTCTCTTCTGGAATCTCAAAGATATTGGAGTGCCTGAGATTAATTGATGGTACTGTTGTGTTTTTAAAGAAAGGAGTGACTCTTGCTCTCACTTGAAAAGTATCTAAATCCACACAGTCATTTTAGGTTGTGAACTCCCAGGAACCAAGAATGAACCACCTACTTTCCAGAAGAGGGCTGGATTTAAGACATACCCCTCTTTTCAGTGTCTTCTATTGACTGGTTGAGGCATCTGACCCTACTCCACTTAGGGTCTGGGTGTTTGGAAGCCTATTGTGAGGGCATGTCTACACACCGCCCTACGGTGATGTACCGATGTGCTACATCTCCATACAGTGTGCTACAGCAATGTAGCGATCCCGCCCATCTACATGTGATTGCCAGCTACATTGTCATAGTGGCACACTCCCCTCACTATAGTGCACTGCTGTGGCGATGCAGCAGCAAAATCTAACTGCACTGCACGCACAGCACAGTAACTGCCTGTGCTGCACCATGCTTTAGTACTTCCAAAAGGACATACTAAAGCACAGTGACATGTAGTCATGCCCTGAGGCACATAACTTTCCTCACTTAACTTAGGCACCTAACTCTCGACTGTGGAATCCAGTGAATGAGGCAAGTGCCTAAAAGATAGGTGTTGCAATGCTGAACATCACATTGACTAAGTCTTTTTGTTGACCTACATCTTGGTCTCATCTGTCACCTTGTTTCAGGTGGGAGCCATCTATTATAGACTTATAAACTTGCAAATCACTTCTCTTCTACAGCCCCTTTTTGAGATTATACACACAACTTCTGCTATTTCCTTTTCATACTATGTAAAGGAAATGTATCTATTTCAGAGGGAAATAATAAATTGTATCTTCTGGGGAAAAAAAGAAAGCTATTCTAGACATGTACACCAAAAAGTTTTGAAACGAGTAAGCTCCAGTGCCTACACTATTGTGGAATAGAACAGAAGAACACATTGCTTCAAAATTAGAGAAAACAGCAAAGCTTTGACCCTTTTTAAGACATAATGCAGTTTAGAGTGGTTTCATTAGAATATAATCCTTGAAAAGGTAATCTGATATTAACAGGTCTGATCAAATATCAGCTATAGCCAGGCTTGTGAGGGCAGCTGTAGAATGATAAGCTTGTTCTATGTATCTTTGTATCTATGTAAAACAGGCAGAAATTACACAAGCCCCAATCTGTGAATCATCAGGACCCCATACAGTTCTTTTGAAAAGAGTAATGGGTGTAGATTTCATCATTTTTTTCTGACAGGTCTCAGAAAGTGTGTTAATGTCTATGAAATTCCAGTGTGAATCTGTAACAGGATTGAAGTGTTGTAGTCATGATGGTCCAGGAAATGAGAGACTAGGTGGGGAGGGGAGGGGCAGGGGGAGGGTGATACCTTTTACTGGGCCAGTTGAATAGTCAGGGGAGATGTTGAACAAAGCCTAACAGTGTGAATTGCCATTGTCTATTTCACCATGAAAAGAATTCCGGACATTGTAAATGGTCTTGAGCAAATCCATGAGTCTATGTAAATTTGTATTCTTGGGAATGTTCATCTTAATCCAGAAGAGAAGATTTTGTTGTATTCATAGTGATGTGTTTCATCTTGGTTGGCATGTACGGAAGTCACATGAGTATTAACACATGTGGAGCAAAGATAGCACAGGGGTTTCATTTGGGAAAATTTGCAGTGATCAATGGGGATGTTCTGAAGTGTTTTATAGGTTTTGAAATGGCACCCTCAATATTGCCATAAGGCCAAGCCAGGTTTTCCAATTTATAATTTGGATAGGCACTATACTGACTTTCTTAGAACCGTATACTAGCTTTTGGGGGGCATCTACATGTGCATTTAAGCATGACTAAATTTAATGCACTTTAAGCTAAGGTGCATTAAGTGATTTTTGGCAGGTGTCTACACGTGAAGTTAGTGTCAAGTCTCTGCAGCCCTACCATGTGTTTCTAGTGGCTGGGAAGACCAAGCACTAAAGTTAGTGCCAAGTCACATCTACACATGTGTTAATGCACTTTGACTAATTATGCCTAAATTTGATACCTGCATTTGCAAGACAATCACAAATTTAGGTTCGATTAGCCTAATTCGCACCTGAAAATGCCTTTTGTAATGCACGTTAAGGGTGCCTACCTGTAGATGCACACCCGTAATGTGCATTAAATTAAGCTAATGTGCATTAAAGCATCTCATGTAGACAAACCCTTTGGTGGCTACATCCATAAGGCCAGATGGTGTCCCAGATTGATTAATCCCTTATAGAACCATATAATACATTTTGGATTACAGAAGCAAAGGAATATGACTGGGTGCTTTTTCTTCAGTGACACTGCTGGCTTCTCCTTTGATACATTCCCTTCCACTTAACTTTCACCAGTTGTCTCACATGTTAAATACGCTTCTGACTGCATTTCACTATATGATCCCACATAATATAATGAAGGCTGTCTAGATATTAAGAATGCAGAGAGATATGGTAACCAAAAGAGCCTGTTAGCCTCTTTCCTTTTCACAAAGTGCTGCTTTATACCTGCATACTGACAGGAAACTTATTGGGATAAGACTACTCTGTTAATATTGATGGAGTCAAAAGAAAAAATAAAATGTCCACAGGTATAATCATGAAAAATACATATGTATTCATCTATATGTCACTAATGCATATGAATGAATGTTCCAGCTGTTTAAAATGCATATGTGCATTATAAACCTCATGCTGAGTGAACTATTTTTAGATATCTGAGCTGTGTCTTTAAAAGACTATAATGCCTATTAAATAGTAAGATGTGGATTTAAAACTTTTCAAAAAAATGTAATAGGTTTTCTATTACAGAAACCACAAATGAAACTTGAATTTTTCTTTTGAATCAAGAACCTGGAAATACTTTAATATTTTTATAATAGAGACACAAAGCAAACATGAATTTCTCTATATTAGCATGTAGAGAAATATGCTCTCTAGCGTTAAGCATGAAGACTTTTTTAACCATGTGAATAAATAACTATTGGAACAGATTACCAAAAGGTAAGGTAAATGCTTACTACCTGAGGTCCTTAAATCAAGATTAAGCATCTTTCTAAAAGTAATGCTTTAGCCCAGGTACATGTTATTGGTCTACATACAAGCAACACTAAATAAAATTAATTATGAGGGAAATCAGATTAAATAACAACATTCTTTTGTGGTCTTAAAATCTATAAATTACTGGGGGAAAATGTACTTGTATTTACTCAGCAATAGTTTAACAGAAATGAGAAATTTCTTCTAGAAAAGTGCTGTATACAAACACTATAGTTATAAGATTTAGGACTACTTTTTTAAGGGGATTTAGGTGACCAGCTCAGACTAATTTGCTGTGAGTCAGGTGTGCAAACAGCTTAAAATACAGATCTTAAAGTCTTAAGGTAGTTAATTATAATTTACTAACACCCAAAAACCCTTGTCAGTATCAGGGCCCCATTGTGCTCAGCACTGTACAAATATAGAAGTAGACACTGTCCCTGGCATGAGTAGCTTATATATTTTCTGAAAGGCAGTGAGCCAAATGCTACTGCTACACAAACTTTTAAGCATTTGTATTCCCAGAGTTTCCTACCAGTTCTCTTGTTATGTTGAGATTAAGTGAGGTTTTGACCTCTTAAATCAGGGTTGTCAACTTTTTTAGACTAGAGCAACCCCTCTACTTTTTTGTGAATTGAGTGGCAGCCAATTTCATAAACTAATTCATATATTACAATGCTTGCTTCTTCACAGAGGGGCTGGGCAGTGTGGGAGGGTTTTGGCCAGACAGGGACAATCCAAAGCCTGCCCTTTTCTGCTTGTTTCCTCACACCTCACTTATCTCCTCACTCCTCGTGGTACCCTCCAAAGGATCTTGTGGCACTGTGGCTGAGACTCACTGCCTTAAATATATAGGAAGCTCAGGACTCACTTGAATGTTGGTATATGTACCAAGATAGATGAGCACTTATATGAGGACTCAGTGCTTTCTCAGTTCTCCTTCCCAAGGACAGCATGAATGTAGATCATGAATAGCGGAGTTATGGATAGTCTGGATTTCTGCTTGAAACTCCACCCAAATGTAAATAGAATATGCTCTGTCCTGAGACTGCTGTGCAAATATCTTATTCCTTCTTCCAGAAGATAAGCAGGCCTAGGTTCTGGGGGTAAAAATATTCATGCCAACAAAAAAAGATTGCTCTCTTCTCAGTGTCAGGTTAATTTTAAGATTCAGGACTAGATTTTTAAGGGAATTTTGGAGACCAGCTCATACAAATTTCACTGGGTATCACATGTGTAAAATATACTCTATTTGGGCTTGCTATGCTCTTTTTAGTTTCCACTCTGAGTAACAAAGGGGAGAATGTTGCCCTTATTCATTGATTCTTAACCAAGCAGCCTTGGCACCCTGAGGTACTTTGAGATCCTTTCAAGGGTGTTGCAAGTTGCCATATAATGTAAGGAATCCATACTGTCAAAAATATTGGACATTTATACATGTGTTCCAGGTGGTGGTGTTGGGGTATTTTAATTAGATTGGCCCTGACAGCCACTCTAATTAAAGTGCTTGGAGCATCACATGTATCAACATCCCTTCTCTGAAAAATGGTGGAGGGAGCACTTTAACTAAAGCTCAATGAACAAACTTTAGTTAAAGTGCCTCCGTCACCTTTTTTCAGTGCAGGGATGTTGATACCCATGACACTGGCATCTTCCCCAATGCTCTGTTATTATAGCGTGTTGAAGCAGCTTCAATGCACATGTATCAATGCCCATTCCAACTGGTTGTGGTCTTTGTGAGTTCTTTGCAGAAGAATTGCTCTATTATTTTTTCTGGAGTCAAAATATGAGTGAAAACTAAGAACTGGAATTTTCAAGAGTGTCTTTAGTTTATTGAGGGTTGCCTTGTACCCCCCCCCACAAAGGTTGATATACATGGCTTTTATTACTATTCAACCCAATCTATCTTTGTAATCAGACAGCTCTAATTATTATAGTATCTGGGACCTAGTGATGTGGTCTTGCTCTAAATCCAACTGCAGACTATAAGTATAAGAACACTATAGCCAAAATTTCCAAAGTAGACATATGTTTATAGAGGTTAAAGGTGGAGGAAGAATATTAAATTTTCAAGCCCATTCCAGAAGTGGCACTGGATTGTACCTTTCAATTAATAGACCATACAGATCTCAGGAGCATTTCTTTTTCAAAGCTGTGTAGTAGGGCCGTGTGAAATGGCTAGTATTCACTTCAGATTCAGATTCAGCTGATTCAAGGGACAGTGATTTGATTTGGTGATTCAAATCACTGTCCTGAATTAACTAATTCAGAGACTTGGCCACCGCTGACTCAGCCGAATGTTCAAATCAAACAGGCCCCATTCCCCACCTGCTCTCCCAGACCCATCAATGGCTGCTCTACTTGGCCCCAGCATCCTGGCTCTTTAAAAACAAAAACAAAAAGCCCTGCACTGACTGGCTTCTGCCAGGTGGGCTGGGGGTGGGGAACAATACCGGCTGCTCCCCACTGCCCCGTGCTGCATGGGGAGGCTCTGCCATGAGCCTCAAATGCCCTGATGGCCACTGCATCAGCCAGTGAGTGTAGGGTTTGTTTGTTTTTTAAAGAGCTGGGATGCTGGGATCAGGTGGGGCAGCCATTGACAATTCTGGGAGAGCGGGCAAGGGTGAGGGGACACTCAGGAGGACTCAGGGAGTAGGCAGGGGATAGGACCTGGGGGGGTTCCCCCATGGTTTCCTCCTCCCTCCTCCAGGCCATCCCCTCGCCCTGTACTTACTAACATGGAGCCCTGGTCCAGCTCCCTGTGGTGCCGAGCGGAGACTCCTCAAATCTCTGAATCTTTCTCCAAATCTTTTCTGAATTGATTCGGAGGTTTCAAATCAATTTGGACCTTTTTAGTGGTCTCCCAATTCAACTAGGATTTGGAGATTCAGCCACCAAATCGAGCCAAATCGCCACTGAATTGAATCAGCACCCATAGCTTTGCACAACCGTACTGTGTAGTGTTCAGTCTGTCGTTTCATTAATGCTTATGCTTTTTACAAAAAATAATGTTTCCTCATTCTTTGAGGGGATATTTTAAGTGTCAGTATGGGATTTTCATGGATTTCTTGAACTGCAAAATGACATGATTAAATTTATAATTAATATTACTTCTTATTTTCTGAAGTCAGTAAGATTTCATGAGTGTAACCAAGAAAAAAATTTGGCCAAAAGGCAATATCTTCCTGTCAAGGATCTGTGAAATGATCACCTTGGAGTAGCATTAAGTCCTCCAATTTCTCTCTGCTTCTCTCAGTTACTGAGCTATAGCAGTAGCTGCAGGAACACTTAGGTAGAAGCCTGGCTGCTAAACAAAAAGAAGAACCAGCACAGAACAGCATTTATGAAGGTAAGGCTCAGGGGTTTCTGCCTCTGTACAGCACAGGTGGGGAGGTTCTTTCACAGTACCTGGGGGTAGGAAATCTACAAGCCCAACTAAAGGAAGGGAAGGAAAGGCAATGGCCTGCTGTTCTTTAACAGTGGGATGGCCCATGTACTCTGGTCGAAAAACTGACCAGAAAGCTCACTTTGTTCACTTTCTGTGCAATGTCGTATTTAGAGCTACTGTGTACTTCATAATATTCAGGCATGTGGGCAGTACTTCCTTACCAGACCATCTGTAAAGGACTACCTGCATATCAGGAATGATGCATTTCTGCTAAAAGGACAATTTTCTTGTGATTTCCCAATTGACCTAGTAAAGGTATCTTTTTGGAACCAAGAGTTCTCATGCTTTGTATGTGTGATCCATTATGCATTTACAAGTAAGGAATTAAATGATACTGTTATATAGTTGTGCACTGGAAGCAACCTGTTTGCTAAATATAGGTATAAATACGCCTTTGTGCTCAGTAAAAGGATTTTGTCATCTTTACATTGTGTAGTTACCTTGCTTCATATATAGTGCTACTGAAATTAAATGGAAGTGCTTGTGGAGCAAGTTACTACTCTGAGTGCATCTACACAAAATGTTTACTGCAGAGTAGGCTAATTAGCTCTGTAGAAAACATCTTGGTGTCTGCACATGTAGCCCTATTAGGTCAATATTGGTACTAACCTATGGTGGCACCAGAGTTTATTCATTCAAATTAATTGCACATGTGGATGTACCCACATTATGTAAGTTTCCAAGAATTAGGCCACTGTAGAATACACACTTCATCAGGTGGGTTTTTTTGCAATGTTTTTGTATGTAAGCATATTTTAAAGATTTGCATGACAGTGGGAGGATGACATCCTGGGATTTACTTGAGAAGCATCTATGGATGCAAGCCAGAGTTTTCTTTGCTTTACCAGCTTCAACATCACATTGGTTGCTCATGTTCATCTTGTGGTCAATCATGACTCACAAGTCTCTTTCAGCCATGGTGCTAGTGAGCATAGCACTGCCGAGCCTATAAGCATGCCACGAGTTTTTTTCCCCTAGGTGGAGTACCTTGCATTTTTCAGTATTGAATGTCATCAGGTTTATAGCTGCCCACTTACTAAGCTTATCCAAGTCAGCCTGGGTCACTAGCCCATCCTCAGGTGTGGACGCTATGCCCCAAAGTTTAGTGTCATCGGCGAACTTGGCCAGTGTGCTTTTGACACCAATGTCCACATCATTGATAAAGGTGTTGAAGAGAACCGGTCCAAGGACAGAGCCTTGGGGGACACCACTGGTCATGGAGCACCATAATGATTCACTTTCATCAACTACTACTCTCAGGGTTTGACCTCGGAGCCAATTTCCCAGCCATCAAACTGTGGTGTACTGAGGCCACATTTGGCCAATTTTTTCATAAGGAGATCATGGGACACCAGATCAAAGGCTTTTTTAAAGTCCAGATATATGAAGTCAATGTCTTCTCCCTTGTCCAGGTGATATGTCAGTGATCAGAAACTGGTTCAACTCTGTAACACAACAGAAGTTCAGTGCATGTAAACCCCTTTCAAAAAGGTCAAAACCAGTTTAAGATCAACTTAGATGGATGTAGTGTCAGATTTAATTGACATAGGTTAAATCCACTCCAGATTCAAGTTAGTTCATAGTCCCTCAGCATCCCAGGATGCTTTGCTCCTCCCCTGAAAACCACCCCCTCACAGGGTGGATGGGCTAGCCTTGGCCCAAGCTGTCTGATCCAGCCAAGCAGGGAGGCATGCTCTAGCATCCCCTGATTTCTGGCTTCAGCCACTTCAGGCACGTGGCTGCATTTCTGGAATCAAAAGTGAATGGCTGTTCACTTGCTTATCAGTTCCATCTATACAGCTTAGACTAACCTGCAAGGATTGAATCAGCCTTTGGTTTTTTGACTGGCTGTACTTAGTCTAGGTGTTCTCAGTGTCAGGATCAAACTCCTCACAAAATGCAGCACTGCCTGCTTTCTTTGAAAATGTGGCAAGTAGTAGCCACCTTTTATATAGTGCTTAGAGTAGTAACCCAGGCAGTGGAAGGCTCCCATTCACTTCCCTATTAAGTCCGAGAGATGTCACGCCCTTATCCCCCTCACCTCCAAGAAAAGTTCCCTAATCGTTAGGCTATTCTGAGTGAGCCATCCGCACTGCATCTACTGGTTCTGTGCCAGTATGTGAAAAAAAAGGAAGATATATTGAGGAGGGAGAGAGAATGAAAGAATGAGACCAAGAGGAAGCTTGGCTGTGTAGCCTAGTAGTTATGGCGTTCACATGGAGGGGAGATTCCTGGCTTCTGGTCAAAGATCCAGAAATTGTTCCTTTATATTACATTAAATAGTCACTGGATAAAATAAAGTCCTTGAAGTAGGAATCCAAATGCAGGACTCCTCCCTCCCAGCCTAGACACTAAGTTAGAGTCTTTCAGTCTCTGTCTGGCTCATGAATTCTGCAGTCTTTCCAGCCCAGTAGTCAAGCTTCAACAGGATGACAGAGTGCACTCACCAATGATAGTCTTTCACAGTGGTTCTCATCCTTTTTAGAGTTCTCCATAACCTTGGGGTTTTGACTGGAACCTCATTTCAAGAACTAATTTATTTATTATAGTGCTTACCTGCTTGAAGAAGAGCTTGGAAAGAGGAGCAGCTTCCAGGGACAAGCTTCACTTATCTCCTTACTGAGCCAGTGCTTATCTCCTTTCTTCTGGTGGCAACCTTCAAAGACTGTCACTGGCACCCTGGCTAAGAATCATTAGTCTATCAAATAATAGTTAAAGAACTTTTCTGAGAGAGCCAGCTGTGAGTTTAAGCCCCCTCAGGAGAAGGACAGCAGTGAATCTTGCTCTCTCACTTCCTCCGTAAATACTGTAATCACCAAGTGATAATATGGAAGGTGGACAACACCCCCACCATCACCTTCTTCTCTAATGGTTATACATTTGTTCCATTTGTTCAAAGAACAGATTTAACAGTGAATTCTATCTTGTAGTTCCCCAAATGACAGAGGTTTGTGACTCAAGGTTCAAGTATATACCTATACTCCAAAGGGAGGGCAGCATTTAAGAAACTGCTGCATTCCCTATTGTCTGGCTCTAGGCCAGTGGTTTTCAACCCTTTTTTCATTTGCAGACCCTGAAAAAAAAATGGAATGGAGGTGTGAACCCCTCTGGAAGTTTCAAATGGAGATGCAGACACTTTTGAATTGTAAATGTGGGTATTCACATACTTTTGATTGATCACAGTCACCTTTTGTGGACCCCTTAGACTTAATCTGCACACCCCCAAGGGTCCATGGACCACAGGTTAAAAACCACTGCTCTAGGCAGCTTCCTGCTCCACATGCCGTCTTTTTTAATTCCCATTCTGAGGCACCTATCTCTCCCTATCCACTGTACAAAGACCACAGGCACCTAATAGAGGATTCTGGATTCCACTTTTAACTTGTAGGCACATAAATCTTTCATTGGCTCTACTGCTAAGGATTGCAGAAATGATTTTCACATGTTTGAAAGCTATTATAAAAATCAATATGCTAAAAATTCAGATTTATTTCAAATTATTGATAGTCAGACTGTTAGTCAAACAGCCCTATTCCTGCACAATGCAACATGGTGCAACACTTCATAAAAATTAGAATTAATGACATTACAATTTTAATTCATTTAATTTATAGTTAATGTTTATTGAATTTGCAGGATCTTTAGTTTTGCAGGATTCAAAGGAGGTTATATTCAGTATATGACAAGTCACACTATCAGACAACACACATTCGGAAAAAAAAAACTTCTCTGTTTGCTTCTAACATAGTATGTCTGCACTAAAAGTTGATGTACAGCTACAGGTGTAAGTTTGACCAGGTCAGCTAGTCTGAAAGGTCATAGCAGCAGTTGCTAGTGTTGGATTTCTTGCACTTTATCTCTCACTATGTGTGATAATTTCAAGATAAGATGTTTTATCTACACATTTCTTTGCACCACCAAATTATACATTATCAAATGAGTAGTGTGTTACTATGCTTGCAGTTTATTGGGCATTTTAGCATAGGAAAGCCAAATGTAAGTGCTTCAAGACATAAGTGGTAAAGTGGGCAATATCTGTCACATGAGTGGAATACGTGAAATGTGGAAGTAGTATCCCAACCTAAAGTTGGCTTTTAGAACATACTGGCCATTCCATCTAAGCGGTCTCTGCTTACAGCAGTGAATCTATTGTAGACTGTCTGACAAAAAGTGAAGCATCTCCTTTATCACAGAGAATACAGTTCTTTGTCAAACAGATTTCTATTACTAGTGCCTTCATCATTATTATCATCACCACAGGCAAAAAAAACAAAACAGGCTTGACTGGCTTTCTGGCCTGTTCTGGAGTAGAGTTAATATTAGAGAGTTGTGTTATATTAATCACAAGCACATTCTGAATTTAGAATTAGTTAATACTCCACTTTTTTATTCTTTTACCTTTTCACTTCTAGCACACACTAGTATATACCCAAACTTGCTGTGTCTCTTTCTTCCTCTCTCTCTCTCGCTCTTTCAATTTTAAGGCTCTTTCTAAATTCACCATAAACGTTGAACAATACAACAGTATCACTCTGCACTAAAAATACATCATAGAGCTGTGTAAAAAAGTAATTTATACTTTAGAGTGTCCATATATATTGTTCTATAACTAACAGTGAAAGAAACATACTCTGGATAAAGGTTTGTAAAGGAAGAGACAGATTAAATCATTAGTCAAATGATACGGTCTCCTGGGAAATAACTTATAAGTTGAAGAGCCAAATCCTAAAGTGTAAACAAGCTACTTGCTCCTGTGGTTGGTGTCTACTCGATGAAACCCTGACTAAAGCTGCTGATAGATGAGCTAGTGCATATAATGAAATTAGAAAAGAGAGTGAAACTTATCTCATCTGACAACTTTTTACCATCTTCTTAATTCATCCACAAATGCTGGATCCTCTGACTCTCTTCCACAGGAAGTCTGTGCCCTGAGACAGCTTGGATAGAGGTAGCTTGACTATGAGGAGCTTATTCAGACATTCCACAAAAAAGTGTGTGTATAGATGCAGGGGTTACTCAATGCATCTACCAGAGGCTTAGCAAACTCAATGAACACCCAGCATTAGAGTTTGGGAGTAGTGGAGGTATGTTGACCAGTAGGGGTGTGTGAAGTGGGTCATACTTGATTCAGATTCAGATCTGGCCTGAATTGGGGACAGTGATTCAATTCATTGATTCAGAATACTGTCCCCGATTAGATTCGGCCGAATCCAAATCTGAAGATTCAATGCTGATTCAGAGACTCAGCAATTCAGCCATAGACACAGCTGTAAATGTTTTTTCTACATACCTCAAGGTACCAGGCATGGCTTGTGAATGCTGTGATGCTGGGGCACATGGAGCATCCCACAAGAGTGCAGGGGGCCCCCACATGCTTGGCAGTGAACCCAGAAGTGGATTGGAAGTACTTTTGGTCCACTTCTGGGTCCACTGGGGAGCACGCGGTGGGCCCCCCCTAAACCTTCCAGGCTCGGTGAGCAGCCACAAGGGGACCCTGGATGCCCCCCAGACCCAGGAGGCACCAGTTGTTGATTCAGGGAGTACTTGATCTGCTGCGGAGTGCGCTGGGGAGCACCCCCACGCTCCTGTGGGATGCTCCATCCACCCAGCATCATAGCATTCATGAGCCGCCTGCTACCTTGAGGTATGTACAAAAAACATTTAAAGCTGTGTCTATGTCCAAATCTCCAAATCTTTCTGAATCTATCCCAATTGATTCGGAGGGTTCTGATTTGATTCGGAGAGATTAAAGGGTCTCCTGATTCAATTTAGATTTGGAGATTCGGCCACCGAATCTCTGCTGAATCAAATCAGGGCCGAAGCTCCACACAGCCCTACTGACCAGGGTAGATTTGGGGTGAGTGTAGCAGTATCAGCTGTTCTCAGGTGACAGCAACCTCCCTGAGAGCCCAATCTACTCACTGAGAGCACCATTCTACTCACTGTTCTCATCTCCTGCCCCAAGAAACACTGCTGGCTGGGCACGGCAATGCAGGGCTGTTCCTGCCATGGCAAAGACTCCTGGGGACAATTCTGACACCCTTTCTTATTTGGAGCTTTGAGCTCTTGCCCTACTTGCCCTGGCCTAGTTAAGCTATTCATATCTCCTAACTGCCTTGGGAATGGAAGATATTTCCCTTTATGGTCTAAAGGGATCAAGCTGATGTCCTCAATATCTGCTGAACTTTCCATCAGCAGAAAAGTTCTAATTCTCCTTGCTGAAATATAGACAGAGGCATCATCTCCCACTGACATTGCATATGGCATTCCAGGGCAGTCTATTTCTTCCTAGTCTCCTTCTGCTTTAGTGCTGTTCAATTAATGCTAGAAAGATTTCCTCCAGGGGAGAGGAAAGAAACCATCATGAGAGGCAGAGGTACTGTAGCAGTTCTTATACTGTTCCTTCCCTGTAGTCAGGTAAAAGGGAGCATGCCAAGTACTCCCATATGTCCCAGTAGCTCCTGGAGATCTTAATCTCCTCCTGTAGCTATTGACAGTTGGCACAAAGTAGAGTAGGCATAACAATAGTCTTAATTATGTTAGGACACCATGCCAACAAAGAGTAACCTCAGGATGGGAGGAATGTAAACTTGACTGTTACTTAGTGTACACGCTAGCCCCCACACACTCAGGGCAGCTAAGAATTGTGGTCTTTTGGCTTTACCTCAGTGAAAATGGACCTTAGTAGCCACCCATAGAGCAGCTCTGTGGCCACTCCCAGAGAAAGTCCTCTTCAGGAATTTTATAGTGTTTATGAGTACTGCCTGGACAACAGTACTGAGGCCAGATTTTCTGCCTACCAAATATTAGGGGCAGGAAGCTAACCAAGACATTTTCTGCTACATCTCCATGAACTGGTAATGGATAAAAGTGTTCTAGTGTATTATCATGTACTTGAATTTCTGCAGCTTCTGTCTATAGACCTAATACTCTGCTTATACCTTTTGTCTGAACTATAGTCACGTAATTAGAGAAATCAGCTCAGAAACCTTACAATTGGCTATTGTTGGTGTGATATTTTTTCTTGGAACCATTCACACCTCCAGTCTAGCTCTTACTTTGCAACCTCCCATTCAGAGATGCAACTTAATTCACCTATAGGCTTATTCATCAGGTCACTCCTTTCCTTCCTTTCTGTCAGTCTACACCATTACCACCAGCTAAGACCCTTCAGTCCTCTTCAGTCCAACTGCATTATCTGAGAAACACTGTTCAACCCCCAATCGGGTTTAGTCTGAAAAATTCCCCTTTTCCTACCAAGCTGAACCAATAGCCCCAGCTCAGGACCACAACCAAATCAACTCTCCCAAGGTCAGAATAGCATCCCAACTCCACCCCTTTCCTTCCTATTCTTCCTCTCCCACAAACATAATCTTCCAGGCTCAGGAAATCTACCGCTAACCTTAAAACCATATACCGAGGTGCACAAAAGACATCTGACATGCTTTAGTCACAAAGCTATTGTACAGAAAGTGGAAACACAACCATCTGTCAGTCATGCTTTATAGGAAATGTGCGACCCCTGCTCTGTTTTCAAAAGGAATGATTTGCAAGCTTAATTCCAGGAGAGGGTTCTAGGATATAAATCACAGTCTGACATCAGTGCCTCCTTGCGAACTAGAGTTAGACATCTCTTAAATCTTGCACTTGAGAGGGACAGGATTTAAACCTACCTCTGTATTTCCCATCGACTACCTGGAGCAGATCCCCACTTTGCCTGCTGACTGTTGTGAATCCCTTTCAGAGGTGCCTAATACTCTTTGCACAATGTATATAGAGGTTAGATGCCTAACTAAAGATTGTGGTTTCCAAACAGCTAGCTAGGTGCCTGAACATTAGATGTGACAAGCATTGTCAGCAAGGCCATTCATTGACTTTTCTGACTCCCTTAGTGAATCTAGCCCCAACACTGTCTCCTTGCAGCCATACTCAGAAACTCCCTATCCCTCCCACCCACACAGAGACTCCATGCGTATTACTGGGTCTGTGAAAGCAAAGGCTGCAGCAGGAGGTATGCATGTGCAGTCACCTCTATTGTGATGAACAAAAATAGCTCCTCAGAAGCCTGCAGTCACTGTTCTGTGCCACGTCCCTCTGCTGTCTGCAATCTACATACTGCAGAGCCAGAAGTTCCCCGATGGCAACCAGCAATCAACCACACAATGCATTTTTGACATTACTGGTAAGGTTTAGCCTCATTATCTCCTAACAATCAAGTGCCCTGATACAAACCTCACTTGATTTTTTTTCCAGAATTTTACTTCCAGCAGTATAGAAATGCTGCAATAAAAAGACATATTTATCCATTACATGTATAGCTCAGGCAGCAGCCAGGAGGTATACCCTACCTTGTACTCCTGATACAGTAAGGAAAGACTTTCATGATAAAATATAGCTTAATCTCTATATTAGATTGGTGTTGGGCCTCTCATAATCATAGACTCATCTATAAAAAACCATACCATCTGTTTTGCTTTGTTGGGAGATGTAACCATTACTGGCTAACAAGAATCAAGCTATCAGAAGTATTGGACAAATTAAAAGTGAATCACTGGGGAAAAGCAACATTTTACAGCCAAAAATGATTTCTTCATTGAAATAAGTAGAAACATAAAGTTGAGTGTTTTTCCAATATTATAAGGGCACTGTTTTTATACTACAAATAAAGATAAGAGGATTTTGAAAGGATATCTTATCAAATGTTAAATACAAAAGACAAAATAAGTTGCTTTGTTGTTTTAAGTGCATAAGTAACAGTTCAGCAGCTGTGTTCACAGATCAATCTAGACTTATGTTTTGCAGTCATAAGATATGATCTCCTGACTAAACATCTTAAATATAGAATGCAGAAATCCCAGTTCAAATATGAGAAATGCTAACAGCATTCCACTTGTATTTAGATGAAACTATGCTTATTCTAGCATTCAAATATTTATCCTAAATTACAACTCAGAATGTTTGTACATGGTAAAATGGCAGATTTAGAAATTCTTAACCCATTGGATTCAGGAATAAAGCCATTTGGAGCTATCTTACTGTATGTATTTATAATAGAAATAGACAGAAACATTAAAATATAATTTAGTTGATCTCCAGTTAATGGTTTAAGATATATGATAACATACAAATTTGTAGTATACTTTTTTCTTTTGAGTGAATATCCATACAAAGTAGATCACATCTGTTCAGCTCAAATCCACACATTATTCATCTTCTCTGTTCTTTTCTGCACATACCTCTTCTCTCCTTAATTTTATCTGGACATTCCTCAAATCCTGATCTAGGGATGTAGTCCCTGTGCTTTCTTCCTCACTTAAGCACAGGCCCACCATTCTCCTCCTTTCCCTTTTCTCACCATCATAGGCCAGATGACCTAAGACTGAGTGTAGAACAACTAAACAAAGAATTTGAGTTAAAATAAATGAAAGAAACCACATGCAGTCACTAAATTAAATACAAGGTGCTTACCACACCAACATTTCCCCATTTTTCCAGGATGTCCTGACTGCTAGGTCAAACTAATGAGCAAGAGCTTCTCCAGAGTGCACACCCTGACAGGCCCTCAATATTCTGTGATCACCTTAACCAAGCTAGCCTCATTCCCTTATGGCTGGAATCCATCTGTATATTTTCAACATGGACTGTGGCCCAGACACTCAAAGGTGTTTAGGTGCTTAGGGCTCGATCCAAAAAGGGGGCTATGGGGACCTAAAATTGAGAGGCAGCAGTCATTTCTATACTGTGCCTTTGTTAGGCTCTTGCTGGCTGGAAACCAGAATCCTGGACTAGGCACTTGCCCCATATCCAACACATGGGATTTGTCTCAGAAGCATATCCAAAGCAGCCAGTACTGTGAGATGGAAGCCACAAAAGGTAAAAGGCTAAGCGCAGGGCTGTATTAGAAATACCACCCATCTTCAAGAGTTAAGCATCCCACTTAGGGTTGCAAAGAGGCCCCACTGGCTACTTAAGATCCATAGCTCTGGACCCTCTCTTGAAGGTTGTTAGCTATAGCCGTTTTTTAAAGAACTAAGTGGGATCCCCTCCTTTTTCCTTAAGGACACAAGGTGAGGGAAAAGGTCACTTTTTACACAGTAGCCTACTCCTTACTACACAGCTCCAGGAGTGGTAGATATGGATTCACTTCTCTGCTCAGTTTGAGAAGATTCAAGCACACATCTCCAGCCTCCCAGAAGAGTTCCCTAGCCAACAGACTACAGGTTATTCTGAAAAGAATACCCGGCTATTGCTCCTGTTGGAAATGTGGGCAACAGAGTGCTTGATTAACTGCACAGAAAGAGAATACAAGTGGGGACATGGCTCTGTAGTCTAGTGGCTCATGTACTCACTTTGATGGGGAAGACCTGGATCTGGTCCCTAATCTGAAGACTGTCTCTGTATTTCATATTAAATAGGCAGGTGATAAAGAAATAGTTTCCTCCCAGGTAAATGCCCTAACCACTAGACTAGCAAACAATGCTGCCTACAACCCAGTGAATCTTGTCTTTTTATTGCTGCACAGTGGCATGTCTTCCACAGGAAGAACTGACAGTGTCCCTGTCCCAGCCTGGCCTCTACCTAGTGAGTTAGGTATTCTCCTTTCTCATTTGTCCAGATGAAATATATGAATTTGAACCCTCTTAGGCTGGGGAGGACTTATAACCTAAATCTCCCACTAGAATTTTATATAAAATGTGAAAAGCACCGTTGTTACCACACCTGACTTCTTACTAGAAGACAGCCATGTCCATATTTGTGAGAAGCACAATCCTAACAGATGTGTATTATCTGTACTCTGAGAACACATACGAGATTGGGCCCCTCAGTTACTTAAGTGGGTGAATGCCTACTTTCTGGATCCCAGTGGGGTTTACACATGAATTCTGCAGACTGATGCAATTCTGGCTAGGCAAAGAGGTGCAGCTCTGAGTGCCTGGGAAATTTTAGGGTCAGACAGTATGATGTCTATGGATTTTAGGTGCCTTCAGGGGTAGGTGGCAGCTCAGGGGTTTTTACATCACAAAATTTGAGTTAGGCAACTAAGTCCTTTATTGGATTTATTCCAATTATTTCAATGGGATTTGATCACCTAAATACCATTGAGCTTCTGGGCAAGTGTGGCAACCTTTTTTCTGCCAGCCATACAAAGTGGATACCACTCTAGATACCACTAATATCACCCACTTGGATTACTGTCCAAAACAGTCCATGCATCTAGCCAGAAGTAGGTTTTCACATATATCTCCACCCCACAGAACGCATCATTTCCATGATGCTGCATTTTTGCCCTCTTGGAGAGCAGGAGTGTTAAGGTCACTCCTGTCGCAGGGTCTTTCAACATCCTGAAATATGTAAACAGTCTTTAGCCAAATGCTAAAATCTGCTTCAGTGCTAAGCAAATAATGGTCATGTTATTTTGATTATCTAGCTTACTCATATATTGCACCTATCTCTTTCACAGCCACTATATAATTTCACCACGGCCCTGTCCTCAGCTGTGCAGAGGTGAAAGGCTGAGGAGTGCTCAAAGCCACTCTTCTCCTTTCTCAGTCTCTGGGACTCCAGTAACATTGCGTAGTCTCAAGGTGGGGGTGTTGCATTATGCTTGGCTGCAGTGTCCCCTTTTCACTGAACTTTTCCGGGATCCCAACTGTAAGAGTGCAGCATGCTCCAGATGCTCCTTTCCTTTTGTGACATACTGCTGGATTGCTGCTAAACTGGACAAGAGTAGCTCAGAGCCAGTGAACTCCACAGCATGCCCCTTGTAGTGGAATTCTCCCATCTGTCTCACCAGCGTAGACTTGGGGCTAATCTGCAGCACAAAACCAACTTATTGAATGCTGGGATCATGCCCCATGTTTTCCTTTTAGGCTTTTCTGCTGTTGAATAATAAGACCTAGTTAAAAACCCGTAAATAAAAAAGGCAGTGTCGCCAATTCTGAAAACAATCAAAGCATTCAATTCCTTTTTTTATTCAGTGCTTTGTAGATATGAATATCTTAAATCTAATGAAATGCTCTCTCTAGTCATCCTTTGCAAATATATAAACATCACTTGAAAACATCCCAGTTATGAATGTTTGTGGAAGTGAGTGATAATGGGCTCACAGGTGTATCCTTCAGTCTTTTACACCTCCATGGTATGGAAGCAGGTCAACTAGCTTGCCAAAGTTACATAATGTTACTGGAGTCAAAGCTTGACATTTTTCAATAACGATGATTATTATTGCACTACCTCAAAACAATGAAATAAAAATTTGAAAGAACTATTTAGTCTACAGTTTTCATCTCTCAAAATAGATTATCAGTTGCAGTGTCAGTATTACCATAATGCCATTCTCTGTGTTAACTACTATACAAAACCTTAGAAAAATGTTCAGAAAAAATGTAAGCTTTACTACAAAAAACAAATGGAAGAAAATGGTGTTTTTAAGTGCTGAAGAGATATGAAGCATTGCATCTTCATAGCCTGGTAAGAACCAGCAGCTGTACTTAATTTTAACATGATGTGCTTCAGATCTCATATTCATATAGGCATTAATGATCCAAATATAATGGTCCTATATAGAATAATTACTTATATGAAGGCACAAGCTTCATATGCATTCTTTTTTAAAAAGGTGCTTCAGGAAGAAACTTGCTGTGGTTTTGACAATGAATATTCCCATCTAACAGTTAAAATGCTTTTGAGGGGCTGAGGAGTACTAACCTTACATTTTAAGTACAGGAGACAATTTTAGACCATGAACCTTGAGGTTACTCCTTCTTTACAGACTCCTTGCGTCTTCCTCCGGCACAGTATAACCAGTACAAGGAAAACAGATAGAGTGCAAAACAAACCGTCAAATCATAATGACAGAGCGTTACAACGAATACAACAAAGAAAAGAAAAAAGAAGATTCTGTGACTGATACGCTTTAAAACTAGAGACTCACTAGGTAAACTATGTGCTTCATTTTTCTGGTCAGAAATATCAGCAGAATCAGAAACATGCTGCCTTCCATGCTGGGAGCCATCATGCCAGTTTAATATTTTTCCCTCAGTTATTAAACCTTCAGACTGAGACGCTGTCTCTTCAGCTTCTTCAATAGGCTCACTAATTAAAATCGTTGGCCCTAATGACTTATCTTTTCTGAACTCTGTTTGATGGAAACACTGGCCTATATTCTTTTCTCCTCCATTGCTAGAAGTCAACAGATCTGAACTCTGAAGAGCTTCTTTGTGTTCAACTTCAGGAGAGAGAGTTTTATTAATATGTGTCATTTCACTTGTGGGATTGAAATCATATCCTGATTCAGCAGAAACATTGGGGAGTGGTTTGAATGCAGAGTCTGTATTTGGATGCCCTGTATTTTCTGCCTCAGCAGCAATTATCTTACTAGACTCTTCAGAAGATGTCACTGAAGAGTTTTTGTAATGGTAACTAGATATGATATTTGTATCAGAAGGTGGCATTTTGGTTTCATTTTTAGCACCCAAATGGGAAAGTGTTCCAAAAATGCTTTCCTCCTTTTGAAGCTCTTCAATCTCCTTACCGTACAAAGACAGCTGGGGATTTGTGGGGGATTTAGATGACTCTTCTGAATGTAAATCCTGTTCCAAACTCTCTTCTTCTGTAGCAGAAGCCCATAATGTTTTCTCTGCAGGTGGAATATTTCTAATGTCATGTTCTGCTTTGGCAAGTCTTTCTGTGATATTGCATACAGACATCGCTTCTCCTTGCAGTGTTTCATGTTCGCGTGCATTATAAATATCTAAAACTGATTTCTTTTCAAATTCAGTGTCATATAATACACCCACTGTGTTGCGTTGACAAAGAGTATAATGTGAACCATCATTTCTCCCTTCATGTGTATCAAACGCTGTTTCCTTTTCCTCTGTGGGCCTGTCACTTAGTGCAGTCTCTTGAGGTAGCTTAGCAATTACTGCTTTTTCGCTAGCAGACATTTTTTCTGGAGCACTTTCTGATGTTGTTTTAATTATATAAGCTGTACTTGCTTCTGCTTCCTGTGTAATATCATGCTCAGATACGGAAGACTTTTCAAATCCCACCGTTTCATGGCAGGTAAACAATTCTTCTCTGGGAGTAACATTTGCACACCCAGAATTATCCCGCATTCCCCACGTAACTTTACCATCTGTTTGTTCTTTAATATGTTCTGATCTATTTGCTTCACACTCTCTTTCTACCAGTTGCCTTTCTGAAACACTCCAGCTTTGATTTTCTGGTACCACTCTGTTCTTATCCTCTGAAAGGATACTCGCAGATTTAGGTTGACAGGGATCTGTCTCCAAAACATTGCTATTTGTTGGAAAATAACATTGACTGTACAGTCTTTCATCAACAACTTTATGACCGTTTTCCCTTGTACTGGACACATCATCTGGGTTTAATGACATAGCACTTGTAGCACTTGTGTGAAAAACAGTCACTCTACATTGAGTGGCATCTGGATAGCCACTGTCTATTCTCCTGAAGTCATCACTTAATTCACTATATCCCTCCTCCCTTTGATTTTCTTCCACATAGCTTGAGATTTCTTTTCTTCTGCTTTTGTTGCCTGAGTGTCCTCTATCTCTTGCCCATGTAAACTCTGTGACTTCACAAGAGCCTGCAGCCTTTCTTTTATCTGCTATATGGGAACAAATCTGGTCATCTGCTTGTGAAGGATTGTCTTCATGTTTGTTGTCCACAGTTGATAGCAACTCTGTGGCTTGTGTTTCAGAATGTGCAAAAATGCCAGCATATAAATCTGTTCTTACATGCACCTGGTCTTTGCTTTCTGTCATGTTGACTTCTTCACTTTTATCAGTGTCTGCCAACAATGAATCTAGAGTTTGGGAAGACATGTGTACCATGTGCTGCTCTACAGCTGGGTTAGCATTGTCATCCCGTGTTTCTAATGCACATGCACTTAATTGCATTGGTTTATCATGCTCTGCAGAACTTGCTTCTGGTCTCGTTTCATAGGTCTCTTTATAGATATAAGCATCATCTTCACTGATGAATAATCTCTCCGTCATCTTACTTCCTGAGGCGCTATCTGTTTCACCTTTTGAAACATCCACATAGCTCATTTCTTGTCTGCTTGATACAATATCAGGAGTACCGATAGTCTCATTTTGCTTTGTTCCAGGCAAATATTCCTGTGATAAAAGGGTGGCGGTATCAGTGCATTCCAAAGGCGGCTCACTAATGTTTACAGAGCCTGCAGTAGGTTCCTGTGCTGATGGCTGACTATAATTATATCCTATGGAATATTTTTTGTTATCATTATCATGTAATTCTTCTAACTCTTGTAAAATATTTTCTGAGGAGGGACTGATAGGCACAGGCTGCCTAAGCAAGTTGGTGCTGGTTTCAGTAAGGGTTAGCTTATTCTCCAGTCCTTGGGCTTCATTTGGAAAATTAACTGGCTCTGTTGTGTATAAATTCCTTTCATCTCTGGAAGAAGTACTTCTAGTTTCTGTGAAGTGCTGATTTAGCTGAAACAATAGAATAGAAAAAATGATCAAAAAAAGCTTTATAAAAATATGCTAAATGAATAAGGCAGGATGTCATTATGGGAAGTTTTGTTTTCAGTAACAAAGCTTTGATGGAAACATGTTCTGAACCATTTGCAAAATTTGCATTGTATGTATTTTTTAACATATGTAATGAGCTTTATAGTGACGCTGAAAAGGAGCATGAAATAAAACAGAATTAAGAACTCTCTCTTTATTCATGAGTTCAGTAAGCTTCAAGTACATTTTATACAAATGAAATCTAAAGAGACCATGCTCTAAATGGGAGGTTAATTCATTCTCTGCACATTCACTTCTAATTTTTTGGGTTTTTTGTAAGTGAGAGAATTGATACAGTATATGAAAGCCTGGTAACATACAGTATTGTCCAGTAAAACAAAGACACATTTGCACACAGACAAATACTGTAAGGATTATCTTTGCTTCATTTCTCTTTGGGACCTTTTGCAGCCTTCAAACCAGAATGTTTTTAGACAACATAATAAGGCATAAGTTGGAAATGAGATTAGTGAAGTAAAAGGCTAGAAACTAATCACTCTCCTTCCTGGCTCCCAAATATCATATTGTATTATTCAACTATGCCTGCTTGTCATTGCACTCTCTTCTCACTTTAGGATACTCACAATGATAGCTCCATGCTGATCAATTAGAGGATAGTTTCTTGGGCACCCCTTTTTACATTTACACTTGCTGTAGATACCCCATTGCAGTTTCTCTTATTAATATGTTTTCTGCAAAGCCTCTGCAAACTATTAATAGTAAAACGTCACTCAAAGAAAAGTGAGGGAGCTAATGTCTCTGCAAATTCTGTTTTAATGACCCTCTGCCAACTGGTGCTCAAATGTATTTGAGCTCTTCGGTGATGCCAACTGTCAGGATTTAACAGTGAGATGCCTGTGTTTTTTTTCCCTTCTCATAACTGACATTTGCATGATCTCAATAATTATATGCAAATCTTACGATTTCCCCTTCTTCTCACATAAGGCTCATGTTACTTGTCAACTGCACAGCTGTCTTGTGAGCCAATGCCTGTGGGTTTCAAAGATTTGGTTGTATTTCCATCTATTATAAGCCTTCATTGTTTAATTCATTAAAGAGTGCAGAGTGCAAATTAACATCTAAATTACATCTCCCCCCATTCATTTATTGTACGGGCAATCCCTATAATTTATAAACAAATCGTTATATTTGATCCAGCTCATTGTAGCAGGGCAAATTGAGAAAAGTATGTGATTTTTATGGCCCTTTTAAAATGCATGTTCGATCTTTAAAAAATATGGAGATGTTGACTTTCAGGTGGTGAGAGGTCCCACTATAGGTGACAACTTTGAATTTTCTGCAAGTTAGAGCTAAGAAAATTTCATATGTAAGTGTGAGGAAGTCATTCTCTTTTTCCTTATCAAAAAGAGAGAGGGGCACTCATTTTCCTTTCTTGTCTGATTCAGCATTCACACTTTCACAGGTGATAGCCATTATAATCTGTGATTATGAATCTATGTAACCAAATGATAAAGCTCAGAACAGGCACCAAGAATAATAAATTGATGTATATGTCTCATTTATTGCCATTTCTTTCTCCATGCTGAAAAATTCAAGCCAAACCAAAGGAAAAAAATAAGTAATTTAAGTGTTCACTGAGTGTGAAATTTATTATAACAAATTAATACTAAATACAGATATAGAAAAGTCTAGTGTGATAACTATAATTTGTCCTATTAAAATTATGGAAATTGGCATTTTGTTTATGAGGTGGGTTCCATTGTTAACCTGTAAGAAATGCAAAATCCTAGCAAGACCATTAATATAGGAATTTTACCAAATATAAAATGTTTATGTTAAGTATATACTTTTCAGCAGACACTAGGAAGAGACATCTTTCAAATGTTACTCTTCTAATTCTTCCAAACTGTCATTTAGAGACAGACCTTGCTAAAGAAGTAGGAGAGAGATGTCATTAATTTAAGACCACAAGAAATTAATGCAGTATACTAAAATCAAAGTACCTTCTGTTGTTGACTCAGATGGAGATGCAATGAAAATTCAGAACAAGGCTTTACATTTGTAAATTAGTACATCAGCCAGCTCAGTTAAAAAGGGGACATTTCACTGGCTTTGAAGCATAAATAGATTCATATAATCTAGTATGGAAGATGTAATTGTAACACTTACCAGCAACTCTAATTCTTTTTCATTATCTTCATTATCGCCTTCATTGTATTTCACACTTGTATCTTTTACATTTTTGTTAATTGGTTCCATGTCTTTGTCCTCCTCTTGCGAATAAACAATTTCTGGGATATTTGCACCTGAAGAGTTAACAAAAATATATTTGAATACTTGGATTGTTTATCTCATTATCTATTTTTAATTAACATGTGCAGTAAGGAAGAACTAATTAAACTGGGTGTTGTACCTGAAGTCCTTGAATTATTCCATATGTCATCATCAGATGTTGCCAGTATTTCTTCTTTGCTGTTAAATGAAAAAGAAACATCATGAGTTATTTTGCAACAATTATTGTTCCAAATCTTTTTACATCCAAACCTAAAAATAGCTAAAGTAATTATGCAAAATATTTCATGTTTTTTGCAATTCTGAAGAAACATAACTCTACAGATAACAATTGTATAAAATATTTTTAATGATGTGGCATTAACTCTTAGTTAAGGAAAGAAGTATTAAAGAACGTGTTGACTTTCAGATCATACTGTAAAGTTGATGTGTTCTCAGGCATTTGCTGAGAAAACTGCATAAGGATGGATTAGATGGGTGAAAAATAAGGGACCATCATTTGGGGTTGACCAGGGTTTTGGCTGTAAGTCTGTTGAAGTTGTTTTTACTGTTAAAATATTTGCAGGTAAGCAGAGAGCATAAGACATTTCTGTAAACTGCAATAAACAAGGAAATCTTGCTGCACTGAAGTCCCTAAGGCTAAGTTGTTCCTGTACTGTGGGATCTAATCCTGCTGCCATTCAGTCAATGGAATTTTTCTCATTGATTTCAAATGGAACAGGATCCTTAAAGATAAGAGACCTAAACCTTCCATGTGACTACCTAAGGAAGGGCACTGAGTGTCTTTCACACCTATAAAACTCCACACCTTAGTTGGAGGTGGAGGTTTAGATGGAACTAATGTTCAGGTCCTGATCAGAATTTACCCTTGGTAAATAAAATAGTAATGATTTTTTAAAATATTAAAATATATTTTATATCAATCAATGACTCCATCCCCGTGAAGAGAAAACATTTGTATTGGCCTTAATAAGTTTGTGATCTGCCAGACTACTAGCGGTACTAGATTAAACTGCTTTCCAGTTTTCAATTACTAATGTAGTTTATCGCTACATCAGAGGTGTACATCAAGGACTCAGTGAACAACTGTTCACCAGGGCACCTTTGGGGAAAACTAGGGGTAATGGTCACAAACTCCTGGAAGACCTTTTCAGGCTCAACATTAGGAAAAACTACTTCACAGTTAGGGTGTCCAGACTGTGAAATAAGCTCCCTCCAGAGGTGGTGCAATCGCCTACCCTGGAAATCTTCAAGAGGAGACTGGACAGTCACCTTGCTGGGGTCACCTGACCCCAGTTGTCTTTTGTGCTTGTTCAGGGGGCTGGACCAAATAATCTTCCGAGGTCCCTTCCAGCCCTTTACAATTTATGAATCGATTAATCTATCATTCTTTTCCTGCTTCATTTTTCCAAACCTCATTCAGTTAGGCTGATGTAACATTCATTTGGTCAACAAAAAAATACCCTTCATTCAGAAGTAGAATGCTAAATTTATACTTTGTCAAGAGAATCTAGACACGTACTGTCACCACATGTTTAAAAACAAAGCATTCCCTCCTTTAGGAACTTGGGGACTGCCAGGCTGGATCAGACATGAGATCCTTTAGTCCAGTGTCCTGCCTCTTAGTGTGGCCAGCCCCAGATGCATCCCAACCCTGCAGAAGGATGATGTAAAGTAATCTGCCTTTCCTCATCAGATCTCATCCTGAGTTTTAGCAGCTAAGCTTGTCCCTGAAAAATGAGGTTTAATATCCCTTCCACAATTTAGTTTTATAATGAATTACCATAACTCTGGGTATTCTTGATACTCATAAAGTGTCTAGTCATTTTTAAGCCCTGCTCAGCTAGGGTTTGCCTACTGCAGTGTTCTGTAGATACATGGGGTGCGTCCAGACAAGTGTGCATGTGCCTCTTGCTCCATATCAAACCCCTTTGAGATAGGGCAAGAGGCACGTGCAGGAAAGGAAAAATGCTCCCCGTGCTGCAACCTTGCAGTGCGCGGAGAAAATTAGACCCCTGGGTATCCAGTGGTCTAAAAAAAATGAAGCTCAAAAAAAAAGGGGTAGGGCACAGTCCCAGACCATGCCCTGAGGCAACCAGAGGCTGAGCCCTCCACAGAGATGCTCTGGCTGCCACAGCATCTCTGTAGTTGGCCCCTCACCCTGGTGCTGAAACACACGGCCTGCCCATGCAGGGCAGGCAGCTGCTTCAGCACCAGGGCTCCAGTGCTATAAGGGGTCAGGGGGCTGGAGGAGGGGGGGAACTATGGGGCAGACCCTGGTGGCCCCGCCCACACCCCCAGTCCTCCAATCCCTGCCCCACCCCTGCCTGCCTCCCCAAACTCCCCAATCACTTTCCTACCCGGCTCTATCCCCCCATCCCCCCAATCCCTGTCCTGCCCAGCCCACCCCCTGACCTCTGAGGCCCCTGATCTCTGCTCCCCAACCTCAGCATCCCAAAAGTTGAAAAAAAAAAAAACCCTCCGGCATTTACCAGCAGTCCAGCTGCTGTCTGGATCACTGAGGCCCTGCCCACACAGCACAGGGCAGAGGGACAGCCCCAGTGGCCCCAGCTTGGGCCCTCCTGTCCTCTGTTGCCCTGTGCTGCCCAGGAGGGCTCTGCCAGGAGACCCCAGAGCCCCGCCAGCCCCTGCTCCTGGGGTAAGTAGAGGCATTTTTTTTCTTTTTAAAGTGATGGTGCCTGGGGTTGGAGGGGCAGCCATGGAGGTCTGGGGGTGCAATTGTGGGGTGGGTCTGGGTGGGGCAGCCACTGGGGGGGTCTGAGGGAGTGCAGGGTGGGGCTGGGTGAGGCTGCAATCAGTGGGGCTGCAGCAGCTGGTGGGGGATGGGGCCAGGTGGGGCAGCAATTGGGGCACTGAGGTGGGCCTTGTAGGGAATGCAGTAGCCCCTATGGGGGCCATTTGGCCCTTGTTGGGGGCTGTAACCCCTGCGTGGGAGGCCACAACCCCTGTGGGGGTCCGTAACCACTGTGTGTGGGGTTGTAACCTCTGTTGGGGGGCCGTAACTCCTATGTGGGGGCCGTAGCCCTGTGGGAGGGCAGCAAAATATATATTCATGTTTCATGAATTCATGAATACATGTATTTAGAGTTCACTTTATTATTATGATAGAGACACTGGTAGGCTTCCACATTGCTTTAACACTGTAGATATATCAATGAAACTTTGCCCAACTGATAGCTGTCTCTGTCTCACTCTCTTTATAGTGGTCTTTTGTTTTACTTGTGGAGGAACATTGATTTTGGGGTATTTTACAGAGTGACTTTGGGATTTTTTTATCAGGGATTTTTCAGTTTTCCAGTAAGGAACACCAGAATTCCTGCCTGCTCAGAGCTGGCACCTTGGACCAAGCTGGCTGTGGCTGACCTCCTGGCCAAATGAGGCCAGGAGGACATGTTTTGACAGTTCAGAGCAGGCCACCACACCCGGAACATCTTCTGGGCAATAGCTGCCCAGACAGCCAGACAAGGGGCACACATGGCAGTAGAGCCACACAGAGGCCAACCCTGCAAACACAGCCCACTGGCAGCTGGCCCAGAGGGGCAGATGCCTCTGCTGGCTCTACAGTCCCCATCAGGGTCTGGCAGGTGTGCAGCAAGTCACAGCCAGGCAGCAGCCCCCACTGCCAGTCTGCTGCAGTGGGTAGAGGGTGCAGGGAACTTTCAGGGCTGCTTCAGCAGTTTAGCTGGCACCAGGGGTAGTGTCCTGAGGTACCAAATGGCTGGGACCCAGAAGCTCCTGAGAGCGAGTAGCCCTGAGCTACTTGCCAGGGCAGCTTTTTATACTTCTGGGGACAGCACAGGTACTGCGCTGCAGATCTGGCTGCAGGTCTGAGATATATTGCCCCAAGTGGCACAATTTGCTCCACAACAAAGTGCATGTCTGAGCATGTGTGCTGAGGCAAAAAGCCCCATCTCAGATTTTCACCACTTCTATTTGAGCTGCTGCAAGCGTGTATGCACCCATGGAGGCTTCTTAACTTAATTAGCCCATGAAGAAATTTCTGTGCTGCTGTGGCTAGACTCCTTCCAATGCCTAAGTTAATTCACTTTAATATGCAGTGTACACATAACCAGAAAATCAGATACTGCTGATCCTCTTCACAGGGGGCATGTCTACACAAGACATTTACTGTGCAGTTGACTAATTAGCTGTGTAATAAATGTCTCAGCATCTACTCGTGCACCCCTAGTAGGCTGGAGTAAATACAAGTACTATCCTGCTGTAGAGTAAAATATTCCACAGCAGCACATATGTAGACACAGAGATGTTTACTGCCCTGGCTAGCTGGGGCATGTGAGTGCTTCAGTATGGGAGCTGCCTGCCAGCTAGCCCCACACTAAAACTCTCTTGTGCCCTAGCCAGTGCCTCCACAGCACCTTGAACCCAGGGGAGCAGCCCTGGGCTGGCAGTCTGACTTCCGGGCCCGCCTGCCAGCTGGGGCTGCGCTGCCCAGGCTCCACATGTTGCACCTGAATAAACTGCAAGCTTATTGATCCAAAGTTAATTGTTCCCAGGCGAATGCTCAAATAGCGTGCTCAGGAGCAATTAACTCCAGAGCGATAAGCTCCACAGTTTATTCAGGCACTGTAATTGCATGTGTAGAGGGACCCCCTGAGTTGTACTTTATTCTGCGAATTAACAGGACTATTCATGGAGTTAGATAACATTCATCCAGAGCAAAGCAAGCAGAGCCTGTCCTTGTTATGTAGAGGATCTGTGGTTTGCTACAAAGTAAATCTTACTGATTAATATTTAAATAATGTTAGTCATTATTTTTATTATTTAAAAGTTCATCTTAGTATCACATTATCTTTCTCCTCCTTCCATCTTTCCTTCCACCCACTTGCATGTCTGTTTCATCCACCTTTTTCTGTGTCTTTCATAAACCTTGACAAATGAGCACTCTGCAGGGGGATTATGGCCTATACCCAATAAAATATTAGATGTATGCATCTGGTTCCCTAGATTCCTTACAGAGCACTTGTCATAATGGGATCTGGAACAGCCAGTACACTGAGCAAGGAGCAATTCAAGCTAGCAGTTAAGGTATAAAAGAAGTATCTGTTAAACCTCACTTTTCTATGTAGCTTACATACCTGACTGACGACATGTGTCAGGTATATGTACCCAATTGAGATCCAGAGCCCTAAGGGAAGGCATCTACCACCATTTGTTGAAAGAACTGAGCAAGCAGTGCTCCCCGATTTGGTTTAAAAAGAGCTGTTGGAGTATGAGGCAGTGGTGCCCTTTATTTATATAATAGTTTGAGCATTCAGCCAGAATGTGGGGGACTTGGATTAAAGGCTTGAGAAGATCAAACTCCTCTCTCACCTCCCAGGTTGACAATAAAGGAATTCAGAGAGAGAAAAGGGCAAGGTGGCGCTGTAGTCTGCTGTTAAGATACCTAGAAAAGGGAATTCTGAGTTCTGGCCCCTGCTCCCTTTATTCTTTAATGTAAAATACAGGGTTTCTCATTCTTTCTTTCTCCAGATGAAAAATGAGTGGAGGCCCATTGGACTGTTAAATAAACCAGACAGTCATGCTACCTCCCTCTGGCCAGTGAATTTTGGATTCTCGGAAGTACAGTGGCATAGATTCAGTTAGAGGACTTGAGTCTCCTCCTCACATCCCACAGGCCTAATGTGTAACCTGGTTATGAACTTCTCTGTGGACCTGAGAATGGGGCTGAGGAAAGGCACCAAAACTCATTCTCCCATTTCCTCGGTAGGTGTTCTTACCACTAATCTATTGTATAAAAATTGAACCCTAGAGATGTGATTCTTTTGTTAAGTGGAAAACATGCTCAGTACTTGCTTGGGTCCCTTAAAAAAGTAACATGGAGGGATACTCAGACCAAATTCTACTCCACCTATTGGGCACCTATGTGGATTTAGTTGCCTAAATGTAATTCTATTCCACCCTGTTCAAGTCATGAAAATCCATTTAATACATCTACTTTTTAACACACATCTGTCCTTTAAGGTTGAGTCATAAAAAGCAGTGAGGAGAAGGAAGAAAATACTCCCACACCTTTTACATTAACTGTTTTTTAGGGACTCAAGCAAGATCAAACAGAATCACACTTAGGTGACTAAGTCCACTTGCACACCTAATAGAATAGAATCTGAGCTCTAGTTTCTGGATATTGATAGGCCTTATACATAAGCTAGTCTCTTTAGGGGCAGTTGTGGAATGTAGAGACATCCATGGCAGATTAAGGTCAAACAGAAAGGTGACTTATGAGCTTATGAGGCAGCAGCTGAGCAGAGGTTTTCAGGATGTAGATGCCTCAGTTCTATGCAAGTCCAGCTTTAGGCTTTAGCTGCCTAAATCTTTTATTGATTCTAGCTGTATGTTCTTATTACATGGTTGTGTAAAAAGTAGCACAGTGAGGACTTGATCCATGAGTGGAGTTTCTGGTCACTGCTATAATACTGATAATAAATAATGATAATAGCATAACCACAGGGCATGGATCCCTGACTTTTCATGCTACATTGTATTTTACTAAATCTGCTAACATAGAACCTGCCACCAATGCACCTAAAGCCTAATCTCATTAAATGTGTGGGTAATTTATTGTAATATAATAAAAGGTTAGTCTGTCTGTCTGCGTGTATATCTGTCTGTCCGTAACACCTTTGGACACCTGCGCATGTGCTTCTGAGAGGATGGGTGGTGACTGGCTGCACGTGCTCATGTTGCCAGGAAAGTTTGTGGCAGCAGTGAACACACCCCAGCTACCCAAGCAGCAGGGCTTCCCCCTCCTCCCTGCCTGAGGGCAAAGGGGAGATCACGGTAGTGGGAGGGGAGGGAGAAACAGCCAGCAGGGAGGGGGAGGCAGCAGGCAGGGAGGGATAGAAGCAGATGTGGATTGGGAGGGTGGAGTATGGTTGGAACCAGAGCAGCTGGGGGCGGTGGAGTGGGGCTGGACCCAGAACAGCAAGGCGGAGGGAGAGTTGAGTGTGGCCAGACCTGAAGTGGTGTGGGGGGTGGAGTGGGGCTGGACCCGGACTGGCAGGAGGGTGCAGGGAAGGTGAGTGGGGCTGGAGCTGGAGTGGGGGCAGAGCCAAATGTGGGCCTCCATCTCTGCCCCCCCCTCCCTCCCCCCCGTCATTCTTGACCGGCAATTTGCTAGTATTGGCCACATTAATTCTTTGAGCTTTGATATAAAAGGTTACTACAGCTTTAAGAAAAAAAATTATTAACTTAGCAACACACCTTTGAAATGAGCAAGTATGTTCTGAAAATGTAAAGCCCACATTTTTAGCTGGTCCTCTGCTAAGCCTCCACTTATGTACGTGTATAATTACACACACAAACACACTGTATTGGTTGAAACACCTACAAATTGTAATTTAAATATTCTGCCTGCAAATGAACCTCTGCACAAACTCAACATACATTGAGATAAATGGGTTTTGAGAGGGTAAGTGCTAGCACCAGCCTATGTAAAAGAGATCAAATCATTTAATGTCACATGGTAACCTATGCATCCACAAATTGTAGGAATCTGCATGTGTTTGTGTCTCTATGTATATGTTCACATAAAAGTGAAACTGGAGCTGAGCAACAGGACTTAAATAATTCATCCAGGGCGTGCTTACATGTGCCATTAATTTGTAACAATAAATCTGGAGCAGTTTTAGTCAGAGTTGACTGCTCCTGGATGCAGCACTTGCACATGCACCAAGGACAGCAGCAATTTGAGATGGGATAGAGAAATTTATGCCACTATCGCTCCTGCCCTGCTCTGCCCCAAGCTCCGGGTGGTAGCATCAGGAGGCAAGAAGAACTGGCTGGGCAAAAGGGTGCTGAAAGTGCAGAGCCATGTGGCTAGGTGGCAGGCAAGCATCTGGCCCCCTGCTGGCTGGACTAACCAGATGCAATACTAACCCTCAGTCCAGGCCTACATGTGTTTAATAACAGCTAATTACTTTGCTGTAAGATAGTACTGTCCCAGATGGTACTAATGAACATTTACAGTGGTATTAATTAGTTTACTGTGGCCTAATACCGTCACATATGTAGACAGTGATGCTTTACTCTGCAGTAAAGTACACATGTAGACACAGCCCCAGAGTCACACATGCCTGCATCAAAATTAAGGGTTCAACTAAGGTATTCGCATTATTGCTCATATGCTAGAATCACTAGACCTGTCTTGGCCCAGTATGTGTTATATAAAGGAGATGTATTCAGGAAAAAAGAATTACTGCTAAATCAGGCAGCTACTTAAACCTGAATGTTGATATTCCCCAGCCTTTAAGTGCTGAATTTGTATGGCTAACATTTTTTGAAATGTTGTCTGTTTCCTTGCTTATAATTTCTAGGCTTTAAAAACAGCCCTGGAAAAAATGAACCATCAGAAAGACTTGAATACTGTCCCTTTAGGATATGTTTCCACAGCACCGTGCAATGTTGTTTATTCAATCCAAAATTATTGTGTAAAGATACCTAACGGAGCCCTGAACAAGCTTTTCAGTAGGGCTTGTTAGCTTGGACAGGCACCATGTTAATATGGATATTTGTCTTTTGTACCCAAGCTAGTACATTCAGAGCTAGTTCAGCACAGCACTGCAATTTGCTGTGTACTTAGGCCTTGTCTGCATGACAAAGTTCAGCCTGCAGAACCACTTTGGCTATGTAGCAAATATAACTTTTGTAACTACAACCACCAGTGTGGATGTAGTCCTGCTCGCAGAGTTTCTGTTATTCAGGGGAGCTGTTGTAATGTCTACTGCTGACAATACTTCAGCTCCAGCAGGAGACCTGACCAACTCAGCTTTGCTGTCAGTCATAAAGCAGCATCAGAAGTCATATCCTCAGTATCCCAAAACAGTCTTTGACTACTTATGCTGAAGAAACAACTTGTAGAACTATAGCTTCAAGGTACAGGGGGAGAAGTGGCACTTTAGCAGGGACTTACCTAAGTGTTTCCTGGGAAGCAATGAAATGCAGGTAGCCATTAATCCTGCCTTTAGAGAGGTATGGTATCTAGTGGTTAAAGACAGTATAGGAAAGCACTAGATGATTTTTTCTGAAGGACAATTTTCCATGATTGTACAATTGGGCACAATACTTGCCTGTATCACTCAGAGAAGGATGATAAAGCCTTATTCAACAATAAGGACTATGAATTGCAAAGAATTGTTAAACCTAGGCATCCAGAAAATCAAGTCTGTTAAACATGGCCCTCTGATCCCCAGCTAACAAGCTCCTCTATTGTTCATTTTTCTGGTGTCCCATATTCTGCTATTGTTTATTTTTTGGTGTCCAGTTTTGTAACGATTTGCCCTCCTGTGCAGGTAGGATGATTCATTTACATGGGCCTGTGACCTGTTTAACTGTCATACCTTGGATTGTGATTGGCTCTCACCTCCCAGGAAGCAAGAAGCAGGAAGCTCAACTGTTTAAGGGTCTCACAGAAGAGCCACAGGAAATGGCTTAATGTTTCTCCTTGTTCTGGAGATTTTGTTTTGTCTTGGTGTGTGTCTTCTTTGGAGGGCTTCTGGCCTCATAGAGTATATGGAGTAACCTTCACTTTCTGACTCCTGCCTATCATCCTGGTCCCTGTCTCTGGTTTTTAACTCTTAGTTATCCTGGATATCAACCTTGGATTGTGATTTTGACTGTTGGACTGGACTATTGACACCCAGGCCCCAATACATTATGAGCTGAAACTCTATGTCTGCCATACAAGGTTTCTCAAAGTTTAGAAGAATGTATACTACAGGTCATGTATACTACAGGTCATGTTGAGATTCTTAGCATCAAGCTTCTAACAGTCTCTGCTTAACATCTCAAAATGGTGACTATCAGAATCTTGTAACTAGGGAAAAAAATCTGAACAGATTTGCAGGGAACAAGAAAAAACAACCTCATGAGAAAATTTCCATTAACCAGCAAGACATTGCTTTCCATATCAACCCTTTCACTCAGTGTCTGTTGTCTACATTGACTGTAAACTGGTTGGTTTACAACATTTCCTTTATTCTCATCCATAAAAAGTGCCTAGCTCACTCTTGGGACTATATAAATAAATACTGTGATAAAGAATCTGCTTTTGATATATATTAGCAATCTCACAGGAATCTAAATGTACCTGCTCAGGAACAAAGCTCCTGTTCATTTTTAAAACATACATCTTTATCCTTTTTAAGTAAGAACTTGTATTCTCATATTGACCTCAGGCCATGAGATTTTCCTTCTCCCTTGGGAAAGCATGAAGGAAAGGGTGTCTTTGCAGTCCAATTTCACAGATGTAAGGGAGCTATGCAGGCAAGGTCTTCAACTATGTGACACCAGAAGCATTCATATACAGGGATGTCCCTCCATAAAGTTAATCTATTATTCTCCTCTAATCCCCCCCTAGTTTCTTTTAAGAGTGTGGCAGGGCACTTTTTTTGCCTGCCACTTTAAGGGCTGAGCCAAACAACCGGCATGTGCTTGATTACAGTGGCCAGTTTAGAATTCTGGCCATCTGTATAAACAGAGCAGTTCGCTGGTGGCAGGCCAGGCAGAAACACTGCCTGGCTGAAAGGCTGTATGAAACATCTTGGAGGTAAGGGCAGGAGCTTAAGGGGATGGTTTGGAGGCTCCTGGTTCTGGGCATGACCTAAAGTTGCACCCTGCCAGGTGTGGGTGGCCTGGTGGGGCTCCCAGTGGCACAGGAGCCTCCAGGAAAATACCGGACCAGTTACCACCCTGGTGGAAGGAAGGTCAGGGCACCTCAATAACCCCTAGCTGACAAATCACTGTGAGTAGCAATTGGGGCCAGGCATGACTATGGCCACCTGAGCCCCCACTGGGGAGGGAGGCTCCCTGGCCCCAGGGAAGGGGTAGAGATGTAGAGTCCCAGTGAGGGGGAAACCAGAGGGCTGGGTGTGTGTGTGAGTGTGTATAGAGTTGCCCTGGGAGGAACCAGGGCAAGCTTGGCCCCCGTCAGGTAATTAGCTGGCTACTACCCCAGTGAGGGTCACAGGAGAGTCCCAAAAGATGGTATGTCTGCCACCCAAGGTGTGTGCTAGGTTAAGCCTATGGCCAAAGGGGCCCACTCCGAGAAGAAGTAAGGCAGTACAAGTTGTGGATGTGTGAAAGAGACCCTGTGAAAGGGGGTGAAGCATGAGAGGCCCTAGTGAGAGGAGGGTGGTATGAATGTGTGTGTCTGAGGCCTGGCAATGAGGGCTAAGTTTGGTCCAGCTGTAGGCCAGGGGCATTGTCACCTGGATGCCATCTGCAAAGCTTGGGCTGCAGTGTAGGGGAAGAAAAGAGCCACAGATATTGACCCCTGGAATTGGGGCAAGAATGGGCAGCCTCCTGCCTTATTAGAACCAATTAAGAAATGACAAGGTGTGCCAGATGAGGAGGCAGACAGTTGGCCCAGAAACAGGTGGGCAGGCCAATGGCAGACCAGCCCCAAGAAAGCCCCCTGTTACAAAGAACTTGATAACTTCAAGAGACAGTGTACCATTGGCTTATTCTCTTTGGCTGCTGCACCAAATACAATAAGTATAAAGCAGAGTAACTGGTTCCCTGGTCTTTCTCCTCCTACCCTGCTTATCTTAAAAATTCCATGGAGTTCTGGCAGATATGCTTTTGTGGGGCACAGGGCATAGGGAAAAGGTTTTGTAAGACATAGGAAGAATGGTGTGATGATGTAGAACAAGCATTCTCCCACCCTGCCTTTCCCCACAGAATAGATGGGTTCCCTCTCCTGGAAGTAAGGAGGGGGGATAATATATAAGCAACAAAGCTACAACTTAGTGGCAAATGGAGGTAAAAAACTGACATGCAGATCTATGAATTTTGAAGAGGAGATTAGATGAACATCTTGCTGGGGTCATTTGACCCCAGTATTCTTTCCTGCCATGGCAGGGGGTTGGACTAGATGATCAGCTCAGGTCCCTTCCGACCCTGGAAACTATGAAACTATGAATTTCAATGGGTTTCATCTTGATAATGTGTTTTTTTTAATTGCTAATGAGAGAATTTAGCACTGACTAAATGATAAATCCTTCTGTTCCCTCTTTTTCACTTAAGGTTAAGCAGTCAAAAGAAAAGGTGATGATGGCTACTGAATCAGAAAAATTGGGAGAAAACAAAGATGTCTGGATACCAAAGTTGTGGTATGTAAATTATCTTTAATGTATACTCATAGAAGCTATTCATTCATTGTGTCACCACAAAAAATTGTGAAAGAAGATCTGAAAACTACAGATGCAGCTGGAGATGATAATAGCATTCATGTGGGTATTTGAAGATGTAAAGGAGAAGAGGAAAAATGAGGCCATACAGACAATTCAAAATCTATACATTTGCCAAACTACCTGAAAGACATAAATGTGTGACGTATAGATATGGACCTATCTTAACCCACAGTAAAAGATACAGATATCAGGTCCCAGCACTCAGGGAAGAATGGAGACTATGTTTAAGAGGTTACAAGAGAGCACAGGGGGGCAGTCAGGAAGGCCAAGGTGGAGATGGAACTGGGACTAGCTTCCTGGATTAAGGACAACAAGAAGTCCTTTTTTAAATACATAGGGAGTAAAAAGAAGGTTCCAGGTAATGTGGGACCCCTTCAGGACATGTTAGGAAATTTGGTCGTCACACCAGACAACAAAGCCAACATATTTAACGATTTCTTTGCCTCCATTTTCTTAAGCAGGGACTGGAACAGTCACCCCCCCTCTGTGCTCCCCTCAGGCCCCAGGGGAGGCATACCTAGGCAAAGCATTAGTGAGGAACTAGTTAGGGAACTTCTGGAAGGACTGGATGTATTCAAATCAGCTGGTCTGCACGATATCCACCATTGAGTACTTGGCTGAGGTCATTGCAGGACCCCTGGCTCGGCTTTACGAGCACTCATGGTGCTCTGCTGTGGTGCCAGAGAACTGGAAGAGGGCCAATGTGGTTCCCACCTTCAAAAAGGGAAGGAAGGAGGACCTGGGAAACTAAAGCCCAGTTAGTCTTACCTTGATCCTGGGCAAGCTTTTTGAGAAAATTATTCTGGCGCATATCCATGAGGGGCCAGCAGCGGAGATTATGTTTAGGGGCAACCAACACGGGTTCATTAGCGGCTGGTGGCCTTCTATGACCAGATCACCAAATCCTTAGATGCAGGGGTGGCAGTGGACTTTCGGAAGGCCTTCGACACTGTCTCTCACCCTGTTCTCATTAAGAAACTGGGGGGATGTGGTGTCGACACCCACACAGTCAATTGGGTCGCCAACTGGGTGGAGGGCCACACTCAGAGAGTGGTGGTGGATGGGTCATTTTTGACTTGGAGGGATGTGGGCAGTGGGGTTCCACAGGGCTCGGTCCTCAGGCCCGCACTGTTCAACATCTTCATCAATGACTTGGACAAGGGGGTAAAAAGCACCCTGTTCAAATTTTCTGATGACACTAAGATGTGGGGGGATGTGGGCATGCTAGAAGGGAGGAATAGGCTGCAATCGGACCTAGACAGGTTACAAAGGTGGGCAGATGAGAATAGGATGGGATTCAACACTGACAAGTGCAAAATGATGCACCTGGGGAGGAACAACCAGCACTATACCTACAGGTTGGGGAACTCCCTTCTTGTCAGTACAGAGGCAGAAAAGGATCTTGGAGTCATCATTGACTCCAAGATGAATATGGGCCGGCAGTGTGGGGATGCAGTCAGGAAGGCCAACTATACCTTTTCATGCATCCACAGATGTATCTCAAGCAGGTCCAAGGAGGTGATCTTCCCCCTCTATGCAGCACTGGTCAGGCCACAGCTGGAGTACTACATCCAGTTCTGGGCGCCGCACTTCAAGAGGGATGTGGACAACATGGTGAGGGTCCAGAGGAGGGCCACTCACATGAGGAGAGGCTATGGGACCTGAACCTGTTCAGCCTCCAGAAGAGAAGGCTGAGGGGGGATCTAGTGGCCTGTTACAAAGTAGTCAGAGGGGACCAGCAGGCACTGGGGAAGTCCCTGTTCCCCCGAGCACTACCAGGAGTGACCAGGAATAACGGTCACAAGCTGGCAGAGGGTAGATTTAGGCTAGATATCAGGAAGTGCTACTTCACAGTCAGGATGGCTAGGATCTGGAACCAACTTCCAAGAGAAGTGATGCTGGCTCCTACCCTGGGGGTCTGTAAGAGGAGGCTATATGTACACCTTGCTGGGGTCGTTTGACCCCAGTACTCTTTCCTGCCATGGGAGGGGGTTGGACTAGATGATCTACTCAGGTCCCTTCTGACCCTAGAAACTATGAAACTATGATCTGCAGAAAGAAGCAAAACAGAGTGGAGAGTCTAAGTTTCAAATCAACACCAGGAAGAGGCAGGTCTATGTGACTGAATACTCCTTACTAAAAAGAATTGACAGACCCATCACTAAACCAAATACACAGAAAAGAAATGGAGGAGCTAGAACTACTGTTGTAGGTTCAAAAATGAATATTAAAGAGAACAAAACTGTTAGGGTAACACTATGTGGATTTTTGGAGTGCATAGAACCTGCAGCTGGAGCAATGCTTTAATCTGTGTCTCAGCAAAGTTGCTGACCAAAAGACAGAATGATACATATTAAAAGTAACCTTGCGTATGCTTAGGCAAGTAGTTTTAACCACATAATAGTATTGTTGTGAGATATATAGCTTTTATATGTAAGATTTTGCTCATGTTAAGTAACCATCTTAACTGTGTTAACGATTTTCTGGAAAAAGCAGCAAATAAGTCTGTGCTGTGAACCAGCTACAGTTTGGAACAAGATAAGATACAGGGGCCCAAAAAGGGTGGGGATGGTACAACATGGGACAGAAATACAGATTGGAATGTGGAAGATAACATGTAACTGAGATGAACATATGCAAAATGGTAAATGGTGATTGGTAAAGGAACCTCCAGAGTCCACCCATTGACCAAAAGAAGGGAGTTCATGGCCTTAGACATGCACTCATAGCAAAAAGGAATGTAAATGAATGAAATACATAGGCAATTCCATGCTAATGAAGCAAACAGTAAACAACGGCAGAGCTTGAAATGGGAGGAGAAATGGGTGGAACAGAAGATGGAACGAAAGTGAAGTGAATGTTAATGAGTATAAACCAAGGCGTATAAATGTGGTAAAAATCTATTGTTCAGGGCTGCTCCCCATGTTCATAGACTGGGTGTCTGTGAGGGGGCTCACCCAAAGCTGTCTCCATTCTAAATAAAGGTGTTGCAAGCAGTGTGTGCAAGTAGCATTTGCTCCCTGTCTGATCTGGCAAATGAGTAACAGGACCCATGAGCAATTGGATCATCATCTCCCTAGTCATTGGGCGCTGCATGGAGTCAGGCATCTAACAAGAACCAGAATGGAACAGAAGTTATGATTGGAAAACAGGTACTGACAAATATTTGCTGTTCGGGAAATACAGAAATGAGGAAAAAGTGATTGTGTAGTCTCACATACGTAAGATATGAGACACTAAAGCAATAATAATGGATCATTTGGATTTAATGGAGTCCTTTCATTACTTTAGGAAATGACTCTAAAAGATGCTTATAGACCTCTCAAAATCAGTAAGAACTATTGATATTTTTGTCTTAGATTTAAGTAATAGTAAGTACATTAAGGAAGAGTTGGTTGTAGAAAAATCTCCTTTTGTTGGGTGATTATGAGCTGATTTGGCTGTAAATACATAGAAGAATAAATAAAAATAAGCTCTCTAAATAATCTTTTAATTTTTTTACGCCATTTTGGAGAAATTTTAAATATATTTAATTCAACTTTCTTGAAGACAGAATATAAATGTGGTGGATGCATAACATTTCTTTAAGTAAAAAAAAAAAAAAGAAAGAACTCTGTGGAATTTATCTCCTATATAAAGAGGGAAAATCTTTTAGGAAAGGGTCCAGACATTTTTGGATTAATAATCACCTCAAAAAAAGATACGAGGAGTAAACAGAGATTACACAAAATAAAATAAAAAGTGTTTTATCAGCAGGAAATCTGTCTTGGAGGTCAGAAAGGCTAGGGATAACATGAGAATTGCCAGAATTCAAGCTGAATTAGACCTTTCAATTAAAATTCAATTAAAACAAATAAAGCAAGGTTCTTCAGCTGTACCAATTAGAAGAAAGATAGAAATGACAATGAGATCAAGATTAAAGTTTTGGGTATCTTTATATATCCAAAATATACAAAGAAATTATGTTTTCAATTAAGACAATGATGTTGGGGAAAGTAGGGAAAAACCAAATAACTAATGGTAACCAAGTCACAGAAATGGAAATTAGCACTGAAGAGGTAGAAGCAAATTTAGAGTATAGTACAATCAAATCAAAGGTAGCAGAAAATCTGTATCCCAGATTACTAAAGAACTGGCACATGAACTCTGAAATTCAGTAACAAAGGCTTTGTGTTGTTGGATGTGGTTTTTTTATTCTTAAAAGACAGCAAGACTCATACCTATATTTAAGAAAATGAAAAGAAATAATCCAAACAACTAAAGATCCATAGTTTGACCACAACAGAATGATGTTTCAGAACTCCATGGAAGGAAAGAAGGTGAAATAAAAGATATGGAGATAAACGGAAATGGGATAAAATGAAACATGTTGCTCAAAGGTAGATCATGCGAGACAAATAACATTTTTTTTTAAATGTGGAAATCTAATGTATCTGGCTTCAATACAGCCTTTGGTCCAATACCACACTGGAAATTGGTCACTAAACTGGAGAAGAAATAATACACAAATTACAAGATTGATAAGAAACTGACTAGAAAGCTTACATTTTATGAAGGAAAGGTAACTGCTAGGCTGGATGGAGCTTATTAGTGAAATTCCTAAAAATATATTTTTAAATAATGTAATTAATGACCTGGACACATAAAAAATAGGTATGTGGTAGGGCTGTGCAAAGCTTCAGGTGCTGATTTGACTCGGCCCAATTCGGTGGCCAAATCTCCAAATCTGAAAGGAATCGGGAGACCAATAAAAACATCCAAATTGATTGATTGGCAGTGGGGCGCAGTGGGGATCGCCCCTGCTAGGCAGGAACTGGTGAGTGGGGGGGGAAGCATTTCTTAAAGGGCCAGAACCAGGGCAGGTGGGGCAACAAAGGGGGGGTGGGGGAGTGGGGGGGGTTGGGGGGCTTGTGCAGAGGCTCCCACATGGTGGGGGGCAGTGGGGCCTGCTGGGAAGCATCCAGTGTGTCAGGGCTTTTTTTTTCAAAGTGCAGGGCGCTGGGGCAGGCAGGGCAGACATTGCTGGGGCTGGGAGAGTGGGCAGGGGATGGGCCTGTGTGATTCAGCCGATCGATTCAGGACAGTGATTCGAATCACTGAATTGAATCACTGTTCCCCAAATTGGCTGAATCTGAAGCGAATACTAGCCACTTCACACAGGCCTAGTATGTGGTAATTAAAATTGTGGGTCACACAGTGTTGGCTGGCATTACCACTATGGAGTAGGATAGAAATATAGAGGAAGGGACTGGCTTTGAGAACTTGAATAATGTAAAATGAATAGTATAACATAAAAAGTTCTTTATTTTGGAACTAATACCAAGAATTTCTGCTAAAATGTGTAGGTTAATCTGTTACTACCAATTAAAAAGGGGAAAAAAAACATGGATCTGTTATTGGATCACCAGGTGCCTAGGAGATATCAGTATGATCAGGTCAAAGAAGAAAGCTAAACACTACCCTAGGACAGCATCAGAAAATCATTTACACATCAAGAGGGGGAAAGCCAAGGAAAGAGAAGAATTACTTAAGCAAAAAAATAATGTTGACACAAAAACAAGTCAGTATAAGCTTGCTTTGAATAAATTTAGGCTGAATATTAGAAGTTTTCTAATGAAGAGATAATTCAAGTTCTGAAATAACCTTCCTATAAAATTAGTAGAAAGCAAGAACCTAACCAGTTTCAAGCTGAAGCCACATATATTTCTTTATGGCATTGTACTTGGGACTGGACTTAATGACCCAGGAGTTTCTTTCCAGACCTATTTCTTTTGTTTCTGTTTCCCAATTGTTTATGAATATCCTACAAGCTGCCTCCATGGTAATTTTTTCTTCAGTTCATTATGGCAGAAAATCTCCAATATTTAGAAAACAGTAGTATTTGTTTTCTGAGACTTCTTTGACTTGAGCCCATAGAGCCAGTAGTGGTTAATAGCTCCAGTGGGTAGGGTTGTTATAGTTTGTAGTGATTCTAATGTATATACAAAGCTGTCAGCTATTGCTGAGATAGTTATATAACTTGCTCCCACATATCACAATGAAAGATATAATATTAATACACTTACCTTAAATTTTTCTAACTTAAAAAGCATTTATTTTATGGAACCCAGGGAAAGACTAAAATTTATTACTATATACAGTACAGAAAAATAAAAATGTGCTTTTAAAACTCTGGAGATTAATGCAGCCAAAATGATCTTGTACTCTTTCAGATGTTAAAGAATATCTGAACATATTTTCTTCAATCCAAAATTTAACAAGAAAGGCTAAGAATAAGAAAAGGATCCACATCCAGTCCACAGGCCAAATATGACCTGCAGAGCTGCTCCACCCAGCTCACTAGTCTACTGGCAGGCCACAAAAGTTGGGGGCATGTCTAAGGTGGAGATATGGCCTCCCACAGAATTAAGGGCCCCTGGGCCCCAGTGGACACGGCCCTCAGTGGCAGAAGGGCGAGTGAGGGCTGTTCAGATACGATCTCACTCACCCTGCAGCCACTTGACCTGTCACTTCCACTGTGGTAAGTGGCTGCTGGGTGCCATGGAGCAGGATAGCATCTTGGAAAAGAGGCATTTTATAGAATCTGAATAACTTGTTGGCATCAGTCTTTATCACAAATGGTGCTGGAGGTACTGACCTGACCACTAAGACTAGGACAAGTATTTCTGACGGGCAGGGGATCTCACATATGTCTATTGCAGGTTTTCTTGTACCTTCCTTTCAAAGTTTTGGTCACTGTCATAGAGAGAGGACACAGTCTCTGCTTAGAATTTCCAATATGCCAAGTGTGATTTAAAAAAAAATCCTAAGTGCTGCCCCAATTTATCTAGCTGTGAGTGGGTACATGGTTAGCAGTCTATAGAGCCAAAGTTAGTTCCATCATTTCCTTGTATGTCACTCACTACAGACACCAGTATCGTTTCACAGATGTTAGGGGCTGGAAGGGACCTTACAGATCACTGGGTCCAGTCCCCCTGCACTTTGGCAGGAAAGACTGCTGGGATCATATGATGTATGTTGTAACTGTATTGGCTTAAGGAGCTACCTAGGGTCAGGATGGGCCTTGGACTTGGATCTTTCTTCCAACCAAATAGGCTTAAACAGAATCCCACAATCTTAACTGGGCTCTCCCCATGTGAAAGGGGTCTATCAATTTGGTCACCTGCAAGATTGGGACCAATTTTGCACTGATTTGGGATTTTTTCAATAACTAGTGAAAACTTAAAACATCTGTACTGACCACAAACATTTACATATGGAAGGTTTCTTCATTTTCACTACTTTTCAGATACAGGGCATTATCCATTTAAACGCAGAGGGCACATCTACATGAAATACAATCACCTAATAACACTACACAGTAGTATGCAAGGCAAAAAGCATGCTAATACACTACTGCACAGTAGTATTAAGTCACTGCACAGCAAGTGTCACTAAAAACCCATGCACCAGTGCTACTGCACAGTTATTCTAGTTACTGTGCATTTAGTTAGTACTTCATTAAACAAGTACTAAATTAAATGCCCAGTAATTACTGCGCATTAAGGAATATAGAGACACACCCAGAGAGAACCTTTCTGTTGACAGTGTGGACTTGGAACCAGGACTAGTCTGTAATATATCCATTCCCTTATATTCATTTCTTCACTGATGATAATTTAAATCAGCAAATGCTAAAATCTTAAGTTAATGAGATCTTACTTTGGCAGGTGCTTTGAGATCGTCCGCCTTCAAATTTTTCTCTGATATGCAACTAGGGAGGTGGAAAGCTGTTTAACTAGCACTTCCTGTATGGATAATTCATTTAGAATAGACTACAAAGTAATAGCTGGTAAGAAAATACATTCTAGTCAAAATAAGCTACGACTAGAACAAATAAAAACATTTCTAGCTTTGGAAACCAGGCTCTACTGAAGCGGAAGGAAAAACTAATCAAATTCCATTCATACAAGAAGAATTAGCCATGTTCTCTATCATTGGATTTCTCTCTACATGTACAATACGTAAAATTTCATTTAATGTAGGTTACGCAAAAATGTATATTTAACACATTGATAAAATAATACAGTATAAATGGCAAGCATTTCTCACTACACCCATTGTAACATGCATCTTGTCAGGTATATGATAGTGTAACAAGAATTTGAATACTTGAGTAAAATCCATTGTGCTGTTACAATACAGTATTTAAAACATCTGATCATTCATTTGACTCCTAAAATCAATAGCCATGAATTATATTTAACTGCATTTAAAACCTATGTACATAAAACATCCCAATGGAAATATACTATAACAGTAATTAGAAAGACACACAGTATGTATGAAGTTCAAAGAGATTCCAGTATGTATACAGGAGTGTAATCTCCCTTATACAAAGGTCAAGCTATGGTTTTCTCATTTTTTCCCCTGAACAGAATTAGTTTACATGAAAAGCACTGAGTACTTATTTTGCATTTTTATATGGTCCTAACATAATGAGCAAACTGGGGAATAAAAATGAGAAAAACTATGTTAAACCAACCTATAGGGCAAAAAAGGGAAGTTAAGTCCGAGGAAGGAACAAATCTAGGAGTTGTACTATGCAAGGCAAGAGGTACAGGAACCATGAAGTTGATTCTGTTCTCAGTCACCCTGCTATTACCCTATCGGATTCACCTGATTTATGCCAGCATGTGACAGTCCATCTGAGCCTACTTGCTATTGGACTAACATGCTTAAGACACACCAGTTCATTGGCCAGTGTCATACAAGGGAATGATGTAGCTAGCATCATGTCTGGCCACTTTTGACTCTACAGTTTGAGTGAGGTCATCTGAGTCAACCAGTGGTGGCTATTGGCATGACCCTAGAGCAAGACCCATTCTCTTCTGTCCATTGCTGCAGCAAGACACCTAAATTGCTCTCCTACCACACCCTCGTGCGCTGTGAAACTTGTATGAAAATCATGCTTTGTATCTGTCCTTCTATTTACCGCACCTCACACAGTTATAACCAGTGTATTTGACTGTTATTTTAAGCATCACTGTACGCTTTACTCCTCTTACTATTATGGTATCTCCTTATACAATTATTCGTTATAAATTTGCTGACTCAAACCTATGTGCAGCAAAAGAGTGGCCTGACTTCTGAGAAAGGTCAGACCTATTGTGACAGCATTTTGTACCAACACCAAACTAGTCACCCACTGGGCATGACCTTGACAGAGAAGCATGGGTTCAGCTGAAGAGATTAAGATCAGGATATGAACACTTCAAAATGACACTTCATAATATGAACATCTTAGGCCAAAATACTGCCCATGGGCTGCATCCAGCCTGCCAGGCACTTTCATCCTGCCCACAGCACCTACCAATGAATTGTACCTTGGCCAGCCCTTCCACCCATGAGGATGAGCAAGGCACCCACATATATAATATATACATGCCCCCAGTATACCCTATTGCACCTCACTCCCACCATTGTGGGCACAGTGGCCCCACCAGCACACAGCTTTTTGGCAGGGCTGCTGCTGCCATTGCCACGGCTGCAGCTGCCAGGGACCTACTCAGCTTCCCTGGTCTCCCACTCACTCCAGGAAGAAGGTGAGGAAGCGGTGAGGGGGGGGGGCAGAGCTGCAGCTGGGCGGGAGCATGGGGCTGGGGCTGGCAGCAGTATGGATCCCACACCCAGGGGGCAGCTGCAGTGCGGAGCTTGGGTGGGCCATGTCTGGGTGTGAGGAAGGGTGGGGAGATGTGGAGCTACACATTGCGGCAAGGAGTGCAATCTCCACTGGGCTGTCTCTATTGTTGGTACTCCCCACTGTGCATGCACAGCCCCTGCACGTGCGGAGCATGGGAGGAAAGCCCCATGAGCTAGAACCAGCTGCCTTTCCCAGCTGCAGGTCCTGCACAGCAAGGGACAGGGAACACAGCCAGCTTCAGTGCATGGGGCTTCCCTCCCATGCCAAATGAGTGCAGGGGAGCTGTGTGTGCATGGCAAGGAGAGCCAGTAATAGAGAGAACCTGGTGGGAGCTGCACTCTTCACTGCAATGTGCAGCGGTGGCTGAAGCCGCGTTCCGAGCAGCAGCGCCTGCAGCAGGCATGATCAGCACCCCAAGTGACCCCCGCCTGCTGCTGCATCATGGGGGGAGTATGGGCCAACCCTCCCTCACACCCCACAAATGTCACACACCCACACCCTACCCCCACAACTCCTACATATACACAGCTCCTCAACATACCATATGCCCCCCCACACACCACCACACTCCCTCACAAATCTCCTACACCCCACCATACAAAACCCCACTCCCCCATACACACAAACACACCCCAACCACACCCCCTACACAATATACAAAACTAAGAATTTATTTTTCAGTTATTATGCAATCACCTCTATACACAATATGCAAACACAAATCATGACAAAAATATTTTTGTAATAAAATTAAAATATGTTACAGTAGGTGTTTCACTTTTTCTGGTGATTTGTCTTTTTCTGGTTCTAAGATGGCAACCCTCCCCCACTCCCAAAAGGAGTGTTTCTAGGGGCCAAGCGGAGGGACTTCCAGTCCCAAGATAGTGACCGGGGGTGGGGCAAATGTCAGGGGCAGGGCTACCAATGCAGCCCTCGAAAGCTCACCAAACCGTGTTAAGCGGCCCTCCACCGAAAATAATTGCCTGCCCCATCTTAGGCAGCTCACCTATGTGAATGTGGTATCCAACAAACAATTCAGAACTTAATTGAAACTTGCAATCTTTACAAATGCCCAGATGGGGCAGATGGAACCTGCTCATTGAGTGATAATACCAGGCAGTGGCTTATAGATTTGGAAGCTGATAACTGATGCCATATGAAAGAAAATGAGTGGACTGTTTTAAATAGACTATGACATTATAAAATGTTGAAGTTATGGAGTTAGACTGTACCTGCTCCAAAACTTCTTATCTTATCAGAAATGAGACCTACATCAAATTCATTTTGGCCCAGATGCCATAGAATGCACAGCGTGACCTCAGTAAGGGGAGGTGCAACATTGATTCTAAGCCATGTTTGTGCTTCATTAAGTTTAAGATGGTTGTGCAGTCCAACATGCAAAATTGATTTACCCATGCTATGGGAACTTTTAAAGCATTGCAAACAAACACAAAGGTTCTTTTTAAAGGTAAAGAGTAAAATCATTGGTACTGTTGGAATTGGTGCCTTTTTTCCCCTGATTGGTCTACCTATACATTTTGCCTAAAATAAAGCCGTTACTTTTTATGAACTCTGCTCTCCCATTTGGAATTGACATTAATGAATACATGGCCCTTTTCCCTCTTTTGTGTGTACCATCAAATTATTTAGCTCCACTGTGACATCAGTATTTTTTCATGCAGTTCAAGGTTTTAGCATTTTTCTTCCTTTTTCTAAAGGGTATCTTTAGTGCCCCTTAGCCCCCATAAGAAATATGCATCGTTCCTATTTTTCACGACTAATGCTGTTTATTATCAAAACCAATTGTGATGTGAAGATCACATGTGGCAAATTGCCCAAACAATTACTGTAAATGCATGAGCCATAAACTGTACTGCCAAGGACACTGGTAGGTTAGCTCACATAAAAGAAACAATTGGAGTCTTGGGGAGAAAATAATAGAGATGAGATGACAGTTATTGAAAAGAGAGAACATCCAGTTTAATGTTGTAAATACAGATTTGTAGATAACAGTGATGGTTTTAATGTGTTCAGTACTTATCAAATGGAATAGAACATTTCATATTTTTAGAATATAGCCATACTTATTTTTTAATTGTGATGTCTGATGCATTTGTGAACATTTATTGAGAACATGCTCACATTATACTGTCTCTGGTCCCAAATTATTAGCCCGCTAATAATTTCCATGTGACTACTTAGGTTATTTGTTGTTCTGGATCTGACTTAAACAAAATATATTTTCTTGAGAAGCTTGTGAGTGCTTAGAAGATTACACCATTTTTTTCAGTTACAGTCTATACGTTTCACTGTTCTAAACTGTCCTTATACAATTATTCTTTGTAAATTTGCAAAGGATACTGTTTTAAATTGTTATCAGTTGTTTCAGTCCTCCATAACTCCTGCTGAGGCAGTTTTAAATTTACAGAAAGCATCAGTAAGAAAACTCTTCTCTTTACAAGGGATTATATATACAGGCATCAATAAGAATTGGCTAGAATTTAAGGAAGTGTCTTTTTCTTTGAAAATCCCATCCAGACAGAAATAGGATGTGAGAGAATTTTTAGCTTTTGGGGCCAGATTTGCAATATGAAGGCATCTAGATTGAGAGAAGAAATGTAGAAAGATGTGTTTTGATAATCTATATTAGGCATAGAGAATATAAGAAAAATTGATATCCCTTTATACAAATAAGAATAAAATTACCATTGTCCCTTTAAGAGATGGTAGAGGGAAACTGAGTTTAAAGAATCAACTATTAAATGCCACTAGATGGTGCTAAGTAATTGGGTAAAGAATTGTGATTGGCTAGGAGGAAAAGTTGCCATGCATGAAACTAGAGCAGCGATTCTCAACCAGGGTGAAACGATACCCTGAGGAGTCTTGAGATCCTCTGAAGGGTGCTGTGGGATGCTGTACCATGTTAGCACTCTTGGATTTGCAAACACGATTCAGAAAATAAACCCAGACATTTCAAATAGGAATTCACAGTGTTAAAAAATTCTGACATGTTGTGGCCTTCTTGAGTTCTTTACAACAGAAAATTTGCTCTTTTTCTGTAGTAAACCCCTCCTCCCCCAAACAAGTAAAAACTTAGAGCTGACATTTCCTGAGGGTTGCTTTGTGTCTAAATGGTTGAGATACGCTTAACTAGAGGATGTCAGTCCATGGTCTGAGAGAGCTAATAAAGTTTACACTAGGGAAGACGTGTTAGCCAGCAAGAAAACATTCAGCATCAGTATTATAGCATAGTCCTAAATGCAGATATGTAAAGCAACAATTTTTTGACTCTTGAAGAAAGACAGTGCCAAGTTTCAGAAAAAATGTTTTACGTCCTTTTTGTATTGCTACAGGCCGCTAAGAGTAGCTGCTTTTAATGATGCATCTGAACTAGAAGAGCCAGTCAAATGTCAGGCTCCTGTGAGTTGTGTGAGGAGAGGAGCTCCAGGGATGAGCATGCCACAAGGCCCATATATATGGCTAGAGCCAATGGGTGAATTAATTGTTAAATCAAAGGTTCTGTGAGCTATAGCTTAGGTGCAATGGAGATGTAATGGGTGCAAGGAAAAACATGAAAAAATGGAGAATGCTTGAAGAGTAGCTGGGAGTACTGTAATCAGTGCCCAGCAGGAAGCAGAGGGCAGACAGAAGTTTAGCTAAAGCAAAACCTAGGTCTGATCTTTTATTTTGTGTACCACAGATCTCAATTTTTATTTGCCAGGTGACCATAAATGGTAATCTGAACAACTATTTCATGAAGTGATTATGCCTTCAGGATCCTGTGATGGGATGAACAGAGGAAGCATCATTACATGTCATTGTCAATCCTTAGAGGATAGGAAAGGTCAACTGGAGAGCACTGGAGCAGAAAGGGAACGCATCACCTTTTGATAAGTGAAAAGTCCCTGAAGGTAACAAGGGAAATTTCTTTAACCAGTTGGCCCTACCAGTTGGGAGAGTAGGGAAGTCCTATTTGTGGTTGTTCCAAATCTCCAATTCAGATACATGCAAACCCTTAATATTAGGGAAACCACGCATGGTCTGGAGCTTCACTAGAAAAATTAATGCTTCTCTATTGTCAGGAATATTTACATATGGACAAACCTAGGAGGGAAAACAAGAATCTTAGGAGGTCTAAGTCAGGGCTGTGGGATACTAGTAAGGCAGTGAAAGTTTTTATTGCTTCTAGCAGATTGAACCAATTCTATGAATAGAGGATTTCATTATCCAGAGCAATCAATTAACCTATCTACACAAAAAATACAGCCCTCATGAGTCTATATCTGATTGTTTCAACATCTTGGTGTAAATTATGATGATCAGGGATATTTCTTTGCCTTGAATATATATCTCTATTTTGTTTGTCGTACATAAAAAGAGTGCTAAAACCAGAAAAGAAGGAAAAGAGCAATTATTAACAGCTTTCATACATGCAGGGATTAAAAAGAAAGCTTGGAAAGCCAATGACTAGGAGGAGATATTGTATGAAAAGGGATATAAAATGAAGATGAATAGTATTGAGAGGACCAATTGATCAAGTGCTCAGCTGTGAGGGAACTGAGTGTTTTTACTGAATAGATAATACCCAGTAGGGTTCAGGCAATGTTTGTAACAAACCTATTTTTATTAAGATTATTTGGGCTGATGCTATCTGGGGGAATATAGTTGCCAATTACTAATATTTCCAGTTTTTAGTCTTACTTCATGATTGAAGTGGGGAAATAGGTGGCACAGAACAAAGTGCCTTGGCCAGGTTGGGATAAGAATAATCACAGCCTCAAAGCAAATACAGTCCCTTGACATGAGACTTTATTTTCCAGCTCATTAAAAAACAGAATTTGAGCTTAAATAGTAAGATATCCTGTACAATTTTTAAAAAATCCAATGGTATAACTGTCAAGCTGGAGATGTTGGTGCCATCAAAAAATGAACCTGTACTATAATCTTAGGCCCAAAATTTGTAACCTTAGCATTTATCTTGATCTATTTCTAGGTCTTATAGCTATGGTAATTATTGAAAGACTCATGTGGAATGGATCAGTTCTATCATGAATTAAGCTGTGACCGTGAATTAAGGGTGACCATGCATGGGAATATTTTATATCTTATTGAGTCTTCCTATGGTTACATTCTTGAGCTTTAATGCCGAACATAGAACCTTATTAAGATATCTGCATAAGAAAATTAAGAAGACTCTAATCCAGCAGACTGTTACATAGCTCCTTTGTATATAGAAAGCTCTGAAGCCTGCTTAAGTCACTCATACAATGGGCCAACTTCTGCTGAGACAAGGTCAGCATGATGGGGAAATTAAAAAAAAAAACCTCCCTCAGACAGGAGCAGAAGAACTGCTGAGGCTTGTGTTAGGGAACTTATATAAATTAGCAATGTTACATCCTATTACCAGTGTGTCCATCTCCAGTGCAGAGCTCTAGTAATCCCCTTGCATAGCTAGAGAGAAAAGGAGAAAGATGAGTCAGGAATCAAATTTCAAGAGGGCTGTTAAAAAGCTAACCTTGGAACGAGGGCAGAGGAGGCCTTTTTCACCTAAATCGCTTAGCAAAGTAGTAAACTTCTGACTCCCATTGGAGCTGGAAGCCATGGGGACTCTACTACAAACTAGGGAGAGGGTTGTGCAGTTCTTCATTTCTTACTAATTGTCACTGCATTGTCATTAGGCTCCTCCACCACTCCCATTTTAAATCTATTTTCAGAAGGTCTTCAGGGAAAAGGCTTTAGACTATATGACCTCTTTAAAGTGTGTCCTTGGCCAAAAATTGGAAAAGACCCAGCTCCCCCTGCTAGTATATCAAGAAAGCTTCTTGTCTTTTCCAAGCATTTCCCAGAGGCTAACTGCAGTATACTGAGGCACTTACATAAGAAGGTGACAGATGCCTTAGAGAGTCTGTAGCTAGATATATGTCAGTCAGGTGAGACAGAGAAATAGATACTGTCCTTGGGGAAAGAGATAAAATGGGTGACCATGGTAAATGCTGGTCAACCACTCTTGGGAAGGGCCTGCCTCAGAAGTGGCTCTGTAACTACAGAGCATGAAAGCTTAGAAGGCCTGCATGGAGCTACGGCAGTTGTTGAGCACAAACTATGATGCTGATACTACTGCACAGTAGCATGGGAAAAGACCTGTGCAGCATCTGAACTATGCAATAATATGGGTTACTGCACAGTCATTAAGCAAGGACTAAATGACTGCTCAGTAACAACTGCGCAGTTCAGCACATGTGTGGACATGCCTACTTAGAAGCAGATAGTGGTTGAATAAATCTCTTAATGTGCACAAAAATGTCAAGGCATGATCAATACCAAGGAGTGATTGTTTCATTTTTCTTTCAAATATTGCTTTGCTAGAATACAAAGAGAAGGTTCTATGAGATGGATATCAATATTTCTATCAAAAAGTTAGATGAAAAAACTAGGAGATTTGTGCCAATATCTTACACTAATAAAAATGATAAAAATGGCATAGCTTAATACATTCAGTATCTTCAGAAATCCTGTGAAATGGATGACCTCTAGATATTTTTAAAGTTAAATGCTGCTAAAGCTTCCAAGAGCCTGCATGGCAAAAGGGAGAAGAAGCTGATTTGCAGCCAGTTCACAAAGACCATAAGTAGTGCAGGGCAGCATTGCACACAACAATTTAGTTCAGTGTCTAATTCAGTACTCTTTCCTGCTGTTATTTGTAGACACCACTAGCAAATCACTGGTCATGGTCTCATAATGCCAGGACAAGAAAATAAAGCCCTCCTTAGGCATTTCTACATCACATAATATGCTTTTGTGTTCTCTTGAAGAACCATGGACTAGATAAGCACACACAAGGCTTCTAATTCTCATTTTTAAGCTCTTCCTTTTGGACTTTACTTATTTTTTAAAGTGCCTGTTTTGCCTATGTTTTCCTTTCATTGCAAGAGAGGACAATCCAAGTTTTATATTTTAAAAATGGTAAGTGATTAGAACCTGGTAATTAATTTGCAGCAGTTGGAATCCATTGTCTTCAATTTCAGAGCCAAAGTGCTTTGGCTGGATTTGGAGTTTTAAATTCCTCAACAGAATAAACAGCTAGTATGACGCTAGTAATAAATGCAGTGTTTAAATCTGTCACTAATGCTGCCAGGCTGTGCCTCACTGCTTTTCATGTAAACAACTTTTGGACACTTTATTGTTTTACTCACAAATAGATGAAAATACAACTTGAGATGTGGACACTTCTCTACTGACAACTGGATTGAGACCATTAAACATTCACTCATCTGATGAGTTGCTAGGAACTTTTGATCAATCCTGAACTGGGCTGGCTTTGAAATAATGAAAACTTTCCAATGTTCTCACTCTTTCCAATGAAACCTGAAAAACACGAGGCATTTCCAGAGTACTTGATAAGAGACAGAATACTGAAATGTTCAATACTAGGTTGATTCAGTGTGCAAACAGGTTCCCTCACTAAACAATAGAGTGATTGAACAATGATGCACAAAAAAGTAATTTAGCAACATATCCTTCAATTTGTCAGAAAAGCCTTAAGCAATCACATGAAAATGTTCAGAAAAAAGGCACAAGTCCTGTAAACACATACGCAAGTAATTTTACACACATAAAGCAGCCTCATGAAAATTCAGTGGACCTCTCATACATACAGGGTGTGTCTTCACAAGACTCTTTACTGCACAGTAAACTAATCTATTGCACAATAAAGCATCATTATCTACCCATATGCAAATTTGCTCCTGGTCAGACGCAACACTAGGGGACCACAAGAGATGGGAAAATCCAGGAGCTGGGAGCCGAGCAGTGCTGGGACTGGACAGCTCTCTACTTCGCTGTCCAGCCAGGGGCTAGCCAGAAGCTGCCTCAGAAGCAGGACAGCTTCCAGCCAGCCACTAGGGCTGTGTGAAATGGGCTGTATTTGATTTGGATTCAACCTGAATCATGGACAGTGATTTGATCCATTGATTTGGATCACTGTCCCTGATTTGATTTGGTTGAATCTGAATCTGAAGATTCAATGCTGATTCAGCGAATTGGTGATTTGGACACAGACACAGCTTTAAAAGTTTTTTCTACATACCTTGAGGTAGCAGCGCGGCTTGTGATCTCTGTGATGCTGAGACACATGGAGCATCCCCCAGGAGCAGGGGACTCTTCAGTGTGCTCAGCAGCAAACCCGGAAGTGGACCAGAAGTTATTCTGGTCCACTTCCAGGTCTGCTGCGGAGTGTGCTGGGGGGGGGGCATTTCCTCCAAACCAGTGATCAGCTTCAGGGGACCCTGGGTACCCTCCAGACCCAAGAGGCACTAGTCACCATGCTGGGGATGTGCAGGCCCCCCCCACGTGCTTCCTGGTGGACCAGGAAGTGGACTAGAAGTGCTTCTGGTCCACTTCTGGGTCTGCTGCCAAGTGCACTGGGGAGCACCTCCGTGCTTCTGTGGGATGCTGCATCTGCACTACAGCGTTCAGAGCTCCTGCTACCTAGGGGTATGTAGAAAAAACATTTAAAGCTGTATCTGCTTCCCAATTGCCAAATCTGCTGAATCTCTCCAAATCAATTCAGCGAGATTAAAGGGTCCTCTGATTCAATTTGGATTTCAAGATTTGGCCACCGAATCAGGCCAAATATCTGTGGAATCGAATCAAGGACTGAAGCTTCGCTCAGCCCTACCAGCCACCAGCTGCATGGGGAACTGCCACTGGGCACAGAGCTTGTCCCCGTGTATACAGGACCAGAAGAGATCTGATGCAACAGTTGACTCCTGGCCCCCTGCTTGTTGGGACCTTTCCCAATGTGTACAGGTCAAGGAGACAGCTGCAACTGGCAGAGCTCTCCTGACTCCGTGCACATGGGGACCAGGCTTATGTTCCCTGCCAGTTCCCCGTGCTAACCTCAGGGCATCCTGGAGGTCCTCCATATTGTTGCAGGGGACCAGAGCAGGATAGGAGCAGACCTGTGAATGGGAATACAGATTGAGAGCAGATTTGCTACCAACAGGGAGCACATGTCGATGTATTTTACTAGCTTTAGTAGCACATGTAGATGTGCCTGCAGAAAGTCACTTCTGTTCATATTGAGGATTAGGTCCCTAGTTTATATAGATACAGACTATAAGATAGTATCACTCTAAAACAATTCAAACAGACTGATGAATCATAGTAGCTGCAGAAAAATTTCACATATTTCAAGATAAACAGTTGAATAAAGTTAAATATAAAGCAAAAGATATGTAAAATACAACCATATAAATATCTGGCTACCTAAGTATTGAGAGAAGTACAATGGAGAAATACTTAGTCAAATTGCAAAGCACCATTCTTTGTCTTCTGTCTCACATAAGCAAGCTTTGCAACGACGTACATTTCATAATGTACAGAGCCATTTAACCAAAATATAACTTTACTATTGTGGCAGTGATAACAGCTATTATTCCTGGAAGAGAGTGTTTAAAAGTCAAAATAAATGAAAAATCACCAAGATTGGTAGCAAATGGATATATGGCTTTCCTATATTGTTATATAAAATACACATTTTAATGGCTCCAATATGATCTATTTGTGGATTGCAACTAGACCAGCCCACAGCAATCTATTATAGATGTCAGCCTATTTGTTGGGATTTAGGTACTCCTAAATTAGCATTTCCAGGTAAGCCAGGTAATTGCCTTTTGTAAATCATGCACTATTACTGTCCATAAAGCCATCCATATTTCTTGCATATAAATTAATGAATTCAAAGTTTTCCACTTACATGGCTAACATATATAATTTATATTTTAATAATGATGTAATTCAAATATTCAGTGTGCCTATAAATACTTTGATTGGACAACTGAAAAAAATCAAATAGTCATCCATTTCACCGATGACTAACAAAAATTACTTTCCATAACTTGTTTTCAAAAGTTTTGTCCTATCTTTGTTTCTAATGACTCTTGAGACTAATATTAAAACAATTCCCTCAGGAGATAACTTCATAGCTTAATAGAAGTTACTGTAAAATATTCATAATATCCAAGGCTAGCTTTTTAGTTTACTTTTACCTCATTTGTCCAAATTTTATTTTCTTCAATAACCCTAAACAAATATTCTCCCTTCTTTATAGTAACACCTTTCTAAAATGCATGAAGTCTTATGCTGGTACTACCAACCCTAGCAGTATTATCATGGATGTCAAAATATTTCATGCTTTTCCTAAAACCTCAGTGGTTGTTGTCATGTGATTATATAAGACTCTCTATTTTCATTCAAGAACTTGTAAGCCCATCCAACTATGAAGAAAAGCCTAATAATATGGAAGCTAAGGGCTCAAAACCCAGAAAGAACAAAAATACTCTCCAATCCATTTATTGTTTTTTAATATTTGTGGGGTTTTAAGCAGATGTCATTTTATTTTGGAAGGGAATAGATGATTTTTAAATGCTTTTGGTTGACAATACTGATTATATGATTGGGCCCTCTGGGATAAATCTACAAGGAGTATTCATCAATAAAAAACAAAAACTATAAAGCCTGTGTTTATAGTAATGAATAATATATAGTATTATATATATAACACACACACATATATATAATGAATACTGAAGGAAGCAAAACTGAATTCCTTTAGCTGTGATAAATCAGAAAGCTGAACAATCACTATTGCCAATTTTTAGAGTGAGCCATGACATTTCTATTTGCTTTAGGTGTTTTAGTCTTACCCACTGCAGTATCATCATCATCATTTTTAGCCAGATTGGATCTGACACATTTCTTTCATCTGTATAACTTGAATTTGAAACTGCTACATACAAGGGTTGTGTCTATTTTTGCAGGTATGACAGTGGAAGAACAAAGTATCTCCATGCTTTACCAACTGCAGACCTTTCCAGAAGGAGGTACATCTTACTCCTTGCCTGTTCCACACTTTGGTATGAAGAATTCAAATGTTTTCCTCTGTTTTATTCTTAATTAAACAATAATATTTTAATGAGTTACCTCTACTCATATCTGAATTCACTACATAAGCCAGCAACACATCACATCTAACATTCATTTAAAGCAATGGCAACATTTGAAATAAGGGCTTTGAACTTGAAGCAGACTAGACCTACACTCTGTGATATATTCCCCCAGTTCTGCAGCACTCTGCTTGGAAATTTTACAAGTCTTATTTAAATTAATAAAATTAGATGTTTAATTAATGAAACATGAGTATGGATAATATAGTTAGTAACTCTTGTTGGCATGTAATTTATATTTATAACCTATTATATTTATTTTGTTCTCCTCACAAGTTTGAGTATGCCACCACTTATTGTAATTATAATGCACAATTGCACAGGAGGTGGAGGTTTTGGCAGCTTTATTGAGGGACAGTGGTTGGTGTCAGAATATAAGGAGACCAACAGTGGACTATTCAGTTTGGAAGAGCAGAGTATCAGCTGGGTTTTCCTGATAAAATGGACAACAGTTAAATTATGTCATCTGTCTTCTTTAGGTTACAGAACCAGTGATCCATTGAAATAAATGTGACAATTCATAGCCAGATATATTGTTTCAGGTTGTTCGTAGATTCAGGAAGATGATGCCACAGTGGTTTGCACATTTTACATTTACAATCTTCACTTTACAATGAGAAGAGCTAGAAACACCACTTCAAAAAGAAAGCTCAAATTGGAACACAATTATGTGACAAGGAGTAGAACACACAGGCCGCGAGGGCTTCTGACTTCTGCATTACCCTTGAGTGTGATATCAGAATTTTTTCACCTGTCTTGACCTAAAGGACTGCCCTCCCTTTGCTGATTGGCAAAAAGAAGTAAGGAGCAGGCCTGGAAAGCCAGGGCAGGTTTGACAGCCACAGAATAGCTGATCTCTCAGCTGGTTCTCTGTGAATGGATAGCTTGTCTTAACGCTGGCAGGGAACAGCTGCTGTCATGATAACAGCAATGAATATAGTCACTTCCTAATAATAGTAATAAACTTTAGTCAAATCCCCATGCCTGCATGTTACTCAAGGTGCACACTTATGATTTAAGTTTACCAGTAACAAACTTGGATTCAACAACTTAAAGCAGGAGTCTCCCATTTCAATGCTTTTTCACTTACATTTGCTTTCTGATTATGATGTGCAAAAGCAAAGAATACAACAAAATTTCATTTAAGTGCCATGTTTTAAATTTGCCATCTGGGAATGGTACACCTATTCCTGAAGCAGGGAATATAATAAACTGTAAACGCAATCTATAGCAGTTCTGTAGCCCTTGATTCTCCTTTTGTACAGGTTCTGCTCCAGTGCAGGAGGCAAGGACTTCAGGAAGTTAACTGCAGCTCCTTGATTCCAAAACATCCTACCCAAGCACAGGCTGGGGCTGCAGAGAGGCTCACTTGCTTTCAAATACCTTATGCCAGCGGAGACTTGGGCATAATAGAGTTCTGCCATGCTATATACCCAACAGGTGGGATGTGGCTGGGAGTGAAATGTGGCTGGAGAAGAAGGAAACAAGAGCAACTAATGCCAGATTTCTAGCAGCAGAGTTCCCTTGAGCAGGAGGAATTCTCCACTGGCTATTTCCCACTGGTTTAAAGTCATTTTGTAGTTATGCAGTTGTAAATGGCCTTAGTACCAGTAAATCTGGCCCTTTAATCTTTTGACTATCATTACATCCTGATACAGCCTAGAGACCAGGAGTGCTCAACCCCTGCTCCATGGGCCAAATCCGGCCTGTGGAGCTATAGTTACTGGCCCTTAGGGCTCCCACATGTCAGGAATGTGATAGAGACGGAGTAGTGACAATTACACTGCCACCCCTCACCCACCATCAAATTTTCAAGCCTCTCATGGCTGGATTAGGTCCAGGCTGAGCTGTTGCCACACAGCCAGATTGGGACTCAAGCCAGGCCATTACAATGCAGCTGATTCAGGGCCCAAACTGGGTTGTTACCATGTGGCTGAAGTGGCCCCCTTCCACACAGCCAGAAGCCACGACCCCTTGAGGGGCTAGATCTTGCCCCTCCCCCCAGCTGCATTGGGCCCAGGATGGATCGGACCTCTACCACACCTGCTCCACATTGTGAGTTGGGTCCACCAGCCAAAACGGGTTTGATGACCAGATTAAGATTATTTGGGTTGATGCTATCTGGGGGAATATATTTTCCAATTACTAATATTTCCATTTTTTTGTGTTACTTTATGATTGAAGTGGGGAAATAGGTGGTACAGAACAAAGTGCCTTGGCCGTGATGGGATAAGAATATTTGTAGCCCCAGGGGAAATACAGTACCTAGCCTACAGGGCAAAAAGATTGAGCACCATTACTTCTTATTTGTGCTTCTTTTTCAAACCAAGAAAAGAGACAAAAATACACAGACAAAACAGAATTAATGGCCTTATGTTCAACTACAGCTATAGTTAAAACATTCAGGAATCTAAAACTAGGAAAGAAAGCACAGGGCCAATTGATCAGTTATCCCATGCACCATAAATTCAGGGAGTAACACTCTGGAGAAAGGAAAAATCTAGTCGGAGATAACTCCAGCAGTTATAAGAAAAATATTAGCAGTCACCTCTCTTACACAGAGGATAGGTAGCCAACTGTACACTCCACAGTTTCTAGATATAATTATTATGCCGATCAGCCACATCTGCCATATTCTTAACATCACTGTCCAAATGACTCCAGGCAAACAAAAACCAAATGTAGTACCTGCCTCTCCACAATAGAAGCAGGTACCAAACTCTAGGACCAAGGGTAATTTATGGTTATAGATCAGAGTCATCACCAGTCTTCAGAGCAAAAGACTCAAGCAGAAAGCCTACAGTTCACAGACATAATTCAAAGTGTACCCTACTGAATGGGTTTCCACAGCTCATCAGGTACTTGCAACTATATATTATAGATATTTTTCTTAGATACAGTCCAGTAGTGACAGTAGGAAATAGACTTCTATTTGATCGAATGGAGTTAAGATATCAAAATGAGTGGCATCCATTACCAATTTTCATTTCAACAACAAGACAATATAAGTTAATCCGTCAATTCAGGTCATGTGTTTCCCTACATTAGTTACCATTTTTAATGTTGACCTTCAAATTATAAAATGTTTGAATTTAATTAAAGAGTGAAATATTCTTTTCTTTCCTGCACCCAGCAAAATATACACATACAACATTTCAGAGGCCAACAAATAAAATGAAATTAATATGCATTTTGAATGACTTTTAGAAGGTATTCAAAGCCTAGCTAAACATATATGTTTCATATGTGCATAGATATTTTATTATAGCCAGACCTTTCCACTTGCTAACACCTACAATCGTCTATGTGGCTTTTGAAATGTGCATAAAGCAGATGTTTAAATTCAAACTGGAAAAACACAGGTGGAAAAAAACACTTTTTCCAGAGTTTGATAGAAATCTGTTTGGCCATATATATGCATGAACTGCAAACAAACAAGAGCTCTATAGTTAATAGGTGTTTTTGATGATCCCACCTGAGTAGCTATAATCTTTTTATATCTCTGCAGACTTTCACTTTTCATCATGACATTTGACAGATACAAATTCTGAGAGGTAAACCCGTTTTTAAATAATAATGTCAAAAAGCCCTTTTTTTACCGCAGTCAGAGATGTAGTCTTGACCAATGTTCCATAAAGGTTACAAAATAAGGTCCTGTAAAAAAATTATGTATCCGGAGTAGCTTGCAAAATTATTATTTTCTCCAGTTAATACAAACAGCCCCCAAAAAGAGTCCCTACATAAGGCAAGCAGAGTTTGGTCTATGTAGGATCAGCTTCTGGTTAAAAATCCCTTTCTTAGAAAGTTAATTATCCACCCTATTATTAAAAAGAAGAGATTTAAGTATCTTACAACCAAGTACTTCTGGGGTGGGGTAGGCTGGTTGCTTGTTTTTTTGCTTGTCTTTTGGTTTCTATTTGTGCTTAAAGTTAGGCTTCCTTGATTTTTAAAATTTGTTAGCACCCAGCTACTCTCAGAGTTTGGGTATAAATGTTTTATCTGATAAGAAATCACTGTGGTCATTTATTTTATGTAATTTACCGTTTACAGTTCCCAATGTATGTGTCTGGGTCAGAATATCCTCTAACTATATAATTACTGTAATTATATAATTCTTTTTAATAATTACGAAAATTAGCATTTATCTGCATTGCCCTGTATCCTACAATAATGGACTCACAGGCCCCACTGTGCTTGGTGCTGTGTAAACAGAGAACAAAAGTCCCTGCCCCATAAACCTTATAATTTAAGTCTAAAATGAAAGGCAACAGATGGGGAGCACAAGGAAACAATGAAAGAACATTGGTCAGCATGCTAGACACAGCCATAGCACACCAGCAGCCTATCCGTGTCCAATTCTTTGTCATCACCATAGCAAAGGAGAAGTTTATGTAGGATATGAAGAACAACAGTGAACAATAGCTAGTGAACAACTAGCTAGGAACAATAGTCTTCTGACTATTGTCAAAACTATAGTTAGATAGCTGTAACTGTTTTCACTATATGTTCACTCATCATAGCTAGTGGGTAAGTGGTGGTATAGCACAGTGGCTTTCAAAGTATTCAGTGGACATCCAGGGTTCCACAATAGCTCATCAGGATTCCACTAGGTGATTGAGGGTAATGGGTAAGCAGGCCAGGAGGCAGTGCACTGCCAATGCTGGGCTGGGGTGCCTGGCTCTATCAGTTCACATGGCCCATGGAGCCCGAGATAGGGGTTCTGCAGCAGGAGAAGTCATCTGAAAGGCTTCTGTGACTCTAGGAAGTTTGAAAACCACTGCTGTAGCATATAGATAGGTCAGACAATCCCTCTGGGAGTGGTCTGCAAGGTTAAACTATTGGACTAGATTCTTCCCACACAGACCTCCAGCCTTTGCTGCTTTTCTGGATCTCCTCCCCCTCACTTTTGCTTAGAAGAGAAATATGGGTCATAGGAAGTTAAAACCACAAAAAAGAAATAGTGTTGTCTGACTGAGAAAAGCCATAGACAATTAAAGCTGTAAACCCATCAATAATTCACCTCTGGTGCCTAAATGTATTAGAGAAATCTGTACACAAAATACTGATTTGATCCTCACTCAAGTAATACCTGCATTGATTTCCATAACAAAACTGCTTAATAAAAATGCAGGATTAGGCTCCAGGGACTTGTTTCTAAACTATTACAGTCAATCGAAGTTTTGCCATTGATTTGAATGGGAACAGGAGCAGAGCCCATGTATGTGCTGCTCTATTTAATTATAACATAATGAGTTAAATATAGAATAGGAATATAGAAGTGTAGGTGTACTCCTGTGTTTTTTTGGTTTGAGGAGTTTAAGTGGTAATTTAACTATTACTATTTTACTCACCATTTACTATATTCTTCTATTTTAACATCTTTTTAATAAAGCTACAGTTCTTCATGTTAACTCCTATTTTATTTTATATCTATTTCACAGTTTGTTTATTCATTGTTTTCTCTCTCCTGCTCAAGATTTTTATCAAAGTGCTCACAGAAACACTCACCGGTGACAGGAGGAAGATATCACCAAAGGTTACCCGCAAAATAGTTCAGCCAATCATAGCTAAGATTGTTCCAGCTGTTCTGAGTGCAACAGCATCTTCCCCTGAGTCATTAGTTTCCTGAACCACCATTATTGCTTTTGTCCCAATAATGACATTTAGAAAATCTACATATGACATAAATTATAGGAAAATATGGAGACATTTTATGTTAAAACTGTTCTTGACATGCCAAAGAACTAAATTTAAACTCTTGAGACAATATACTCATCTCAGTTTACAGCATAACTCCCACTGATGTCAACTGGATTTATATGCTCTACAGATTAAAATCAGTACATAGTTCTCAATCTGTAGGACCCATGTTAGCTTCCAAAAGAACATCACACACACCATATTTAGTAATGATGGCATTTGTTAACAATTAACTTTGCTGCAGAAAACAATTGTATTATATATGTATGTGCCTTATTTAAAGCACAAAATGGTCTTACTTATCAAGGAAAACTGAGTGAAATAAAACAGTATGGAAATGTTTAGCTTCAGTGGTTGCAGTTAGCAAGTCAGCATTAGTTGATGACTTTTAAATGGTAAAAGTTTAATCCTTTGAAAGCTAGAGAAAGGTAAGATGCGACCTCACCTGTTCAGCGTTGTCTTTAAGCAGCCTTTGAGGTATTTGTCAGTAAAATCTTCTTGTGTTTTATTATCCACCTCTTGCTTAGTTACTTTCTTATGACAAACCAGTATGTAATTTTTGTCATCATTGTTTGCCCAGAATGTGCCAACAGAGGTCTCATAACGTATACAGAACTCAACTTTAGCTTCATCTCTCTGATAAGGAGGAACCAATGAAATCTTAAAGAAGAACTGGTCAGTTTCACCATCATAAGAATTAGGCACATAGTCTGCTAAGATGTCATAGTGACTTTGCCAATCATCTAATGTCATTCTAACATATATCAACTTTTCAAAAGATATATTTAGAACTCTAATAATGCCATTTATACACGTTACTCCAGGTAAGAAGAAAACTGACTCCAGCGATACTTTCTCTTCACGCACTTTTTGCAAAAGATCTTCTTGTGAGGCAGGCAAAGTAAACAGTGGAGATAAAAAATATTCCTCCTCAGGCTCAATTTCATCTTCAAAGACATCATTTTGTGATGTAGTTGGAACTTCCCAGGTATCAAATTCTTTAACAGACACAAGATCAAAACCAAATGCATCAGCAAATGAAACTTTTCGGGTAATGGTAGATGGGATATCTGGCTCTGTATCTTCTGAAGAAGCAGAATTCCGCCTTCGTGGAAGTGGGGAGAAACGAGGCTTAAGGGTAGTTTTAACATCTTCATCTTCTGAAGGGGGATCGCTTAAAGTAGGGACTTCTAATAAGTTATCCCTGCTAACCTGACTGGGTTCTTCAAAAGACTCCATTGGGCTCTCTGATATAAACTGAAAGAGAACTGTACAACTAGTGGTAGATGATATTTGAGACACTGTGATTTAAAACAAGGATTCATGTTACAGTTGACATTGCAAAAGGGAGTCAGGTCTATTAATAGGTGCAATGGCTTGTAAGCTATGTTAGTCTGCTCTCCAAAGGCCTTAAATCTGATAGTATTAATGTTACCGTTTCAACTATGTTTGATTACTGCAGTGATGTTTTTAGGTAGTGTGTACGTGCAAAGAGCAAAAGCAACATTTAAATAGCTGATGTTTTGCAAAACTGCAAATATAGAGGTATTTTAAGCAATCATTTTGCATTGTAAAGCAAATGCATAACATATTGCACAAATGTAGAACCATAAATAGGAGGTATTGCCTGTCAACAAAAGATATGCTTTGTTATGGATTATTTCTGTTTCTCTTTTCAAACATATTATTTTAATTGTATCCAAATATAAAATTTCAGTCAAATTCTGCTCTGATTTCATGCAAGCTCAGTAAGCCAGATCCTGAACCATGTTATTTTATACCAACTGAAGTTCTTGCCATCAAAAACATGTGCCAATCTTATTACAGCCATATCAAAATACCTTTAAATTAAGTCAAAATGAAATATAGTTAATATATTGAAGGTCATGTTGTAAATTATCACTGTAAATATATCCATTTATCCATACTAGTTCTTTTATAAAGTCTTTTTGGGCTAGATTGTGTCTAGTCCTCATACAGTCACCTAGAGGAGGAAGCAAGGAGCTTTGTGTGTGCTAAAATCTTGAGGTGGTGGCTCTGAGAGCCCCCACTGGGGTAAGAAAACTCAATATCACCCATGGCATGACATCAGCTAAACACCAGAAATCAGTTTACTCAAAAACACCTTAACCAGTCAGCGTATATTTTTAAGATATTCTGAAGATAGAAATTTGCAAAACTGTTTTTGAGGCATAGGCCATGACCTCTTAATTTCTTCCTCCCATAGGTTATCATCTGTCCTTCCATGCTGTCTTGATATGACTCTCAAAGGGCAAGATTACTTTTCAATCCAGAAATGTGACCACAGCTCATGTGGACATACCCAAACTAATCTTAAGTAGCAGTCTCAGGTATGGGGAGCAATATATCCATGACAGCACAGAGTTTCTTCTGGATTCTTCCAAGATCTCAGTTATGTTTCCAGAGTATTTTTCCAGGATCTCAGGCACATTCTACATGAAACCCCTTTCTTCTGTGGCTTGCTGTTAAACTACCTCAGGTATGCCTACATGTAATGCAGTTGCACTTTTGGAGTGCAAGGCATACATACTTTTTCCTACAGGCTCCCTTTTCTGACAAAGATGTTGCTTCCCACATTGAGAATACAACTCCATCCCTCTTTGCTACATCGCCACTATCACCTCTCTGCTATTGTCTCATCAGTTGTTGCAGCATCACACTGGTTTCCTCTTATCATTGTCTCTTCATTGATGCTTTCCCCTTGAGATAGGATTCTTATATAAGTAATGCAACCCTTTATTTAAAGAATAGTGAAGTAGTTTGCTGTAGTCATGTAAACTCTTGCAATATCACCGTTGTAAAGTGTAGCATTGTAGAATGCTATCGAACTTTTTCATACGGTTCTATCACAGCAGGAAATGGAGGGGCTGCTTGAAGAACTTGTAGAAGCAGGACAGAAGATGAATAACAGGACAGTCCTACAGATGAATGGTGACTGCATGCTGAAGATAGCAATGGTGGCTGATCCTCTACTGGCAGCTCAACTTCTTTCCCACAGAGACAAAAATCTTTCCCACAGAGACAAAAACCACTATAATTTACTTACTGTAATGTTACTATAGTGCTTGTGTAACTATATTAGGTCCAGTTTTGTTACATACTGCAGTTTCATAGAATCATATAAAATAGAGCTGGAAGGGACCTCAGGAGGTCATCTAGTCCTAGCCACTGCTCAAGATAGGATCATTTGTATGTAACCTTTCCTATGTAAGTGTTGAATCTATTTTAAAAACTGCATTAACAAACCTTTTGCACAACTATCAGGCACAATGTTTCCAAACAGCCAGAACATCATAACTTGACTGGGGTAAAGCAGGGCACGAGGGTGCTGTCAACATCCTGACACTGGAAGGACAAGAAGTAGCTTGTTAAAATACATGCAAGAGATCTAAGGAATAGAACTATTTTTCCCCAACTGCAGGGGAGGGGAAAAATCCCCACAGTCCACGCTGATATGATTTTCCCTTTTTTATTTTTAATGAACCTTTATAAAAGAATGCACAGACACTGTGTCCAGCAGACAAGGAATTAACTTCCTAATGAACTCTCTGGCAAGCCACATAGGTGGGAAGGGCTAAGCTATTCAGGCAGAATTCCTGAGAGAATGCAATCTTGAATTAAGGATTTATCTTTTTCCAGAGAAGTTTTTTTTAATATTCTGAATGAAGTGAGTGAGGTTAGTAAGCAGAAGGTTAATTAGAACTGTGAAGGTTGAAATTTCTCCTAGAATATAGAAACCAAGCTGAAGAGAAGTAGAAAGGTTTTGCTATTTTAAACACAGTTAAATAAGAAGAAATGTTCTTTCTGGGCTTAATCTAATGCCCAGTAAGTCAATGGGAATTTTTCCATTAACTTCAGTCGGCAGTGGGTCAGGGCCAATGTTGGCTGACGGCTAAAGTACAGACTATAACACATGACAAGTGATACCTACACAGTAAGTGAATACTACCAGGGCTAGAGACAGAAGTTACACTGAAACCCATATAAGTGATCAGAAACCAGTTCAAATCTATAACACAACAGAAGTTTAGTGCACATAAATGGCTTCAAAATGACCAAAACTGGTTTAAGGTAAATGTGGATGGATTTACTATCAGACTTAACTGATTTAGGTTAAATCTGTTTATTAAACTTCTGTCCCAACTAGCCTTTGTCCAAGCTGTCAGCTCTAGCTGAGCAGGGAGGCATGTGCCTGTAGTGCCTACCTTCCCCCCCCGTCCCCAGCTTCTGGCCTGGGCCATTGCAGATATGTGGCTGCATTTACAAAATCAAAAGTGAATGTCTGTTCACTTGCTTATTGGTTAGACTAACCTGCAACAATTGAATTGATTCAGCCTTGGGCTTTTTGAATGTCTATACTTAGCCAGGTGTTTTATGAAGAAAGCTTCAGCCTTAGGTCTGAATTTTTGTGCTGTTCATTGATCAGACTTTTACTTGCAATTAGAATGTCATGTCTAATTTCTCTTTAAAAATAGACACTTCCATTTGGAGAACAAAACTTTTCCAAACCCAAATAGTGTCAGTTAAGTCAGCATTTGAAGTTATTCTCTGGGTCTATAACTGTCCTGCTACTCATGGAGTTCATCTCTTTCTAGTTGTTTTTAAACCATCACTGTTAGAAACTACTTTTTTCTTCAATTTGAACTATCTAGTGAACTGAGGAGCATTTTATTTCCCCTCTAGATGGCATCAGTTGGACTAATTTTAAACAATTTTCCTCAAAAATGTTCACAGCTGTTCAGGGAGCAGCTTCTGCAGCAAACTGGGCATGTCTACATGTTCATGAATGTGCCACAGAAATTGCAAATTAAATTTAGAATGAAATTAATGCACAATAACTGGTGTTATTGCTCAGTAGCATCAGTGTATGCCTTTTTAGTGAAACTACTGTGCAGTAGTCTAATAATACTGCACAGTAGCATATTAGCACTCTTTGTGCTGTGACACATTACTGCATTGTATTATTAGGCTACTGCACAGTTAGCATCTCATGTAGAAGCACCTACTGTGTAGTAAACAATTCCATAAGGGACATAATGGAGGAAGCAGGACCAGACACAACAGGAGGATGAAAGCAAAATCCAAAAGAACTTTTCATTACTGAATGTGTGCAACTGCCTATATTGTTTATATAGTTGCCATTGGATTGTACTTTTCTGGTTGGTTCTGGCAGGGTGAATAGCAGGCTGAAGAGCAGGGTGAAGAGCAGAGAGAATTCCTTATTCCTTTATACATACCTCTCTAATGGTGACTGAGGATAAGCAATAGAAGCACTTGTAAAAATATGGGTCCATAATTATCTTCAGTGAAGAATACAAAACTTATTTACATAATGAAGTATGTAGTATGTATAGTGGGAAAGAAATAAATATTTTCTCCATGCAGAAAAGCCTACACTAGCCAATGGCTGGGTGGTCATAAAAGCTGAATAAGAGATGGCAGAAAGGCTGAAAAGTTTGCACCCTTTAGAAATCAAGTTCTTGGCATATTGTGTGAGGTATGCTGAGATTTTTTTTTGAAGTGTATGGACCTAAGAAAGAAAGCACACACCATTTCATTTAACTGTGTTCTGCCAAGATATCCTGACAAAAAGGCAATTTAAAGCACACCACAAGTAATAAAGGCTGTGTGAGGGCAAAGGCCCTCTGTTATATCTGTGCAGCATTTTTGTCTTCTGCCCTCAATTACAGACTGTGCGTAATTCAAAGAAACTGCAGAGATTTGGTCCTGAAATTGGAAACTGATTATCGGTTCTGTTGATATCTGTGGCCTAACCTAGAAAGCAGTTCACTCTCAAAAACCGTGTTTGTTTCACAGTGCTATCAGGAGTAACAAAAGCATATACAATAACAAAAATAAACTTTATTTAAGTCATTTTAATAGCAATACACACAATACAATTAAAACTAAATTCCCATTGACTTCAAGATTACCAGGATTTGGGTGGAACCAATCCAATGGGTGCATCTACACGTGCCCCTGACTGTGTAGTTGGTACTACTTGCTTTAGCACATACTAAATGAGTGCTACTTGCTTTAGCAAGTACTAAATGACTGTGCAGTACCCCCCAGTTCTGCACAGTAGGGCTGTGTGAAGCTTCAGTCCATGATTCGATTCAGCAGAGATTTGGCTTGATTTGGTGGCTGAATCTCCAACTCTGAATCGAATCAGAGGACCTTTAATCTCTTCAAATTGAATAGGAACCCTCTGAATCAATTTGGAGAGATTCTGAAAGATTCAGAGATGTGACATAGACACAACTTTAAATGTTTTTTCTACATACCTCTAGGTAGCAGGTGGCTCGTGAAAGCTGCAATACTGCGGCGCATGGAGTATCAGGACCACAGGGGTGTCCCGTCCCACTCAGTGGGGTGAAGGGAGAGGTACTTTTGCAATCCTCTGTGCGGCGTGGTTAGGCAACACTCTCAAAGTAAACAATTTACTGTTTTATTTTGGTTAACTCAAAAACAACATAAAAACCCTTGGTCAAAACTCATTACCAGAAATATTCGCATGAGGCAAGGAGAAGGAAAGAAAACTTGAGAGAAAAAGAGAAGGAGAGAGATATCACCACCCCTGGATCCTGCATTGTCAGCGCGTGTCTTTGTCGCTGGCACTTCTTTCTTGATCCGTGGGTGGTGGGTCGACGAGCGCGCGTTTTTCCTGTCCGCCTTTTATCTTCTTCCCTCATGATGGCTCCTCCTCTTTCTGTCACTCACTCGGACTTGCGCAATTTAGAGTTCTAGAAACTTCCCCATTTGAGTCAGTGGGCTCATTGGGGGTTTCTGGTGGTAGCTAAGTTGACCGAAATGTGACCTTTGTTTTGCACATGCTCAGATTAGCAAACAACCAACTTTACACAAGCTGCAGCTTAAGGAAGCTGGTACAGTGCACTGACCTGCATTGCTTCCCACTTTCCCCAGCACTTGTTACCACAGAGTCAGCATTTGCAGTAATGTGCTTGCTTACAATGTTTGAGACAAACCTTTTAACTTCAGGCTGTCCCCAGGTTATTTCAAATGCTTAGGCAACTTTTAAAACAATTCAACTCCGGGTTATCACAAGGGGACTCCTCAGCATGCTCAGCAGCAGACCCAGAAGTGGACCAGAAGCAGTTCCAGTTGACTTCTGGGTCCGGCACAGAGCATGCAGGGGGGCCCCCAATGCCCTCCCAGTTTGGCAAATGGTGCCTCCTGGGTCTCCGGTGGGGACCCGGGGACCCCCCATGGCCAATTACTGAGCCAGGGTAGGCACAGGGGGCGTCCCAGCGGACCTGGAAGTGGACCTCTGACCTCGATCACTCTGGTGACTGTGCAGTACCCCCCAGTACTGCACAGTAGGGCTGTGTGAAGCTTGTGTGGCTTGCCCTCTGGTCACGTCAATCCCTGCTGTTCACACCACCTGGACTGTGAACTTGCTCTTCACTATCACTGTGCTCCAAGGGAAGCTGGATTGCCCTAACGTCACAGTGCTTCTTCATGGCCAGCCAGCTTCTTGCTGTGAGTCTGAGACTGCTTCTGTTTCCTGGAGCATTGCCCATGCCCTTGATGTGGAAATCATGACAGGATCACTGCTTGGCTAGCAGAAGGGCTTTATTTTTCATGGCCCTGGGAGAAGAGACAAGGGCGGCTAATTCGCAACAGGAGCAGGGCACAGGGCTCTGTTATATACTTGTGAGAAAAAAGACACAGATTAGCCTTCCCCTTAATACACTCTTGGCAGTCTGACAATAATTCACCCTGGAGGCTTGCCAGACTAAATGCGTTTTCTCCAGCTGTCTCCCAATAAGCTTATCCTCAAGGTCTCTTTGTTATTTGGCCTTTACTTATGCCCGTTATTATGCCCTAATGTTATTTTGCTTGCTCCAGTATTTTTCCTCATCACCCTGGCTGAAAAGAAAAAAACAAGGGGAAAAAAAAGGAATCCTGGCACTTTAAAGAAAAAAAGCTGAGGGAGTAGGCTAGCAGCCCCTCCTCCCCCACAGCCCCAGTATCTGGGGCTTGGGCTGTCCCCCAGTGCTGCTCCAGGTCCTCTCTCCTGCTGAGGACCTCTCTCTTCTTGAAGCTGGATCCTGAGTTGCACACTGGCAGTGCCTGCACTCAGCATGAAGAACACCTTCCCCACTGCCGTCTCCTCCACCGTCCTTGCTGTCTCTCCTACTGCTGGCTTTTATCCCATCTGGGCAGCATTCTGCAATGACGTCAGCCGCACAAGCTGGCTTCAGGCAGAAATAAGCATGGCTTACGAATTGCGCACGTGTCTCTTTTCAGAGCAGCTTATCCAGCACTTCTTTGTCTGGAGTTGGTGTTTATCTGAATTCAGGGCTTTTCTTGTAGGGGCGGGTCACCCCCCATCCTCCCTCCCACCACACGGAGGGTTCACCGTCTCCCAGTGATTGTCTCTCTGGGACATAACCCCTCCTTTAAGATGCCTTGGGCCATCCCATTCTTTTGTCCCGGGTTTCTACCTCTTATTTCACCTTTACAGCTTGGCATCCTGTGTCACTGGGTCTAGCCTCATCTCCGCACCTGAATAAAAAATCCACTACAATATTAGTTTTCCCTGGTTGGTGTAGTATGTGAAATTTGAATGGATGTAGGGCAAGGGCCCACCTGGTGATTCGAGCATTATTGGTTTTGGCTGTGCTTAACCATTTTAGAGGTGCATGATCTGTCATGAGTTTAAACTCCCTCCCCATCAGATAGTACCTAAAATCCTCTACTGCCCAGCAGATTGCTAAACGTTCCCTTTCTATTGTAGTATGCCGTGTCTCTGTAGGTAGTAATTTATGACTTACATAGGCAATGGGCCTCTCCAGCCCTTCATCCTCAGGACTGCTCCAATGGTGGTTTCCAAGGCATCCGTCTATAAAATAAAAGGTTTACAAAAGTCAGGTGTGTGTATTATGACATCCTCACATAAGGTCTTCAGAAGTTCAAAATTATGTGTCATTTCTGTGGTCCATTTTATGGTTCTTGTTCACCGACCTTCCAGGGTTTCCATGAAGGGTGCCACTAGTTCAGAAAAATGGAGAACAACTCACTGGTAATAGTTGGCTAACCCCAAAAATGACCAAAGTTCTTTGCCATTCTGAGGTGTTGCAAAGTCTGTCCCCCTGCCTGGGCAGGAGAAAAAACTGGGTTCAAATGATTCCAGCTAGGTAGGCATCAAGCCTCCTCTTAAAGACCCCCAGGGTAGAAGCCAGCACCACTTCCCTTGGAAGTTGGTTCCAGACCCTAGCCGCCCTAACTGTGAAGTAGTTCTTATGGTTGTCTAATCTAAACCTACTCTCCAACAACTTGTGGCCATTATTTCTTGTTATGCCAGGGGGCACTAGGGGAAACAAGGTCTCTCCCAAACCCTTCTGGTCCCCCCCTAGTAAGTATATAGACAGTCACCAGGTCCCCCCTCAGCCTTTGCTTGTGAAGGCTGAACAGGTTCAGGTCCCACAGTGTCTCATTGTAGGGTCTGCCCTGCTGTGCCCAGATCATGCAGGTGGCCCTCCTCTGGACCCTCTCAATGTTGTCCACATCCCTCCTGAAGTGGGATGCACAGAACTGGACACAGTACTCCAGCTGTGGCCTGACCAGTGTTGCATAGAGGGGGAGGATCACCTCCTTGTCCCCGCTACAGATGCACCTGTGGATGCACGACAAGGTCCGGTTAGCCCTGCCAACTGTGACCTCGCATTGTCGGCCCACATTCATCATGGAGTCAATAATGACTCCAAGATCTCTTTCCACCTCTGTGCTCTCAGGAAGGGAGTTTCCCATCTTATAAGTGTGCTGCTGTTTACTACTGCCCACGTGCAGCACCCTGCACTTGTCAGTGTTGAAGCACATCCTGTTTTTGCTAGCCCACCCCTGTAACCTATCCAAGTCTTGCTGCAGTCTTTCCCTCCCTGCTAGCATGCTCACCTCACCCCAAATTTTGGGATCATCAGTGAATTTAAACAGGGTGCTTTTCACCCCGTCGTCCAAGTTGCTGATAAAGAAATTGAACAGCACAGGCCCAAGAACCAAGCCCTGGGGGACTCCGCTGCCCACTTCTCCCCAGGTCGAATATGACCCATCCACCACCACCCTCTGAGTGCGACCCTTCAGCCAATCTGCAATCCATCTGACTGTGTAGGCATCAATGCCACAGTCACTCAATTTTTTAATGAGGATGGGGTGGGAGACGGTGTCAAAGGCCTTGCTGAAGTCCAGAAAGACTACATCCACGGCAACACCTGAATCCAAGGCTTTTATGACCTGATCATAAAAAGCAGTCAGGTTGGTCTGACATGACCTGCCCCTAATGAAACCATGCTGGTTGCCCTTGAGCATCATCTCTGAGGCTGGCCCATCACAGATGTGCTCCATGATGATCTTCTCAAAGAGTTTCCCTAGGATTGAGTCTCAAGTCTATATAAAATAATTGCTTTCACCCACTTGTAGTCGCAGGCTTTATCCCTGGGAAGGCCCCGGTAGACCACCTGGGCCTTGCCCACAATGAGCGCACCTAGCTGGCTGGCCCAATACCCTTTGTCCAACCTGGTCATTATTGCATGAGGTTTGAAGACCTTGATATATGCCTCTGAATCGTCTTCCTGGGTCATTTTTGGCATTTTCAATGCTACTAGGCTATGGCAAAGCCAGTTCTGCTGCTGATCCATCATCTGTTGTTAAGCATCCAGGATCTGTGTAAGGGCTTGCAAGTTTTGGCTTAGGACAGCTGGAGGGGCCATGGCCGCTGGTTGCATGTTGATAAACTCTGTGTCTGCCAGGTCTCTTTGCAGATTCCCAGACAATGTACTACTTTGTGCTCACCTGGTATTGAGTATGCGCTTATGTGCTGCCCTAGCACACATACCTGGTATTGGGCACTGTGTGGGCTCCTGTGACCTCTGAAGGGGTCCTTGATCACCCTGGGGAAATCCCAGAAACTAACATGCCACAACTCTGATTGAACCATCAGTGGTGGGTTCCCAGGTAGGTCATGTTTTTTGATGGGTATACATGGGGCTCCACCTCCCCTACAACCCTTCCACATACCAGCCTCCAGGATGAACCACTTGGTCTTCATGCGGCTTGCCCTCCATTCATGTCAATCCTTGCTCTCCATGTCTCCTGGACCATGAACTTGCTCTTCCCTATCACTGTGCTCCAGGGGTGACTGGATTGTCCTAACCTCCCAGTGCTTCTTCACAGCCATGGATCTGAGGCTGCTTCTATCTCCTGGAACATTGCCCATGCCCTGGCCAAAAAGAAAAAAACAAGGGGAATAAAAAAAAGGAATCCTGACACACAAAAAAAGGTGAGGGACTAGGCTAGCAGCCCCTCCTCCCTCACAGCCCCAGTGCCTGGGGATTGTGCTGTCCCCCAATGCTGCTCTGGGTCCTCTATCCTGCTGAGGACCTCTCTCCCTTCCATGAAGCCAGATCCTCAGTTGCACAGAGGCGCTCAGTGTGGAGAGCGCCTTCCCTGCTGGCCATCTCCTCCACTCTCCCCGCTGTCTCTCCCAATGCTGGCTTTTATCCTGGCCAGGTGGCATTCTGCAATGACATCAGCCACCCGAGCTGGCTTCAACCAGAAATAAGTGCAGCTTACAAAATGTGTAGGTGTCTTTTCTCAGTGCAGCTTGTCCCATGCTTCCCGGCCTGGAATTGCTGAGTGTGCCCTGGTTTCAGGGCTTTTCTTCTAGGGGTGGGTCACCCCCATCCCCTGTCCGACTGCAGGGAGGTTTTCCCATCCCTCAGTGTTTGCCTCCCTGGGACAAACTGATTCTCCAAATCAGCATTGAATATTCAGATTCAGATTCAGATTTGGCTGAATCAAAACAGGGACAGTGATCTGAATCAACAAACTGAATCACTGTCTCTGCTTTGGGCCAAATCTGAATCTGAATTCAATAGAGACAACTTTGCACACCTCTACTGCACAGTCCTGGCAACACACAGGTCGGTTTTGACTGTAATGTGCAGTAGCAACAAGCTGCACCACAGTAGCTCATTGCTACCCCATGGTAGTGGCAGCATCACTGTTAGTGCTTGCTAACACTATGTCATTGTAGCTTGTCACTCTGGTAACCTAGTGTCTCATGTTATTGTAAGAAAAAGTTTCATAGTTTCATAGTAGCTAGGGTCAGGAAGGACCTGATCAGACCATCTAGCCTGACCCCCTGCCACAGGCAGGAATGAATGCTGGGTTCACAAGACCCCAGACAGGGGATCATCTAACCTCTTTTTGAATTTGCCCAAGGTAGAAGCGAGGACCACTTTGCCCAAGGTAGGGGTGAGGACCACTAAGAAGTTGGTTCCAGATTCTGGCCACCCTAACTGTAAAATATTGCCTTCTGATCTCTAACCTAAACCTATTCTCCACAAGCTTATTACCATTGGTCCTCATCACCCCAGGTGATGCTGAGGAGAATAGGGCCCTTCCTATTTGCTGATGATCTCCCCTGATGAGTTTGTAGGCAGCCACCAGGTCCCCCCTCCGTCTCCTCTTGCTGAGGCTGAATAGGTTCAGGTCCCTCAGTCTCTCCTCATAGGGTCTGTCCTGCTGCCCTCTCACCAAGTGGGTGGCCCTCTCCAGGCTGGCCACATCCCTCTTGAAGTGCAGCACCCAGTACTGGATGCAGTACTCCAACTGCAGCCTGACCAGTGTCACATAGAGGGGGAGTATCACCTTCTGGACTGGCCTGAGATGCATCTTTGGATGGATCTTGCTGGCTGTGGTCTGGCAGTGGTGACTCACATTCATCTTGGAGTCAATAATAACTCCAAGATCCCTTTCCGCCTCTGTGCTTTCAAGAGGGGAACTCCCCAGCCTGGATTGCTGGGAAGAGATGGGACCCACCTGATGAAGAAAAGGAAGAGCATCATAGCAGACAGGCTCACTAACCTAGTGAGGGAGACTTTAAACTAGGTGTGCTGAAAAGCCCTGAAGCAAGTAAGGAAGTAAGAAACCTGGAGGAAAATCAGGCAGGAGGGGGAAATAAGGGAGGTGCTTTCATACTTTGTGAGAAATCAGGGCAATCAACTAGTTACCTCAAGTGCCTATACACAAATGCACAGAGCCTGGGAAACAAGAAGGAAGAACTGGAAGTCCTTGCACAGTCATGGCACTATGAGGTCATTGGAATAAGAGAGATTTGGTAGGATAGCTCACATGACTGGAGCACTGTCATGGATGGATACAAACTACTCAGGAAGAACAGGCAGGGGAGAAGAGGAGGAAGAGTTGCACTTTATGTAAAAGAGCCATATGATTGCTCAGAGTTCCAGCATGGAACTGGAGACAGGCCTGTTGAGAGTCTCTAGGTTAAGATTAGAAGGGAGAGCAATAAGGGTGATGTCATGGTGAGAGTTTGCTACAGACCACCAGAACAGGATGAAGCTTTCTTCAAACAGCTAGTGGAAGTTTTCTGACCACAGGCCGTGGTTCTCATGGGGGACTTCAATCACCATGATATAGTTTCATAGTTTCTAGGGTCGGAAGGGACCTGAGCAGATCATCTAGTCCGACCCCCTGCCATGGCAGGAAAGAATACTGGGGTCAAATGACACCAGCAAGATGTTCATCTAACCTTCTGGAAGTCCAGGAAGATTATATCCACTGCTACCCCTGCATCTAATGATCTGGTGATCTGATCGTAAAAGGCCACCAGGTTGGTCTGACAGGACCTGCCACTGATGAACCCATGTTGGTTTCCCCTAAGCATGCAGTCCCCTGCTGGCCCCTCCTGGATGTGTGCCAGCATAATTTTCTCGAACAGCTTGCCTAGGATCGAGGTAAGACTAACCAGCCTGTAGTTTCCCGGGTCCTCCTTCCTGCCTTTTTTGAAGATGGGGACCATGTTGGCCCTCTTCCAGTCCTCCGGTACCTCATCAGAGCACCACGAGTGCTCTTAAAGTTGTGCCAGGAGACTTGCAATGACCTCGGCCAGTTCCTTTAGAACTCTAGGGTGAAGATCATCCGGGCCGGCTGACTTGAATACGTCCAACCCCTCCAGAAGCTCCCTAACTAAATCCTCACTAACCCGTGGCCCAGGTGTGCCTCCCCCGGGGCCCGAGGGGAACCCAGCACGGAGGTGGCTGTTCTGGTCCCTACTTAGGAAGATGGAGGCAAAGAAATCATTAAACATGTTAGCTTTGCCATCTGGTGTGACGACCAAGTTTCCCATGGCGTCCTGCAAGGGCCCCATATCTGCTGGGAGGGCAATACAGCAGTACACAGGCAATCCAGGAAGTTTTTGGAGAGTACTGGGGACAACTTCCTGGTGCAAATACTGGAGTGGCCAACTAGCAGCCATGCTCTTCTTGACCTGGTGCTCACAAACAGGGAAGAATTGTTGGGGAATGTAGTAGTGGATGGTAACTTGGGCAGCAGTGACCATGAGTGATTGAGTTCAGGATCCTGAGAAAGGTCCCACTCCTCCCTTCCCACTCCACCACCTCCGCATTGGCCTGGGCCTGCCCCCGCCCCAGCAGTGGACCCACTCCTTCCCCATCCCCCAATGCTGGGCCCAAGCCATTTTCCCCCCTTCATCCCTGCCGCTTGGGAACCGGAACCACTCCCTCAATCCCCCCCTGTGGCAGCAGGGAGAAGGCAGGAGTGCACACAGGCCCATTCCTCCCTTCCCCACCGGTGTGGCTGGCCCAGGTCCACTTCCCACCGAAACTGGACCAGGGACTATTACCCCCATGCAGCTTGGGGTCTGGACCTACTCCACCCCATGGTGCCACCAGCTCCAAGGAGCAGGGAGGAGGTGGCAAAGCCAGCAATACTGGCCTCGGCCCCCCCACATGCATTCTGTTCCCAGTCCCTCCCAGCTGGTGCCATTCTTATGGGGTGACACAGGTGCTGTTCCCCCTGCTCCACCCTCCACTGTGCCATGTCCCGGCCTGTTTTTACCCGCCTCATCCCCCTGCCACCTCAGACAGGTGGGGGGTGGGGGAGGCTGGTGCTGCTCACCTTGCCCACCCTGTGCCATTCCCTCCATCACCACCACCTCAGGACTGCTTTGGGGCCAGGCCACTATCATGGGAGGGTGCACGCTGGGACCAAGCCCCATGTCCAGCTCTGACCCCACTTCTCCTCTGGCCGGGAGGAACAGACCCACTCCCTCCACCCTCCCCACCCACCGCTTTGGGGCCGGCCTGCTGTCTTCACCCTGCTCTGTCACCTGTGTCCCTACTGTCATGGCAGTGCTCCACCATGCCATCTCTTGTCCCAATGCTTTTGGATCACTCCGATTGGCTGTTTCAGTCAGCCAGTCAGAGTACAAGTAAAGCGTTATGGACAGACAGGCTAACTAAGGCTTATATAATATACTGATGTACCCACTGAGTACCAATGTTTACATAGTCAATTTTCAGTGCAGAGTTTTCTACTCAAAGTTTTTACCAGGATTCTATCTACTAGGGTCTTCCTTTCAAAATTATTCCATTTACAGTAAATTGTAACAAAAAATTATTTAACCAGTCCAGCTTATGTCTGGTATATAATATTATTATAACTATCCTCTAGCCTGCTGTCTCTAATGAACTCTGACTAGCATGTTATCTGAAGTTAGCTTAGGCTTTTTCTTTCCTTTGAGCAGGGGACTTGATACAATTTTAAAATCTTTACGCTTTTAGTATCCTAGCAGCTCTTTCAACAATGCACTAATAAATGCAATAATAAACAAAGCGTATCACCGTGATGTACTGCATATGTGTCTATTTAAGGTGCAAGTTGCTGCTGCAGACACAGTTGGATAAAATCTGTCCTGTATTAGAAGATAAAATCTTTTCTGTCCCCTTGGTTAATGGCGTCAGACAATGGGTAAAATGGGAAGGAAACAGGTCTAACATGACTTTCTCGCATGTACCTTGCTTTATGCACTGCTTAAATCTAGTGGTGGAGAATTTTCTCTAGGATGATAAGCAAGTGATGGTTATTCTCACTTGGGTCCAAAAGCTTTGTAACCAATCAGGCCCAGCGTCTGTCAGAACTGTTACCTGGAGAAGGCAAATACAGGTTTTCTCAGAGTTCCATGGAGCCCAAAATGTTGTCAGCTTTAGCTCCATACCTCCACAGCTCCAGATCTTTGTTTTCTATTGGAAAAATACATCTGAGCATAAGAAATGCTCAAATAGAAGAACCTTTTAAATGCTCACAAAAACTTTTTCCTCATAGGAATAAGCTTTGTCTCTTGAAGCTTCAGTTCCTTCTTTCTTTTAACCATAAAACATACCAGAAAATATGTAGTTAACTTCTCCAGGAAATCATATTAGACAGTGTGACATTCATAAGTCTTTCCTTGGTATCAGATCTCAGAGCTATCTGAATTGGCTCTTAATGTAATGCTGAGGCTCTAGTGTATACCCTGAGGGCCCTAGCATGCAGTGCTTACTCAAAGTGGTACTTACTCACACAAGCAGTTCTTTGGGTCAGTAGGACTAGTCACATGGGTAAGCACTACTCTGTTTGAGAAACAGTCGCACAATTGGGCTCAGTTCTATAAGAATCCAGAATCAGGCAACTATCTTGTGGCTGAAATTCAGTTCCTTACACAGTAGGCAACTTCTAGCTGTAACATTTGATCAAATGTTTCAGTTTACACAGCACTTTCTTTTAGAGTATAAAACAAACCTTTATTGTATTAAATACAACATGTTTGTCTAGGTGTAGAACCCAGGAACCAACATGCTGATTTCACTTTGTTCTGCATATCAGTGAAGGGTCTAATCCTTTCACAGTGCTATCTAACCACAATCATTTTTTCATTAATCATTAGATTTCAATGGGGAACACTGAAGGGTGTTTTCCCAGATTATAATGTAGTGAAAAATGAACGTCACGGTCAGTTTATCTTGGTACTTCACTTATTACAATTATTTTGTGTTTTTTTCATTCAGCTAGGAATTGTATCTTGAGTTTTGTAAATATAGATAGTTCTTTCCATTGTTAAGAATACTGCCTTACCATGATATAAAATAGGAATCTGAACAAGTTACAGAAGGACATGAAGAGCCTGCCATTCACTTCTGCTACCGTTTGTTTCAATGGATTAATGATTTCACTAACTACTCAAGGCAGAATATTGAGAAGCTCGAAGTCTTGAACCCTCACTGTGCTATAATGACTCACGATATTCCTGGAAAAAATAAAGGCAAAGACATATATAAAAAAGGAGAGGAAGAAGTATACCTGGCTCACAGGATTCCATCCAAAACTGCCTTTTCTGAGTCATGCATAAACCAGTGTCTTTCCATGAACATGAATGAAGACAGGCTTTTGGAAAAACCACCTTTTTCTTACATAGCTTTAATTGCAAAGGCAATTCTCTCCTCCCCTACAAATAAGCTGAATTTAGCTTCCATTTACAAATACATTGAAGATAATTTTCCTTACTACAGAAATAAAGGTCAAGGCTGGAGAAACAGTGTGAGGCATAACCTTTCACTAAATAGTTGTTTTGTCAAAGTAGGAAGATGTGAAGATGGTAAAGGAAATTACTGGAGTATCCATCCGGAAAACTTAAATGATTTTATTCATGGGAACTTTAGGCAACACCAAAGATCGCGAAAACGAGGACATCAAAAGGATTCAGATTCTTATTTCACTGTGAATTACTTCATGCCATGGGGAGATTGTTCTTCTTTAACACCAAGTTCTCTTCACCAAACATATTACTATTTTCTGGATCCTCTCTGGAAAATGCTTTACTTTAACAGGCTGTATTTCACAGGTGAATGCCAGATGGAGAATGTCAGTTATGGTTTCAATCCAGGGAAGTTTCCACCTCTGATACAATTTGCTGAAGCAAAGGGGAATTCTGCTAGCTGGTTTTATGGATCCCACGCTTCAACTACACAGCAAAATGTTTTTCTGAATGTTCACCAGACATTCCCTAATTCATTTTTTCTCCTCTCAAAATCAAGTGAAAAGTTAAACATTCAGCCACACTTGTGAGTACCAAAAGAATGTCACTTCAAGTGTAATAATTTAATAGGCAACTGTATTCGTGAACGTTTATTTATATTACAATAATTATAACGTATAATATATAATGTCTATGTACGTAGAAAGAAAAGGAGAAAGATCAATTTAGTTGCCAAGCCAATGATTGGCAAAGATTATGAAATGAATAAAACCTTTTGAAGTGATAATAATGAATATTTTTTGTAAAACTGCTACTTAAAAAACAGTGGTGCTGTATAGCTTATAGGGTAGAAAAGTAAATCCAGCATGACTGATCTCTCACTAGGTCTAACCTACAATTGTTTTGTTTAAGTCCAACTGTTGTATGATACCTTTTACCTTCAAGCCAAAACACCTGTGTTGTGTGCATATGCATATTTTTACATTTACTATAAGGCCTGTACAGTAGTAAATATTAAAATATTTTCCACTCCTGTTTCTGATATTTTAAAAATGATATTTCTAATGCTAATTATTACAGAACATGTTTTTAAACATAAATATTGTAGGAATTGAACTCCTGTTAATTGTGTTTGATATTATTAAATAGGAATCACTTTATATTATTTATGGTCTGGCATGTTATATTTATCTGAAAGGCACTCTACATTTGTGTGTGTGTGTGTATGTATTATAATACTACCGAAATAACATTATTATCTAAAATGGTAAGCAAACTCATGTCACTTTTTTTTCTGTGTTTACATCATGAAATATTTTAATGATCATGTAAAAAACAAATTTATTTTTATTTAACTTTAGTAATTTCTCTGGTAAAAGAGGCACATTCTTTTGGTAACATGCTTTAAAACATAATAATAAGTTGTAGCTGAAATAGTTTCTGAGTATAAATATTGAAATTAAACACCATCCATTATAAGGAAGGCTGCTAGCACTATCTATAATTAAAGGTGCTTGACACTTCTACTGTACGACTCCATTTTCAGTTGTTTATAACTTCACCAAACTTCAGCTGTTCAAATTGAAATTTTCAAGCTGAATATCTGCCTTAGGCTGTTTTTAATTTTTTTTCTTTTTTATTTCTGCCAGCTATTTCTGAACATGAGGTTATTAAAAATACCAATTTTGACTCTGGTAAAAAAGTCTGCCATTTTTTAATTTGAAAATTCTGTACTGGCCCTATACTTTTGAGCAGGGCCTAAATATTTTGTAGAGGTTGCCCTTTGTCCCATGGAGGTACCTTTAATCACTCCTGTGAAGATCCATCTTAATTTGGCCAAATTATAAACTTCTGAAGAGGCTCAATAGAGATGTATATTTTAGCAGCTAAATACCCTAAAGTTTTAGTATGCACTGTGCCCAGGGCTATGCAGAATCTTGCAGATCTGAGCTGGTTATAATGGGCCCCTTTCCTCGTCATCATGGAAGAAAAAGGGAAAAGAGGGAAGAGTCCTTTAAAAGGGATGATGCAGGCTGGGAGGCCCTTCTATGTAAGGAAAGACAGCAGAGAATAGATAGGTGGCCTTCATTAGTGATAGTGTGCCTACATGTGCAATTAATGCCCTGAAAGGTTACTGTGCAGTACACTTTCCCTAATGTGTCTACACGTGTGCCCATCAGAAGCAAATTTGCTCCCAATGGGAGGAGTTCAGTGAAGGGCTATTCCTCCCTTCTCTGCTCCCATAAGGCATCCAAGGGGGAGCTCTAGCCTCCCCCAGGTGTCAGCCCTGGTTGGAAGGGGGCTGGGATCTGGGGGCTGGGGACCTCTCCTGTCTCTGGGGCAGCTGCCTCCCATCCAACACCCCTGCCCCAGTCAGCTGCCTGCTGCCCAGTTCCTACTCCAAGATCAAAGTGGGACAATGTCTTCTATCCCAGCAGCAGGCATCTGCCATGGTAGGGGGCATTGTCCCAGCCCCCACTCTAATCTCAAAGCGGGGGCCCAGCAGCTGTCTGCTGCCAGGGCAGGGGACAAAGTCCTAGCCCCTGCTCTGAGATTAGAGTGGAGGCCTGGCAGCAGGCAGCTGCCCAGGTGAGGGGACAGTTCCCCCCCTGCTGCCTGGGCTGAGTGGGAGGAATTTGCTGTCAGTCAGCTATATACCTGTGTGTTACCACACATTAGGTAATTCACAGTAAATCTACTTGTATGTATAGGTAGTAGAAAACCATGTGTTAGCCTATTTTAATGCACAGTAGCTGCTGCACATGGTTACATAGTGACACTTTACTGTGCAGTAAATTAATGCACTAAGAGGACAGTGGTTTGCTAAATCTACTGCACAATCTACTGCCTCATGTAGATGCACCCTGAAAGAAGGCCCTGCTACAGATGATATGACCTGGAGCACAGAAGAGGAGACAAAGGTGTGGGAGACTAAGTAGGGCTGGAAGAGGTCCAGTAGAAGCACTAGCGATATGTCTGAGAAAGGCCTAGACTGAGAGGATCCCATGTAGGACTGAGGACTGAGTGCACCTAGGGGAAGAACAGGAACTGCGAAGACCAACAATGGAGCAGGAACATTGCAAAGCAAGGGGTAGCTGTGAAAGGGAGGTGGGAGACTATCAGAAGCTTCCTTAAGGACCTAACTGGTGAATGTACCTTGTCCTGAGGGACAAGGTCCTTGACCTGCAACCTGGCCACTGAGGCAAAAATGAGGCATAGCAGATGAGCTAAATAGGGATGTTAGAGAGAGACCTAGATTGAAGGGACATCCCAAAGACCTCTCCACAACCTGAGGAGTCACCAGTCCTTGCTCACCTGGAAGACTGTCTTTCTTGTGCTCTCACTAGCTTGTCTGCTGAGCCTAGGCAATATGGCAGAGAGGGTCTTATTTGAATGCAGAAGAGACATATTTTGGACTTGTGAAAGGGCCCAGAGGTAGAAACTAGGAAAAGCTGTGGGGGAAGAAGGTGGTACTAGTAGCTGGCAGGATGTTGAGAGGGAAATAAAAATTAAGAGTTGAGGTGTGGAGAGGCTGGAACAAGGAAAATTGGACTATGAGGCCATGAGAAAGTTAAACTGACTATGCAAAGAACTTGCAGCTGAGTGTTTGGATGATAAATGGGGCCTAGGAGCCAGAAGGAGGACGGGAGACTAAGATCACATGAGAAGCCAAGGACAGAGACTGGAACTGGTCTGGCAGGAAGACGGGGACTGAGAAGTAGTGCTGCATGGAAAATAGGACAGACATTAAAGCAGGGGCAGGCAATTATTTTGGATGCAGAGTAGCTTACTGAGGTTGGGCAAGCTGTCAAGGGCCACATGGGTAGCCCCACCCCTGACAGGTGCTCCACTCCCTGGTTGTCATCTTGGGACCGGAAGTCCCACCCCCTAACCCCTGACCTTTGCCACCAAAAGTCCCTTCACTTGCCCCCAGAAGTACTCCTTTCAGCAAGGGGTTTTGCCATTCAGGAACCAGAAAAATATCAAATTATATTCTAAAAATCAAACATCTACAACATTCATTAATTTGATTTCAAAAAATCTTTTTGTCCTGATTTACATGTGTTTGTGTAGTGTGTATAGAGATGATCACACAGTAGCTTAAAATGAAGTCTTACTCTTGTTAACTGTAGGGGGCTGTGGTGGTATGGGTATGTGGGGGAAGCTGTGGATATATATGGTGGGGGTTGGGGTAAGGGAGCATGTGGGAGTGTGTAGGCATGTGAGGTGTGGGTAGGGTTTGTGGGGGGATATGCGGGGGGAGGCTGGCTGGACTGTGTGAGGGGGTGTAGATGTGGGGATCTGTGTTAATGGCAGTGCAAGGACGCATATGGATATATGTGTATGGTGGGGGGTGCTTGTGTGACTCACCCTACCAACACACACACACACACACACACACTGTGCTTGCCTCACTACAGAAACATACGCACACACATGCACACATGCTGCCCTGGGGTATTGGTATGCCCCTGCTCCCGCGGTCCAGCGATGTGGCTGGGGGTCATGTGGTGCTGGAGCAGCTGTGTACGGGGAAAGCTGCCGCAGGTAGACACTTCTGGGTGGGGTAGCAGGGGTAAGAGGGGGTTGGGGGCAGGGCTTGGCTGACCTTTCTCCTGACTCCTGCTGGCTTCCCTTGTGTCCTACTGCCCCAGGCTCCTTTCAGCTTTGACAGGAAGCCCAGAGCAGATAAATATTAATTTTCTAAAACTTTGTAGGTGTCCCACAGGCCATATTTTGCCTGCGTCTGCATTAGAGACTTGAATGAGAAGTTAGGGACAGGGACTGGGACTTGTAGGTAAAGAGATCAGTGAAGCATAGGTGAGGAAACCTTTCTGGGACTAGTGAAAGTATTGGACTGGGGCAGGAGTCTGAAGGGACAGGACTTGCTTAGAAAGGGGGACCCTTAGGAATGCAGAATGGTACTAACTAGCTGTGGGCATTGAGGCTAGACAGTTGTCCAGTGGTGGGGAAGAGAGAGGTGTAGGTTGAATAGAATGAGGCAGAATATGTCATGCTTGTGGAAAAGCATCTATGCTCACTCTAGGGTACTCCTTTCTAGATGCAGACAGAAGTGACAATTTTTACTTGATCTGACTACAGAAAGCAGCTTTTAGCTGTGGCCAATTCACCCACCCCACCTTTCAGCATCAGTTGGGGTGCCCCGAGAATGAGCTCCCTCCCTGCCTTTCTCTCCTCCCGTTCTGAAAACAGGGAGCACTGGCCATTGCTATGGGAACCTGGCTGCAGGCTCCCTGCTGAAGCTAGATTCTCCTCTCTCCTGGAACCAAGGGTGAACTTCTGTTTGGTCTTGGGTAACATTGTAACTCAGAACACTTTGCAAAAATCATTCTGAGTTACAGCTAGAAGCTGCACTTCTGTCTGCATCTCTAGTACCTGAAGTAGAACTCAAGATTCATCATTCCTCAGTTGTTTGCAAATATCTATAAAACACATTGACAAATCATGCCACTACCTTGTGCTGATTCAAAAGGTTGCCAACCTATTATTGCTGTTAGTTTCTCTATCAGTTGTAGTATCACTAGACTGTGCAGCAGATTCCCAGGCTGAGCCATGTGATTGTCAATATGATGCCACATGCTGGATTTCAAGCTTTTTCAGTGTCCTTTTTTAAAAACCATGGCAATTATGTGTGAAAAAAAATAGCTCTGTTGAAATAACATTAAGGATGCAAAGTTAAGCATTCAAAAGTTGGGGAAATGCCAGAATCAAAGCTGTTTGTACCACATTAAGTAAACTGTCCTATGCATGGGCATTACTGTAATCTTATGTGACCACACATCCTGTTTTTATATGACTCCTACCTCAAATATTGCACAGGGTGGACAATGATCACTTACTTGGCAAGTGTTCAATAGGGATTTTACTTTCTTTAGGGGCCTTTCTTAGGGCTTTCTTCAATATAGTATCTTGGTATTTTAAAAGCATCCATTTATTTTCACAATATCCTGTGAAATGAGGATGTGGTATCACTTCACCGATGTAGAACTGGGACACAAAGATTGAAAGCTTGCATTTGTTCTGAGCATGCAGTCGGGGATTCTCAAGACCTGATTTTGTTAAGTACTTGGCAAAAAATGTTCAAAGCACAGATCTTATTGTTTTCATTTGTATCTGTGAATGTTCGGCCCTTTTGCAAATGAGAGCCTGGAGTCTCAGGTACCCACAAAATAAGGAAAACACACTTGGTGAACAGCTGTGAAAAGTTTGATTTGAGTCACTTGCCTAACACTACCCAAGAACTCTGTGACAGAAGAGATAAAGTCCAGCTCTCCAACACAGCATTCAATTGCTTTTCACAGGAGACATTCCTTTCTCTTTCTGCAGTCTCTTACTCATTCACTACAGACTTTAAAACTTCTGCAACACAGGAGGCAGGGGTCCTACAGACAATACCTCTACTCACTGTACCACCTAGATTCTATTATAGAAGAGGTTCACTCTGGACCCAGCAAAGGCATGGTCACATGAGAAAACTATATGAGCTCATGAAATTAAAGGGCATATCATAATGTATCTGCATACAGGGGCCAAATTTAGATTTCATAGACCCCTTCGTTCTGACATTTAGTAACTATTGAATATTTAACTTACAACCCTTATAATAGCCTTTCAGAAGACTTTGTCTATGCAATTTTAAACAAAGGTATCAGAGACTTGATTCACAAAACTGAAAATTTAAAAAGGAAAAAAATCATTACATTCTACATTTTCACTGATTTTTTAAAAAATCACATTTTAAAATTTTTAAATACCATCCTATAATTAGACAGGATACCAGATTTATGATATAGACAATGTTCATGTGATGAGAAGCTAGCCACATTTCTGAAAATTAGACAGCTGAAATGTACGCTTGTATAGAATGGCTGAGGCAGCACATGTGATGTAAGACTCTCTTCAGTGACAATCATCACAGTTACAAATTCTAGCTCACAGCAGATCAGATAATAACAAAACAGACAAAACTTGCTTATTGACAATTTTAATATTTACCAGCTGAAATGCATCAGTGAATTTGGTAGAAAACAGAGGAAGTCAGAGAGAATCTCTGCAGTTTGACCCTAGCCTGTGCTGTTATGCTCATAAATAAGACAGAGGTCATCTCTTTACAGCAGATCCACTTCTGAAGTACACAGATGACATGCCAGACTATGACATAAATAGCTTAGCTGAGGTCATGTATACTCTTATAAATAAATACTGCTAATTGCTCTTTGCTTCTTGCACTAACTACTCAGGCATAATGAAACTATGTCTGATAATCACATATTTGAAGTAACCTGACATCCTATAATAGTTGTGTTACTTTCAATAGATGATATCTTAACTATGTGCAGTAAAAAGAATTAGATCTGAAAGCAAAACCTTATTAGCAGCTTTTACATTTCATTTTAAGCCATATAATGAGATTAATTTTGCAGCCCATCTTCACCAGTTTATGCAAACACTTAAGTACAAGGAAATACCTAATTTGCGCAAATTGTAACAGTGAGTTTATGGTCTAATTTCTATTAGATCTTCTGTCTCATGTAACTGCTGATTCTTAGACAACAATCTCCTTTTTATTATAGAAAATTATTATATTTATTTCCAAAGACATGACTGAAGATTTTCTTGTGAAACGTATTTCCTTTTAACATATTTATATATATTTAGGTTTATATGTATGTAAGTGTGTGTATACATACATACATACATACATACATTTATACACACACACACACAAACATATGTATAATTTGTCTCCTCATAAGGTAACTTTCTGCTCACCCAATAACTGCCCGGATCATGTCCCCCTGTCAGTATATAGGGAAGAATTCTCCATGTCTACAAAGCATAAACCCCTTTCCAGGTTTTACAGAGGCTTGTCCATATGGATCCCTGAAGGTCCACCAAGTTTGGCCTGTAGTGACACCCTGAGGGAACAAAATTAAATAAAATTTTAATGAGTTCTGAAAATCAGTTAAACAGCCTGTGGGTCTACAGTCAGAACCACCTGGCTAGTTCTTGGTGTTACTACAGAGTTAAGACTGATTAAGTTAACTTTAAGCTGTTTGGATTTCCTTTCATAAAACTTTAATCTTCTACTGTCAGTAATGACTGGTTTGGGAATAACTGCAAAGTCTCTATGATGTACTCTACCAATAAATTATGATACATACTTTCTAACTCCATGTTAACTCCATGTTACCATAGTTTGTGTGCGAGTGCATGAGCATATCCAGGATTTTAATAGAGGGGTTCAGGACCAAACTGCAGTCTAAGAGCAGCTATCAGGGACTTTTTTAAGCTACCAAAAAAGGAAAGAAACCCGCATCTTCGCCCTTGTGCTCCACCATGCATCCTCTCTCTGCTGCCTCAGGGGTGGGGACATTTCGAGATGGATAGCACAGGGGGCTAGGTTCCACTGGTGACAATAACAGATGGATTTCCTCTCCTAGAGCCTTCTCCCAGGTGTGAGGCCATTGCCCTGAACCTGAGGCCTCAGTTTGGCCAATACTGCTGCTCAGCCTAGCCTACCACATGATGGCTGACCACCTAAGCTGAGCAAGGCTGGCTCCATCAGGGCCTAACCTTTCACCCGCTCCCTGTCACTGGAGTGGCTGATCAAGGTCAGCTGACCCTCCACTCCCCACTATAAATGCCTCACAAGAAGTGGAAGTGTCTGGGCAACAGGGTTTAATTTGCATTTAGATTGCTTTGCTGTTTTATGCTCTGACTTCAGTGTCTGCCTGATCTCCTGGCTTCCTGGCTTGGTTTGTCTCTTGACCCTGCTCTTGGATTGACCTCCTGATCTGGCTTGTCCCTGAAATCAGCTTGCTCCTTCTGACCCTAGTTTGCACCTCAGTTCTCTGAGTGGCCCCAGATGTGGCTGTCCATGGTATAACACCAGACTGGTGGAAAACATGGGGTGGGGTTTGGGCAGGGAGGAGGAACTGTGTGCTGCAGCTTTATTGGCCTGATCCTGGCTTCCTGTGCACCCTGGCTGGAGTGGGGTAGGAATGGCTCTGGAGCTTCCCTGGGCAGCTAGAGATAGTTGGAGCAGTGGGAGACAGGTGAGGGGAGGGGGTGAGGGGAGGGAGCATGCTGCTGAGTACAAAGGGAGAAGGAGGGATCTTTACCTGATAGGGGGACTCAAAGTCCTTGGCTCCTGCTCCTATAATGTGGCCTGAAAGATAAAGCAGGGTGTGACTATGCTACTGCACCCCTCCCAATCTGTCCCTCAGTGGCTGTAGCTATATAGCTAGCACAGGGGAAAATCTACTGTATCTATTCCTGTTTTGTATCATGCTAACTATGCGTTAGATTCAGCTGTCTGAGGATTCCCCTGGTGTGAGATATCCTTGAATAGGTTAGAGTGATAATTCTCAGCCGGGGTGCTGGAGCACCATGGAGTGCCTGAGATACTTTTAAGACTGCTACAGGGGGGGCACACAATAATAGCACTGCAAACACCTACACATGATTTGTAAAATAAACCCTGAGACTTCAAGTAGGAATCCATAGTGTCAAGACTATTCTGGCTGGGTGTGGTCTCAGTTCTTTGCAATGGAAAAATAGACCAATTCTTCCCTAGTCAAAAAATAAATGAAAGCCAAGAGCTTGGATTTTATGAGAAGTGCTTCAGTCTAAAAACTTTGAGAACCACCGGGTTAGAACCTTTCCAATGCTTCCTATACTGTCCTATCTCAAAGCAGTTTTGGCATAGGTGTGGCTGAGAGAACCTGGCCTAGATAGAGCACTGAAGTCATCCCTGAGGCTATTCTAACCTATTGTGGGGATTGGTTTGGTAGGAAGTTGACATTGGGGATCTGTAAATGAGTCTGTGCTTCCACTTTCTCACATGTGCCCAGTAAAATTGAGACTGACTCATTTTGTTTTATTTTTTTCATTCACATTTCTCTCTTCTGCCTCCCTGCTTCTTCCCAACCTCTGTTCCTTTTTTTACAGCCCTTCTGCATTGTTGTCTTCACTCTGACCACCTTTTCCACTTTTTACCTATTTGTTCCATTGGAACTGTTTTCCTTGCTGCTATCTTTATACAGGTTCCCTGATGAGGAATCCCTAGTCAATAATACTCAAATAGACCTTTTTCAGACTCTGGATATTTGTATGTATCTGAGATGAGACAAAGTTCCCTTGCAGTCTTCTCAAGAAGAGTTCAGGGAAAAGACATGGGGCCTATTTCTCATCTTTGTTAAAACAGGATAAATTGAGATTAATTCCACTGACACCCATGTAATTACAAGGGGGTTAACGTATTCTTAATAAACTAGCCTAATTATGAAACAATGCAGTTTTTCAGTTGAAATCTGGTCTGGTCTCCACAACAATAGTTTTCATGTAAGCAACCTTACTTCTGAGCTCATGATCCCATTTCAGGGATGCTCATAACCTGACATCCTCTGCAAGCCCAAGTATTAAAATTCAATTTGAATGGTACCTGCAACCCTATTTGACTCCTAGAGAGAGTGGCAAACTCTTCTAAAGAACTTTGAGTCTTTCAACAATTTTTTTAGAACTCGAGTGTCTTAAGATTTATTTTAATGCTGGTTTCAGCACAAGAAGCTTATCTGGTTTTAAAAGCACCATAGCTTATTGCTACAAGGTGACAATTTACTCTTTAGTGACAGGCATTCACAGTATTTGTGGTTCTGGGAGGCAGTGTCTGAGAGCAGGTGACAGAGAGCCAAGCTTCCTGGGATAAATAAGTATATCTTTACTCAAAGTGAATAGGTACCAGAATGATTGATACTGGGAGGAGGGTTCTGTTTCAGATTTAAACCAGTTTCTGATCATTTAAAACCAGTTTGGCTAGAGACAGACATTACGCATAACCAGTTTAAGTGATCAGAAACTGGTTTAAATCTGTAACAGAAAAGATGTTCAGTGCACATAAACTGATTTGAAAATGGCTAATCCAGTTTGAGATGAAGCTGGTTGAATGTAATTTGAGTATCAGACTTAATGATTTGGGTCAAACCAGTTTATGCAATGTCTGCCCCACACCTCTTGCTGGTTTAAGTTAAATCAGAGTCCCCCAGCATCCTGGCATGCTCTCTGGGCTGGCAGGGCTCTTTGCTCCACAGCAGGGCTTGCCCCTCCTCTCTGCTCCCTGGCTGGAGCTCAGCACAGATACACAACAGGGTCTGCTGGGTTCCCTATGCCTCTTGCCCCGCCCCCCTTGCTACTTAAACAGAGATTCCTTCCTCCTCTCTGCCACAGCAGGGACCATAGCCAGCATGTGGTATGCTAGCTAATGCCTAGAGGTGTCTGTGCGTGTGTCTGTCTCCAATTTCACTGGGGCAGGCAGTGACTGCTTAAGACTTATGGAGCTAATCAACGGGTCAGCCAGTAAGCTGTTTAAGAAGTCTGAAGTAATGTGAAGAGAGGCTATTGTTTTGCTAATTGGATGATAAAGACTGTTATCTGCCACACCCCTCCCCCCCTTGCCTGCTGGCTTGCTCACCTGTTAATTTGTTGCAGACAGTATAATGAAGCAGGGAGGGAGATTGAAAAGCTCCATATCATCAACAGATGTATGCACTGCACACCCCACCTTGTCTCACAGTGCTTGCCTGGGGCTGGCAACTCTCCCACTCCCTGAGCAGCCAGTGGGAAAAAGCCTGGGACCGTGCAGGCAGACATCCCTAATGAGAGCGTCCTGTGGCCACATCCCCCTCAGCTCAGCTTCCCGGCAGAAGGGAAGGGAGGGCTGCTGTAGAGTGCCCCTCACCCCCAGCTTCTAGCCTGAGCCACTGGGGGCATGTGCCTGAATTTCTTCAGTCCAGAGAGACTGTTTGTCTGTCCAGTTTCAAACCAGTTCAGCTTAGCCAGGTTAGACTAACCTGCAAAGATTAAACCAGTTCAGACTCAGGCTTTTTGAATGTCCGTCCCTAGCCTTTATGTGGAACATCTGTTCCTAGCCTATATGACTTGAATTAACAATTGATTCAAGTGCAGTGTCATTATAAGGTCCAGTTCTACAAGTCTATGTTGCAAAGACATGAGTAATAGTACAGAATATAAATCCAGTCTATGTAGTCCAGTATTTAAAAAATATTAATATCTTAGAGTATGTCCACATTGCCTCCATGTTGCGCCCAAGAGCGCTGCCATGAAACACACCCTGCCCACTCACTCTTGGTTCATGCACTTCAAATTCTAAGAATAAGGTAGTGTAGCTGCTTTGAAGAGCAGCTTTAAAGCAATGTAGCTGCTTCAGAGATGCATGTCCAGCCCTGCTCTTAGGTTCTCTGTCTCAGCCATGCTGATTCAGGAGACAGTGATTCAATTTGATGATTCGAATCACTGTCCCAAATTGATTTTGCTGAATCTGATTTGGAGATTCAGCTGCTGATGAATCTTCAAATTACACAGGCCCAATCTCCCACCCACTATCCCAGCCCCAGCAATGGCTGCCCCACTGACCCCAGCTTCCAGCACTTTGGACAAAAAAGCCCCCACTCACTGGTTGCTTCCAGGTGAGGGGATCCCCACTGCCCCCCCCACTGCCCCAAACTGAATGGGGGGCTCTGCCATGAGCCTCTCAACCCCCACCCACTGTCCCAGCCTCCCCATGACTGCCCATCCACCACAGCTCTGGCCCATTAAGAAAAAACCCCCCCCAAAACACAAGACTTACCAGTTCCTGTCCAGCAGGTGGGCAATCCCTGCTGACCCCAATGCCCTGTGCTGTGTTGGGGGCTCTGCATGAGCCCCCAGAAGCCCCAGTGCTGCTGCAGAAACTGGTAAGTGCAGGGGAAGGGGTTTGCATTTTTTCTTAAAGGGTCAGAGCTAGGCCAGGAGAGACAACCATGGTGGGGCGAGGGGGTTGAGAGAGTGGGTGAGGTCTGGGGGCCTCATGACAGAGCCCCCCATGCAGTGTGGGGCAGTGGGGGGCAGCAGGGACCCCCCCACCTGGCAGTACCCGGTGAGTAGGGGCTTTTTTTAAAAGCACTGGAAGCAAAGGCTGGGTGAGGCAGCCATGGGGGGAGACTGGGGAAACAGGCAGAGGACAGGGCCTGGCATGGGTCCCCCCATGGTCCTGTCCCCTTTCCTTCACCCCCTACTTACCAGCTCTGAGTCCAGGTTTACCTCCCTGCTGCAGCAGGCAGGGACTGCCCAAATCTCTGAAGCTCTCTAAATCTTTTCCGAATCAACTCAGAGAGCTTCGATTCTTGGGAGCTAGGAGCAGGGAGGAGAGGAGGGAACTAGGCACACGTGCGTCCTGCACACACATGTGCCCCCTTACCTGACCGGAGGCAGACGCAGCAGAAGCGGAACCAGCAGCGGGGGAAGCATCAGCTGATCCCCCAAAGGTAAGTTGGGCAGAGGGACCAGACACAGCTGAGCCAGATCCAGAGGGGAAGCCCCCTGGATCCATTTTAGCTGAGCTGGGAGGGAGACAAGCCACGTGAACAGAGCGTGCAAACAGGCACGCTCTGTAAGAGCATGCTGGTGGGTAGGCAGGAACAGCTAGGAGGGAGACTCCTGCTAGGGTAGGTTGAAGGCACCACACCAAACTACAAATAAACATCAACTCATAAAATGGTGTTGATGCGGAGTGCTGCTAGGGCCCCTGCCTGGGGGGCAGGGCCTCCATGGGGGGAGCAAGAATCCCCCTTTCCCCTGGCCTGCACAGGGGATGCCCAGCAAGTCTGGGGGGGCAGGGATTGGGGGCCCCCACACCTGTCCTTCAGGCACCCTCCTTAGGGCCCTGGGGGTGCAGGTGAGGCAGCTCCAGGAGAAGGTTAGCAGGCTGAGGGGAATCAGGGAGGTGGAGGATGAAATTAATGGTTATTTCCTTTCCCTGCACAGCTATGTACCCAAGGAAGAAGCACCCCAGGAGGTGCCTTCCACTGCAGAGTGGCAGACAGTCACCTCCAGAACCAGGGCTGCTTGCAGCAAAGCAGTACCAGTTCCTCCAGTCTGGCTAGAGAACAGGTACAAGGACCTGGCAACACTTCAGGAGAAGGAAGGAGAGGAGGCAACTGGAGAGGAGGCAACTCCACACTTTCCATGCTCCGAACAGGCCAAAGGAGATAAGCAGGCCTGGACGAGGCAACTTCAAGTAATCATCATAGGTGACTCCATTCTGAGAGGTACAGAGGGCCCTATCTGTCTCCAGGACCCCTCAATATGCGAGGTCTACTGCTTGCCCGGAGCAAAGATTCAGGACATGACAGGGATGATCCAGGTCATGATCCAGCCCACCGATTCTACCCCATGGTCCTAATCCATATGGGTACTAAAGATGTGGCCAGGAGAAGCCCTGATCACCTGATGGCAAACTACCATGCTCTGGGGGGCGTGCTGAGGGAGACAGTTGCACAGGTGGCATTCTCTTCTGCCCTACCAGTAAGCAGATTTTGAAGATGACATTAGACCTGCATCACACAGACAAACTAATGGCTTTGGGAATGGTGTCTTGAGGCAGGCTTCACCTTCTTAGACAATGACCTGCACATCACGAAAAGAGGCATGCTCAGGTGGGATAGGCTTCACCTTTCCCCCAAAGGTAAGCATGTGTTCTCTTCCAGGTTGGTGGATCTCCTCTGGCAGGTTTAAACTAGGCTTCTTGGAGGAAGGGGAAGATGAAGGCGGAGGAAGCCTTGGACCGCTAAACCAGGCAGTACCCACAAGTACAGCCAAGCAGAGACCAATGAGCAAAACAAATGCCCAAGTAAGCAACAGGGGCCAAGGCAATGCTGAGATTAGGGGGTCAGTGCACACATCTTCAGGAGGCCTCAAATGCCTCTAAACAAACACTCATAGTATGGGGAACAAGCAGGAGGAACTTACCCTCCTGCTAGTTGACACCAACCCAGACATAGTGGGGCTCACAGAAATGTGGTGGGACCCATTGCATGCCTGCGCGGTGAATATCAAGGGCTATAGGCTGTACAGGAGGGACAGGACAGGGAGGAAAAGTGAGGGTGTGGCGCTCTACATCAAGGAGGAATACACATCCTCATCAAGTAGCACAGGGTCAGAGGAGGGGCACACTGAAGTGCTCTGGGTTAGAATACAAGGCAGTCGAGGGGAATGGGACTTAACGGTGGGGGTCTATCACAGACCACCCAACCAAGGGGAAGAGCTAGACTGGGAATTCTTAAGTCAGCTCACAGAGGTAGTTAGGTCAAAAGATGTGGTCATCATGGGTGACTAAACTTTCCAGACATCTGCTGGGAAGAGCAGTCAGCCAGGTCTGGCTGCTCACATAGGTTCCTTGTTAAAATGCAGGACGTCCACCTAACCCAAGAGGTGCACAGCCCCACCAGGGAAGATGCCCTGTTAGACCTGGTGAGGGGGCTGTGGGTGCTCGACCCCCTGGGTGAAAGCGATCATCGTCTGCTGGAATTCACCATCCAGTGGAAGGTGGCAAAGGCCTTGCGCAAGGCAGCAGACCTAGACTTCAGGAGGGCAGACTTCAATGAGCTAAGGAGAATAGTCGGGGAGGCACTGAGGTCCTGGTGGGGAGGGGAGTCAGGTATCCAAGAAGAGTGGTTGTTCCTTAAGGAGACGATCCTCCAAGCCTGAAGGGAGGTAATCCCAACATGGATCAAAGGGGGCAGGAGGGCACAAAAGCCCCCATGGCTCACCAAAAGCATCCGGGAATGTCTCCTACCTAAAAGGGAGGCATACACCCAATGGAAGGGAAGGGCCATCACCAGGGAGGACTATACTGCAGTCGCTCGGGGCTGCAGGGGGGCGATCAGGAAGGCCAAGGCGGAGATGGAACTGGGACTAGCTACCCAGATCAAGGACAACAAGAAGTCCTTTTTTAAATACATAGGGGGCAAAAAGAAAGTACAAGATAACGTGGGGCCTCTGCAAGACACACTAGGGAATCTGGTCATCACACCAGACCACAAAGCTAACCTATTTAACAACTTCTTTGCCACCATTTTCCTGAGCAGGGCCGGATCAGCCCCACCACCGGGACACCCTCAGGCCCCAGGGGAGGCGCACCAGGCCAAGGGTCAATGAGGATTTAGTTGGGGAACTTCTGGAGGGACTCGATGTATTTAAATCAGCTGGTCCTAATGATCTCTACTCCAGAGTGCTGAAGGAATTAATTGAGGTCATTGCGGGACCCCTGGCACGGCTGTATGAGCACTTGTGGTGCTCTGGTGTGGTGCTAGAGGCCTGGAAGAGGGCCAGCATGGTTCCCATCTTCAAAAAAAGGAGGAAGGAGGACCCAGGAAACTATAGGTCATTTAGTCTTACCTCAATCCTGGGTAAGCTTTTTGAGAGAATTATCCTGGCACATATCCACGAGGGGCCAGCTGGGGAGGTTATGCTGAGGGGAAAGCAACATGGGTTCATTAGAGGCAGGTCCTGTCAGACCAGCCTGGTAGCCTTCTATGACCAGGTCACAAAATCCTTAGATGCAGGGGTAGCAGTGGACGTACTCTTTCTGTACTTTAGGAAGGCCTTCGACACTGTCTCTCACCCCATTCTCATTAAAAAACTAGGGGACTGTGGTGTTGACACGTACACAGTCAAATGGATCATTAACTGGCTGGAGGGCCACACCCAGAGAGTGGTGGTGGATGGGTCATTTTCAGCCTGGAGATATGTGGGCAGTGGGGTTCCACAGGGCTCGGTCCTTGGGCCCGCACTGTTCAACATCTTCATCAGTGACTTGGATGAGGGGGTAGAAAGCACCCTGTTCAAATTTGCTGAAGACACTAAGATGTGGGGGGATGTGGGCACGTTAGAAGGAAAGAATAGGCTGCAATCAGATCTAGACAGGTTGCAGGGGTGGGTGGATGAGAACAGAATAGGTTTCAACACTGACAAGTGCAAGGTGATGCACCTGGGGAGAAAAAACAAGCACCATACCTACAGGCTGCGGAACTCCCTTCTCATCAGTACAGAGGCAGAAAAGGATCTTGGAGTCATCATTGACTCCAAGATGAACATGGGCTGGCAGTGTGGGCATGCAGCCAGGAAGGCCAACCATACCTTGTCATGCATCCATTGATGCATCTCAAGCAGGTCCAAAGAGGTGATCCTCCCCCTCTATGCAGCACTGGTCAGGCCGCAGCTGGAGTACTGCATCCAGTTCTGGGCACCACACTTCAAGAGGGATGTGGACAGCATGGAGAGGGTCCAGAGGAAGGCCACCTGTATGATCAGGGGGCAGCAGGGCAGGCCCTATGAGAACAGGCTAAGGGACCTGAACCTCTTCAGCCTCCACAAGAGAAGGCTGAGGAGGGATCTAGTGGCCTGTTACAAACTAGTCAGAGGGGACCAGCAGGCATTGGGGGAGTCCCTGTTCCTCCAAGCTCTACCAGGAGTGACTAGAAACAACAGTCACAAGCTGGCAGAGGGTAAATTCAGATTAGACATCAGGAGGCGCTACTTCACTGTCAGGACAGCTAGGATCTGGAATCAACTTTGAAGCGAAGTGGTGCTGCCTCCTACCCTGGGGGTCTTTAAGAGGAGGTTAGATGAACACCTAGCTGGGGTCATTTGACCTCAGTACTTTTTCCTGCCATGGCAGGGGGTCGGACTTGAGGATCTGTCCCTTCTGACCCTACCAACTATGAAACTATAAAACTATGATTCAGACCTTTTAATTGGTCCCCTGATTCAATTCAGATTTGGAGATTCTGCCACCAAATAGGGCCAAATCTCCTCTGAATCTAATCAGCACCCAAAGCTTCACACAGCTCTAATATATGTTAGTGGATTTTCAGGTACTGATAGCAACACTGCCTATTTAAAGTTTGAACATGTGTTACAAAGCTGTAGCTTCTAACTCAAAGCTGTAGCTTCTAATTGCTACAGTAATAAAAGTAAATAAATAATAATGGTAATTAGCTTGGAAAATGAAATAGCCAGTAAGCACAATCTGAGCTGCACTGCAGTATTCCTGTCATCTTAACCTTGAACAGCTCCTGGGAAATCATCCATGCTAGAAATTCATCCTTGTCATGACTTCAACCCAGGTGAGTTATCTGGACCAATAATCTTTCTTAGAACATTCTCACAGACATAATTCAGTGTAAAACCAATAATAAAAAATACTCAAAGAGGACAATCATGTAACAGAGAAGCACTTTGTCTTCAGCAGCTCACAAAGCAGTTGTAACTGCATTACCTTATTTCCATGTGCTACAGTTGTAGCATTTCTATTATTTGTGTGCAAGCCTGTAGAAAGACCTGCTGAACAAAATGAGTAGTCCCTAAATCCAAAAAAATTACACAGGTGCTCTGAGAAGACATCTAGTATGAACATAGCTTTCAAATTATACATGAAGAGTATTTCCCAAAACATGTTCACACACCAGACTACATAAAATTACTCATGAGTTAAACTGATGTTATCATTTCAGAATAAGGTGAATTATAATAGCTTATTAATAAGCAATTCAAGTGGGTGATCTAATATGGAAATGCCTACAGATCTTTAACATGATGTATGAGGATACTCAGTATCTTGATATGCTTGACTGGTTGATAACTCTAAATCATATTCAGCAACTGCATATCAGAAAAGTAGCAGTTGTAAAGATGAAATCAATGATGCTTTTGGCATTAATAGCTGAGGAGTTTTCTGGCTTCACTTCTTCACATCTTCAGAGAGAAAACCTGGAAGTGTAGAGATCACTATCCAATTATATGCATAGAAACTGAGTAGCATATGAGATTATAAACTGTAATTCTGTGTAATTCCTGCAGCCTTTGACACAATAAAAGAATAAAAGGTAACAAAATATAATCAGTAAAGCAAGAACTAAAATACTGTCATGAAGGATATGTAGTCACTGAAAATTTCTACATATATGTCCCATTGCTGCTTCCTGAGAAATTACTGTATAAAATACCAGACTTTCAAGTACTGGTTCATAGAACAATTCTGATATGCAGTGCAGCAAATTACATGGCACACAACAAGAATCATAATCAATCAGGACAGAATTTATGTCATGCTTGAAAGACTTACTAGGATTCTTCATGTAGCACTGCTTCAGTTGGTAGATTTTTTTGTTGTTGTTAATTGAGATGCAACAATACATTCCAAAATTTAGTAAGAAATGGCAGATGTTCTACTGGCTGCTAATTACTTTGCAAATCTGAATCAAATAATAGCTTTCTAACAATTAGAGTAATCATAGTAATTTTAAGGATGGATAGAACAAGGATGATATTAACATCAAGTTTGTGATATTATAAAAACTGGAATTAATACTTGGATAATCTCCATCATTAATCAAGAAATAAATCTATTTTGCAAGTGGATTTCTTGAGAGCAGTTAATAACTGCCATCACACTTTTCTGAGTCTACAATCCAAATATAGATAGATAAGAGTGACTGATACTAGTTGTCTGAAAGTGACAATTCCCTTCTGAATATCACAAGAACATGTGACCTGCATAGTATCAAGTTCTGAAGTTAAATGATCTTATCAGGAAATAATTCAGCAGTCAACTTGATGACTACCTTGCATCAGAAGCATAGAGATCTGAGTCAAGAGTGATTTATTTTAAGCCTGAGTGAATAATGGATTTTTTTTGCACATATTTATTTGAATTCAAAAGCAGGTTCTAATTTGACCATCTTTGTAGCAATTCATCTCTATGAACCTTTAAACACTCAAGCTTTTTCTGAAGCACATATTTGCAAAAAGCAAAATTTTAACAAAATCTGAAAGTTCAGTTAAAGCTAATCTAGAATTTTATATTTCAATGTTAAAGTATCTGTTCATAGTATGTTTTCATTGCCCAAATTCAGTGGTATTGTTTCTGTTCAATGATGAGATGATTTAAATAGCCAACATGAACTGTTAATGTGTAAATATCACAACTAAATATGGAAAATGAAATTTATGTTATAAAGCAACTTCCACTCTAGGGTAGAAAAATTGGCTTCTACATTGCATGTTCCTACACAGGAGGTGCATCTACATGTGCGCTTGATATGATGTGATAAATTCCAGAGATCTCTGACATAAAGTACACTGCTTCTGGGCACAGGGTCCTGGGACCATAGTCCCGTACTGAGCTGGCAGAGGGTACAGGGGGTCAACCCCAGGCTCCAGATGGCAGTGTTGGGTGGTAAAGGGGATGGCAGGAACCAGAAGTCTGGCTCTCAGCTGGCTGGCTGTCACTGGCTGTTCCCCAGCCTTGGACTTGTGAGCTGCTGGTTGTGGGGCTGCTGGCCCGGCCTCTAGGCCAGGCTCCAGATTACAGCAGAAAGGAGGGCCACGAGCCTCAAGACAATGGAACAAAGACTAGTGCCTGAGAGTCACACCCTGTTTGGTGGGTTTAGACAGGGAGGCCTAGCTACAGAAAGACAGAGGTCAAGGTCCGTGGAGGTGGAAGACCCCAACATACGAAATACAGTAGGCAGTCTCCCGATTAAAACAACATCAATATAATAATTTCCATCAAGATGTGACAGGCAAGTACAGAGTGGGACAGAGGAACCTTAAAGGGGACTTCAAGGGCAACCCATGTAAGGCGCAAATAACAGGGAAGATGGTACTGGGGTGGGCAACCTGTTACATTGATGCATTGGCCAGGAAACTTCCTATGGTAACGTGTACCATGAGAAGACGGTTTGCCCAAATAAAAGAAAGAACCCTTGGGTTCAAAAAGAAGGCAGGAAAGACCATGCAGACCTAAGCCTCTGATTCAGGGTCACAAGAGATATTGGAACTCCTGTGTCAAGTGGTCTAAGGTCTGCAGAAACAAACAAAAAGACAGCAGGTGTTGCTAGAAAAGATGGTGAGGGACATACAGACAAACCGGGCCCCCTCCAATGGCATTTGTGAGTACGTGGCCAGGTTCACCCTGAGCCAGGAGAAGAACAGCTTGCACTAACAGTGGATGTGAGGCTTGAGGGACAAATGATGCAGGCTATGTTGGATTTGGGCTCATCACGCACAATAGTGAGCAGAGACATCTTACTAAGAAGAGAGAGGGAAGTAGCAGGTCAGATAACCATTCAATGTATGTGCGGGGAGACCCAAAGACAAGACAGAGTGTGGGTTACTCTGCAAGTGGGTGAGAAAGTGTGCCAAATGCTGGTTGGAATAGCTAAGCACTTACCTTATCCGATGATGCTGGGATGTGACTCACCGGTGCTTCTGACAGTAATAGCCCAGGTATATAATTTGAAAGGGGCGAGAAAGACTGGAGGAAACCCACAACACTACCCCATTTGGACTAGATGGAAAGCTTCAGAAAAGAAGTCAGAGGTAGGAGACCACTGGGAGCAGGGAAAAGAGAATGCAAGACAGTGAGGTCTGAGGTGTTACCCAAAGTCAATCTCATGGCTGAGGCATTCACTGGTGTAGCTGAACTACCTCTATCAGATGAAGAAGCAGAACAGGAGGTGGATGTAAAACACTTGTGGGAGGATGAGCATTTCCGATTGGAACAGAGCAGAGAGGAAGGATTTCGGTATGCCTTCCAGGAACACCTAGCACAACAAAATGGGGAGGTGCTGCGACCAGAGCTGATGAAGACCACCACACGATTTGAGGTGAGGAAGGATCTCCTATATAGAGTCAAACGTGGAAGTAGTACAATTGCTGGTACCTCAGCAATACTAGACAGCCCTACTGAAAGTAGCTCATGAACTCCCTATGGGTGGACATTTGGGGTGAGACAAGACTGAAGCTCACATTAGGGGAAGATTTTTTTGAGTGTGGTTAATACAGGAAGTGGCCTAGTACTGTACATCTTGCCCTGTGTGCCAAAAAGTAAACCCTAGTCGTCCTCCAAGAGCCCTGTTAGTACTGTGAGAGAGAGAAGGAGCCAGCAGACTCCAAGGCTCCCAGGCTAAGAGGAGGGTCAGTGGCCCCAGGTCCGCAGCCCCAAGGAGCCCGGCAGAAATTCCCCTTACCCAGGTGTGTTTCCCCCACTGATATAAAGGAGAGGCCAGGACTGGAAAGTGGCAGCAACGCAGAACCGGAAAGAGGAGGAGGAGGTGGTGGTGGTGGTGGTGGTGGTGGAGGAGCACGCCGGCGCACGCTGCAGGGAACGCTGAAAGCAACATTGAGTGCTGGTAGGAGCCTCTGGCAGAGCGCAAAACCCCATCAGGGTTTTGGAACCCAGTTTTCTGGCCCCTGCGGGGCGTAGAACTGTTTGTTTACTGGCCGGGAGCTGGCTGAGCCCGGCGGGAGAAGGGTACCGTAATAAGCCTAATAGAGGGGCACTATTGAGTTTGGGTACCGTGGTCCCTGTAATGGGGGCACAGTTCAATAGGGAACTTAAAGTTGCTAAAAAGGAATCTCATTAAGCCCTAAAAGGGGGCTCTCTGAAAGCCAAAAAAGGGGTGCTTGACCCCTCAAAGGTCAAGCTTGAGTTGGAAGGCAGCTGCAGACAGATGGAGCAGCTACACAGATCAGGGGAACCTTCATGGTTGTCGTGTTTGTTTTGATTGACCTTTCTTTTGTGGATTTTCTGGGAGGAACTGAGGATACGTGGCCAGACCAACTGGTTGGCCACCACCCAGTGGAACGGGCGAGGGTGTAGGGGTGGCGGAGCCCTCAGAAACTTGGGACCTCGCGAGATGCCGGGGAGACTCATAATTGGACTACACGCTGAAGACATCTGAACCAACTCTGTTAATATCAAGTCAAGGCAGGAGAAACGTACGCGTGTGAGACCCCAATTATAGGTGATGACACCCTAGGCAACTGGCAGGCAGCGTCTGTTAGGTCCACAGGGGACGGTGATACCCGACAAGTACCACTACCTTTGGTCGAATTCCCCTTTGAGCAGGTGGCCGTGGATATTGTGGGTCCTTTTCCAAGAAGCAGTGCTGGGCACCAGTTTATTTTGGTCCTCCTGGACTATGCAACGAGGTATCCGGAGGCCATACCTATGCGGATGGTGTCCACCTCCAAGGTAGCAGAGAAGTTATTAAAAATATTCTCCCAAGTGGGACTCCCTAAAGAACTATTGACTGACCAAGGAATGGACTTTACATCTTGTGTGTTCGAGGGAGTCACTAAAACACTGGGCATTAAACACCTAAAGACCACAGTATACCATCCCCAAGCTGATGGACTAGTGAAGCGGTTTAACAGGACCCTGAAACAGATGCTGAAGAAGTATGTGGTAGAGAGCCCCCAGAAGTGGGATCAAATGTTACTGCCCTTGTTGTATGCAGTAAGAGCAGCACCTCAAGCCTCAACAGGGTTTTCCCCATTTGAACTATTATATGGATGGCAACCAAGAGGAATTCTCAATTTGATCAAGGAAAGCTGGGAAGAACAGCAAAGTAAAGACTGCAACCTGGTTCAATATGTGACACAACTGAGAGAATGCCTGCAGGCAGCACGGAGAGAAGTTTTAGGAAATCTGAGGGAGGCCCAAGGGTGACGAGCAACCCATTATAACCGAGGAGCTTGAGAGAGGAAGTTTGAATTGGGAGACCATGTATTGGTTCTCTTGCTGGACCAGGAGAGTAACTTACTAGCATGATGGCAGGGCCCTTATGAAATAATATGCCAAATAGGACCTGTAGATTATGAAGTACATCAGCCAGATGGGCAAAAGAAAAAACAGATATACCACATTAACGTGCTGAAGCCATGGCAAGAATGAGAGTGCATGTACTTGGCCCTCCAACCAGATGAACCAGAACTGGGACCCTCCCTGAGGAAGAAGAAGGGGAGAAGTGAAGTGGAAGTGGCTCCATGATTCTCTGAAGAGCAGAGGTGACAGGCAATGGAACTAGTGAGGGAATATGGAGACATGTTCCAGGAAGTCCCCGGGGAGGCTCGAGGCATGATGTATCACATAAGGACCCCTCCAGGCCAGGTGATCCATGAGAACTGGAGGCAAATCCCACAACAACATCAGGGACAGATAAAAGAGGAACTGGAAATGATGTCAGAAAAAGGCATAATACGAGTCCTGAAGTGACTGGCGCAGCCCCACTGTGGCTGTGCCAAGGCCAGATGGAAAAACTAGGCTTTGTATTGACTTCCGAAAAGTAAATGCGGTGGCTAAGTTCAATACTTATCTGATGCCAAGGGTGGACGAAATGGTGGAGAACATAGGGCAAGCCAGCTACATCTCCACGTTGGACCTAATGAAAAGCTACTGGCAGGTCCCCTTAGCACCCGAGGACCAAGAAAAAACAGACTTTGCCACACCATGAGGCCTATTCCATTTCTGACACATGCCATTTGGCTTACACGGAGCCGCTGTGACATTTCAGCAGCTAATGGACAGAATCCTAGCTCCTCGTGGGGGCTACACTGTGTCTTATATAGATGACATTATTGTGTATACCGCAGATTGATTGGGGCATTTAACAGCACTGCAAGCAGTATTGCAGGACTTAAGGAAGACATGGTTAACTGCCATTCCAAGAAGTGCACAACTGGGAAGGAAGAAACATGGTACCTTAGGTTCCAGGTAGGAAGTGGAGAAGTATGACCACCGTTGCATAAAGTAGAGGCACTAAGGAAGTATCAAACTCCATGAACAAAGAAACAAGTGAGGGCTTTCTTGGGAATGGCAGATTATTATAGGCAATTCATTCTTCACTTTGCAGATCTAGCAGTGCGTTTGACTGGAATGGTAAGGGCGGCGACTCCAACCAAAGTGAGATGGACACCAGAAGCAGAAGCCACATTCCAGAAGGTGAGAGATGCACTGTGTACACAGCCACTGCTATATACATCAGACTTCAATAAATGCTTTATGGTATTGACAGATGCATCAAACTTGGCTATTGGTGCAGTGTTGGTCCAAATGGAGGAAGGAGAAGAATGTCCGATAGCATACATCAGTAGAAAGTTGCACCCTCCTGAAAGAAATTATGCTACAATAGAAAAAGAATGTTTGGCAATCAAATGGGCCATAGAAATGCTCTGTTAGGTCAGAAATTTATGTTAATCACAGACCATGCCCTGCTGCAATGGCTACAAAGCATGAAGACAGATAATGCTAGGCTAATGAGATGAGCTCTCAGTCTCCAACCACACTGTTTTGTAGTGGAGCATCATCCAGGGACTAAGAATATCAGTGCCAATTTTTTTATGAGAACAATATTAAGAAGAAAAGGCGTTCAGAGGGGAAGAGAAGACCCAGACCCAGACCCCAGACAAAAGACAAGAGAATGGGGTGTGTAGCAGGGAATCCTAGCCCTGTCACCAGAAGACAAGCCAGCCCCTTTAAGGCCAGAACATTCTTGGCCTTTAAGACAGGGGGCAGGCCAGGACTATAAAAACCCTGGGCTGAGCGGCAGTAGGGGCCAGCAGCCAAAGGGGAAGAAGTGCATCTCAGAGCTCCATGGAGAGGCTTGGTGAGCAGTCCAAAGGCTGGAGGAGGAGAACTACAAAGGACCCCGGAGAGAAGGCAGCAACCCCAGAGGAAGGACTGTAGTTGATGGTGGGGAGCTGAAGCACAAACCCTGCATAAATGTAAGCCAGCACGTTTAATCACATTCCTCTTGGTGGTGATTATTGCCCATGGACAGGATGGTTCCTATTTTTTGTTGTTGTTATTGAATAACACCAGTAGTTTGGGTAAGTTTATTGGGGAAGGAGGAGGCCTCATTGGGACCCCAATGCAGCTTGGGGACCCAGTGCCAGTGTGGACACAGGATTTGGGGTGCACTGACCCCAGTGCCAGAGAAGGTGCAGTATTCAGGGTACATAAGCCCCAGCACCAGTGTGGGCTCAGAATTTTCCTGGCACCAGTGGGCACGATTCTAAAAGGCCAGGATACTCTGGTGCACCTGAATTGAAATTCTATTTTTTGGTTTGTTTTTTTGGACTGGGACAGTTTCTTTGGACTGGGACTTGCAACCCCTTGGCTGTGGGGCTGGTGGTCAGGCCCCTAGGCTGGGCTCCAGATTAGAGCAGAAAGGAGGGCCACAAGCCTCAAGACAAGGGAACAAAGGTTAGCGCCTCAGAGTCAAATCCTGTTTGGGTTTAGACAGGGAGGCCTAGCTAGAGAAAGACAGAGGTCAAGGTCCATGGAGGCAGAAGACCCCAACATACGATATAAAATAGGCAGTGTCTTGCTTACAAGAGCATCAGTATAATAATTTCTCTCAAGACATGGCAGATGAGTAGAGAGCGGGACACAAGAACCTTAAAGGGGACTTCACGGGCACCCCATGTAAGGTGTGGCTAACAGGGAAGATGGCACTGGTCAGGGCAACTTGTTACAAAGAGCATCTTTGACGACAGATTCACTAACCTAGTAAAGGGGGCTTTAAACTAGATTCACCTGGGGATAGAGGCTAGAACCCTGAGGTAAGTGAGGAAGTGGGTGACCTGGAGGAAGAGCAAGCAGGAGGGGGCAACAGGAAAGGTGTTCTCATTATTCCTGATTGTAGCCACCGGGCATCAAACATCCAGTCTCATGCAGCCTTGGTTTGGGCAGCCAGTAGAGGGTGTCCTGAGATCTCTTGTAGGGCCATGGGCTGACATCTTTCCCCTGAGTGGTTTCCCTCAATCTCACCTGCCACGACTTTGAGCGTTACACCGGGGGGCGGCAGCCACCCAAGATTCAGTTGCAGCGCGGCAACTGCCTGGTGGTAGTCCATAAGTCTCCACCTCCCCTACACCCCAACCTCACGCCAACCTCCAGCGGGTTATCAGGTCTTCTTGGCCGTACCCCCAATGATGTTTGTCTTCCCCAGGGACCCGTTCGCTCATGTGTCCCTCATCTTCCCCAGGGACCTGCCTCCCTAAGCGACTAACTCAAACTAAAGTAGGGCTACAGAGAAACAAGCCCTCCTGGCTTGGACAGTCCCTACCTGGGACTCCAAAATTCACCCTACGCTCCCCCAAAGATGGAGGCTCAAAGAAAAATATAATACAATGTCCTCCTATATATATCGCCTCGCCCTGTCTCTCAACCCCTCCAAAAGGGGGCAACTAAAGAAAAGAAAAACCAATGAAAACCTAGCATGAGGGGACCTGACTGGTCCTTTTCCCCTATTCTTATGCTAGGGCAACTGCTGAACCTTCACGCCCCTGACCCTGCTGTGGTCTTGCCTGTTGGGGTCAGTGTACACCATGGCCTTTTGCTCCCGGGTCATAACAGCTCTCCCTCTGTCCTATATAACACAGGTCATTGTTGCCCTTCTTCCCCGTAGGGAGTGTCCCTTTCCTGTTATCCTGGGGTGTCTCCCTCTGTATTTGGCCACTCCTCAGGCTGTGAGCTGGCACCCAGCCTCTGGCTGGGCTGTACCTCAGTCTCCCTCACTGCCCTGATCAGTCTCCAGCCAGCGGGGAAACTTCCCTTGCCTCCTGTGTCCCTCCAGCACTCCCACCTCTGTCAGTGGGGAAAGCCTCCTCCAGCTCTGCAGTCCCTCTGTCAACCCTGCCTCTGTCAGCACCGGGAGTGTCTTCTGGCTCTTCTGTTTCTTCAGGACTCTGTCATTCATTGTGGCAGAGTGCTCCTGCCGGCTTTCTCCCCCTCCAAGCATTCTGGGCAGCACCTGGTTGCAGAGACCTCTCAGTCCCTGCTTTGCTCTCCTCCCCATCTTCCCCGGCCGTTCGTTTTATCCTCACCAGCTGGTGATTGCCAGTGACATCACCAGCTGCCTTCAGCTGGATAAAAGCATGGCTTATGATCCAGGCAGATTTTCTCTCTCCCTCCAGCTGCATCGCGGGACCTGTTACTGCCGATAAGTGATCCCTTTGAGTTATTTTTATATCTTTTTTCTGTCATGTGCTCCCCGCTCCAGGGGGTCCCTGTTTTACTGTTTGGGGTTCTTTCTCTCCTTTCCCCCGGGACACTGAGAAATCAGGGCAATCAACTAGTTACCTCAAGTGCCTGTACACAAATACACGGAACCTGGGAAACAAGCAAGAAGAATTGGAAGTCCTTGCACAGTTCACCAGGATCTGGGGGAACGTCTGTTCACCAGAGCGCCCCAAGGGATGACGAGGTCGAATGGTCACAAACTCCTGCAAGACCTTTTCAGGCTGGACATAAGGAAGAATTTCTTTACTGTCCGAGCCCCCAAAGTCTGGAACAGTCTGCCAGCGGAGGTGGTTCAAGCACCTACATTGAACACCTTCAAGAGTAAATTGGATGCTTATCTTGCTGGGATCCTATGAACCCAGCTGACTTCCTGCCCTTTGGGCAGGGGGCTGGACTCGATGATCTCCCGAGGTCCCTTCCAGCCCTAATGTCTATGAAATCTATGAAAGTCACAGAATTATGATGTGAATGGGATAACAGACTTGGTGGGATAACTCACATGATTGTCATGGATGGGTATAAATTGTTCAAGAAGGACAGGTGGGGAGAAGACGAGGAGAAGTTGTACTTTATGTAAAAGAGCTATATGTTTGCTCAGAGCTCCAGTATGGAACTGCAAATACTGAAAGTCTCTGGGTTAGGGTCAAAGGAGAGAGCAAGAAGGGTGATGTCTGGTGGGGGTCTGCTATATACCACCAGACCAGCAGGAAGTGGTAGATGAAGCTTTCTTGAAACAGCTAGCAAAAGTTTCCCAGTCACAGGCTCTGGTCCTTATGGAGGACTTCAGTTACCCTGGAAAGGCAATACAGCAATGTGTAGGCAATCCAGGAAGTTTTTGGAGAGGGTTGGGGACAACTTACTGGTGCAAGTGCTGGAGCAGCCAACTAGGGGCCATGCCCTTCTTCACCTGCTGCTCATAAACAGGTAAGAACTGGTGGGGGATATAGTATAGTAGATGAAAACTTGGGAATTAGTGACCATGAGATAACTGAATTCAGGATCCTGAGGAAAGGAAGGATGGAGAGCAGCGGAGTAAGGATCCTGGACTTCAGAAAAGCAGACTTTGACTCACTCAGGGAACTCATAGGCAAGATTCCCTGGGAAGCCAGTCTGAGAAGGAGAGGAGTCCAGGAGAGCTGGCTGTACTTTAAAGAAGCCTTACTGAGAGTGTAGGAACAAACCATCCCAATGTGCAGGAAAACTAGCACGTATGGCAGAAGACCAGCTTGGCTGAGCAGGAAACTCTTCAGTAAACTAAATCACAAAAAGGAAGCTTATAAGAAGTAGAACTTTAGACAAACAACTAGGGAGAAGTATAAGAGTATTGCTCAGGCATGCAGGGTTGAAGTCAGGAAGGCCAAAGCACAACTGGAGTTGCAGCTAGAAAGGGATGTGAAGGGTAACAAAAAGGGTTTTTACAAATATGTCGGTAACAAAAGAAAGGTCAGGGAAAGTGTGAGTCCTTTACTGAATGGGGGATACAACCTAGTGACAGAGGATGCAGAAAAGGCTGAAGTACTCAATGCCTTTTTCATTTCAGTCTTCACAGGCAAGGTCAGCTCTCAGACTACTGCACCTGGTGGCACAGTTTAAGGATCAAATGAGCAGCCAACTTTGGTGAAAGACAGGTTAGGAACTATATAGAAAAGCTGGACATATACAAGTTCATGGGGCCGGGCAGGGTGCACCCAAAGTGCTGAGGGAGTTGGCTGATATGACTGCAAAGCCACTGGCCATCATCTTTGAAAACTCATGGTGATCAGGGGAGGACCCAGATGATTGGAAAAGGAAAAACATAGTGCCTATATTTAAGAAAGGGAAAAAGAAGGATCTAGGGAACTATAGACTAAGCATGTGGAGGAGAAGAAGGTGATTAGAAAGAGTCGCTATGGATTTACCAAGGGCAAGTCATGCCGGAAGAATTTTCTCACTAAGACGGTAGTAAAACACTAGTACAGGTTGCCTAGAGAGGTTGTGGACTCTTCATCCTTGGAGATTTTTAAGACCTGGCTAGATAAAGCCTTGGCTGGGATGATCTAGTTGAGGCTGGTCCTGCCTTGAGTAGGGGTTGGACTAGATGACATCCTGAGGTCCCTTCTAACCTTAATTTTCTATGGTACTGGCACATGCATAGATGCACATGTTTGTGGTGACACTTTACTGTGGAACTAATTAGTCAATTCAGGAGTAAAGCACATGTGTAGATATACCCAGGGTTTCCTTGAATTATCACCCAAAGATATGAGGGACATCCTAGTCATAACGAGCCGGCACATACTCCTCTAGGAAATTAGCAGCAATTTTTCAGGGAATGTTTTTGGTTGTTTTATAAAGAGTGTAAAAGTAAATGTAAAAAACAGGTCAGGATTGAGGTCCCCACTTACTAGTATGTTATCCAGAGGCCACTGGATGTCTTCAGTTTCTGAGTGTTCTTTAAGCAGATTGCCATTAAATTTGTCAAAATGAATAACAAGGAGAAAATATGCAAATGCCAAAGATAAAGATGGAATAATAGCTATCTGTTCCATAAATATAAAAGCCAGCACCCACCAATGCCTTCCCATCAGTGACCATAGGAAATCTATCAGATAGGACACAGTCAGATGATTAAAAGGGATTCCCTAAAAAGCAAGGCCCCTACTAATACATTTACTTGTAAAAATGCAATATCTTAGGCCATGGATATCAAACTCACCCAGGCCCTGGGCCAGATCCAGACTGTGGGGCTCTCACAGGGCTTGCAGCAGTGGCCAGTGTCTAATGGCTGGGGTCTAGTGGTGGGGCCAAGTGGCCACAGGGCAAGCAAGGCTTTAGCTGAACAGTCTTTGTTCACCCCATTACTACTGGTGGCCAGATTCACTGGGACTCAGGGACCCCAAATTCTGTGGTAGACCATACCCTAGCTCTACTCCACAACTTCTGGTAACCTGCCAGGCCAGACTGAACATTGCCGCAGGCTGGATCTGGCCCATGGACTGCATAATTGATACCTAACCTTAGGCTATTATTGCAAACAAAAGCAAAGACAAAACTTCAAGATCCAACCTGCCGAACCAATACATTAAAAGGTCACTAGAATGGCACTTTGATGTATCTAAGAGACAACGTCTATGTAAGAAAAGTTGAATTTTGCTATTTTTGTAGTTCAATTGTTCTTACTTGGGAGATCAAAGCAGAAATATAACCTAAAATTGCTAGCGGATGTTGCTGTAAATTTACACTGTAATCTAAATAATGGGTTTGGGTGGTAATAACTGAATGGAAGAAATAAGAGAGAAATTAACCAGCAGCTCAAAACTTTGCATCTTAAAAGTGGAGTTAGTTTCTAGTCTGAAAGCTGCTAATTAGCAATACTAGAAATCCACATGATTTATAAAGATCACAGAGTAGTGGTTTAGCTCACCTACGGCTCATCTGAGGGAGGAAGGGATGGAAGGATTTTCTTTGAAAGGTAAAGCTTGATTGCATCTCCTGCTTACTGACTGGAACATAGTGGCTACATGCAAATGAAGAGCTGGCTTTTACTTCACTACAAGCCATGGGGGGAAAAATGGGCAATCTGCATGGATTTCCTCCAGATAATGTGCCTAGCTTTGGAGCCACAATCCTTTGCACTGCTGGGGAGTCTTGCACATGCACACAGTAAGTGGGCTACCTAGAAGTTAAGCAGAGAGCCCAGTTTCATTTCCAGGGGCAACATTTAAAAAATAAGAATATGGGTCTGGCAGGGACCTCCTGAAGCCTAGTCCTCTATGATCTTAGGCAATCATATAACAAAACCTTCATAGAATCATATCGTTCCTTTCCTTGATCTGTCTTTCTTTTTGGAGTAGCCAGCACCATTTTCAAATTCTTAACAGACCATAATTAATTTGTGCAGTGATGGTGGCTGGGCAGCTGCACTGTGGCTTGCACAGATGTTATGTGAAATGTGGCCACTGAATAGCTCCAGCTTTGCAAGAAAACCTGCTGTGATCCCCAGCAGCTTTGGCACCTGTGTTTTTTGTAGGCTGAATGCTGTGTGGCAGTCACTAGCTAGAAGACAAGGGAAGCTGATGACCAATAGTTGCCTCAGATTAGAGCTGCCTGCTGTGTTCTGCATGGCAAGTATAAATACAATAGACAACCTCATCAAGGACTGAGATGCAGAGGTTAAGAGATTTTCACCATGCTATGAGCAGCCTAAAAGACACTCTCTCCTAAAGGACAATCATGAGAGCCAGGTTATCACAGATGCCTGTTATGCATACCTTGAGGAAAGGACAAAATGTTTTGTGGTTTATGTAACATTTTGAGATGCTTTTGAAAACATCTGAAGATGTGGGATACTGGAGTGATTATACAGTGCTGCTGGACTGAAGGGGAATCATGAGGTAGTGGTACTAGACCAAGGAGAGTCATGAGGCATTCATTAGCATGCTCAGTACATCTTTAATAGGTTTAAAAAGAACATTACATGTGATTTCACTCTAGGTGTTAGGTCATTGCTATACTATATGGGGTTAGGTGTGTGGAGGCATTATTTTGTATATATCTTTATGAATTTCTAAGAATGCATTAGATGTGATTTCATTATATGTGCTATTGGAATGCCAAGGCTTACTGATGTAGAAGAGAGACATTGTGCATATCAGTGGCTTCTTACTCATGTTTGGGGACCTGTGTGAATGTAACAGGGCCACACCCAAGCTGTTAACCCACCAAGACATGGGTAGTCATCATGAGCCTGTGACGCAGAAGGAGTCTACGCTCCCATTGGAGGGATTACATGTGCGCTTGGTTCAAAGTACCTCGGTCCAAGGTGGTCAGGCTATAATCAGTCCAGGTGGCACCATGCCAGCTAGGAGAGAAGTCCTGATTGTTCTGGAGCCTGAGGAAGATGGGCTAAAAAATAAGCTATCTAGAAGAAAGAGAGCAGAGAGTGCATGCTGAAACTCCAGAAGCAGAGTTGTGTATCTCCCATCAGCTGGAGAGCCAGACACTCTCCATGCTGCCAGAGCCTGAGATTCCCCTGCCCCAGATGCAGCAAGAATTCATTCCTCACCCAAAAGCCCATGTTGGGTGATCCAGGTCAAATGAAGCACAGAGGGAGCAGCTCAGAGGAGCTGGAAGGGGAACTGCCGGAGGGGCTGCAGCAAGATGGCCACCCAACACAATGCTTCCAGTGTGAAGGCCCACAGGCTACAAGCACCCCAGCAAGTGGCTAGCCAGAGATTGATCTCCATGCAGTCATGGCACGGGCCAGCTCAGGGCCGCATCATACCTTGCTGGGTAAGTGAGCAGGGAGAGCCCGCATGAGAGGAGTAACTGGCCAGGAATTGAAAGGAGCCTGACCAGGAAGGTCAGAAGTGATGCAAAGGGCACCAGGCTAAGACTCACTATCCCAGGTAAAGGGGTACCTCTGAGCACCAAAGCATCACTGCCCTGCCCAGCTGACAGATGTGGCCGCTGAAAAGTATGTCTGTGTGATAAAAGTGCTTGCTGAAGGCTCTTTGAAGATTAGACCAAGTGTTTTTCTGTATTTGTTTAGATATTAAGCTATAAGTTGTTGCTAAAAGCCTAATTATAGTTTAAGATGTAGTAAGGCCTTGTATAAAGTAAAGCCTAGTAAATTTAGCAAAGCCTAGAAGTAGTAAGGCCCTGTGGTACAGTTAAAATTACCTTACCAAAGGAATGCAAGGCTTCTCCTGCTATTGGTCAGTCTAAGGACAGTTGAAGAAAAAGGAATCTAAGTGGTCATACGTTATCAATCTCTTTCAGAAGCTATAAATTAGCTGAAATATCTGGAAACCATTCAGAAGGAAAATGCAGCTCTGTGAAAAGGATTAGTTAGCTGTTGCCTGGATCAGTGGGCCCATGGACCTCGAAGAGCCTAAGAACTGCATTCCAGGGTCCTTCCTGGCACCCCTCAGACAGCATTGTTTGGGGACGCCTGACCTCGCTGAACTTTATGGAAAGAGAAGCTTGATGTGTATCAGGCATCAGAGGGACTGCCGATAAGTTGCCAATGCAAATTGCTTTTGTCTGTCATCGTTTGTCTTGTTACTACGTGTAGTTGTGTTTTTCTTAAGTCAATAAATCTTTCTTACCTTTCTACCCCCGACCACACTCTCGATCTAAACCCTCCGCAGGCAGCTGGGACAACATGTGAGCTATTTAAATTACATTACCTGTTTCTCTTGTGCTTCCTGAGAGAGAGGCACAACCATGGCATGTGTGGTCCTGGTCCTCATTGCATACCTAAAGGAGAAGAGAGAATCATATTGTCACCCACCTCATCACCAGGGTCCAGAAATAACACCCAAGTAGAAAGGGGTGGAGTGTAAGGGAGTAGCAGCCCCACAGAAGCTACATCAATGAGACTGCACCAGGGCTACCAGGGAACAACTGATATCACTTCCATACAAGTAAGGGCTCTGCTGGAAGAACAATAAGGTTGTGGCAAGAGAGAAAAGCCAAGTGCATCATGACCAGGTGAGCAGGACACGCCCATGGCCTTTCAATGGCTGCACTGGGCATGGACCTGTCACAGTGAATTTTAAAGAATAGAGAATGACCTTTCCCTATACAACAACACTTGGGCTTTGGGGTAAAGGTTGTAGTAGTAGTTCATTTTACAGCTTTTACCAAAATAATACAGTACAATGCAATGAACAATCAAAATATTATATATAAGATAACATTTATATAAATTGTATTTTTTTACTAAAAACATAACATTTTCCATTCTATCAGTTTACACAAAATTAAAATCAGAACATAGTATATGATAATATAAAAAAAAGTGAAGCACTGGACAATAAAATGAAACAGGGGAATTCTATCTGATTTTAGCCCTTATTCTTTGTGCAAATGATGCAACTATATATGAGGGGCAAGCTACACATTTTTAGATATAAACAAGAATTTTTTTCATTAGCCCAGTATTTAAAATTTCCCATTCATAAAGAGATCCATTTTCCTCATTTCTTCAAAAAAAACCCCAAGAATAAATACTAATTTAAGTTGTCCATCTCATTTTTCCCACATAGTTTTATTAGAGATTACAAATCTGAACAAAATCATTTTTATTTTCCCCACATGTGCAAATTCTTAAATTCTGTGTAAACAGTGTACACAGGGGAGGTTTGACTAAAACAAGGTACATTTTGCATAAGCTTTAAGTAAGCACATAGATGCTTGTTTTCCCAGCCTTGGATCTTGGAACTGGAATGGAACTCGGCTCCCAGAAGCTGCTGTTTTATACCCCAGGCAGTAAGAAGCTGCTGGTGTGCTTTCTCATGGTAAAATGGTAATCCCAGTGTAGGATGAGTTCTCCAGAGTCTGTAGAACAAGAGCTGGTATTGATTTTGGCATTGGAGTTTATGATGCAACTGTACTGGAATGCCAAAAAGCAGAGAAAGAGGGTAGAAAGTGAGGGGTAGCTTTGATGAATCAAGCTCTCCAACAGTGGTTGCCTGTTCATTATCTCTGCATTTCTCTGACAATTTCTGCAATATGCTGGGTCACAGCAGGGCTCCACTCTCTCCTGATCCCAGTGAGCTTCCTCTCTGCACATCCCTGGCCACAAGGAGGCCCTTGGTCAAAGGGAGGTCTTCCCTCCTTTTTCTTGCAAAAAGGTCTTCCTTTATCTTCTATTCCTTGAAAAACTTCCTCCATTTCTAAGCTATCTTCTCTCATTTTTCAGGGGCTTCCAAAAAGTCAATAAATATTTCTTCTTGAGTTGTTCTTTCCCCTTCCCCACACTCATACATTTGACAGAGATTGGGCAGTTGATAATGGTGTTGTCCTTGATGACCTAGCTGTCTCAGTTTCAGACATTGTAAAATTATAATAGTAATGAGCATTTACTGTTCACTATCTCCATTTCCTTGGTAGCAGAAAGATTTTTTTCTTTTTACTGACACTTTTGAGATGCCATCTTCAGATCTGGTGACTCTGGAGATGAGACATTGTTTTTCCAACTTTAATCTCGTGTACTTTGGAAAGGTAGCATAGAGAAGCTCCATAGTTAATAAAGTTTGCTAGTACTGCATGGTTGACTAATGCTTGCACAGGGTATGTTGGATTACTGTTCTGTTGTATTGCATTTCACAGAAATGACATGGATGGGGAAAGAGGCAATAGCACTTGGGTACTAGTGAATAGCAATTCTAGGGCATTGTACATGAATGCGTTGAGGACCTGATTAGGCCAGGCTTGTGACAGTTTGTATTTCCAATGACATTCCTAACAGATCCGTGGGGCCAAACAATAAAGAAACTACCTATTTCTGAAAGTTAAGGAAAGTTCAGCAAGACAGGGATTGCTGTTATCACTAGAATAATAATTCCTGATGTTGTTTCTAACTGGCTGGGTATATCTACCTATTCAAGAACCAGAGAGAAAGTAGTTATGCATTGCAGTGTTCAAGATATGCACTGAAGTATTTTCTATATCTAAAATTCTGTATCCTTTTCCAAAACTACTCACAATTTGCTCTGCTAGTAATACTGTTTTGCAGTGAATGCTAGTGACTCAAGAGGATGGAAAAGAAAACTGGGAAAGAAAACTACAACTAGGTGTTCTGACCACCAGTGTGGATGTTCTGGAGTGGGGTAGCTGTTGTATTCTGGTAAAATCCAGTAACCGTTTTAAGCATGTGATGGATGTGGTTTGATGATCAGTGGAAGTGGGAAGGAGAGGAGAAAGGGGTGTCTGGTTGGAGGCAGGCAGGCCAGCTGCTGCATTCCTGTCAAATGCAGTCCCCATTTTGAGTACACGGAGAAAGACTGGAACTCAAAAGAAGGGTACAAGACTCAGAAAAAGAAATAGCTCACATCCACCCACAAAGGAAGACCTGTAATAAAAATAATATTAAGTGTATGTCACAGTTTGTGATACCAAGAACTTTTAATAAAAGCAAACACAATGCAGCTTCCTGGTGCTGAAATGTTGTTGGTGGAGTGCTTTCAGGGACAGAAGGCTGGCTGGCAGCATGGTAGAGTGCTTGAGCATTCAGATCAGTCTCTATAGGGTCTCAGTTTAACCCCTGTGTATTGAAGAGCTCTTGGCTGTGAGACACATGTCTGTGTAGTCATTAGTCTCATAATTATCAGTATCCTCTTGTGCATCAGCTGTGTCTGACATGGAACATGGGTTGATATTGTGCACTATGCCAGAATCCTGTCCATCTCCTTATATTATAGACGTGACTGAAGCACTGATGGAGCCATAGTTTCTGTTCTTTGCTTTCTTGAAGCTCTCTTCATATCCTTTATTTAAATACAACGGTACCTGAAATCTCATTGTGAACCTGCTCTTCTTAGGCTTAGGACAGAAATTACATATAAACCAGTATAAGTGACTGGAAACCAACAGAAATTCAATGCACATAAACTGCTTTCAAAATGGTCAAAACTGATTTAAGATAAACCTGGATGGATATAGTATCTTACTTAACTGATTTAGATTAAAGCAGTTTATTCACCTTCTGTCCAAGATCCCCTCCAGATTCAAGTTAACTCACAGTCTTCCAGCATTCCAAGATGCTTTGTACAGTAGACAGGCTAGCCTTGGCTCAAGCTGTCTGCTCCAGGCAGTCAAGGAGGTGTGTTCTAGCATCCTCTGGCTTCTGGCCAAGGCACTGCAGGCATGTGGCTGCATTTCCAAAATCAAAAGTGAATGCAAAAGTTCACTTGCTTATCTGTTCAATCTGTGTAGCTTGGACTAACCTGCAGACATTGAATTGATTCAGCCTCGGGCTTTTTGACTGTCTGTACTTATCTCTGGAATTTCCCTCAAAAAACTTCTATTTCTAGCTCTAGTTTCCATAAATTCCTGTATCTGTGTTTCTTCAAAAAGAGTGAGGAGACCCAGAACTTCAGGCTCATGGCAGCTAGAATTGTAAAATAGCAGGGAACAAAATAGTAAGTATACTTGCTAAGTATGCTAACTCCTGGAACATGCAAGCACAAATGGACCAAATATGGCTGTATGCCAGTCCTCGAATAGGAGGTGGCATCTGGTCAACATGACCCAGAGCAGTAGAGACCCACAGATATACAGACCGCTGGGGCACAGGAGAGCGCAGGTAATATAGGAAGGCAGCTGAGAACTACAAAATTAGCTTGCAGCACAGATACAACCAGACAAACATTAATGAAATGTAACTGTGATATGATACTTCTGCTGATTCCAACAGGAATAAAAACATCCAAGTAATTTGCCAATTATGTCATACTGAGAAATTGTTTCATATGGACAAGGTTCTTTTTACTGCTACAGTCATGTTTACAACAGAGCAAATAATGCATGTAGAAAAGCCCCCAAACTTGTCTGACATTAGTCTGCATGAAGGCAGGGTAGATTTGCACTTTATAGACTAACTAAAGTAGATTAGTCTGCATGGCCATTCAAATCTTGGCCACTCTAGAGTTGTTAAGGTATTACAGTATTAATACTGTAGCAGTATTAATACTGTGACCAAGGCATTACCAATATTATGATTAGTTTAAATTCTGATGGTGGGGGTTTATATATATTCATATAGCTATTGTACTCTGGGAGCTGAACTGAAACCACTACTGAGGAACACTAGTGGTAGACATCTGAAAGGCACTTTCAATTAACTGCTTTCAGATAGCTACCACCAGCATTCCTTGGTCACTGCTGACCAGACATGATTTGTGCCCATATGTGGGTGGCTCTGTAGCCCATTAGCATTCTGAAAAACCATTCTGTCCTTGGATGTTCCTTGTTCATGTATTTACTATGACAACTGACTTTTTAAAATGTGCTTTTTGGATTGGTATTAAAGACTAATGCCTTGATGAGAGAATTTGAGAATAGAATTATCTAAATACCACAAGCTTTGGATCTTCCTGCAAAATATATAATAGGGTCTTAAAATGCTTTTCTGATGCTCCTGTTTGCCCAAGTGTTAACAGCGTGCTGATTTCGGGATACATTTTCTACATGTTTACCTCCCATTGTTATCATTTGCATGTCTGATCTATGTGCAATGCACTGTTAATTTACCCCTTAGTGCTCCCATGAAATATAATTTGTATGCACATAAAATATCAGTGCAATATCTAGAGATGAAATCCAATAGAAACAGTTTACTGTGAAATCCAGTCTTTGTTCCTTCATTTTTCCACTTCACTGACTGTTGCTTTTTCAAAGTACTTCTAGGGATCTCTCATATAGCCCTTCATTATGCTGGTTTTTTATACCACTTTATTTGGGAAATAAAATTAAAAAGCATTTTATATGGCTTGATTTCCCATAATTTCTGAAGTGATTCTTAGACATTTTTCCAGAAAAAAATGCTAAGCAATTTTAGTTCAAAAGATGTTGAAATTCCTTATCAACTGATGCCAGAGTGCAATCAGTAATGGGGGTGAAGGGGGGGTATAAACTAACTCTCGCTTTTACACAAAGGATGTGAAATATATTTTACTTGAATCAAATGCTATTTAGCAACTTAAGCATCTGGAGCACTGATAACTTGGGTAAGGTGTATTGATTTCTCAATTGATTTTTTTTTTTAATATACCTTCTCTAAGAAGGAGCTCTTACTGAATAGCAACAAGTGACTCAACTAATGCCAACCCACACCAATGTGGAGGGGATTAGATATTCAGTATCGGCTATTGTTGAATTCCAAAATACTGTAAATAGGTATTATTCATCTGAAGACTCTACAGTGTTCATGATTTTATCTCATACTAGTTTTCAGCATTTAAAAGCCTTTAATTACAAAGTGTTCTTTCTAGACAGAAGTTACCAACATGGAATAATTGGTCATGTGCATAAGAGCACAAGATTTACATATGGATTGAAGAAGTATATGGCTCTTCTGCTACCATATATTAACCTTTTCTTCCAACCTTGGAGGAATGCATGCAAGTGACATTTTTCTGTAGTCCAAAAACTGATCTGTATTCGTCATAATGCATAGGAATACATTTTTAAGTGGATTTGTGTGAATAATTTGCAGTCTTTTAAAAATATAAGCCACAAAATTTTAAATAAGACATTTTTTCTCCAGACATTAAAAGACTGTAAAACAACATGTTTTTCTCTTTATCTTTAACAAAATGTTTGTTCTAGTTATCAGTATGGCTCAGGGATAATGGGAGGAATCTTGACCTTATTAAAATCATTGGAATGAATGGTCCTTTTGCTAGTGAGAATTCAGTAGAGACAAGACTTCCTTACACAGCTAGAAGTTGCCCTTAGAAGTTTCTTAGTGAAAGTTAGGGTTCTGTAAGAACTTCAGCATTTAGTCTGCTTTTTTTTTCATCACTTATTGTATTTGTATTCTATGGTATTACACATTTCATTACATATTACATTACACAAAATATACACTAAAAGAGAAATTGCAAATTCAGGACAGAAAAGTTTGTTGCACAGATGCACTAGAAGGGAATAAAAGGAGCCCCATGGTCCCTTACCAATCCTGAACAAAAAAAATAGCCCAAGGTGTGCTATCTGTAGTCTCAAAGAAGATAAAGGAGATGGTCTGGGATTTAACCTTATCCTGCAAAGGTGCAGACATCTGCACTCTTTCTATGGAGGTATGGAAAAGACCAATGTTCTTCCACAGTGTCCCTGAGAACAGTACGAACCAGTTTCTATTCCACCTATGAGCCATCTAAGTGTTATTCCACCCTGTCCAAGCCCTAGAAACCCATTCATTTGTAATATTATTTTGAAATCCATACTATTTTAACACACCTTCATCTTACCCTTAGGACTGATTCAGAAAAAAAACAGCATGGAAGAGAAGGTTACACACACTTTTTGCATTAACTGTTTCTAAGGGATTCAAGCAGAGTGAAATAGGATTGCATTTAGGTACCTATTTTGTACAGCAGTTGTATTTTTTTGCCATTTAAAGTGCTTTATTACCATGACTTAACAGAAGTGCATGGTTCTACAGCACTTTAAAAATAGGTACAGAGCTTTAAATTAACCCTTGTTAAATGAGGCATTACATTTGAAGCTCTGTATTTTACAGCACGTTAAATAACTTCTGTACACTGGTCAAATTTCTAACCAATGGAGAAGCTCCAGGACACTGTGGAGGGACTCCTGCTTCCTAGCTTGAAACGTACAAGGAGGCTCAAAGGTCCCCTTCCCCCATCAAACACTGCACTTCTGTCATGCTTAAGAGTACTGTAACTTTACAGTGCTATAAAAAGTGCTCTAAATTACAGCCCTGTAAAACGTGCACAGAGCCCTTATGGGCCTGTATCTGTTTCTGTTCTCTGTAGATGTGATGGCTTAAATCAGAGATCATATTTAATGGAGGATATGTTGGCTTCTTCTACAATAACATAATCCCTTTAGAGTGGATGTAAATGGATATAAACAGTATGTTATGCCATTTTACACACACCTTCCAAATTTGGCTCATGACTTCCACCCAATTCTGCTCATGTTGCACTGCCTTCCTCTGACAAGCAATTTTCAGCTCTCCAAATCATAATTTAGTCTGATTTTTTTGCCCAGCTCTTGAACGTTCTAAATTTCTGCAGCAATTTGCACTGTATTATATACACAGCACTTGTTAACAGCGAGATGCATTTTGAATCTGTATTTTATAATTTTAAAAATTCTTTTGTTTTCATCAACTGCTTTCCAAGAACCATAACCAACACCACTATCTCCTCACAATTCCCATTGGTTTTAATGCATCTTCCTGCAAACTGAGAACTGAATGCAGTTCTGGAGATATACACTGACCCTATCTTTACTTCGGCCTAGCATTATATACCAAATCCAGTCATGGGAAGCTAAAAAAAATCTTTTGCTCTGGTATAGTGAAGAAACAAAGTTTTATGTAGATCAGTGTAGGAAACAGAGTTCTGTAGCAGAAGCAACTTCATGTTAAATGTTGTTGAACCTTGAAGAGAAATCTGTTCTAAATATATTCTGTGCATACTCTCAAACAAAAACAACATGGTTATATTTGGCTGTTTAGCTTGACTTGAGTAACTATTGAAAATGTCTGTGCCCGTCTGGTCTCCAACATCCAGTCATGCACCGCACGGCCCCACATGCTCGGGGTGTTTGCCTGTCCATGCCTGCTGTCCCGCCGAATGGATGTCTCTCTCCTGAGTAGTCTCTCCCCAGTCTCGCCTGCCACGACTTTTTATCTTATTCCAGTGGTGGGATGTCTGACTGCTGGGGTTCTCTTGAGTATGGGACAGCTGAATGACGATCTTCTGCTAGGCTCCACCTCCCCTCTACCTCGCCCTTACACCCTACCTTGACAGGTTCACGATGTCTTTCGGCTGGTTTCTCTGACCGTTGGGGTTCTGCAGGTGCTCGCTGGGGATGATTGTATCAGCCTGTGGGGCTTAACCCTACCTCTGCCCACAGTGCTTACTACTGCCTGGCCTCCTAGGGGATAGCACCCCTCCTGGTCTTCAGCAACACCTGGTCCCTAGATACCTTGCACCACAACCCCTCCAAAGGTGGGAAACAAAAGAAACATTATCAAAAAAAAAAGAAAATATGAAGATGTGCACAAAAAGGGGAAGGTCTCTGCCGTCTTGCCCTCTATACTCATGGCTAGCTCAACAATGTCAGGCCTCAGATGCCTGAGGTCCCTAGGCAGCCATAAACTAGGACCTGGCTAGACTGCCAGCTTCAACACTCTCCTCCTCACTCTTCGACCCACCTGTGGGCTCACTGGACCCGTGGCGGCCCTTCTCTGCACACCTCCCACACATCCCTCATCGGGGGGGGCTCTACGCCACTGGGGCCCATCTTCTGCAGCCCTTCATGCTGCTTATGCCCTTCGTCCCCCACCTGGGGCATCTCCTTAAGTCCACCGAAGCCCATGATGATCCCACCTGGTCTGGCGTCCTGGTGGCTGCTGATCCTTCTGGCTCCCCAGTAGTAGCCCCTGGCATCACCCTTCCTCCATTCTTTCCAGTCTGCAGGGCCGGTTCCCCGGTCTGAGTGAAGGACAATAGCTTCCTCACTCCCTGTGCTGCCGCTGGCAGCATTGTTCCTGTGGCAGGCTTTACTGTGTTCCCCTGTGTTGGGAGAGGCAGCTTCCCACCCCTTTTCCCCTTGTAGGGGCTCTGGGAGGAACCTCCCTGTTAAGGTCCCTGCAGGTCGCTCTCCCCCTTCTTTGCCAGTGGCTCTTTTTATATCCTTCGGCTGGCTCCTGCTGCTGGTGTTATCCGCTGGCTGCAGCTGTATAAAGGCATAGCTAACGAGCCGCTCAGGTCCCACCTCCATTTTCGGCTTCGCCGCAGATCCTGCTACAGGCAAGAAGTTTTTTGTTTCTTTCCTTTTACTTTTGCCTTCTCTGGAGGGTTCCTGACCCCAGGGTTCCCCCCTGGCTTCTCGGGGTCCACCCCTCTGTTTCTCCCCGTGACAATGTCCTTAAAACTGATACATGTACAATTAAACCTGTTATAATACTCCATTAACCACTAGGTGGCACCAAATAGCCATTATTCATAAACTTTCCCTTCCTCAAAAGATTAGCTTGTCCTAAAAGGAGAGCCAAATAGTGAGGATTCATCTACATTCATATTTTACCTACAATAAATGCCAGTTTATAACTAGACAAAAATGGTCCAAGCTAGGAAGGGGTGGCTTTAATTAAACTAGAGTATCAATGAAGTAAAAACAAATGTATTGTAGATAACCTAAATAAAAATTCTGAACTTCCTTCTTAGAAAGGAGAGTGTTTGTGTATAACATATGAGCTTAACTGTTTCTGTTTATTAAAGAATGGAAAGAACAATGCTACACACTAGTAGTATCATCAATTTCTACATATGGTGTCTCATAGTAACTGTATTTGTTCTTAACGAGCATTGGGAAATAATGCCAAGAAGATATGAAATTCTAATAGTCTAGCTACCGATACAATTATATAATCTATATTGTATGTCATAGGTGTAGCCCTAATTACAAAAAATGAAAATTAGGGGGGTTTTTATTATTATTATTTTGGAAAACATCAAGTGCCATCTAGAAATCAGTGAAAACTAGCTGAGGAGCTGTCATATTGGGGGGCCTATACAGTGTACCTTAGGCTAAGCATGGACATTTTATATATCAAATCTGACTTCTTAAATTTCACCATTCACACTGTCAGTGTTTGCATGTTTAGCTTGTAAACATTTAGCTCCGTGCTGCCAATTTAATCACTGTAATAGTAAAGAAAATCAACTCTTTCTTCTAAAATATGATGTAAGATACAAGATACTTCAGAAACTTCCTCCCTATTTACCTTTATCCATGGTAGTCCCAAGGAAGCTTGTGCAACTAGGCTAGTTTAAAAAATAAGCTGACTATTTTAGTACATTGCCATATAACCTGCCTGTCTCCAACTAGATTCTGGAAATAACTATGTTCTTGTTCAAAGCCCAGTACAGGAACAGAATCATTGTGATAGCATTTAAGACTAGACCTACAGTGCTAGAAAGAACCTTCTTTAAGGCATCTTCTAAATTCATGACCTCCAACAGTCTACTCTGTAAACCCACAACAGCAGTCTAACTTTACTGTAGAAGCTCTGCTGAATTTCAGGATATAAGGCTGATTCTGCCCCCTGTCTCTTCCTAGCCTTCCCCTCTCTACAGTAAGTTTAGGAGGGTGCCATGTACTATAGATCTCAAGCATAGTAAATCTACCAGCAACAATTCTACAACAGCCTGTTTTGGACTTCTGGCTGTCTGTCCCCCATTTCCTGTCTGTACTTCCTACACTTAAATGACACAAAGAAGGAGGAATTAGTTATGTACAAACTAATTCCTAGAAGGGCTCTGTTTAAGGAACAATGGTAGAGACTACAAGGTAGATATAGAGGAGGAGGTGTAGCTCAAATGGCTTGGCCCATCAAGGTCATAGGGAATAAATTCTCATTTATCCTGAGAATGCCGGTGCCACCCCTGAGAGTGAGTGTTCTCAGCTTAGATGATGGGCAGGAGTGCAGGCAGAGCACAGGTGCACACTCAAAGAAGTGCCAGGTGTGCCACCAGCACTTCTGGGCTCAGCATCAGGCTACAGAGGAGACCCCCAACCCCACCGCAGCTGCCTCCAGATGGTCCCTGCTCCACCTGTGTCCCCTCAGCCTCAGAAGGCATGTGTCTCCTATGATCAAAGTTGACCCTAAATACCAGTGCAGACATATCCTAAGTAATGGAGGGCCAATCTATTTGGTAGGCATGCCACAAATTAAGCCCTGTGTCCTCCCTGAGTGCCACAATAATACCTTTCCCCTGTCCAATCTGTAGCTCTGCTTTCTGCTCCCTACCCTGTGCTACCTTCTCAATTGGATGCTCTGCTTCCTGCTCCCTGCCCCATCTGCTACTATGCTCCTTGCTCCCTTCCAATCTCCTACATGCCACACATGGAGACTGCTCATGCCACTTGTGATACTCTGGTAACATGTTGGCTAATGTTGAGGTGATTAGTTTATCAGAATCTGACTCCTCTGAGCTTAGTGCTGTACAAACACAAGGCCTGATACAATGCCTATTTAAATCAATGGAGCCTACAATGGCCCTATAGTAAATTATTAGATCAAAGAACTTACAATCTAAAACTAGAAGACAAGTTTAACTCTGTGCCAGTGAAGACCCATATTCTGAGCTCTTCTCATTTTTAATATTCAATTTTCCCCTGCTTAATAAGTTTAGCAAGCTGAGTTTAATTCATTTTATGTATGTTCTAATCTATGCCTTCAAGAATAATTTAAAGATTGATGTTTATTTTCTTGTATTTGATACCGCTGCCTATTTTCTTTGGGCTTTTTTTACTTATCTATTTTTCTGCTTTACTCTTTCCCTTTAAAAATATACTTGACATTCTCCTTTATCTATTTTTAATCAACACCTCCCCTTGTGTATAAATTATTCTCTGGTTTTTTTTATCCTTCTCTGCTCTAGGTCCTTATCCTACAAATAGCTGTGTACACTTAACTTACTCCTTTGGCAATCTCAGTAATATTAGTGAAACTACTCACATGCTTAGCTAAAAGCGCACACATTTTTTCAGAGATAAAGACTTAAGTTTTAGACAATCATTAACTCTCCTCTACTCCTTTTAAAGTTTTTTTTTTTCTGGTCTTAATAGGTCTCTGAATTATTCACTACAGCTAGCTATATTTTTAATTACCCAGAATATTGTCAACTTTTTCTCACATTTTTCACAACAATTCAAAATTTAAATGAAATTGTTACATCTAATTTCAGAAACTTTTTTCCCAGCTCTGCTGGTTACCTGTTACCTCCTCCCCTCCTTTCTTCTCAAGCTTCCACAAAGAATTCCCCACTGACACCTATGAAATAGTTACAAAAAATAAGCTAAGCTTGCAGTTACTCTCCATGTTCCAAGCACCTGAGACCTATAATATTTTTCTGCCTCTTTATATTTCACAGGGTGTCTTTAGGAGAAACTCCAGCTCACTGCTGCTGGCACTCCTTCTAGAATTACTAGGAATCATACAAGCCTCAACTCGGCCAAGTGCTTAAGCATATGCCTCATGTTAAACCCCTATATAATCCAAATGAAGTCAATGAAACTACCCATAGTACCTAATTCTAATGACCTTGCTGTATTTAGGCCACAGCAATAGGATGGAGAGAGATCATGGGAGTACCTGTGAGTCCCCTGTTAAAAACCCTCAGCAAATTGAGGAGTGTTGAGGTAAATTCTTTGCCTTGGATTAGTTGCCTCTTCTCTGGACTCTGGCGTACCGGTCATAGCTTTTTTCCTTCAGTTGACTCCCCCCAAGCTATTAAAATATCCATACAAAGCAAATGTTTTGCCTTCAGAATGCATTTGAATTTTTTTTTAAAAGGTCACTGAGTGGTTTTTCACATTCCTCCTTCAAACTTGAACTTCAAAGCTGAATTCTCTGCTCTAGTGCTCATCTTCTCAGCATATTTTTCAAGAACAAAGTATAAACATTTCAAGCAAAGTGCACTTAATACACGTTTGTTTGCCAAGTAAAGTTGCCTCCCCTCCTAGGTTCCAGTTATGACAAAGCTTTTGTGTTACAATAGGAAAACAAACAGATTCTCCGTCTTGGCTCACATAAGCATTCCAGGAAATCGAGTGTTATCACAAGTAAAGGAAACCCATGATAGAAGGAGGAAATTTGGAGGGAGTCAGTTGATAGACTGTCATGTGTCACAAAACACACAGGTATATTATATTTGTTTAACAAACAGATAAATGAGATGCAAAGAGAGTGACTCTCTTAAGTTTTCGAGGAAGCCTTATATAAAAGTAGGTAAAAATCAATGGGCGGACAACTATTTATGACCATGGACTTGAGATCAGGCCCACAGTGAGTTCTTTATCTTGAGATATATCTTGTCTGGCAGTGTTTAACTGTTGTCATCTGGAACAGGTGAACCCCATTTGCAAGTTAGTTTGTTAATCTTAAAAATGTATTAAGAAGTATGCTTGAAACACAACACACACACTGATGAAATTCACTTGACTGCTTCTAGCCTCGTGTGTGTCTTTGACTGTATCAACCAGAGATGCTTACTTAGGAAAAGGAAGCTGTCTCAGTTGCTGCATGCAGTGTGGCCCTGAAGACCAGATCACCAACAGAATCAGCTGGAATATAGCTACATTTGCCCTCACGCCACTTCAGGATCTGTTCCAGATAAATATCATACTACCTCAAGAACCTTGTATGCTGTACCTACAAATTTGCTATTTTTCTGTAATTTGCACATTTTATAGGAGTCAGGACTTCCTGCTTAATAACTTAATTAGGTGTTATAACAATAAATGTTCTCCTGACCTGGGCATTTAATGCATATGACTGGATTGACATGGTTACATTGTATACACCAGATTCTTCTCTCATACACAGTTGATTTGAAATGCATTTGGTCTGATAACTTCAGGGGATTCAATCTTGATTTATAGTTGTGTAAATCAAAGAAGAATCAAGCCTTAATTGGACAGTGGTCTTGGTAGGATTTTTCATGAGTCTCTTCCTTTCTCTCGTTATTACTAAAACCAGGTATTAATCTTTTCAGCAGTCCATCTAGTTTCTGGGTATAATGTTGTATACAATATAGTATAATCATATACAATACACTACAGCCTATTCTTGCATATTTTATATGATTCTATCCAGAAATAACACATGACTGCCTTGTTATATATTCACTTTACTACCTCTTCTGTGAGGAAGGAACAGTAAGCTGTTATATACTGATGGTGCTTCCAGATTTTATACAAAGATTGTATTTCTTAATCAGTGTCACTAAGCTTTCAGATAATGTGCAAAGCCCAAATATGTTTATTATGTCTGTTACCAAAATACAGGGTTGTAACTGTTCAGCTGTGCAGGATTCCATTTGCACAAATACTAGGCAAGTTACACTATGTTGCATTTCCATAGTGCCTCATTCTGAATGCTTTACAAACTATGGGTGAATGTGTCCCTACCTTCTGTGCGTATGTGAAAGGACAAAAGAGAAGAAGGAACCTTCCTCTTTCCCAAACAGCTCTGTGCAGTGACAAACTCAGCATTCAGGGGTATTGGGAGTGGTTTCTTCCATATGTCCTTTGAGGTACAAACTACATCATAGGAAATAAGGAGGGGACTGGAAGCAGATGATTCTTCCCACTTCCCACTAATAGTCCACATTTGGTGACTTGATTGCATACTGAAAAAGCCACCTGTTTGAGAGGTGTTTTGGAGAGGACTGAAGGAGTGCTTCCTAAATGATGAAGGTAGGATGATAACCTCTGTGAAGCTGATCATTTTAATTACACTGTATATATTTTATACTGACAAGGTACCTCAAGCATGGGAAATGTGTATTTATTATTTTAAATGTAAAATAAAATAAAATCAAATAAAAAGATGAAATGAGGCAAATTTTGTAATGTTACTAAGTACTTTAAGAGTGCTTCTTGTATCCCAAGGCAGCTGGGGACGGGTTCACCAGTTAAATAGTGGCTATTAAATCTCACATAAAGATATTAATCATAGTTAAGACTCGTCTGCTACAATATGAACCATGTGACAACCAAATATGTTTTTATTATCATTTTGCCTAGTGACAGTTGTGGGGAGTTCATAGAGGGAGTTGCCTGAAAGCAGGAGCTCCCATCCACATGGCCAATAACAGTTTATTCTGTGTTTCAAATACAGTTCCTTCTATGGCAGAGGCAGACAATTATTTTGGCTGAAGGGCATCTTAATTAGTTTTGGTGAGCTTTCAAGGGCCACAAGGGTAACCCTGCCCCTTGGCAGGTGCCCCACCCCTTGGTCACTGTGGCAGGACGACCTAGGGGTGTCGTGACCTCCCCTAGCGCCCCTACCTACCGTGCCAAATTGGGTCTTGAATGCACCCTCTGTCTCGCCCGCCACGTCTTGTTGGTATATCATTAATGGGAGGCTGCCTTCCTGCCCTCCTTAGCACGGGGTCTTACTGTACTGGAGCTGCTCCCTCACAGGTGCCCCCTCACTTCTCCCACGGCCCTCGCTGCACCGGGACCTATCTCCCGTGTTCTCGTAACCCATGCCGGGGCCTTGCCCTTCTATCGCCACCCACTCTGGGCCCTGTCTCTATACACACACCCCCTTCCCGGGGTCTGCTCAATAGGCTCGCCCCCTTCCCAGGGCCTGCTCAATAGGCTCTCCAACCCTGGGCCTCGTGCTCTCTGCCCGCACTGGGGCCCTTGCTCGTGCTTCTCGTGCTCCCCACCCACACTGGGGCCCTTGCTGGCGCTTCTCGCGCTCTCCGCCCGAACTGGGGCCCTTGCTCGTGCTTCTCGCGCTCCCTGCCCGCACTGGGCTTTTCCCAACTGGGGCTCAGGCGGCCTCAGCCTGACCTGGCCCCCGGACCGCTTTCCTGGGTCTCGCACCCCACTGGGGCTTCTCCCTACTCCAAGCTCTTCCCGATAATCGCCCACACTGGGCTGGGGTCGGGACACCCCCAAAACACGGCGCCCCCTGCAGCAATAGGAACACCCCCACCTTACTGGGGAGCTCCTGATGAGGCCTCCTCCACCCCTACAGCCTTGCCTGGTCCTCCGGTGTAACGATAACCATAACCAAACAAAATGCAAAGCCCCCCCAGCTATAATGTAAACCTTAAGCCAACCTAGCTATCCTTCTTTCGTATCTATCAGGGTTCTCTCCACCCCGTAACGCCATGCCAACACCGCTCAAGCCATCGGCTTCCTTACTGGATTTGCCCTGCGTGCTCTGGCAGAGCTCCCACTCCTCAAGCTGCCAGAGGGGGACCGACTCTGGCCTCAGCCTTCTCTGTTTATAAAGGCCAGGTCCTGCCCCCTTCTGGTCAGCTGACCCAATCTGGTTGCCCCGGCAACCTGCACCTGTGCTGACCTGGTGACTGGCAGCTGAGCTCAAAGTACCACTATCAGTAGCAGGCACCTTAGTGCCCTGCTACAGTCACCTTCTTGGAACCAGAAGTCCTACACCCCAACCCCTGAACTTCGCCACTTGAAGTCTCTTCCCTTGCCCCAGAAGTACTCTTTTTAGGAATGGGGTCTGCCATCTTGGAACCAGAAAAATAAAACAAATTATATACGAAAAATCAAACATCCACAATACCTTATTTTAATTTTATTTAAAAAAAAATATTTTGTCCTGATTTGTGTGTGTTTGTGTCATGTATATAGAAGTGATTGCATAATAGCTCAAAATGAATTCTTACTCTTGTATATTGTATATTGCGGTGGGGGGTACAGGAGGGGGCATGGGTAGGTGGGTATGGAGTTTGTGGGGGGGCTGTGTGTGGATGTGTATGTGGGATGTGGGAGAGGCTGTGGGGGTATGTGTGGATATGGGTGGTGTATGGGGGCTTTGTGGGGGATGTTTATGGGGATGTGTGGGTGGGTATGAGGTTTGTAAGGGACTGTGGGGGGGTGTGGAGGGGAGGGTGGCTGGAGGGGTGTGTGGAGGGTGGGTGTGAGGTGTGCATGGTGGGATGTGGGTGAGTGTGTGTGATGGAGTGTGTGCACATAGGAGAGAGTGGGACTCCCCCCAGAGGCACACAGTGTGTGTGTGTGGGCGGGGGGGAGGTGTGTATGGGGAAAGGTGTGGGGGTGAGGGGTTTGAAGGGGTAAGGGGGAGGGTGTGCAGTGTTTGTGGTGTGTGTGGTTGTTTGTGTGGGAGGGTGTGGTTTGGGGGTTTATGGGGGAGGGTTTGTGTGTATGGTGGGGTGTACATGGGAGCCCCCCTCTTTGTGCATCCCCCTGAGTTGGTCAGCACCCACCCCTGCCCCACAACAGCCTGGATCCTGCATGCCCTGCAGTGCTTCCCCACCACTTCCAACAACATGCAGCCCCAGCCACTTCCCACATCTACTCTGGACTCACCCTAGCAAGAGCAGATCAGCCAGAACCCATGCGCACAGCTCTGACCCCAGACCTTCCCATGCCTGCTCCGCACCATCTGCCTGTGGCACGTCTTGCCACCCCCTGGGCATGCATTGGAGCTGGGGAGGCTCCGTGGCTGGACTGACCTTTCTAGGAAGCCCACGTGGTGGCAGCTCCTTCCAGCTGCCACCACCACTGGCCCCAGCCCCATGGTACCCCAACCAGTGATGTGCCATGGGTCTACAGTGCCCTTGGGCCAATGGTTGCATTTTCATAGACTCATAGATTGTTAGGGGCTGAAACGGACCTTGCAGATCATCGACCTGGAGGGCTTAGATATAGACCTGGAGGGCTTAGATGTATCCAAGTCAGTGGGCCTGGATGACCTTCATCCGCGGGTGCTGAGGGAATTGGCTGGTGTCATTGCAGAGCCATTGGCACAGCTGTTTGAGGACTCCTGGTGCTCAGGCCAAGTCCCTGAGGACTGGAAAAGGGCCAATGTGGTCCCTATTTTCAAGAAGGGGAGGAAGGAAGAGCCCGGCAACTACAGGCCAGTCAGCCTCACTTCTATCCTGGGGAAGGTCTTTGAAAAAATTATCAAGGGCCACATTTGTGAGAGCCCTGCAGGGGAAGTAATGTTGAGGGGTAACCACCATGGGCTTGTGCCAGGCCAATCCTGCCTGACCAACCTGGTCTCTTTCTATGACCAGGTAACAAAAAGCTTAGATGTGAAGGAGGAAGTCAATGTCATCTTCTTGGACTTCCAGAAGGCCTTCGACACAGTGTCCCACCCAATTCTGGTGGGCAAGCTGAGGGACTGTGGCATTGACGAATGCATAGTCACATGGGTGGCAAACTGGCTCCAGGGGCGCACCCAGAGGGTGGTGGTGGACGGGTCGATGTTGACCTGGGAGGGTGTGGGCAGCGGAGTCCCCCCAGGGCTCGGTCCTTGGGCTGATGCTGTTCAACATCTTCATTAGCAACCTAGACGAGGGTGTGGAGAGCACCCTGTTCAAGTTTTCTGATGACACCAAGCTGTGGAGTAAAGTGAATACACCAGCAGGCAGGGACCGCATCCAGGCAGACCTGGATAGGTTAGAGAAGTGGGCGGATCTGAACAGGATGCGGTTCAACAAGGATGAGTGCAGAGTGCTGCACCTGGGGAGAGGGAACCAGCATTATGGTTATAGGTTAGGGGCTGACCCTCTCAGCAGCGCAGAGGCAGAGAGGGATCTTGGAGTCATGATTGACTCCAGGATGAATATGAGTCGCCAGTGCGACAAAGCAATAGGCAGAGCCAACCTGCACCAACAGGAGCATCACTAACAGGTTCAGAGAGGTCTTGCTCCCCCTCTATGCGGCGCTGGTCAGGCCGCAGCTGGAGTACTGAGTCCAGTTCTGGGTGCCGCACTTCAAGAGGGACATGGAGAACCTGGAGAGGGTCCAGAGGAGGGCCACTCGTATGGTTGGGGGCCTCCATGGCCAGCCCTATTTGAAAAGGCTGAGGGACCTGAGTCTCTTCAGTCTCTACAAAAGGAGACTGAGGGGGGATCTTGTGGCTGCCTACAACCTTATCAGAAGCCACCAGCAGGGACTCGGGGAAAGTCTGTTCACCAGGGCCCCTCTTGGAGTCACTAGGAACAATGGCCACAAGCTCAGGGAGGATAGGTTTAGGTTAGATATTAGGAAGAACTACTTCACTGTAAGGGTGGCCAGAGCCTGGAATAGGCTTCCCAGAGAGGCAGTGCTCTCACCTTCCCTGGAAATCTTCAAAAAGAGACTGGATAGGCACCTGGGTGGGGTCTTATGACCCCTGCCACCCCCGGTGCTCCTTCCTGCCCATGGCAGGGGGTCGGACTAGATGATCTGTCTAGGTCCCTTCCGACTCATTGATTCAATGATTCTATGATTCTATGAGTTCAGCTTTCCCTCCCCCCCCCCACTCTAAGCAGGAAGACAGTTGGTATCAAGTAATCCCAGTGAGGTGACTGTCCAGCCTCCTCTTGAAAACCTCCAGGGTAGGTGACTGCACCAGCTCAGGAGGGAGTTTATTCCACAGTCTGGACACCCTGACTGTGAAGGAGTTTTTCCTGGTATTAAGTCTGAAGCAGCCTTCCAGGAGTTTATATCCATTGGTCCTCTTCTTCCCCAGGTGTGCCCTAATGAACAGTTGTTCACTGAGCTCCTGATGCACTCCACTGATGTAGCGATAAGTTGCTATCAAGGTCAATTCTCAACCTTCTCTTCTTTAGGCTAAAGAGGCCCAGGTCCCTCAGCCTTTCCTCGTACGGCTTGCCTTGCCAGTCCCTGATCATATGGGTGGCTCTTTTCTGGACCCTCTCAAGTTTTTCCACATCCTTATTGAAATGCAGCACCCAGAACTGGGCGCAGAACTACAACTGCGGTCTCACCAGTGCTGAGTACAGAGGGAGTATCACTTCCTTTTGCCTCCCCCACATCCTTCTCATAGCAATACTTAAAGTCACATCACACAATAAGAACTCTGACAGGCCCAACTGGTGCCTCCCACCAGGCTGGCACCTGGGGGCCATGGTGCCATTCCACCCCCCATCGGTTCACCACTGACCCCAACCATGGTCCCAGCCTCTCAACCTGGCCTGTCCCATGCTCCACCTGCTCCTGACTTGCCTGCCTAGGCTCAGCAGCAGCAGCGGTGGCAGCTGCCAGGGAAACACTGTTGCTCAGTGCAGGGGAAAAGTAGCCCATCCCCCTTACTGCTGCTGGGCCATTCCTGCTGCAGCTGCCCAGACCCCATGCTGTTCTGCCCTGTGTCTCCACCACCATCACTGCCACCTCCAGGCTGCCCAGCAAGTAGAACAAATGCAGTACAGGCTTCAGGAGGCTGCAGCAGGATAGGCCCAGCAGTGTTGAGGGGGAGGGGCCTCTTTTCCTCTGCTCCAAGGAATACTTTCTGCCCGGCAGCCACTGCTGCTGCTCCGCACTGGTGATTCTGGAGCAGGCATGGGGCGGGGTGGGGTGTGCTGGGTCAGGGCTGTGCACATGGGTCCCTGCCAGTACCACAGGGCAGTGGCAGAAGCAGCTGAAAGGAGCCAACACCACCTGAGCTCCCTAGAAAGGCAGTCTAGCTGCAGAGCTGCCCCAGACCTGTTGTAAGGGACCTGCCATGGACTGGACAAAGCCCCACCGCAAGCTGGATCCAGCCCGTGGGCTGTATTTTGCCCACCCCTGTTCTTTGAGCTCTATGGCATGGCCACAGGTGATTTTCCTGGTTCTGAAATTAATAATATTCCTTTTATAACTTTTATTATGAAATACTTCATGAAAGCACAACTTATTTCACATATGCCATGTGGCTTTCCTTACAACATGCTTGGACAGTCCTTAGTCAACTAATACGTGATTCATTGTGGGGCTTTAGTGTTGGTGTAAGAGCATGGACACGATCTGGTATACAAAACCAGTATAAATTGCACCCAAATCAGAAATAGAAGGCCATGTAGCTTTCTTGGGGTCACTCACACAGTAGAATGCTATTATAGGGCATCTTTACATGTGCTGTGAGGTAGGGAAGGAGCACTTTAATTGGGAGCTGCTCGTGCGAGCCACTCTAATAAAAGTGCCTGCAGCACCTCATATATTAAGTGTCCCACACTTCAAAATGGCAGCAGGGGCATTTTAACCAGCTAGTTTGATGAGCTTCAGTTAAAACACTCCCACTGCAATTTTGAAGCACGGGGATGCTGAATATATGTAATGCCAAGGCTGCTGGAGTGTGTTATTAGTGTGCTGCAGCAGACTAATTAGCACGCATCAGAGCAGGCATCTGGCACATGTATAGGTGCCCAGTGTGTCTTACTCCTAAGTGGCAAGGGAGAAGATAATAGTCTATCTGCATTCAGAAAACATGCCATGCATGGAATGGACCAGTCAGGCAAAACCTAAGCAGTTGTAATTCATTCCAGCAGCATAATAGTAGCCAAAGTTAGGATTTAGGCAGGACACTAGGACTAATACTCCTTTTCATTTATAAAAGCGCCATGCAAACTTTTTCAGGTGACAAGTGAAGAGATTTTCATTTCATTACAAAATCAGCATCTTCACCAATATGGGATCTTATAGCACTGGGCTGATTATTGGGTCAATGTTAACTCAGTAGAGAGAAATTCATTTTCTAGTGACATTTACTGCATCATGAACAGAGGATGGATGGTTTTTTGGTTAAAACACAGGATCAGATGTCAGGAGATCTATGCACTATTCCCAGTGGAGCTCCAGAATTCCTCTGTGATCTTGGGCAATCTCTCTATTCCTCAATTTCTCCTTCTGTATAATATGAAAAATAAAACTTACCTACTTCACAGGAGTGCTGGGAGACTTAGCTCATTAATTTTTGTAAAACACTGAGATTCTTTGATGGAAGGCACTGTAGAAGTGCCAAATATTACTAATTATGATTACAGATCCTCTTCCTGTGTCATATGATTTCCTTGGAGGTCTTCTTAATAAAAAAAAGAAAAAAGCCATCTAAAAATCTTGTTCTATGTAGATGCTTTTCCATTAGGCCTCCTTTGATTCCTTTAGCAAGGTTTTACATTGTAGTCAAATATTGTAGGCCTTTGTATTGATCAGTCCAAGGTCCATAAGATTTGTTGTCCCAATCAGCCATTTTCACAGATTATAAAGTCATCAGGAACCATTTATAATCATGTAGTCTGACATTTGATATAACACAGGCCAGAGGACTTTCTTAAATTAATTCTTGTCTTAGAAATTACCAGTGATTGAGAGCCCACTACAACCTTGGGATGTTCCTATGGTTAATTAAACATAATTTTAAAATGTGCGCCTTGTTTCTAGTTTGAATTTGTCTGGCTCCAACATCCAGGCATTGCCTCTTTTTTTTATTCCTTCATCTACTAGACTGAAGAGCCAATTGTTAAAGTATTGTCCATGATAGGTACATAGCGACTGTGATCAAGTGATCAAGTGACTGTGATTCCCTTTCATAAGCTGGAGACTGAACTTCTTGAGCTTTTCATTACAAGGCATGTCCTTCCAATCTTGTAATCATTTTCATGACTTTTGTCTGGCTCCACACCAACTGATCAACATCTTTCCTAAATTGTGAATACCAGAACTGGACACAGTATTCCATGAGCAACATGTGCCCCTAGAGGGTTCCCACAGGCAGCAGCGGTGCTGTTGGCGGCGGGAGCAGGATGGAGGCAAGTGGGGAGCTGCAACAGGCAGCCGCAGTGCTGTTGGCAATGGGGGTGGTGAGCACTGACCAGTGGGCGGCGACCACCCGCAGACACCGCCAGCAGCAGTGACCAGTGTCAGTGGCGGCTTTTTTCAGGGGGTTGTACCACCACACTCAGGGGGTGCACATGCACCTGTGTGCACCCCCTACGTGGTGCCAATTCAGTATCCAGTAGTCAGTGAACCTGTGCCAAGGCTAAAGATAACAGAACTGCCTTACTGCTATTCAGCATGGCTCTGCTCAAATACCTAAGGATCACATTGTTACATTTGGCTACTATTTTATAGTGAGAGTCCATGCTTAGTTAATTGTCTGCCATAACCAGTCTTTTTCAGTCACTGCTTCTCAAGAAATATCCCTTGTGCATATTGAAAATAAAGCCTGTATTCTTTGTTCCTAGGCCAGAAGTTTAACTGGCAACTGGTCTTATTAAACCATGTACTTTTTGCCAGCAGTCAAGATGCCCTGTGTGAGCGGCTAGTGGCCTGAGATATTTATCATTCCCTCAATCTTTATGTCATCACTATGTCAATTTTTATCAGTGACCTGATAGGTCCAGTATTTTATCTTTCTGACAATGACCAATGCCTAAAACTTCATATGAAGAATAGAAATGAAGTACAATTCACTGGCAAGTTTTGCAAATCTCTACAAGAGTGAAAGATACGCTCTTACTTCTGCAGAGATAAGCACATATCACTCAGCAAAGAATGTGATTGCATTCCCTGACCAAACATAATTTTAAATATTATTGGTCATAAAATGGTCCAGTCCTTTTAAAATTAGGTTATTTGACTGGGTCTCCACTAGGAAGGAATACCACCATTTAAATGCTGGTGTGAATCTGAATTGCCTTCCTTTGCTGTAATTAACTCACCATTGATTTTATCATGTATTAACTTAATACATCAGCAATTGTATATTACTGATCAGTTTCTAAATAAACCCCTACAAGTTTAACTATTTCAGTGAATTTCTTCAAAGTTATCTTTTAGGCACCATGGGCCTAATCAAGTCAGGAAAGCTCAAATCCTATTACATCTATAAGGTGTTTAAGTATTCCTTGCATATCTAAGGGCCAGATCTGCAGATCAACTACACTAGGCTGCTATGCATGTTCAGAAACAGTCCAGCACTTCAGCATGGTGTGTCTTGTTCTCTGCAGTAGCCCCATTCTACCTGGAAAAAGCTCAATTAATTGTATGCAATCACTCAGAACTTTAGAAAGAAAATATTATTAGTGCATATTAGCAATCACAGTGAGGAAGAAATGGAAGACAAGGACAGTCTGTTTAGGCTAAGTACAAACAGTCAAAAAGCCTGAGGCTAAATTAATTCAATCTTTGCAGGTTAGTATAAACTGCAGGGATTAAACTGAGAAACAACTAGACAAACATTTACTTTTGATTCAGGCTATACATTCACAAGCCTGTAGTGGCTCAGGCCAGAAGCTGGGCGGGTTGGGGAGTAGGGGTATGCTAGAACATGCCTTTCTGGCACGTATCCAGCATGAACTGTGTGTTTGCTTCCTCTTCCTGGTGCCCTTGAGGACTCTGGGATTTGTAGTCCAGAATCACATCAACAGGGTTGCTCATCATTTCCTCTTCCTATTTCCAGGTGCCTCTGGGACTTCCAGTCCACAGTCACAGCAGCAGTAAGTTTCAGTAAGTTTAGCAGTAGGGCAGCTCCGTACTCAGGGAGAGGTAGGTTTAATCCCCCTCCCTGGGTTCAGGCAAGAGCTGAGGTTTGCCTGGGGGCGGGGGGTAGTCTCTGCTTCCTCCCCACCCCAACCTCTCCTGGAACAGACAGCACAGCACAGCTCAGGGCTGGAAACCATGCTGGGGGGCAGTGATTTAACTGGAACCAGAAAGGGGTCTGGGACAGAAGCTTCATAAACTGGTTTGACCTAAATCAGTTAAATCTGATATTATGTTCAACCAAGGTAATCTTAAACCAGTTTCAGCCATTTTGAAGCTGATTTATGTGCACTGAGTTTCTGTTCTTTTAGAGGTTTAAACCAGTTTCTGGTCACTTACACCAGTTTATGTGTAACTTCTGTCCCTAGCTATAGAATTCAGTCCAATTGCTCAGTGTGTAGGGCAGGGGTGGACAAAATATGGCCTGTGAGCCAGATCTGGCCCGACAAGTACTTTCATCTGGCCCGCAATGCCCACCAACAAATTGTGTCCCACCCAGCTGTTCTGCCTATGAGGGTGGAAGCAAGACACCCAGATGTCCACACACCCCATACCCTACTGCACCTCACTCCCACACTTGTGGGCAAAAGGGCCCAGCTGTGCCGACACACAGTTTCCAGTCAAGGCTGTTACTGCTGCTTCTACAGTCCCTAGGGACCTGCTCCACTTTCCTGGTCTCCAGAGGAGTCTGTGGCCCAATGGTACAGGCACTGAAAGATGTTATGGCCCCTGCTGTTAGCCCTATTGTTGTTTATCCATTTTATACAATGACTGGTTCGTGTAAAATGCAGAAACAGTATTGAGTGCAGGAACCAGCAGCCAGAACTCAGGGCACTCTCAGTTCCAAGGCAGTGCCCATTTCACTGAGATGCATATAGTTTCAGATTAAGGGCCACTTATGCTTCCAAAAGACAGAATAAGATCTGGGCTTATAGACATGCTCTAGGAGGTGGTGGGGGGAGGAAGCGGGGGCACTTTAATTAACGCAGGTATGAGAGCCATGCTGATTAAAAGTGCCTGGATCATCACATGTATCAGTGTCCCCACACTGAAAAATGGCAGTGGGGTGCTTTGTACTAAAGCTCATTGAACAAGCTTTAGTTTAAAGCACCCCGCCACCATTTTTCAGTGTGGGGAAGCTGATACATATAATGCTGGGATCTGCTGAAGCAAGATAATTACCACACTCTAGAAGACTTGACTAATCAAGTCTGCTCCAATATGTTGTAATTACAGCTCATTGGAGCAGCCTCCCCACACATGTATAGGAGCCCTAGATGTCTAAGTAGCACTTAGGTGCCGAAGAAGTGAAATATCATTTGTATTGAAGTCAAGGGCAGCACTAGGGAGAGGGATCGGGCTATAACCACCCCAAAATTCAACTTAGCCCCCTGTAGCCACCCCTCCCAGTGACACTGACACCCTGAGCAGCTGAGCCCACACAGGACCAGCATTTCCAGCAGGGGCAGCACCACCATCTACATGGTGGGGCTGCTGGGCTCGAAGTGGGCAGGAGCAGGTCAGGCTCAGTTGCACAAGGTGGGTGGGCAGCAGCGACAGCACTGCTGGGAAGGGAAGAGCCTCCCAGCCCAGCCCCCTCACCCCAAGAAGAAGCTGATGCTGCCCCTCATTAAAGTCTAGGACAGACCCAGAGCAGAATCAGGTCTCCTGAATTTCAATGTATTTAGCCACAAGGCCATCTTCCCTTACCTCTTATTCAGAGAAGCCCTTTACCTCACAATATGTTGAGGTATGTAAGGGTGAACACTTAAGTGAAAAATACAATTCTAAAGGTTATGGTTATATTCATGAGATTTGGGTCAAAGAACAAATATTTAGCTAAAGCTATTATTTACCTAAAAGCTACACTGAACACTAAAATTCTTTTCAAAGTGAGGGGATATTCTATGGTATACCTTACACTTCCAAAACCTCCAGAAAAGGAATTTTGATCTTAAGATTTCACTAACTGATTATCTCTTCAGCTATTATTATCTGCTTACACTTTGAGAGTGAAATATATTACTGAGTAGAAAGAGGAATAATCTTGGAAAGAGTGGTTAAAAGAAGATAAATGTATTGAGCTTATCATAAGATATACTACATAGGTATATGGGGTCTCTAGAATCCTTACGTAGTTATATTTTACTCTGATATACTTTGGGAGTTTTGTGGGGAGGGGAGTTGGTGGGGGCTTTTTTGTTTCTTTGTTTGTTTATTTTTTATTGAGGGGGAAGGTTGCTACTTATTATACGCATGGTTTGTTTAAAACACAAGATAATGAGAGATTCTCTCCTTTCCTGAGATCTTCTCAGTGTAGAAGTGGGGGGCATCTCAAAACCACTTATGTCTTCTTCCTTCTCAGCCTTCCCTGTCCTGCTCTCAACAAAGAGCAGAACCTAGACTGCTGTAATTTATGACAGCTGGCTTTGGTTCTTGGGGAGTCCTATGGCAGCTACAAATCAGTACAATAAAGCTACATTCCATCCTGCTCCTGATTTTGTTCTTGCTCCTGTACCTGACATTCTCCTTAAGATGAAGTAGAAGGTAGCAGGCACAAAAGCTAGCTCCTCTAGTTTTAGGCCAGCTGAAAGTTCCCCTCTAACAAGAATTTTCACACTGGCAGCTGCGATGATACCCTAGACCCTTTGTGCTGTTCACTGGATACATCTACATGTTCATTACTGCATCATAGTTACTGTGCATTAAGTTTAGTATTTGGATAACCAAATACTAAATCAATGTGCAGTAAATTGCACTACTGCACAGTAGTGCCACACATGGGTTTTTAGCGATGCTTACTGTAGAGTAGCCTAGTACTACTGTGCAGCAGTGTATTAGCACAGTTTTTGCCTGGCACACTACTGTGCAGTGTTATTAGGCTAATGCACAGTTAACATCTCATATAGACGCACCCAATAAGTGAAAAGGAGCTGAATTATGGGACACACAGTTTGCTCCTTTTTTAAAGGCCAATGTCAGTAGTTAAAGTACTGTTTCTGACAAAACTAGTTAATATAACTTCAAACATGGAAACTTTTCTCTCTAAACTAGGTTTTCTGTACACAGTGAAAGTGATAAGAGAGAGGGAAGGAAGAAATATGTTAATCTTAAAATGAGTTCCTAATCCATTCATACTTTTTGCATAACACTCACAACTTTGGCCCATTGGGCTGGTAGTGTTTTCTATATAAGATTTGCCTCTTAATTGTCTACACAGTGATAGATTATTGAAAAGTCAAATAGGCAGATATTAAACCAGACATATTGTGCACTGCAGAACACACTGACTTTTACATTATGGATCACTACTTAACAAAGACATTTTTGTAAATATAAAATGCTAGACAAATGTATTGTTCAGTAGGGTTTCTATTTAAACCTGTCTAGTGGAACAGAGATAGCACTAATCCACTGGAAAAAAATACCTAAAAAGAAGTCAAGACTATTTCTTTGGCTAAGTCCTGCAAAGCTTTGAACCTAGTATTTTCTCACAGAGGAACTATGACAAGCTAAATAAATTCCTTGAAAGAAGTCCTCTTTTAACTGTAATATGTTTTTTACAACAGCATCTCATTTTGATTCATAAATCAGCAATGATGAAGAATCTACCATATTCCTTGGTACAGGGCAGCATCAGAGGCTGCTCTGCTAGTAGTAGTGGTAGCCAGAGTAGTAATGCAGCTACTGATATTTTTGCACCTCTCCCCCCACTTTTGGTTGAGCACCTAATGGAATAGAGTTCCAACTGACGTCCTCCACTCTTTTGTTATGTTACTGCAGGGGTGGGCAAAATACAGCCTGCTAAGCCATTCTATCCATCCCATGGGGCCCCTAAAAAATGTAGAAAATTAATTATTATCTGCCCCAGCTGCCTGTCAAAGATGACAAAGCACCAGCGGCAGCAGGACCCAGGAGGAGCTGGCGGCAGGACCCAGTGACAGCAGAACCCAGCAGAAGCAGCAGCAAGGCCTGCCCAGTCCTGCCCCACCCTCAGCACGCAACCAGAAGCTTCTTCCTAGCAGAGGCTTCTTGCCTGGGACCATGTGGCTGTTCCCCTGCACTCCCTCCATCTGAGAGGAAAACTCAGATAAGAATGGGTAGAAGGAGCTGGGGAGAGGATTGCCAGTGCAGCAGGAGCCAGCTCAGCCCAGCTGGCAGCATGCAATTCCCGGCTGCATGGCCAGGACTGCAGGATGCAGCAGGAGGCATCCTGGCCCGGCCCAGCCTGGCCCCCATGGTCCCCAGCTGGCTCCTGCTATGCCATGCAATCTGGGCCATGTAATCGGAAACCATGTGCTGCTGGCTGGGCTAGACTGGCTCCTGCATCACTCGGTTCCCAGCTCCATGGCTAAGACTGCATGGTGTAGTAGGAGCCAGCCAGGAACTATGGCAGATGGGCTGGGTCAAGCTGGCTCCTGCTGCCTCCTGCAGTCCCAGCCATGCAGCTGGGAACCATGTACTGCCAGAGGAGCCAACAGGCAGGCAGGGGGAAGGGGAGTGGTGGTGGCGGCCTGGGCTGGCAGGGCAGCAGGACCACGAAGCCAGGCCAGCTCCATCACTCCCCTGCTAGTGGCCCAACCATATGCAGTTCTGGAGCTCACTAGGACTGTGCACCACCAGGGGTCTCTGCCTGCTGCAGGCTGTGAGTGCCCTGAGACCTTGCCACCTGCTTCTGCTGCTGGTAGGTGCTGTGCACAATAAGGGCGTATTTGTAGGGGGGATCCCACACACACACTTCACCATACACATATACCCACATCCCCCCTTGCACCACCATACACACCTACCCACACCTCCCCATGCACACCCCACACCCATTCACACACACCACCGCCCCCCAGCCACCCTCCCTCCACACACTCACAGCCACCCACAAACCATGTACCCACCCACCTCCACACCTCCACACCCCCTCACACCTATCTATCTTCCCACAAACCCCACACATAGATCCACACACACACCTGCACCCTCCCCCATACCCCACATACATACATGCCCACACACACCCACAGCCACCCACACACACCCACAGCCCCCCACAAACCCTGTACCCACCTACCCACACTCCTCCATACCCCCCACAACATACAAAAGTAAACTTCATTTTAAGCTTTTATACAATCAGCTCTATGTACACTATACAAGCACATATAAATCAGTACAAAATATTTTTGAAATCAAATGAAACATATGTTTGATTTTTAAAATATAATTTGGTTCCTTTCTGGTTCCAAGATGGCACATCCCCCAGACAAAAGGAGTACTTCTGGAGGCAAGGGGTGGGATTTCCAGTGGCAAAGGTCAGGGGTTAGGTTGGCAGATCTTCTGGTTCCAAGATGGTGACCAGGGAGTGGGACAACTGCCAAGGGGCATAGCCACCCCTGAGGCCCTCGATAGCTCACCAAAATTTGTTAGGCGGCCTGCCAGCTGAAATAGTTGCCTACCCCAGTGCTACTGGCTCCAGTGAACTGTCCCCTCACTGTTAACCCCAAACACTTTAACTTTTTGTCTGAATTTGTTTACCTTCAGCTTTCAGCCATTTCATTTTCTTATTTTTTGTGTCTGCTTTGATGAAGAGCCTTATTACCAGGGATCCTGGTTTTCTCTGTTTAAAAACCACAAATTCTCTGATTAAAACACCCTGAATCCACATTTTCCCATGATTAAAAGGAAATACACACTATATATATATATAGGTATCAGTTAAACGCAATGTTTTATTGATATATTTACAATTTTAAAGCAATTTGGAAGTCTACCAGTGCCTCAATCACTATAATAAAATAAATGTTAAATACCTATAAATTCTGAGGTTTGATTTTGGGTTTTTTATCATAGAAAATCAGAGTTCCCCTGCCACCTTTATTTACCAGGATGCGGGTCCAGCTGCACCTGTCCCCACCATTGCTCTGTGGCACTGAGCAGCCCTGATATGCTGGTGCCCTGCCTATGCCATTGGCCCACACTCCCAAACCACAGCCCTCCAGCCCTGCCAGTGTCCCTCACTCCCCACCAACAGCCTCCGCTCCCCCCAGCCCTGCTGGAGGGGCCCCCAGCTGCCAGGGCTATGGGGCCAGGGATCCGGGTCTGAAGCCACCTTCACCCGGAGCAGTGCCTGAAGCCTGGCTGCTGCCCATGGGAGATGGCATCTGTTGCAGACCAAGAGGAGTGAGGAGCCCAGCTTCCCATCCTGTATAGGTGGCTTGGCTGGAGTGGAGTCCATGGGGTGGGCAGATGTGGGTTGGCAGCTGTGAGCTCAGGCCTCTTTGCTCTGCTGCTCTCCCCTGAGGCCTCTGTGGTGAGAGCCAGTGCAGTGTGGCAGAGTAGGGTGGGAAGGCTTGGTGCCACCGCTGGTAGCCCTGCACGACCGTGGCAAAGTGCTCCCTGCCCACCTGGCAGTGGGGAGCGGGGGGTCACAACTCCATGCTACCACACCCACTGCTGGCAGGCAACCAGGGAGCACCATGACATGATGACATGGGGCTGTCAGTGGTGGCACTGAGCCTCCCTCCCCCACTCTGCCATGCCATGCCGGGTCCCACCTGCTGGGCTGCGGTCCCACCTGCTGGGCTGAGGAGGCCCTGAGGGTAGGACAGAAGGCAGGGACCCCAGGAATATGTGAAGTGCTGGGGAACCAGTCCCCCTGCCACCCCACCAGACAAGCCGCCTGTGGCTCCATCCCACTCCCTGCCAGGGCCCTGTGGCTGCACATTCCCACCCCTGCCCCGACCTGGCATTAGACCCAGGCCCCAGACCCCACATACCACCCTGGATGGGCAGCGTCCCCAGTCCTAGCTCTACCCAACTCCCACCCTCACTGTGGGGGCCTCAGTTTCCCTTCCCCCTCTCCCAGCTTACCTGTAGGGAGCTTCTTTCATGCTGCCTGGCTGCCACATACATGTGTGCACATGCACATGCACATGGCACTCTCGCCTGATTGCCCTCCTCCTGCTCCCCCTTGCCCCTTGCAGGCTGGGGCTCTGCCAGCTTGCAAGGGGAAACCCACCATTTCCCCCATTTTTCTCCTTTAAAGGAGAATATCTGCATTTTGCTCCTTAAAAAGAGAAAATAGGCATTTTTTCTCCTTGAGATGATAAAATACGTATTTTTCCATGGTGAATGGAAAACCCAGATCCCTGCTTATTACCCAATTTCAGTTCCTAATCTAGGTATTTACGGACTGTGATCCAATTAGCTTTTTTCCTTCATATAGGGAATCTTAAGACCCAGCCAGCAAAATCTATCACTAGAAAAATATGTTTTCCTTCCCTTCATCTTTTTTTTTACTTTTCTCTGATCCTTCTCTACAGTCCTGCAGTAGGAGGAGTCACACCAGAAACAGGAAAAATAACCTTTCTACGGCAACTCAACAATTATCTGTCTGAAGCTCACAGGTCCTTTTGGCTTCTCTGTTGACCTGGGAGCTCATGTTAAGCTAACTATCTATAATGAGTTTCAAGTCTTGTTAGCCACTGATTCCTAAGATAGAGAGACTCCTGTCCTGTAAGTATGGCTTACGTTTTCTGTTTGTAGATTTTTGACTTTATCATCTGGTCCATTATTTTGCCTGGGATTCATAACAACATTACCCAGATTATCCTTATGTCCTTTCTAAATACTGACACAATATTACTATCTTCCAATTCTCTGAGCCTTCATCAGTGTTTTAGTATGCAGTGAAAGTGTGTAAGTGGTGCAAATTGGTCCTTGACTTGCTTTTTAAAAAACTCTTGGATTCAAGTTCAAAAAAACTTTGATTCCAAATGTGTATAGTGAGTTGTATTCAACATCGTTTTTAGTTAACATTAGAATGAAAACCATTTTATGATCGTCTGATCTGGCTAAATCATCTTGTTTGTTTGTTTGTGTGTGCTAGCTTCCAAAATCCCACATAGAAATCTTGATTGAACACTTTGCCTTTTCTACATTATTGCTGAAAATTCTTCAGTATCCGTCTAGACTTCTTGCTTATTACATACAATAAAGTGATGGTCAGTTGGCACCCAAACTCTTACTACTTTTTAGTTCCAATTTCTAATTCCAATTAGAGTTCCGCTATCTTGGATGTTCAGTACTTTTTGGGTTAGGAAACTAAGATCTATGATAATAATTAGACATTACTAGAACTTTTTAGTATTGGCAGTAAAGTTCCTTACAATTTCACAGCTTTTTTTTGTTAGTGCATAATGAATAGGTTTATAAGGAACCACCACTGCTATTCTCCAGTGTGATTTGATACTCTGAAGTAGAAAGCACTTAGTATTTCAACTTGTGCTTTTTCTTTTAGGATATTAATACATAAACATTAATAATCATGTGCTTTTGAGTTAGTGATTCAAAAACAGGTGATGCCATTTTTTACATATAGTGTGACTCCACTCTTGTGCTTATTCAGTCCTGCCTACATAAGTTATAGTGATTGATTTTAAAATTCCAGTCATGCATATCTTCCAACCAGGTTTCAATAATATCAACTAGGTCAAATTTATGCTCATACATGAGCCATTCCAATTGCTTTTGTTTATTACTTAGGCTCCTAGCATTGGTGTACAGGCAATTAAAGCATTTCTTCTTTTTCACATCCTTTGGTGTCTTGATTAATTTTGCTCTCAACATCTTGATTTTGTGCTAAATGAGTGCTTATTTGCTCATTTGTTTCCCCTTTTCATCCTCCCCTTTTATTATTAGGGTTAACTATCTCAGTGCTGAGGATTTTAACACAAGCATCCTGCCATGGTAATTTTCTTATCATCAATGTCAGTACATCAATGAATATTGCAGAAGGTCAGTGAGGCAACTAGTTGTTATTTTGGGTTGCTTTCATGACAAACTAGGACCTCACACTTCCTCTGCAACTTTTAAATTCAATATCACCTCAGTCTATCCGATCTGGGGAAGGAAAGATTCATCCTTTTCATTGTGCAAGATTCATAAATGTCCAAATGCCAACTGAATTCTAAATTCTATGATGTAGTTAAATTTCTATGATGTAGTTCCTTATAAATTCTATGATGTAGTTACACAGTTTCAAATTAAAATTCTATGAAATGAGGGAAAAATGGAAGCAGTGTAGAATAAATTAAATTTGAAAATAATATTTATAAGATCTACTTTACTGACATATCACTTTTTCTTATTTATTAATGAAAGCCCTCCTTTTTTTCAGTGTACCTGAAGCTACCAAAGAATTTATAATTTGATGCTGCACAATATCAGCCTAGTCTTTTAGAAGACTTTAGGTACTGTTTACATTGAAGTTGCAGTCCTGCTGTCACTAAAATCAATTAATATAAACTGCCAGAGCATCCCTAGAATAGTCTTTCTCAAACCTGCATCACAATAAAAGGAACTAGTTCACTTGTTATGTTAAATGTACTGAACTGTTACAAGGGAGAAGTGTGCATACATCTGAGCAGGATGAGAACACTAGGAAGTATCTTTCTCCTCATGGGACACTTAAGATAGAAATAGATGTCACCTGACATCGCATTTGTGCCATCATAAAAATTTTTATGGTGGCACAAATGGAAAGCAAATAAATAGCCCTACCCTTTGTAGCATAAATAGTGCCACTTTACTGTGGTTAGTGGTTAGAGTTAAATAGTTCTGCCTTTGCTATGGTTATCTGCTCTGTGACGGGAGAGTGCAGGCAGCTTGGAGCTGTCCACATTCTCCAGCTGCCACCAGTGCTCCTAGTCCTGCACACTCTGGAAATTCCCTGAACACTCTGATCAGGTGCTCCTGATCCTGCACACTCTGGAAATTCCCACACATAACTAGGCCTCTCAAGCCCCCACAGTATCTGCCCAGCTTTCCCTACTTGTAGAGGTGTGCCCTAGGTACTCCCTGTAAACAGGGAAAGTAAGGATTATCCACTCTGTGATCTCCAGGGGTGCATCTCCAAAAGCATGAAAAGCCCACACAAATCCCAGCATAGAGGCATAGGACACAAGGAATCCCCAGTGCCCTGTGCCTCTATGCTTGGATCCATACTGACCCATGCCTAAGTGATAAATGGGTTGGCACAGGTCCCAACCTAGAGGCACAGGATGCTGGGAATTCCCTGGGTCCCATAGCACCCTGTCCCTCCTTGCCAGGATCCATACCAACTTGTGTTTCATGCAGAGACATGGATTGGCATGGGTCCTGAAACGGAGTTACCAGGTGCCAGGGATTCCCCAGGTTCTGGGCTGCTTTGCACCATGATCCACACCCACCTATGCTTCACATAGAGATGTGGGTTAGTGCAGGTTCTGGTGTGGAGGCACAAGGCTCCAGGGATTCTCCAAGTTAGTGGGAAATGCAGGGAATCCCTGGGCAAGGAGAATGCATCATCCATTGTCCTGCATTGGGCCCCTCAATGCAGGAGAATGGACAACATGCGTTTCACCCAATAAAGTAGATCAGCTACCACAGTTAATCTGCTTTGTTTAGAAACATCTGTTTTTCCCTTACTCATTTTCCCTTATTCCTGGGTAGGTGAGGAAGACACAAAATAAAGGTTCCTTTTGTGTTCCTGTGGCACAGCATGAAACTATCAAGCTGAGCTTTCAAATAAGCTCAAATCCAGAATTCCAAGTGCTCAGCACCAAAAATTGAGACCAGATTTTAAGAGGTCAGCTGCTATTTCAGTCCTTAAGTGATGGCCAGATTTTGAAGAGCTAGAAGCTCCCACTCTTTCATTTCTGGACAGACTTCAAAATTTGTGTTGAGGCTTTTTGAAAATCAGGTATCTTTATTTCCTGAATAGGAGGAATGCTCTCAACACTTTTGAAAGCGCAAATATTGATGGAGACACTGTTCGTTGTAATTAGAAAACCTCTGTGTTTTTCCTCACCATAATTTTCTTAAATGTTGTGAATGGGGAATAAGGAATTCTGGTAAATGTACTGGGCTAAGGTGTGTACATCTTGTATAGAAAGCATCGGATACCTGGACTTTGGAAGTCAGTACAATTTGTTCAAGCAGACAAAGGGTTAAAACCCTGGCTCCTGCTTTCCAAATACTATATCAAACCTCAGCTGGAGACTCTTATTTGGGAGAATGGCATTCAGCAGCTAAGTGAATAGTGATTGGACTAAGAGAGGAAGCTAGCCCAGAACTGGGAGCAGAAATTGAGAATTGTAAATAGGATTTAGGTAAGTGGCTGGAGTTTCATGGAAGGTTGCCTCTGGAAAAAGTGAAGTTTTTTACCAAAATGCAATATTGCTGTGACTATGGGGAGTTTCTGGTAACAGTTTCCTCTTATTTAAAATTGTAAGGCACTTGGCTTTAACAGAATCCCCTAAAACTACAGATGGAACTTGTTCTTTATGCATTTTCTTTTTTTTATCCCAAAGTACTGTTTTTCTGAGCTGCTTATTATTCCTGTGTAGCATTTTAATCGTTGTATGAGAGGGAGGCAACTAATGGGATGTAGTGTGCCCTAGTCTCCAAATGTGTTGGTTGGTTGATTGACTCTGAACTGTATTCTCTTCCCTCTTAGCTCTCTTCACTTTACAGAACCACTGTCAGTGGGGAAAAAAAACTATTTAATTACTATTTAAGGAAAACTGACTGAAACAGAGTGAGGAGTATGTTGAGTAAGAAGGCAGCCTTCAGTTGGTCTTCTTACTATGTTTCAATGTTAACCTGTTTAACAAGTTCCAGTGCTGCCTTTGTACTACAAAATTATGTAACTAAAATCTGAATGGTAAGTTATCTAAAAATTGCCCTTTCTGAGGATGAGTTTCTGTAGCTTTCCTGACTAGGGCTTCTATAGGATGAATTTGCTTGACTGGTGAAAACTCCTGTAGCTAACCATCCTCTTAACAATGGGTATACTACTGGAACCTACAAGAAAATAGGCCTTGCTATCATAGGCTAGATCTACAAAGGGATATATGCAGGCTATAATGTAGATACTCATGCCTAACTTTTGGATCTGGGACTAGATTCAAAATGTACTTGGACATCTCAATTTCAATGAGAGTTCAGGTATTAACAGTGTCTACATGCCTTTGAATCTAAATACCTCCCTGGATTAGGTGCCTGTCCAATGCATGAGGATAATGTATCCTCCATGTTCTGGTAGGGCTGCAATGGTATAGCATCCATAATGGTCCAATAACATTCAAGAATGTGTTGTGCTTTTTGTGTGTGGTATATTGTATTATACCAGCTGTATAGTTGGGGGAGATATTACATAAAATTATTGCTGTGATGGTCCAGTAAATATGCAAGAAAGAAGGGCACTAACAACTTTTTCCTCTTGGTCTCTCTCCTAACTGTACAGTTGGTCCAATAAAAGTTATCATCAAAACAAACAAAAAAACCTTGCTTCTGAGGAAAGCTAGGCATTTCAGAATGGAATTCACAATAGACATTGAATAGGTAACCTCTGAAATTAGTTGAGATAAAATACTGGAGAGGGCTACATCTCAAAACCTGGATTATGTGCCTAACTCCGGGATGTATGAGGCACCTACGGGCTAAAAGTCTGCTCTGAATCCTCTCCTGGTTTAAGTGTCTAAGGCTAAGGACAGATATTCAAATAGCCTAAGCCTGAATTGATTCAATCTTTGCAGGTTAGTTTAACCTGCCTTGGTTAAACCAGTTTGTACCTGTGTAGACATTCCCTCTGGACTGAAGAAATACAAGCACATGCCTGCATTGGCTCAGGCTAGAAGCTGGGGGCATTATAGCAGCCCTTCCTTCCCTTCTACAGTGCTGGTGGTGTGTGGCCTGGCCCCACCAGGACCTCTGATTAGGGAGGGTTGGAAACCCCACTCTACCTGCAGCATCTCAGACTTTTTCCTGACCCTGACCCTAGGCTAGCACTCTGAGGCAAAGAGGGATTGTGCATGCTTATGTTGATGATACTGAGCTTTTCAATCTCCCTCTTCCTGCTGCTTCATACTGTCTGCAAACCTGACAGGGAGGGAGCCAGCAGGGAGTGGCTAGCAAAGCATTTATCAGCCCATCAATAAAACAGAAGACTCTCTCATTAGTTCAAGCTCTTCTTAGACAGCTTTTTTCCTAGGAAGGAAGGAGGGACGTCACCTGCTGACCTATTGATTAACTTCAAAAAACCTTAAAGGGATACTGTTCTGTCTGCCTGTCCCAGTGACGTTGGAGACACCTCTCAGCATTAGTTAGCATACCACGTGCCTAGGGTCTGTGGGCCTGGCATCCATGCTGTGGGAGATGGGTGCCCCCAGGGAGAATACCTGCTTGAGGGGGGGGGGGGATGTGCAGGGGCAGGAGGAAGCCAGGTAGACCCTGCTGTGCCTGCAGTCTCCAATTGAGCTCCGGCTAAAAGGAGCGGGGCCAGCCCTGTTCTCTGGAGCAGAGAGCCCAGCCCAGGGCTTAAAAGGATGCTGGGATGCTGGGGACTCTGATTTAACTTAAACCATGAAAGGATCTTTGACAGAAGTTCCATAAACTGGCTCGACCCAAATCAGTTAAGTCTGATACTACATTCAATAAGGTTTATCTTAAATCAGTTTCAGCTATTTTGAAACTGGTTTATGCGCACTGAACTTATGGTCTGTTACAGGTTTAAACCAGTTTCTGATCACTTAAACTGGTTTGTGTGTAATGTCTGTCTATAGCCCTTATGTCTCTTGGAAAAAAAAAAGGGAGGGGGGGAGCAGAAATCATTCCTTTTTTCAAAACATGGCAGAGGAAGAGCAGAAATGGAGATGACTCTCTCCTTTTATACAGAAACCCAGTGACTGGTGCACTTGTCTGGCCTATGGGGATATACCTATGGGATATATACTTACCCTGCTTAGTGTGAATGGGTTCAAACCCACATTTTCTGCCTCCATGAAAAATGCCCTAACCACCTATAGCCTAGTGTGGGGTTGGAGCACCCTCTACTTTTGGAGCTTCACTGGAAAAAAAACATGTGCCCTAAGTGTCTGTAAACTTCAAGTGCTTTATGGTTGAGGCTGGTGCCTTGAGGATTAAAAGCGTGGACTATGCCCATGTTTCAAAGGCCTATTTTAAGTACTTGCATGACTTTTGTGGATGCCGGCCCTAATACCCAATCCTGACTCCTAACCTTTGCTCTTATCTTCCATTGAACTCCTATACAGTTACATAATTGTGTGCATGTTTATAACATTAGCCCATAGGCTTTATTGTATTGGTTCACTAAAAAGTTTAACAGCCTTCAAACTTCTCCTACCTTTGATTAAATAAAGCTTTCTTGTATGTGACTACCTAATACGGGTGGTTGAGGATCTTTACCTAAAATCTAAGGTTAGCGTAGTAGCAGTGTATCCATATGCTTTGCTCCGTGTATTGGCAGAATCTCTTCTCTCTTCCAGTAGAGGAACACAAACTATGTAAGTAAAGGCATCTGCTGATATCTGGAGCTGACAGTAAAATCATGTGGATATGATTGCACTGTCTGCCAATTCTTCTGACCCCTTTAACAGCTGGTGACTCCCAGGGTGCACTGCACACTCATCTGGCACGCTTGCCATGAGAAGCTGTTATGGGTGGGGGGGAAGGGCAGTGGTGCAGTTGTACTTTTTCACCCCCTTGATTCCTGGTCCACCCAAAGTTTTAAACTAAGTGCATGGCAGTGGTGCATTTCTATTCAAGCAGTGGTGAAGGAGTCACTTGACTTCGTGGATCAATATAATATAGGTGATTCCTTCTAAACTCTTAATTCTGTAGGTGTTAGCGCTCTCTCCTTTTTTTAATGATCTTGATGTTCCCTTTATTAAACCGTCCTTTCTCCTATAATTGTTCTGCCTGATATCTGCTCCATTTACTGCAGCTTCTATTTCACAGCTCTGCAGACTGTTTTTAACTAGCAAAAAAATTAATTCAGGTGCAGAAACATGAACTGAGGTGAACATCCACTCAGGTGTGGAATTGACTTTCAGTGAAGCATTGAATGCATCAAGATGCTCAAGATGGCTAGATTCTGTGTTATGAATCTGAAATAAATGTACATTTAATGTATTTACTCAAAGCCTAGGTGAGGTTTTTGGATTTAGTCAAATCTAAGACAAGACCTGGTAGTAGAGAGGGAGGGAGAGTGTAGGGGAGAACTGCCTGTGCAACTCAGGGGGGACACTGTGAGGTCTTTCCCCCAACCCACCTGCTTTTCTGACTCCAGTCCTGACCCAGTCAGGCCCAGAGGTGTTGCTACCCCTTTTACTGGCCTGGTCCAGGGACTCTGTCTGCCCTGGAGCTGGAGTAGAGCAGAGCAGCAGAAAGTAAGCAGTTGGGGGGCAGGGGTGGGGGTGCAGGGACATGGGGGCTCGGCATGGTGGGGGAACAGGTGGTAGCGCAGGGAGTTGGGAGGGGCAGCACATAGGCACAGGTACTGGGGAAGGGGCAGGCGCAAGCCCAAGGGGGCAGGTAGCATGGAGGAGCAAGTGGCAGCGAGGTGGGCACAGGCATGCGGGGGGTGAGGGGGTGGCAAAGGCCAGGAAGGCAAGCAAGGTGGAAAGAGGGAGAGGGAGCAAGGGATAGAATTTAGCCTCTCCCCCTGCCTTTGCTTTCCATGACACAACAGCAGGAGATTCTATACATGGAAAACTGTAACAGATTTATATATTTCCAGGTATAGATTCCTAATCATCAGAGGGTTGGGTTGCAGTAAATTCAAAGTTGTCTTGGATTTAGATAAACATTGTAATTCCAACTAGAACAGGACTAAAGAAACAACAAATTTTCTTTTTCTTTTATTTTTTTGCCCAGTTTGTTGTTTGCTTCATGCATTCCCCATATTCTTATGTTTGTTTTTCTCTTCAATCTTGAAGTGAATAACATACCCCACAGGTCCCTAGCATTTAAATAAAGCTTCCAGTTCCTTTTTACCTGGAGAAAAATGTGTTTATTATTGTATTCAATGATGCACCACACCACCTGAACCCCTGCCCCCTTTCAAAATTTAGGTCCACCTATGCATGGGTTTGTACATATCTTCTATGGTTTCCCTGTAGTGGCTGCAGTCAGCTGACAGAAGGTTTGTAATGTGAACATGTTTTCATTTCAGTATTGCTGGTGTTGCTTTCACTGAGAGCAGGTTTGAACGGCTATATTTTTTGTTTCGGTTTTTATTTTCTAGTAATTTTGAGTATTTGTTCTGCAGTTGAGTTCTTGCTTTAATGGGCCAGATTCAGAAAGAGAAGTGTCTAAAGCATGACTGAGGCAGACTTTTTAGGTGTGTAAGTTTAGACGTGTTCTCTGAAAACCCCTAATCACCTAACTTTGCAGATACCCAAATTGCAAGGTGCCTCTCTCCCTTTGACCCAAAAGGCCCCTTGGTACTTCAAGTCTTATATTGTGCACATGCTCAGAACTGCCCCAGGCTGTTCTAGTTGCCTAGCTCTCTCTAAGCTTCATTTCCATTCACAATTTAGGTGGAGTGGCACCTGAGTACCCTGAGGGGTGTTCTCAGAATAAGCTTAAAGCACATGAACAGAATTGAGATTAATACAAAACAGAGCAACTGTAGTCAGTCTCTTTCTAAACATGGCTATAGGAGGAGGTGTCAGTAATACCACTGCCATTTATACAATGCCTTAGTTATTAGAGCAGTTGCCCCTGGAAATGGGAGACCTGAGTTATGCCATTTTATCCTGAAGAGATTCAAATGTATATCTTCAACTTCCCAAGAGACTGCCTTAATCAGTAACCTATAAATAGCTGAACCTTGCTCTCTGAAAACCCCTGGTCACTTAACTCTGGAGATACCTAAATTGCTAAGTCCTCTCTTTTTGACGCAAAAGGTCCCTTGGTACCTGCAGTCTTGGGGCAACCTCCAAACCTTTTGATAAAGCCGGGTCACTTTATGGCACGAGTCATGCAGCCAGAAGAACAAGTAAGGAGGAGCCTAAGTTTATGGTTGAGTGGTTAGGGCACCGGACTGGGAGAGACTGTTGTCATGCCCCTAGAACCCAGGCCTTTCCCTTCATGGGCAAGTTCTCTGAACATCAGGGTGCTCTTTGAAAGGCAGACAGCTCTAATTTTAGTTTGTTATGAAAGGAAGCCTATCAACCCTGCTTTGGTTTTTGGATTTTTAAAGGAACAGTTGTAAATGGTTGGAGTCATCCCGAGTGGATGGAGGTGCAACTCTCCCAGCCTTCCTAAAGGCCTAAACTCTGAAGATGTGTGGGGTTATGATTGCAGACACACTCATGCTTAATAGTTCCTCTAGCTAGCTCTAGGTGGCCTCCCATGAGTGGTTTGTTTTTTGGTGTGGTGGCTTTTTTTTTTTCTTCTGGAACAACCTTGTAAGGTTTCCCAATGTATTGTATAGGGAGCCTAGTGTTTAATGCTGGGGGATAGACATCTATAATTTAGTTATGCTAGAACTGTTTAGGTGCTCAGTTTTTATTGGCTCTCACCCTTATTATGTCAATAGTCTTACTAAGAAAACTTTAAATAGCAAGAAATACAAATATTGAAGGAAATAATCAATAGCTGAATGTAGAGCTTATCAAACTGCTTGCACATTTGGTGCATCACTTGTCATTTGTAAAGGCCTAGTTATCTGCCCAACCAGAGAAAGTATCAGTAGATTTCCGTGAATTACCTAAAGACCATCTGTCTTCCCTAATTTGGGAACCTTTTACTCTGAGGTGATACTCTCAAAGAGCTTAGTTGATTATGGTGAAGGTAAAAAAATAAGGGAGTGGAGGGAAATTATTTTGGAACACTTAGTAAATAATGCATGGGACAGGAAGGTTGAAATGTTTCTCTGTAGTGCTTCATCCACAGGCTCTCTTGTTTTATGGAACTGAAATGTGTCTCTTTCTGGGAATGTCAAGCTGAAAGTGAACCCATCATGTCAAGCATCAACAGAAATAAAATAAATTTATTTTCAGTGTGTCAAGAAATTAGATTGGGAAACAGGATTTACATTAATCCATTAAACTGTCATATTCACTTAAAAGTAGCCAAAGCACCCTGAAGGTGGCTAATGCTAATTACAGTACAAGGATGATATACACTTGCAAAATGTCAGTCTGAATACATGGTACTGAGCTGAGGTTTTCTACAATTGGAGAAACACAATCTGAAAGACAGCAAGATGATGGTTGTCTTAAAATGTTCTGGATACAGATTGCCAATTTTAGCTTAATACTGTTTTCACATGCCTTGAAATAGGAACTATGATAAAATAATTCTGTAATCTGGCTAACTTCCATTGTAACTTTCTGCAAATAATTATTTTCTGCTTTAGTGTCCTCAGCTTCCTCTGAGAGCAAGGAACCCTGAGATGCTTAAGTATTATGCCCTCTTTCTCTGGTTTTCTTTTCTCTCTACCTCTAAGTTATGGCAAGTAGGAACTTTGACAAGGCCTTTCAATTAAAAAATGAAAAGAAAACTTAGAAAGACTTGGAGCTTGATGAAGACCATTTATGTTGCCAGTTTTCCCCAGTAGATGACTCTAGTCAATAATGCTAAGGCATTCTCCTCTATAATCTAACAACACTGTTTCCAGTAGCATGTGGTTTCAGTTACTAAGAGTAATTAGTAGTAGAACTTGGACACAACTGATTTTAAGTATTATTTTAATGATTTTATTCTTGCGTATTCCTCTTCACTAGCCAGTTGCTTAACATCTAACAGATTTACACATGCTTCAGAATTCAGGCTACATGATGGAAGGAACTAATTCACACATCTGGTAACAGCTAGTCAGGGCCTCACTTCTTCATAAAAGTAGGTACAATAGTGTGTGGGAGGAATAGGTTGGAGTCGGGATGATTGTCCATTTTGCAAGGCATTGTTTGGAGGCCATCAGGTGTGGCATGTACTCTTCTGGTTTCAGGAAGCAGGCATGGTAACTGGCAAGAAACATGTTTGCTCACATGCATTTGCATCTGGAATTTACACACCTTGCTTGTTCTCTCAAACTCTTGTTAGATGAACAATACTGGAAAAGCGATCCTGAAACGGTGCATGATTTCTGGAAGGGGGTGGGGGGAGTTGCCAACTCTGATTAAGATTTATTATACCTCCGAAGTTTTGTAGTCCCTAAGCTTAACGACAGATGGTGGTGTAACTCCACCAATTTTGTAACTTCTCCGCTCACTTTGATGTTGTAACACAGAGTTTCCTTGATTTGGCTTGGGTTAAAAACAGTCTTTTCTCCCCTTTCCAAACTGTCTGGAACAATGCGTGGGGAAGTGAGGGGAAATGCATCCGTAGAAGAGCAGGCTGTTTGTTTGTAAAGGGAACAAGAAAACAATCATCATGGAGAGTGGGAATCTGATCTACACCTAATGCTGCCAGCTGCAGGGAAAAATACATTACATTAATTAAAGGAAGACGTTTCCAAGTGGTTTATGTGAGGCGAGAAATACAATACAAATGCGCAGATGAAATCTCAAACCGTAAACAGGAACAAATAAAACCCAGCAGCCTTTTTCATTAGAAAGCCAAGTGATAGTTTAAGCCTTCGTCGTGGCATCGTTTCAGAAGAGCCAGAGCCGTGTGGGCTTGCTTGGCTCGAAGTTTTTTGCAGGCTGCCCACGCCAGTTAACGCCAACCCATTTAGGCGGCCGAGCGTCCTGTTGCACCCCCTGCATTCAGACCGGCTACAAAGGGAGGCTGTCAGACTGTGACAATGGGGAGGAGTGAGACTTGAAATGTCCTTCAAACAGCGCAGGACGGGGAGAGGGGAAAGGCTGCGCCCCAGCAGCGCAGGACGGGGACCGACCCGGGAGCCAGGCTCGGGACAGCCGGGGCTGCAGGGGGCTAGCGCCTGTCCTCCGCGGCTCTCCGGGGGGTCAACCCGCGCGGGTTTCTCACTCGGGATGTTTGATTTCACGCCGGGAGCAGGGGCCGGGAACATGGCAAACGAACTTGAGCGCTGGCTGGGCGCCAGCCGGAGCCGGCCCTCTTTTTTTGTTTGCCTTGCGGATTTTCTTTCAAACAATCCCGTGGCAAAACAGTTCCCGCTGGCCGGGTGCTTGGACACGCACGGCGAGAGGCGGGAGGGAGAAGCCGGCTCGCCGCGGGATGCCGCCGGCTTCTGCCTGGCCGGCGCGGCCGAGAGGGCCGCCCCCGCGCCCTGCCAGCGCCCCCGGCGCCGCGTCGCCCGGTGCCCTTCGCCCGGGGGGATTTCGTTTGCGGGGCTCGGGTGCACTTCGGGCAGGGGCAGGGGCAGGGGCGGCCGCGCTCCCCTCCCCTCCCGCTCTCTCTTTTCAGGACTTCTCAAGTTGGCTGTTCCCAGAAACTTTTTGTTGTGAGCCGCTGGGAGCTCTTGGCAGCCTGAAACGCATCCGTGCCGCAACTGTGCTCACAAACTAACGCGAAATCAAGCAGCCCGGTTTATTGGGAACTTGGGCAATTAAGGGCGGGGGAAGGACGACAAAAGCATCGTAAGGAGCAAATAAATTTATTTTACGACCACCCATCAGCAAGCCCCGCGCTCCCGGGGCAGGCGATGGCAGGAGTGTGCATGCCCTCGGGCTGAACTTTCACCTCGCGAACCCGGCCCGAGCGCTGCGGCTGCGGCTACGGCTACGGCCAGCGCAGGGCTCCGCTCCGGCACCGGCCAAGGGGTGTGGGGCCGGGGCCCCTCTTGAGACCCGCCCCTACGTCTTCGTCCACGGTGCAAACCGCAAGCGTGGGAGCGGAGTCTGCTGCCTCCCTGCCCTTTCCTAGCCCGGCACACGCCGGGTTTTCCACGCGCGGACAAGTTTTACTTGATGTGGGTAGTTTGTGCCTCATCGGCACCGGCGGCTTTCGCTACCGCGAGCCCCGCACCTCAGTGCAGCCTGCAGCCGCTCTGTCACGGCGTGTCTCCGTCCTGGCTCTCGGACCCTGCCTCGACGGGAGTTACGCCTAAGTCAAGCCCTCCGGTGGGTTTCCTCGTGCATCTCAGGGCGGAGGGAGGCCCGGAGTGCTGGTGGGAATCCCCAGCACCGCGCATGAAACCTTCATTTGTGCCCGAGGCATGACGGGCAGAGCAGAGCCGCGCAGTGCGCGCAGAGTAGCAGCAGCCAAGGGGGTGGTTGAGGCGCTTCAAGTGTCCGCGTGTTTCAGGCGTTTCAAGGGTACGAGTGTGTGTTAGGCGCTTCAAGGGTGTGTGTGTGTGTACGCTTGAGGCGCTTTGTGTGTGCATGTTTGAGGTGCTTCAAGGATACGTGTGTGGGTTTGACGAGTTTCAAGGGTATGTGTGAGGCGTTTCAAATATGCGCGTCTGGTTGAGGTGTTTCAAGTGTGTGAGTGAAGCATTTCGAGTGTGTGCGTGGAGGTGCTTCAATTCACTTTAATTGCGAATGGCTTCAGGTCTTCGCTGGAGAGAGAAGCAGCTTTTACATACAACACCGAGCCTCAACTTTCCACTTCTCGCCTCTTCGTTTGTCGGCCCCTTGGCGAGGCGGCTCGCGCCCCCCGGCTCCTCTCGCTCCCCGCCCCCAGCTCCCGTGCGCCAGAGCAAGTGCCAGGACCCCGCGCCGGGGGAGAAGCCCGGATCGGAGAAGACGGGCTCAGTTTCTCTTGTTTCTGGAGGCGAGGACAACTCTCTTGTCCTCCTGTGTGCGCGCTCGTGAACGGCCCCGCGGGCCAGGGGGGAGCGGGGGACACTTGCAGCCGGCGGAGCTCGGCGAGCAACCGCGGGCGCGGAGCGGCTCTGGGTGCCCCAGTTCCCGCGGCCTCGTCACTTCTCATTGTTGCCCCCAGAAATAGCCGAGCGAGCAGCTGGTTTCCATTGGGAACAACGGGGGGCGGCGGGTGTGCTGGGGGCGAGGGGAATGCACCTTATCCACCAAAGACCTTGAAGCAAGTGATTCACAATTAAACCGAATTCAAATGTCTACCAAAAAAAAATAAATAGGAAGTTTAAGTGCCCGCAGCCAGGACGCAGCCGACAGGCCGAGGGCAGGGGCACGACAGCGGCGGGGCCCCGTTCCTAGCGCCCTCACCGGAGGCAGCGAGCAGCGCCCCCGCCGCCCCGGCCCTCTCCACCGAGGCTGCCGGCGCCCAGGAAGCGTGAGCCGGCGCCCGGGCCGGGCCGCTTCTCCCAGCGCGGTGCGCGGAGCCGGGCCCGGGGTTTGGCCCGTGCGAGCCCCCAGCACCGCGCAGCCCCGACGCCCCCGGGAAGGGAAGGGCGGCTGCAGCCCGTGGCCCGCAAGGCGGCACCCCCACTCCCTCCCCGCCGCGGGTGGACTGCCCCCGGGGCCGCCGCTCGGCGCTGCCGGCACCACTTTGGGCTTTGTTTTCTCCCTGTCTGCTCCAGCCGCCAAGTCCGCGGGGCGACGGGAGCAAACAACTTCCCGGGCGGAGCAGGAGCAGGAGCAGGAGCAGGTGGACCTGACGTCAAGCCGGGCGCCGCGCTCCCGCATTGTGCTCCACCAGGCTCCCTGCCCGCGGAGGAGGCGCCGGGGAAGGCGCCGGAGGGGCACTGCCCGGCCAAGCACTCTCCACTTTTTGTGCTGCAACTCGCGCCCCCCCGCCGCGTTTCCGAGAGCATTATTAGCACTTCTGTGCAGGCCACTTGGCGGTCATGTGAGCGCTTCCTCTCCTGCGCTTACAGCCGTGTTGTTTTTGCCTGCTCAACAACACACACACACTCTCTCTGCACCCCCCCCCCCGCTTACACACACACGCGCGCGCGCGCGCGGGGGAGGGAGGGAGAGCGCGAGACGGCGCGAGCCTCGGAGAAAGCGCGAGACGCGGCGCTCCCGCCGCCGCCTGCCCCTGCCCCTGCCCCTGCCCGGGGCTGCGGAGCCGGCTCCGCCCGCGGAGGATCATCCAGCCCAGGCATTGATGCCGCCGCTGCTGGTCGTTCTCCTCTAATCCCCGGCCCTCCCTCCCTCCCTCCCGTGTCTCTGCTCGCGCGTCCCGGCGGCGGCGGCGGCGGCGGCGGCGGCAGCTGCTCCTCCTCCTGCAAAGACTTTGTATGTGTGTTTGTTTGTGTGGGGGCCAGTGCAGCTCCGCGCTCTCCCTCTCTCGGTGGCAGCTCCTCGGGACGCTCTACACACTGTCTCCTCTTGGTAAGTTTTCTCCCCCCTCCCTTTTCTCCCTCTTCAAGTCCCCGCTTTGACTTGTTACTTTCATCCTCTCTCCCTCCCCCTCCTCCTCTCCTCGCTGCTGCTGGAAAGTTTTTCAGCTCCGGCAGCTCTTAAGCGCGGTGGGTGCAAAATGTGACATGTGTCAAGCTTCCTCCTTGCAAATGGGTCACTTTGTGCGACCCCCCCCTCGGGTCACAGTTGTGACGGGAGTGGGGGGAGGTTGTGAGATGGGGACTAACTTGCTTGGGGTTGTTTGTTAATGTGCCTTGTAGTTTTGAAGTGGTTTTAAAAGTCTTGCATCCGGGCTGGGGGAGCACTGGGACCGGGGCAGCCAGGGGTTGACTTTTTTTCCCTAGTCCCCTCCTCCCCCGAGGAAGGAGAAGCGCACGGTGTCTTCCCGAGGAGGCTGCGATGTGAATTGAATCCCCTGTTGTGTGCGCCGCGCTGCCACCTACCAAACTTCAGCTAGGCTTTTAGCAGCGCTTGGTGCAAAATGGAGTTTCTTCTTGAAGCCCAACTTTTAGTTCAGATGCACAATGCAGGCACCGCGGGGCGCTGAAACGCTCTGCTGGATGATGTTGTTTCAGTGGGAGGGGGGCTTTCATTCCCATCCCATCCCTGCCTTGCCTTTTTTTTTTTATAGGGAAATTTAGGCACGCGTAAAGAAACATGCCCCGCTTCTTCTTTGTGGGGGGGTGTGGGGGTGTGTGTGTGTGTAAAGCTTGCACACAAACACCTCTCTCCGCTTTCCAGCCTCCCTGGCCCGTCCCTAGGTGCATCAGGGGAGGGTGGGGACCTGTGATCTCGCCGCTGATCTGGGCGCTGGCCCGGCCGGCTGCACGTGCACTCGGAGGGCTTTGCTGCGGAAGGTGTTCGCCATCTACCCTCTCTGGCCAGGGCCGGTTATTACATGGTACTTGATCTTGCCTACACAGGCAGTTCCCGCCGCCGCCCTTGGGTCTCCTCCACCTTCGCGATCCCTTTTAAATGTACTTGCCGGCTAGAGTTAACCTTGAATAACAGCAACAGAAAACGTTAAACCTAATACAAGAGATGAATAAATAATCACGCCAGGCCTATGCGATTCCTGGGGCAGTTATAGCTTGTGGTGGGAACTTTCTCCTGGAATTTTGCTTTTGAAAATCAGGAATAGTCAGAGACAGAAAGTTGTCAAAGTTTGATTCTGAAAAGCTTGAGAACTAGTGGGCTGGGAGCTTAGCAGGGTTTGGTTGTGAGGGAGGGAAGGACAGGAAAGGGAAGAAAAGACCAGGTGCTAAGAGACTTGCTCAGGTTTCTCTAGGACACCCCACCTGTAAGAGGGAACCCCCCCCCACACACTTTTGAGAATATGGGTGACCCAAAAGATGGAGATGAGAACTTTCAGAAAAAACCCCACATAGCGGGATATCACTTATTATCTAGATCAATACAAGCTGCTTGTTGTATATTAGAATTTAAAATGGCCAAGGTATTGAACTCAAAGAGGTCAAGGTAAAGATGACATAGAGTGTTTTTGTTTTCTTCCTCTGTTCACAAGTTAAACTTGTTTCAGGCTTCTCATGACTGTCTTAACAGTCAGTTCCTTTTAAGGTTGAACACCAGTTTTAAAAAGGAATAATCCTTTATTACTTTGAGCATTGGTAAACTGTCTAAATTGGGTGTCAGAGTGAAGGGGGGGGAAAGACTGAGGTAACTTTTGGGTCATGCTGTAAGAGAGTAATTGTTCTTGGTGAGAAAAAGGATTTGACATATGATGGTAGCTGGACCAGAAAGAATGCTAGTGAAGTGTGTGTGCACGCGTGTATTTAAATCCCTAAAGTTTTAAAGTTAAATCCCTACCCTAAATTTTATAGTCTCATCTCTTAATAGAGAAGAGGATGGCAATAAAGCCACAGGAAAAGCCACAATACTTTTCACTTGAGCAGCATTTCTGTTTTTAGGGGCTTTTATTTTACTTTTTAATAATAAAAGAAACTTAAAATGTACCTTTTGAGGAGTTTTTATTATGTTCCTTTGCTGCTTGGCTTTAAGTGCCTGATCCAAACCTCATTGACGACTATGGGGGTCCTGATGTGGACATCAGTAGTCTCTTTATCAGGCCCTTGGTAACTTAAATACTTTTTGAAACTGGGGAGTTAGCTTGTGAAAGTGAAATGAAAAATAAACTTTAAGAGTTGTGTGTGTGTGTTTACACCTGGTAATTTAAAGTTGCCAAGGAAAAGATATTGCTGCTAGTAATATTACTATGAAGAAAGTATGGTTCATTAATAAACTGTTTTCTTTAATGTTACTTTAAACCTGCATGGGCAAGATATTGATTCTAGTGTTTTAGAGAGGATATTTTTAAATGTAGCATCATATTTGGTGTCTATAATCAGTTATTTTTGCATGAATTAAACAATTCATAGAAGAAACTAATTTGTAGTGTGTTGTTGGCAAAATGATGGTGTTGCTGGGTGTTTGTTTGTTTTTTGGTGGTACATCTGAAAAAAAAAAATTCACTACCCAAATAGTAAATTAGTAAATACTTGAAGAATAGGAAAGGGTTTCAAAGCAAGTATTTTTAGAATACATATAATATTCTATTTGTATATTCAATCTATATATCATTTAGTTGCTTTTAATGTGATGCATAATCTGGTATGTATTTTGATAACAACATATACTATCTAAAATAGTTGCTTCAGATGAGGCCTCATATTAAATTTACATGAGGTTTTAACAAAATGAGCTCAAACACTTGCAAGTTAATCCTTATATGTGGGTTTCTTTGGTTTTGTGTAGCAGGGGTGACTTTTAATTTTTGTGATGCATTGTGTGTGACATTTATAAAATAAACTCTTAATTGTTTTGTGACTTTTTTCTGTTATTTTAGCATTGTATATATTACAAGTCTCTTTAAACACCAACCAAGTTGATGCTTATAGAGTGCTTGAAAGATTAAAGGGACTATATGAGCTAGTAAATGAACAATACTAGTGTTTAACAGTGCTAGAGGGAAAGTGTACAAATGCAATTGGTGTATTGATTTCACGTTTTAAAAATGACTAAAACTCAAAACATTAAATAATCACATGTTGCTTAAATAGTTTAAATGGAGTTCTAAAATAGAAATGCATCTGAAAAATATTTTAAGAGTAAAGACTAATTCTTGGTGTCATTTAAGATTTTTTTCCTAATGTAATAAAAAAATTGTTGTGCACTTCTGTTTTTCAGGTTTGATTTAATTGAAATAGAAAAACAAATTTGATCATTTGAGAAGATGCACTTAATTCAGCATGGTTCAGGAGGTATTATATTCTCGTGGACTGAGAAGAGCCCAAAACTCCTGAGTTCTGCCAATGATTTACTTTATGGCTTTGGAAATGTTGCTTAACTTCTGTCTCCCATCTGCTAAATTAAGTTAATGACTCTTATCTACCTACCTGGCAGATGTGAGGATGAATTAATTAATGTTTATTAAATGCTAAGTATTATTTTTCCCCTCCTCTCCCTGGTTTTCCAGAGCAATTTAATTCTAGTAGTGGCTGGAAACAGAATGAGTGATGGGAATTGTCATGTTGTTTCTCTCTGAGTCAAGTCATAAAGAGGTCATTTTCTTGTATGAACTGAAAGTGATTTAGGACACAGGTCACTAAGAAGTACTCATGGTATGTATGATTGTTCGTGGAGAAAATTGCAAATCACTGTGAATCTCAGAAATGCTATCAAGTCCATTACAAAAATTGAATACTAATTTTTGGCGCACTCAAACTGATTACTCTTTTTAAACTTTGTGACAGTTAGTGGCACTAGAAATAATGTAAAGTATCTAATTTTTTCATACCAATTGCCGCATACTTCTCAACAATCCCTTGTTAAAAGGGCAGCCTTCATTTTAGACCTAACTTTTCTCCATTTTGACTTTATATTTTTCTAGATTGTAACTTTGAGATTATTGGCACTATGGAAACTGAACTAAACTGATGTTATAGAAAAAGTTAGTTACCCAATATCTTAACCTTGGATAGTCTTAAGATTCCAGCCATATTCAATTAGGAGCTTTTTTTTCCACTTTGGGCCTACAAAGGTTGAAGGTGCTTGTGCTGTTGAAGAAAATTGAAAGGTATTTCTAGATCTGATTTTCAAGATTTGCTAAAGCAGCCTCCAAAAATAAAACAGAGAAAGAGAGAGAGGGAGAGGTCAGGAGAGTTAAAAATACTAGTTACCTCTTTTTTTCTCTTTTAAGATTCCTAATAACACTTTCATTTGTAGAATGTCTAAAAAGTTTATTCTTATTTATCACCAGAGGTGGATGTTTGCAGATACGAATTTTTATTATTTTGTTCTTTTCCCTTTCTTCATTTTTATTAGATTTGCATGTGAAGTTCAGGATTTTTTAGTATCAGAAATTCAGATATGAGCAGCAGTGAAGACCCACATGCTGCTGGAGAGGTAGTTAGCTCTGTTAGTCTGAACTAAGGTAGAAGGCAGGGTAGATTTGCACCTTTATAGACTACATCAGGGATGCATTACATAAGCCTTCCTAGGCAGAGGGTTTACTTCATGAGGTGCTGTGAAGGGACTGCAGGAAGCAGAACTGCTAAAAAGAAGCAGTGATTATAGTGTTAAGGGTAGGGAATAGGGGAGGAAAAAGGAGTGAGCATTGCTAGTTTGTGTTAAGTATGGTCTCAACCAAAACTAGGGCTTATTCCATTACTTGAATTACTTTTTATAAGTTGTATGTCCCTCAATAGGTTAACTGCTTTGTTTTTCTCTTTCCTACTCACTTTGCATCTTAGCTGTGCCCCCTCCTCTTCCTTCCCCTTCTCTACCCACATTTCGTGTCCTAATCATTGCTTTCTGCTTAGCAGCTTTGTTACCTGCAGTCCCTTCACAGCATCTGATGAAGTAAGCCCTCTGCTTGTGAAAGTTTATGCTGTACATCTCTGATGTAGTTTAAAAAGGTGCAAATCTTCCCAGTCTGCTGTCTTGTGCTGCCACCACACAAGTAGGTGAAAATCACATCTGCAGTATGCTGTGGTTTTGGTATAATACAGAGTAGCATGTGAACAGTAGATCCCAAGTTATGTAGAGAAGGGATAGTAAAATTAGATCAGTTGGTGCTTTTTAATAAAGGGCTTTACATTCCTATCCTAAAGGAAATTAAAATAAATATTGAACAAATTATATTTATCAGTTTATGAAGTCTTATTGCAAAGTAAGCTGAGGAGTGGAATATGAGTAGATGCAGACTCTTTTTTTAGCAATTTGGTTTGTTTCTTGTTGCTGGTGATTGAATCACGGTGTCCTTTCTACAACTAGGGTAGAGGGTGAGACTGTTCTCTGTCTGGAGTTTATCAATAACACACTTTTTTTGTGAAAGTTTACTGCAGAAGACAAGTGTGATTTCCTTGTATACCGTGTACTAAATATAGTTTGAGTATAGATATTTGATGATAAAATGTTTGGCTGCAATTTCACTTAATAGCAAATATTTCTAATCAATTAGGCCATGCAGGTGAATGAAGACTTGCATTCATACAAGCCAGAACTTGAGCTTAACATTGGGAAGGGGCATGATAGCTACCCTGACTCTGTTCCATTAGCCATTTAAGTGGGTCCTGTGTGGCTTAAAGGCCACTTTCCCTATAACCTCAACCTCTGGGTAGATTCTTGTTTACTCTTCTGATTCATTTTGCCCCACCCTCTGAAATGGCATAGGGAGGACCTCAGTCTGTGAAGACATCAGAGTCCCTTCTCCTTTTTCACACACAGCACAAATGGCATCCTGGGGCTCCTATACTTTTGGGAGCTACTCCCTAAACATACACACAAATTATTGTTATTAATTTTCAAATCTGGCTTTTACTTAATCTATTTTTGCCTCCATAATGCTGTGAGGAAAGCAGAAAATCAGCTAGACCCCAGTTTGCTTCATTCCCAAATTGGCATTATTTTTTTTAAGTTACAGTTTAAGGCAGAATTGAATTCCTTGTGTCTAGGCAATTTCTTTTAAAAAACCCCCCAGCTAGTTTCTATGGGTAGATATTTATATTTTTTAAATAAGATTTTGTGTGGTTTTATGGCATTTTAATTTGAGAGATTGGAAACAACTCTGTTCAAGTTACTCTTCTCTGATAATGAGATAAATTTTACAACATTTCTGTGAAATTATTAAACAAAATCTTGAAACCATAGCTCTACAGTAGCCCAAAATTTGTAATGAAGCAAAATGGTGTGAAATGTATTTTAAATATATGTATACTTGTTGTGGTAATTCATACATATTTTTTTTTAAAATGAACTTACTGTAAATTAATTTTACCAGAGTGATAGTTGTGGTGTGTATTTCCATAGAAGGATGGAGATGGGAAGTGCCAATTTTCCATGCCGATTTGCTTCTGGATCAACTGTTTAGTTCCATCCTGATACAGATGTTAAGAAATGCAGTGTGCCTGTGGAACCTGAGACCCTCTCCATGAAAACTAGCAAAGGGCAATCACATTGTTTTAGATAGTCAGATATTAAGGAATAAATACGTGTTGCTTTTTGAATCAGTTTTAGACCTGACTAAAACAGCATCCCAAAAATTAAATGCTGCACATACTATTTTGACTTGCGCTTCTCAGTCTACCCTAATTCTAGCCTTTAAAAATTGAATCTTTAGAACTTTTCTTTTCTGACACTTCGCTTTTTCTGTTGTGCCACTATTATTATTAATATTTACAGGTTCCATTGCATTCTTTGGTATTTGACCTAAACAGCGAAAGAAGCTGTGACGAATGTGTAGTAAACTCTGCAGTTGCCGATTTTTGATGTTTGGGAATTAGATCAAAAACTGTATAGCTTTACCATTCACAAATAATACAGGGGAAATTGGGATGAGTTGGCTGTGGGAAGCCACTGTGGTTTTGGAAAAGAGTGACAAGTCCAAAATAAAAAAGCTGGGGAGTGTGTAGGGAAAGGAGCCAAGAAAAACATGAGATTGGTTAGAAGCCAGAACAGACAAAAAACAAGGAGATGAGTAAGTGGTGAGGAAAATACATAGAGACCTCAGGTTTACAGAAAAGAAAAGTCATATCACCCTTATTTATTTAATACTGCATGTGAGATAAGTTTGGACTGTGACTTCTAAAGAAAGAAATAATGAACAACTTAATTTTTTGTGAACTGGGACCAAAATCATTCCTGATGGAAGTAAGTAAACTCTATTGGCTTAACTAGAGCTGTGTCAGCTTATGCCATCAATGGCTTATACTCTAGATTCATCTGAGGAAATTTCTTAAATTTTATTAATGATTTTGTGCCTTTTGAAAGCTACTTGGTATTTGTTGCAGTGAAGGTCAATCTTTTTTATTTAGTGCACATTTAAATAGCACTTTGCTGTGGTGTCACAAGAGAGACTGAGGTCTTTGGAAGAGGAAGAGAGGTAAAATTAAAGAAAGAGTTTATAGAAAATACAAGTGATATCTTTTAGAGCTAAGAAAACAGTAATTGAAATATTTATGATTCAAGGCACTTCTGTGTGAGAGAGCAGAGACAGGATTGTGGTTTCATTATAGTACTTACAGTATTCGCATGACCTAAAAATGAAAGCACAAAAGCCCTAATGCAGTCAGGTATGCACAGACTGTCAAGACATGCATAGCTGATGAACTGTTATGTTCTTCCCAATACCAAAGAGTTCTCATAGTCTCTATGTAAAAAAAAATCTAACTGAGGAAATATGATTATAGCAGAAATGATGATTATCATGTCTATAGCACAATAAATGTAACGTAGAGGCTAAGCAGGTACTGATTTTTTTTTCCAATGAAAAGCTAAAATGTGTGCAGTACACAATAACTGCAAAAGTATGTTGTAGAATGCATATAGTTAGTAGTTTATAAAATCACTGTATTGAGTATTCAAGAATTTTTTAAGGAAAGTGCTAGAAATGCTTCTGTTTGTAAAAAGGAATTAAGGGAGAAATTAGTTGAGAAAGATGTTGCTGAACTGTTTTTTGTATGAATAGTGTCTAGTGCTAAAGATTTGCTTAGCATGTGAAATAGTAGCTGACTTACTGTGTTTACCCAAATCCAAGATTACTTTGAATTTAAGAAGATGACCCCACCAATAATTAGATTCTGTACATGGAAAATTTATATACTTAAAAATATTTTTCCATTTTAAGAATCTAATTAGTGGAACATTGTCTTAATTTCATTCTATCCACTGCTGTGGAGGGGAGGCAAGGGGCCAGACCCCCATTCCTTGTTCCCTTGACCCTTACCTATCCCACCTCCTCTCCCCTCCCCAGCCTCTTACGTTCTGCTGTAGCTCTGCTGTATCTCTAGGACAGTCAGCAAAAGTGGCAGCCCTGACCTGGCCTCAGCCTTGCCCAGGTAGGGAGGAGCCAGTGGCAGCTCTTGGCAAGGCCCAATCAGGGCTGGAAGGACCAGAGCAAAAGTAAGGGAGGGAAGGGGGCTACTGTGGGGAAGGCTGCCTGGTCTCCCCTGTGCTTCCCCTCCAAGCCACACATGTGGTGTCTCCCATTCCTCCCCCCCACACTCCCCCAGCTGCATGCCGCATCCCCCACCAAAGAAGCTGTCCTGGCCTGGGGCAGATGGTGGTTCAGCTTTGTCTTTTTCCCATGCTTATTGGGGTGGAAAACCTGGATTCAAGTAAATACAGTATTCCTGAATTTTCTTCTGTTAATGCTGATTAGGAAAGTATATAAAATATATCTAAACAAATACAAAAATGACTTCTTGTAAAATTGCTAGGTGTCTTGTTTAAAAATATTTGTTTAGACTTTGTATTTGGGAGCCAGATTATGCCATCAAAATGAACATGTAAACCACATCCAGATAAGCACAGCTGTGTGGTACGTCCGTGGTGCTCCACACCACACACACAGGTGTTCCCCATGCTGCTACCTTGTGCAGAGGTTCTTTTGACCCCAGGAGATCCCAGGGAAAAAAACCAACCCTGGTGCCTTAAAGTGGGGTGGTACACTTTGCAGCATTGCGCGCCGCCCAAAACCAGAGCCTAGTTGGCTGCAGCCACACTCTGGCCATGGCTGCATCTCCCCCAGGACCCCAGGTAAAGCTCCTGGGGCCAGCACAGTTGCTGGCTCTGGCCTTTCCTACCCCACCTGGGGTAACCTAGTGTGCTCCAGAGGGTGCATGGCATTGGTGTTCCCCGAGGGCAAGGTGTGTCACTGCTTCTTGTCTCCAGAGAAACAAGTGGCCGCTCTTGTGTGGATGTAGCCATAGAGTCCTAATAAACATTAATTGTTGTACATTTAGTGGAGGAAATTTAATCTGAGATTACTGTGCAGGAACTTGGGTCCTGCAGTATGGAGAATGGGTGTGTATACATGTGCTGGTGATATGCTGACCCTTGCCCATCTAGGATGTCTTAAGACAGCCAGAGGTGAGGTTTCCAACTTCATACCTTGTGTATTTGTTGCTGCTTTATAGTGAGCAACAGAACACATCATTAAGTGAAGAATACTGTAGTCAAGGAAGTGCTTTGTAACATCCAGTGCCAGTATGAAACAGTCCCATAACTTTAGGAGTGAGATTCTTTTGAAGAGCTGCTCGCTGCTTTTTATGATTTGGAAAAATATCTCTTCAAGTTTAAATAGGGTGGTTGTCTAAATCTTCGTTGAATAAACTGAGAAGAAGGTACTGAAAGATACTTATTACAAGGATCTTCCAAGCCTTGAAGAGCTGAATCAAACCTTATGGATATTGGTAGAAAGACTCCTATTTTGCTGTATTGGGTTTTGGATCAAGTTCTGAGTGAACAAGCTGATACTTGGTGTTTGATGAAGTCTTAGGCTGGTTACTGAGACAATATACCATGCAAACTTGTCAAAAATGTTGTCAGCATTCTGTTTGTTCAAAATAATTTGTTTTTAGCCATTTTCTCTATGTTTTCTAGTACCAAGTGCTCTTGGTACTTATTATAACAGCAAGTTCCCCAATATCCTCCAAAACGTAAAATGCCAAACTAACAATGAGAGTCTTTTTACGCTTTGCAAAGAAGGCTTGAGGCAGAGGTCATTGAGATGAAAACCATGTATTAATGAGAAGATGTTCCTGTATATATAGCTTTCATAATGCTTCAGCATTTCCAGGGGTTAATTTCCATTTATACACTACATAGATCCTAATGTGCATAGGTTTCAGGTTCTGTGTCTGTTGTAGTGGATTTAAGTGGATACCAGAAGAATATTTAAAAAAGAAAAAAATAATTTAGATATTAATTTTCTGTTAAAGAATGTTGTGATTTGCTTTAAAAAGAAACTGCTTTCATGTATGATGTACTTCAGTCTCCTGTGATGAGATGGATTAGTGTGACGTTAACATCATTTTAAATATCTTAATAAGTAGATGTACCTCCAATAACTGAACATTTTATTAATCGTTATCTATCTTATATTGGTACCTAAGCAGCCCCTTCGTTCAAAAAGACTTGTGGAGGAGATCTTTGGGTACTGCTATAACTGCAACAGGCAAAGAATGACAAAATCTGCCTGATGGCTGCCTAACAACAGTTGCAGGAAACATGCTAGCATGATGTGAATGGATTAAATAACTTGAGACTGAAATGGATAAAAGAAAAAATTTCTAGGGTTTTGTTGGAGAAAGGACCATAGATTCTAGGGTCAGAAGAGACCTGAACAACTCACCGAGTCCAACCCCCTGCCCTGGGCAGGAAAGAGTGCTGGGATCAGATGACCCCAGCCACATGCCTGTCCAGCCTTCTCTTAAAGACCTTCAAGGTAGGGGAGAGCACCACCTCCCTTGGAAGCCCGTTCCAAATCTTGGCCACCCTTCCTGTGAAAAAGTTCTTTCTGATGTCCAGCCTAAATCTGCCCTCTGTCAGTTTGTGACCATTGTTCCTTGTTACCCCAAGAGGTGTCCGGGTGAACAAAGCCTCTCTGGTTCCTTGTTGCGCCCCCCTAATGAATTTATGTGGCCACAAGATCACCTCTTAGCCTTCTCTTGCAGAGGCTGAAGAAATCCAGGTCCCTTAGTCTCTCCTCATAGGGCTTGGCCTGCAAACCCTTAACCATACAAGTGACCCTCCTCTGGACTCTCTTGAGGTTATCTGCATCTTTCTTAAAGTACAGTTCCCAAAACTGGATGCAGTACTCCAGCTGCAGTCTGACCAATGCTGCAGAGAGGGAAAGTATCACCTCCTTGGTTCTATTTGTCATGCATCTACTAATGCATGATAAAGTGTGGTTAGCTTTACTGATGATTTCATCACACAGATGACTCATGTGCATCTTGGAGTCCACTATGATTCTGAGATCCCTTTCTGCTTCTGTGCTGCTAAGAGGGTCATTCCCCAGCAGTAGGTTTGCTGGATATTTTTACACCCTAGGTGCAACACTCTGCATTGTTTATTGTTGAACTGCATCTTATTGTGTTCAGCCCACTTTTCCAACCTGTCCAGGTCCACCTGCAATCGTTCCCTGCCCTCTGGTGTGTTCATTTCACCCCACAATTTAGTATTATCTGCAAACTTGAATACAGTACACTTTACACCTCCATCTAAGTCAATGATGAAGACATTGAAGAGTACAAGTCCAAGGACCGAGCCCTGCAGGACCCCACTGCCCGTATCCTTCCAGGTCGATACCGACCCATCCACCACCACTCTCTGGGTGTGAAACCCAAGCCAATTTGCCATGCACTGGATTGTGTAATCATCTAGGTCACATCCTCTTAATTTATTTATGAGAATGGGATGAGATACTGTATCAAAGGCCTTCCTAAAATCCAAGTAAATGACATCCATCTCTACTTCTGCAGCTAAGCATTTTGTGACCTGGTCATACAAAGAAACCAGATTAGTCAGGCATGAGCTACCTGCTACGAATCCATGCTGGTTGGCCTGCTGCATTATTTTTCCTGCTGGACTTGTGCAAATATGGTCTGTAATAACTTTTTCAAAGACTTTTCCAAGGATAGAGGTGAGACTAACTGGCCTATAATTATTCAGATCCTCCTTCCTCCCCTTCTTGAAAATAGGGACTACATTGGCTCTTTTCCAGTCCTTTGGGACTTGACGGAACATCACCAATGCTCAAACAGCTGTGCCAGTGGTTCTGCTATGACACCGGCTAATTCCTTCAGTACCCTCGGATGCAGCTCATCCGGGCATGCTGACTTTAAACATATCCAGTTCATCCAAGTGACTCTGCACCAAGTCAGCGTCAGCAGTTGGTAGGTTGGTGTCCCTCTAATGCCCATCTAAAAACCCAGTAGGAGACTTGTCTTGACCCTTGTTCAGGAACACTGAGGCAAAAAACTCATTGAAGAGCTCAGCCATGTCCCCCGTGTCTGTCACTAATTGCTCCTGCTTCTTCAGTTGGGGTCCTATGCTGCCCCATGCCTTCCTTTTACTTCCTACATACCTAAAAAAAGAATTTCTGTTGTCTTTAATTTCTGTTGCCAGCCTCAGCTCCATAGTTGCTTTGGCCTTCCTAACTGCCTCCCTGCAGTCCTGTTCTAGTCCTGTTGCAGTAGTCACTTGAGTTTTATCTTGACTAAGCTAAGCAGTGGTAGTGATCCAGAAACTCATTTGACTTCTTTTGTTACTACATCAGGTAGAGAATGGCACCTTATCTTACAAGGGAGTTCCAAGCGATCCATTGCTTGCTGAGTGAGGATTTGGTTAGATGGTATGCTGCACTGAAGTTGGAAATAGTAAACTGGCTTAGCTTTTCCACAGAAGTAGATTGACTGAGGTTTGGGGTAGAACTCTCTCCCACTGGAGCATGGCTCAAGGCTCTGAAATACAGGTACAGGCAGTCCTTGGACTTATGATACAACTGGTTCCTGAAAACCATGTCTTAAATCAAAACGTTGCAACTCAGAATCGATTTTCCCCTAGGAAACAATGTTATAAATGGGGTATTGGTTCCTGAACCAAGGCCTGCTATCCTATTTTCACCAAAAATAACCCAGAATTTTATATTCAGTCAATTATGGATGAGTAACATAGCCACATTAACATATTTATATTGTAAATAGCAATCAGTTTGATTTGGAAGGACTTCTTTGAGGTGACTTTGCTGGACTTTTTGAAGGGCTCCTGGCTGGTGTCTTCTCAGGAGTCTTGGCTGCAAGTTTTTCTGGAGTCTTTTCTGCTTTCTTAAAGAAAGTGTCCAAGGAAGTTTGGACAGATGTTCTCCAGGGAGATAGATGATGCAGTGAACTTGTTTGCTGGTGTGGCGTTGTGTTGGATCAAGCATCGTAAAGTTGAAACTGACATCAGAAAGTTGAAAGAGGGTGTCAATTTATAAACATTGTAAGTCCAAAATGTTGTAGCTTGAAACTTTGTTAGTTGAGGACTGTCTGTATCCGCTGTCATGCCACAGTGACCCAGGCTATAGGTCAAATAATGTCGAATACAGTCTAAGAGCAATACTCATACATATTTTCAGCTGCAGTTGAAGCTTGGGTTTAGTGCCTCTAGCTAGCTATTGTAGCAGGGACCACAGAGATGATAAAAACAATTCCTGGAGACTGAAACAAAGCATGTAGGACTGAATAAGAACACAGTCCCATGATAGACTGGCCTGGCTAGGAGTGTGAAGTGAGAGGTGGCACTTCTGGGTCTTGGCTTTTACTGCATGGACAGTTATCCTGGAACAGGCAAAATCCTGTATTGGGGCCAGCTCACGTATTTTGCTTCAAATGTTGGGCTCCGTAAAAATACAATCTAGCTGGGCCTGTGGCTTCAGTCCTCCCTGGTGATGAAGGACTGGTAATATAGTGTTTCTGCAGGAAAATGGACACATTTGGCACAACTCTATGGGATTCTGATTCAGTAAATTGCCTACCTCACATGCCAACCCCATGTTTTTGTATAACCGAAATAAATCTGATAAACTTGGTCAGTGAGCAGACTCTGCTTCAATTCAAGCTACTTTTTCTAGTTTGGAGAATGTGTAAGTGTTCACACAATTTAATCATTCCACTGGGCGGCCTGCGTAGACATTTTTCTTTCTAGTGGTGGGTGGGCCTCCTTAGTGGCATGCTACATCTTTGTCAAGTGAGGAGCCAAACCTATTGAGAAATTTTACTGGTTACCTGAAAGCTTGGAAAAGGTCTTGATTCAGGAGATGAGACAGATTTGAAGACTGAATGTGATTTATGAAATCCTATGTCTTCTGATGTCCTGGAGCCAAAACCAGAGGGGACCATCATGTAGATTTCTGGCAGGCAGATGCAATTTCCTGCTTTGATGTATGTCTTAATCCCAGAGTGCATCATCTGTTTTTTATATTGGGCTTGACCAGGAGGATATATTACCATTTTAGGTATTGGTAGATTTTCCTTTTAACTGACAATTGAGAAATGAAGTTTGCTACCCTGTTCAGCTTATTTCAGTTTGTCATGAAGCCATTTAGGTTTTGCACTGCAGTTCTTTTGCAGACATTGAAGGATCTCTGTGTTAACTTCTCACTTTTTGCTATGCAACAGTCTGTCTAAACCAAGGGGGATCTATGGCCCATTGGCCTGATGTGCCCTGATTATCCAGTCCCTGATGCTGCTCCTAGGTTAGAAGCGGACTCACATGTAACACATGATGCATATCAGACTGGTCCCATGTGCAGAGCCCAGGAGGTATGCTGCACATGATGCCTGCCCCTGCCAGTCTAGAATGTGCTGCATATGACAATCAGTCTGGTCAGTCCAGGACTACAGTGTCTGTGTGGGGCCAGTCTGACATGTGTGGCATTTAGTGCCCATTCCAGCTGGCCCAGGATCAGCACTGCATGTAGCAAACTCCCTCAGTCTTTTGCAGGGCAGGTGCTGGACGCATTTTGGGTCCTGGACTAGTCGGAATGGGTGCCATGTGTACAGGATCTGGGGGAGGTTCTGTGGGTCAGATCCAGCCTGTAGGGTCAGTCACATGCCATTCAACTGGTCTGAGGACTGGCCCCTCTCCCCTCATCTGGCCCAGGGGCGATGTGTAGGGGGTGCACATGCATCCCCTGAGCGTGGCAGAGCGACCCCTACAAAAAGACATTGACGATACTGTTGGCGGTGCCTGCGGGGGGTTGCCACTTGCCATCCCCCTCCTGCCATTGTGCTCCCTCCACCTCCGTGCCCCCCCAGCCGCCAGGGGCATGTGTCGTTCATGATTTGGCCTGTCAGATAAGTTTGATACCCTTGATCTAAACTATATTATAATTTACAGTTGGGGCTGGTTGCACCTATCTTTAGAATCAAGATGTGACTCTGCAACTCCCAAAAAGTTCAAGGTAAGAAAATTGACAGTGAAATACTTGGTTTAGCAAGGACGTAGAAAGGAGCAACTCTTAGTAGATAAGATGCAAATCGACTCATGGAACTGGTCAAGAATCTGGTCACAGTTTTCTGCAGAAACAACACATCACCTGCCTTTTGTCTATGAGAAGTAACAGGCCCTAGCTAGATCAGATTTTTAAGGAGAATAAGTTTCTGCGATAAATCTGAACAGTTGCAGACAGGTTTAATACAGGTTTTTGTTCTACAAACTGACACCTCAGACAAAGCCTTGAGTAAAGTCTTATCCCAAGGTTTCCAAGTCCATGAATATATTTAATACATGCAAGAAACTAGTGGACAAAGTGACATGGCACTCCCTCTCATATATGAGTGGCTATTCACTGGGCTATGAGAATGCTAAGGGTACCCCTTTTTGTTTTAATCACTGTTCATGTGACTGAAATGTTTCCGTATGATAAAGAAGTTAAATGCCACTTAGTGATATTTATGTAGTATGTGGTCCTCTGGATGAAACACCTTCCAGAAAAGGATGATTATGATACCTTCCAGTTTTCTCCCTCTTCTCCCCCAACTGGAAGATATATTGGGATATTTGGTGAATATGCCAGCATGCCTCTTTGGGGAGACAGGTATGTGAGAGAATGTACTTTTAACAAGTGCTTCTGATCCTCTTCCAACGTATCTTGAGTGTACCCAAGGTTACTTGCTGCCCCAACATAAACAGGAAGAGGAAGCTGAACAAAGGAGTTGGCTGATGAGATTGCAGAGTTGTTGGCCATCATCTTCAACAATTCATGGCAATCAGTAGAGGTCCTGAGTGATTGGAAAAGGGCAAACATAGGGCCATATTTAAGAAAAGGAAAAAGGATCCAGGAAACTATAGGCCAGTCAGCCTTACCTCGGTCTCTGGAAAAATCATGGAGCAAATCCTCAAGGAATCCATCCTGAAGCACTTGGAGGAGGTGAAGGTGATTAGGAACAGTCATGGATTCACCAAGGTCAAGTCATGCTTGACCAACTTGATTGCCTTCTACGATGAGGTGGCTGGCTCTGTAGATGCGGGGAGATTGGTGGATGTGATACACCTTGGTTTTAGCAAGGCTTTAGGTATGGTCTCCCACAACATTCTCACAGGCGAGGTAAGGAAGTACACGATGGATGAGCGGACTGTAAGGTGGATGGAAAACTGGATGGAGCATTCAGCTCGGAGGGTAGTAATCAATGGCTCAATGTCTAGTTGGCAGCTAATATCAAGTGCAGTGCCTTAAGGGTCGGTCCTGGGGCCAGTTTTGTTTGATGTGTTCATCAATGACCTGGAAGATGGGATAGAATGCACCCTCAGCAAGTCTGCAGATGACACCAAACTGGGGAGAGCAGTAGATACGCTGGAGGGTAGGGCTAGGATTCAGAGTGGTCTGGACAAATTGGAGGATTGGGCCAAAAGAAATTTCATGAGGTTCAACAAGGACAAATGCAAAGTCCTGCACTTAGGAGGGAACAATCCCATATACCAGAACAGGCTGGTGGCTGACTGGGCAGCAGCTCTGCAGAAAAGGTCCTGGGGCTACAGTGGACAATAAGCTGAATATGAGCCAGTAGTGTGCCGTTGTTGTCAAGAAGGCTAATCACATGCTGTGCTGCATTGGTAGGAGTGTTGCCAGCAGGTCAAGGGCGGTGATTATTCCCCTCTATTCAGCACTGGTGAGACCTCATCTGGAGTACTGTGTCCAGTTTTGTGCCCCCCACCCCCCGCCTCACAGAAAGGATGTGGACAAATTGGGGAGGGTCTAGCAGAGGGCAACAAAACTGGTGAGGGGGCTGGGGGATATGACTTATGAGGAAAGACTGAGAGAACTGGGTTTATTTATTCTAGAGGAGAGAAGATGGAGGGGATTTAATAGCAGCTTTCAACTACCTGTAGTGAGGTTTGGAAGAGGATGGAGCTAGGCTAATCTTAGCGGTGGCAGATGGCAGAACAAGGAGCAATGGTCTCAAGCTGCAGCAAGAGAAGTTTAGGTTCGGTATTAAGAAGAATTTTCTTAATAGAAGTGTAGTAAAACGCTGGAACAGGTTACCCAGAGAGGTGGTGGAATCTCTATTCTTGGAGGTTTTTCAGACCAAGCTAGATAAAGCCCTGGCTTCGATGATCTAGTTGGGGGTGGTCCTGCTTTGTGCATGGGTTGGATTAGAATACCTCCTGAGGTCCCTTCCAACCCTAATTTTCTGTGATTTTATGATTTCTGTGCTTCTAAGGTAAAAAGGGAGAGAGAGTAGGTAGGCTATTGCAAACAGTAGTTACTCTCAGGTTTTGATTTCTTGAATTGATGCCCTGTGAGGTGGTAAGGGCATGATGTTCTTTCTTGAGCTTGCATCTTCCATGAGGACTTCTTGAAGGGGGCATGCTCTTTTGTTAGCTTATTTGGTTTGCATCATGTAAAGGGTGTTTTGCTCAGGCTTTATTCTTCACACAAAGTACTCTTAGTGTCTCTGTTGCTGTTTTAACTGCAGCAGCAGATTGAAGTTTAGGAGTCATTGACCAGTTTCACTTTTACTGGTTGGAAATCCATAAGCAGTGTTTCAAACTCATGTTTCATTATGCTGCTGTTCTGGAAAGTTATGCAGCAACGGATGAATGTATGGTGTTCCTTGACTTCGCTGGTGCTGAGGCTGGTTTTATATTTTCTGATGACTAGCAGGTTTAGTCTGTAAAACTAAAATTGTAGAACTGGTTAGCCTTTCAAGTCATGCTTCATGTTTAACCCTAAAAGATTTTTATTGTTTGTGGCTTTTTAAAACAGTAGCAATTTTGGTTTATAAAGAGATCTGTCTCAGGGAGAGTTGTTCTAACTGTTTAAGTCTTGAAATATAATTTGTAGATTATAATTGCTGCCTAATATAATCTTAGACCCTTACTGACAATCTATTTAGCTAATACTATACTTTCTTTGTAAGGTTATTTTTGGGTGCTAACCTTTTCATTTGTTGGGAGTGAAATGTATATTGTAATAAAAGGGATTTTTAAAAGAGTTAGATGATGTGTTAAAGGTAACATTTGTGCACAGTTTTATATAGCAGTAGCGAGAGGAGTAGTATTAAAACCCTGAAGTAATTTCTAGTATTGTCTGAACATAATTTGTTCTTACTCTCTGCTTTGTGTGTCTGTTAACGGAGATGATGCAGTATATTGAAAGATTGGTTTTGTTCTCCAATTTCTTTTATATCAGTAGTGCATGACCTAATGCAAATCATTGTCTCCAGAAAGCTTTTTTTTTTTTTTTTTTTAAATCCTTAGGTATATAAAAACCAAGGCATCAAATATGACTGATAAATCACAGCACTTTTTATCTTTCAATAAGCTTCAAATACAGTAACCTAAAACTAAAATATTAAGCAGAATTTTGAAAACCTGCCAGAAATCTTTCTTTTCTTATTCAGCTGTTGACAAATGGGTATGGGCCAACATTGTCATTTAAAGATCTCTTGAGAGTGCAGTGTGCTAGGATTAAAGATAGATGGTGCAAAATTGCAAACTTTTGCAATGCAGAGATGGATTGTCCTTCCGTGCAGTGCAAAAATGTGGGATTTGTTGATAGGTGAATGTTAAAAATTTAAGAATTTTTACAGTCTATATATCAGATGGAATTATGTGTAGTGTTATGTTCTGAGTGCAAAAGAGTCTGGGAACTCCCCTCTTTTCCTTTCTCTCTCCTCCCCCACAACTTTCAGGTATGCCAGTCCATATGGAAGTTTAGGGAGTACCAGAAAAGAGGGAGCTTAAAAAATTAAAGCTCTTGGAACATTATCCATCTTTTTGTAGGGGTATGTGTGCCTCACTAAACTTAACCTTTTTTCCTTTCTCCCTCCAATACATTGAGCAAACTGCCCTTGTTGACTAGGCTGTGTTTTTAGATATGCTTCTTCTCTACTGTCATGCTTTTTTGGGCAGTGGGAATGGTGAAAAGTGGAGTAGGAGACTAGGTTGAACTGAAAAGTTTTACTTTTCCTCTCATGCTCATTAGAACACTTCACTGGCAGTGAATTCACTGGATGGATTTATATTTTTCTGCTGCTCTGGGCAATTGTGATTCTGAGAGAGAGAACTTCAATTTTTTCAAATTTATTTATTTTAGCAGACAGGAATCCAAAGTCTTGGATTTTGTGGCAAACTGATGCTATTTTCTAAGAGTGAAAAAGGATAATATTGTTGAAGTATTAGAGTGGAACTTGGGAGATCTGGGTTTAGTTTGGGACTTAGACATATACTCATTGTGTACCTTAATATGAGTTAGGGTGTGAATAGAAGTAACTCCTGGACATTTTCAAGTAGAATGGGCTTGGAAATATTTCAAAAGAGTGTTGTTTCAGCTGTGGGGCATACCATACAGCCCCTCTAGTTCCCCTGGGTGGGGGAGCCACAGCTTTCCAGTCAGGGGGTGCTTTGTGACCTGTAGCTTTGCTTCCCACCTGCCTCACAGGGAGGGGAGCGCAGTGGTCTGCTAGTGAGGTGGTAGCAGGAGTTCCCTAGCGCCTAGATTCTGACTCTAGTCCCATGTTTCTCCAACTTCCCCCTCTCAGTGGAACAGACAGGGAGAGGGAATTGAGGCTGGATAACTTAGCTCCAGTGGCAGGGGCAGGGTAGGGGAATGCCCTCAGGTGTTGACAGAGGTTTAATGACCTGGCAGTGCCTGTCAGGTTGTCTACCCTGCTCTCCTGTGGAGGCAGATTTCTGGAGGACCTACGTTATATCTGCATAGGAACAAAGAACCCAAATAAAAATGCTTCGGAATAGTACTTCACTTCAGAGTGTTTCAGGTGCTCTTGAAATGTTTTAAAGAGCTTATATGTTTGTACATTTGGGCCGCTGAAATGTTTCAAAGGCATTTGAAACTTCAGTTCTTATTGGTTTGCACCCTTACCTGATCTCATTATTACAAGAATAAATGCATTAACATTTACAGGTTTCCCTCGATTTATGCAGGTTCTGTATATGCAAATTCAGTCTTATGCAATCACCCTTTTTCTACCCAAAATTCCTTATATGTATGGTAAATTCACTCTTATGTGATCAGAGCTCTGCTTGTCCCCATTTGCCCCAGCCCCTGGGCTGCACCCTGCTGTGGTGCAGGCAGGTGGTTTCGGCTGCCCCCGGGTCTGCTGCAGCAGGTTGGGTGAGCGGGGAGAAGGGGTGTTGCGGGGCACATTGCAGCCCAGCGGCTATAGGCCTCTGGCGTCGACTGCTCCTGCGGCCACTGCAGCAAGGACTGGGGTGAGTGGGGAGAAGCGGAGGTCCTGGGCTGCAGCAGGCAGCAAGGTGGCAGGAACTGAGAGTAGACGTGGGACAGGGGGCACAGCTCTTGCTGTTACATGCCCCCCAGGAGGGCTGTGGGGCTGCACCGGGCTCTTCCTGGGGGACTGTGGGCTCCTGGATTTGCACGTGGGACAACAGCAGACTATCACTGCAGCCTGGGGCTGGTGGTGCCACTGGGCTCTCCCTAGTGCTCGGTGGGCAAGTGGGGGGAGGAGGGGGGCTACGGTGAATTTTGGGGTGGCAGCAGCCTCCATCCCAGTGCCACCACTGCTGCCCACCTGGAGCTCCGGGAAGAGCCTTGCTTGCACTTTAATGGTCAAAAATATGGTGGGTAGGCAGGAGTTCAGAAATCTTTAAAATAGGCCAAACCAAAACTAAACTAATTTTTTTCCCCCCAAGATTTATATCATGGATTATAAAGTAATCCAATCCTCTTTCCCCACCATACCACTTGATTTAATTTCTTGGAGTTTGACTCAGGATTTTTGAACTTTTGGGAAATTACAATATTGGGAGGGATCATGTTCAAGTAAGTGTCTTGGTTCTCTCATGGGTGTGTCACCCCTGAGTTTGAGTTGCAGACTTCTTGCTTTAGCTGTACCTACAGTGTATGCTCTAGTCTTGCCTCTTCTTATGCCGCAACACCAAGATAATAAGAGGTAGTTAGTGCGTGCTTTCTACTCCTTACTTCCTCTATTTGGTTAGTTGGAGATGCTTTTTCTTGCTGTTCCTCGTAGTTTTTGAACCTTGATAAAATACTTAAGCCTGCTTTTATTTCCTTATTGTCAGGCTGTGGTCTTGAAGCTGAGGCCTCAGCATATCTGGTAAAGCTGCTCATGTTGGTTTGCCATCTCAGGAGCAGGCTGGGGTAGATTCAGGTGGCCAGAGCCCCCTCCATCTGGACCTAGCTGTAAACCCAGTCCCTGACAAGGAGTGGTCAGCCAGGGTCACCCCTTTTTGTATAAACCCCTGACCCAGAAAAGAAAGTGGACAACAAGGCTGAACCTTCTACCTAGGCTTCTGCTTCTCTTGACTCTTTGACCCAGCTTGCCCATGGATTCCACGTTTGGTTTGACCCCTTGGCTCTCTGATCTGACTCCGGTTTGATCTCCTAAATACCTGACTTATATATCCTCCTGACCCTGTACTTGGCCCAAAATTCTGGATCTCTAACTTGGTTCCCCAAACAGATCTTGCTCCTGGTTCCCTACATATGGACTTGCACACTCCCCTTGCATCTTAGCTGCTTTTCATGACTTGGGGTGACCCTCAGATCTGACTTGGTTTCTGAACTGCACCATGCCTCTGTGATGCTGTGCCATATGGCACAATCATTTTATGGTAACTTTTAAAAAAAAAGTTGCTATCCTCTTTGGGTTGAAATTTTTGCTGACTTATCTGTGAAATGGGTGTGGTTTTTATTTTTTATATTTTCCTACCTTGGAATATGTCCAGGGTATGGCTTTGCCAGAGCTCTCTACTTTACTGGTCTTTGGGCTTCACATCCTGTCACTCATTTCATAGCTGGATTCCTGCACCTGATGGCAGGGGAATGCCATACCCCCAAATAGCTGCTCTTTCCCCTTTGTAAAAAATTGAGAAGGTATAAAGACAGAGAAAACAAACATTATCTGTTCCTTTTAGGTAAGTCCCTAGGCTCTGCATCAGACTAGGGGTCAAGAGGCCTGTCTTGGCAAAATATAGCGCCTAGTACTCTCCATGCAAAGCAACCTCATTTTCAAAACCAATGAGAGCCATATGGCTGTAGTGATTTCAGTCAAGATCCAGAGGCAGGTTGTCAAGCAAGGAAAAGCCTTTAGTCTCACCATTGTAATGCTGTAAGTCTGATGCCCCAAGACCTCCTTGAAAGTGAGATTAACTCAGTATCTTTTTGGTCTGGGAGCTCTGGTAATACAATCCTTCACCAAATCTTCTTGCCTTTCATGTTTGGAGAGGGTTGTTTGAAGGCCTTGAGTTAGTGCAAGAGACCAAAAGAACATGAATAGCGCTACATTTCATTAATGAGGCCTGATGCCTCAGCATTATAGCCCACCATGGGGTCTGTTGCCTTTCTACTACCTTTTGAGGCAAAAGACATTTTGAAGCTACCATCAGTTCAGCGAGGGGCACCATTTTTTCCTGACATGTTGAAGCAGTCCCAGATCTGCAGTCCTACAGCACTGTGGAGCTTCATTGACTTCCCTGTGCCAAAGAGCTTACTGGTACTGGATCCTCTTAGAGTAAATCAGGTAGTTCCATCACTGTCATGGCACCATTTTCCAGTACAAATTTTTTTTACTTGTGCAAATCTGTCATTAGCACTGGCTTCTTTTTCTTCTTTTTTCTTTTATACAGAGGACCAATGTAGGCAATGCTCTGTCTCCAAGTCACCACCACCTCTGATGTTGCCATGCCATACATATTTGGAGGAGGAGCAATGTCAGTCTTATTGGGACATGTACACTGGGATGTGCCCTGATGCTGGCACAGCCAGTTTAGCTCAGTCTTCACCTCAGTTAGAGGAGCTACAAGCCTCATTCCAAGTCCTTGTCTAGGGCCATCTTCTCCAGATTACCATGGGTATGCAGTAACAAGGTACAGAATGGGAGGGTTCCTGAGAGCCCTCTTGAGGTAACCACAACCCTTCGAGGACTTATAGTTTCATAGTTAGTAGGGTCAGAAGGGAGCTGAGCAGATTATCAAGTCTGACCCTCTGCCATAGCAGGAAAGAGTACTGGGGTCAAATGACCCCAGCAAGGTGATTGTCTAGCCTTGTCTTAAAGACCCCCAGGGTAGGAGCCAGCAATCACTTCACTTGGAAGTTGGTTCCAGATCCTAGCCGGCCTGACAGTGAAGTAGCGTCTCCTGATGTGTAATCTAAATTTACCCAAGATGAACATGAGCTACCAATGTGATCTCGCAGCTGGTAAAGCAAACAAAACCGTGGCTTGCATTCATAGATGCATCTCAAGTAAATCTCAGGATGTCATGCTCCCGCTGTACTCAGCCATGGTGAGGCTGCAGCTGGAGTACTGCATCCAGTTCTGGGCTCCACAATTCAAGAAGGATGTCGAGAAGCTTGAGAGAGTCCAGAGGAGAGCCACGTGCATGATCAGAGGGAAGGGGATAGGCCTTATGAAGAAAGGCTGAGAGCCATGGGACTCTTCAGCTTGAAAAAGCTCAGGCTGAGGGGGGATCTGTTGGCTGCTTATAAGTACATAAGGGGGGAGTGTGCATCAGGAGAACATCTGTTCAACAGAGCACCCCAAGGAAAAACAAGGACCAATGGTCATAAATTCCTCCTAGACCATTTTAGGCTGGACATAAGAAAAAATTTCTTTACTGTCTAAGACCCTGAAGGCCAGGAATAGACTCTCTCCAGCAGTGGTGCAGGCTCTGGACTCATTCAAAAAACGTTTGGATGCTTATCTTGCTGGGATCCTTTGGCCCTAGCTGACTTCCTGCCCCTGAGGCGGGGGGGGGCTGTACTTGATGATCTTCGAGGTCCCTTTCAGCCCTAACGTCTATGTGAGGGAGGAAAGGAGCCAGCAAGCTCCGAGTCTCCCTGCCCCAACACAGCGAGGCTAGCCCCATGCCCATAGGCCCAACGCGCCGGGCGGAAACCCACCTCTTTCAGGTGCCTGGAGAAAGGAAGAGCCAGAACCAGCATTGCCGGCATAAAGGAAGCACCGGACCCAGACACGACGGGACCGGAAGGAGACAGAGGGAAAATAGCCGCCAGAGAGAGCCGTCAGGAGCGGATGCGAGGCACCCGCAGCGGCTGTAGGACCTTCTGGGGTAAGGGTAGGCCCCAGTAGGGTTGGTGAGCCCAGAAAGCCAGCTGCACGTAGCCGCGGACTGTTCAACACTGCCGGGAGCGGCTGGCGCCCGGCAGAGAACCGCCCGGGCTAAGCTGTGGTAGGGGAGCACCCCGGCGGGACTGCTGCTCCAGCAGCGTGGAGTGGTATTTGCCCAAGGATCCCCAGTCGGGGGGGAGGAGCCCCTCCCCAGGAAGGGGACGAGGAGGGGTATTAACCCCGCATCTGCCAAGGGGCATTGACTTATCCGTGGGGAGGAAGCAAGTACCCCTCTGAAGGGGAAATCCCTGATCGTGACTGTTCAGTTAATCTGCCTCCACTAGGAGGAAGCTTGGGAAAGACATCTTGAGGCGGCCGGCCTAGATAGGCAGCCACGAGATCCCGGTGGTACGGGCGAGGGTGTAGGGGTGGAGGAGCCCTCAGCGACGCGGGACCCTGAGTCGACACACGGTCTCACTTCTGGACTGGTGCGCGCCGGATAATCCAAACTGAACCATTCAACATCAAAGTCGTGGCAGGAGAGCCGGACACGTACAAAGTACAGAGGTGACATCTGGCGAACGGGAAGCAGTCCCCAAGGGGGAGGGGACGGTGCGGCAAGCCGGCCACCCTCCCCCCCCCACAGTCTATGAAATCTACATTGAGATCAATGCAGCAATTCTAACAGAATGGACTTTTCCATGAGACTGCCAAGATGGGTCCATACCTTCAGTGGTACAACCACATCCATGAGTGCCTAGACCACTTCCATAGACTGCTTGTATAATGTCTCTATAGATAGTATCTGTAGGGTAGCCCCTTGGAACACCATTTGTATTGTCACTAAGCATTTCATCATTGCAGAAGCGTATAGAGCAGACTACTTATACAGCCTGTCTTCATCTGTGGGGCTCTGACAGTCACCTCTGAGTATTTTGGCATTGTTTTGACATTGCAAAGAATTGAGAATGAGTATTTGGACATTTATTCAAAGAAAAAAAATAAAATTGCTTACCAGGAACTGGAGCTCTTTGAATTTTTTTGTTCATATACCTGTTCAAACTTTACCTGCCTGCATTTCTTCCTTGGAGTTGGACACAGTATAGAACTATAGTTAAGAGGAAACTGAGGAGCCAAGAAGATCACATCCTCCATTATTTCTTCAATTTGGGAGTACAGTCTGAATACTGATAAGGCAGGAAGTCTCCAGATGGGGACTGATACAATTTTTAGCATCTCTCAAAGGGAGGAAGAGCCCCAAAGTGCTAACATTGTATAATACCTATAGCACTCTTGAAAAAAATCTCAAGGCACCCCTGAATGCTGTGGCACCCTGCTTAAGAATTGCTGAAGCCCCTCTGAAGCTTTGATGTAAGAGAGACCCTCAAATGAGAACATGTACATGAAAAATGTATCTAGAAGAGCTGGTAATTAACTTTCATTTTTTCTTCAGCTACAGTATAAGCAGCAATACATTCTGATGTGGGATTTGGCACACTAGTTTCACTGTGAATGATTAAGAGCTAATTTGAAGGAAAAAACTGTTGGGAGGTGAGTAAATCTTCTAAGGGGTCTCTTTTTTACTTTTTTCCCCTAAGCTTTCTAACATTTCCCTTTTGTTATCTCTTCTGCTTATCTTGAGTCATTTATAGGGTTCTCTGTCCACAGCTCTGTCTACTGAACCCTGCCAGACTTATGAAGAACTTTGTGCAGAGTTCAGTTACTTTGGTAGCTTGTAGGGGTGCACCAATGGAGATTTTCTTGGCTGATATTGATAGCCGGTTATTTACTAGGCATATCGGCTGATAGGCCTGTGTGAATAGGGAAGTATTTGATTTGGATTCAGCCAATTTGGAGGACAGTGATTTGATTTGGATATTTGGATTACTGTTCTGAATCAATTTGGCCAAATTGGCTTTGGAAAATTCTGGTGAGATATGGATTTGGAGAGATTTGGTGAGCCTGCCAAGTTTCAAGGAGATAGGTGCAGGGGTTCTGGAAAACTGCACCTCAAACTGTTCAAAGCAAAACTCATGACGTGTGACTTTGTGTGTGTGTTATGGCACAGGGAGATGAAAACAGCAGGGATGGTAGCCTGTAACAGGAGGCCTTCCTGGTGCTCAGGCAGAAACAGCTCACAAAAGGGACAGAAAGGTTGCAAACAGAAGCTTATGTGTTGTTTCTACATCCCTCCCCCAAAGCACTGTGATTGGAAGGGGACTCAGGGAAAGATCACAGTCACTGGTCAGCTACAGATGTCAGTCTTTCCCCCTTGTATCCCCTCCCTCCTCTTAGTTTCTGTTTCTCTGCAAGATTGCATTCTGAATCTCTGAATCTTTTTCTGAATCTTTTTCCTAATCTTTTTCTGAATCGATTTGAAGGCTCTAAATTGATTTGGAGGGGGTTTTTTTGTCTACAAATTCAATTTTGATTTGCTGATTCAGCCTCTGAATTGGGCCGAATCTTCTCCTAATCAAACTGGCATGACAAGTCTCTCACTGGGAGTGTAGGGAGGCAGCAGCAAGGCACCAGACTTCCATGCGTGGACCCTGAGGTGGTGCAGGGTCACTTGGAGGAACTGGATGCCTTTAAGTCGGCAGGCCCGGATGAGCTCCATCCGAGGGTACTGAAGGCACTGGCCGACATCATTGCAGAGCCACTGGCGGGAATATTTGAACGCTCGTGGCGCACGGGTCAAGTCCCGGAGGACTGGAAAAGGGCCAATGTGGTTCCCATTTTCAAGAAGGGGAGGAAGGAGGACCTGGGTAACTATAGGCCAGTCAGTCTCACCTCCATCCTTGGCAAAATCTTTGAGAAAATCATCAAGGCTCACATTTGTGAGAGCCCGGCAGGACAAATTATGCTGAGGGGAAACCAGCACGGGTTCGTGGCAGGTAGATCGTGCCTGACCAATCTAGTCTCTTTTTATGACCAGGTCACAAAACGCCTCGACGCAGGAGGAGGGGTGGATGTCGTATACTTGGACTTCAGGAAGGCCTTTGATACGGTATCCCACCCCATACTGGTGAACAAGTTAAGGGGCTGTGACTTGGATTACTGCACAGTCCGGTGGGTGGAGAATTGGCTGGAGGGTCGCACCCAGAGAGTTGTGGTGGATGGGTCGGTTTCGACCTGGAAGAGTGTGGGCAGTGTGGTCCCGCAGGGCTCGGTGCTTGGACCGATACTCTTTAATGTCTTCATCAGCGACTTGGACGAGGGGGTGAAATGTACTCTGTCCAAGTTTGCAGATGACACTAAGCTATGGGGCGAAGTGGACACGCCGGAGGGCAGGGAACAGCTGCAAGCAGACCTGGACAGGTTAGACAAGTGGGCAGAAAACAACAGAATGCAGTTCAACAAGGAGAAATGCAAAGTGCTGCATCTAGGGAGGAAAAATGTCCAGCACACCTACAGCCTAGGAAATGACCTCTGGGTGGCACGGAAGTGGAAAGGGATCTTGGAGTCCTAGCGGACTCCAAGATGAACATGAGTCGGCAGTGTGACGAAACCATCAGAAAAGCCAATGGCACTTTATCGTGCATCAGCAGATGCATGACAAATAGGTCCAAGGAGGTGATACTTCCCCTCTATCGGGCGCTGGTCAGACCGCAGCTGGAGTACTGCGTGCAATTCTGGGCGCCGCACTTCAAGAAGGATGCGGATAACCTGGAGAGGGTCCAGAGAAGGGCCACTCGTATGGTTAAGGGCCTGCAGGCCAAGCCCTACGAGGAGAGATTAGAGAAACTGGACCTTTTCAGCCTCCGCAAGAGAAGGTTGAGAGGCGACCTGGTGGCTGCCTATAAGTTCGTCAGGGGGGCACAGAAGGGAATTGGTGAGTATTTATTCACCAAGGCGCCCCCGGGGGTTACAAGAAATAATGGCCACAAGCTAGAGGAGAGCAGATTTAGATTGGATATTAGGAGGAACTTCTTCACAGTTCGAGTGGCCAAGGTCTGGAACGGGCTCCCAAGGGAGGTGGTGCTCTCCCCTACCCTGGGGGTATTCAAGAGAAGGTTGGATGTGTATCTAGCTGGGGTAATGTAGGCCCAGCACTCTTTCCTGTTTATGCAGGGGGTCGGACTCGATGATCTATTGAGGTCCCTTCCGACCCTAGCATCTATGAAAAAAAAAAAAACAAAAATCAAAACTTTGCACAGCCCTATTAGCTGATACTGATCTGATAGCTGATTTACAAGGGGTGCAGCTGGGCAGTTTGGAGAGCAGCTCCTGGCAGGTAAGTCTGTGGAGGGGAAGGGGTGTGTGTGTGTGGGGGGAGCAGATTGAGGCCTCCATGGTAAGGGAGGGAGTAGGGCAGGGCAGGACAGGGGCTGGGGCTGGGTGGGGAGCTGGGGGTGAATGGGACCCTGGGGATGGGGTGGGAGTGGGAGGGAGCTGCAGGTGGCTCGTCCAGGGGATTAAAATGGCCATTTGAACTAAACCTTGTCAAATGAGCCTTAGTTCAAGTGCTGCCACCACCGTTTCTAAGTGTAGACTGCCCACTGTGGGCTTGGGTCTTTCCACCCTGCTGCCTTTGCCCCGGAGCCATGCAGCCACACCATGTCCCCCCACTCACCTGGCAGCAGGAGGCACAACTCACTGTCCCCACTGCTGCTAGGCAGGCAGGCAATGCACAGCCAGTATGTGGCTCCCAGGGCAAAGGCAGCAGGACAGAAAGACCCATGCCCGCAGCAGGCCTGCCTCCACTCCATGTCCAAATTTGGAGGACCACATGCCCCCCAGGCCTCCCCCCAGGGGTGTGCACAGTGGTGGGGAGTTGCCCTCTTCTCCCTCTTCCCCCATGCCCTGTGCCTGTGGGTCTGTCCTGCTTCCTGCCCTGGCCCCAGAGTCCCAATTGTTACTCTCTCCCTCACCATAGGGGCCTTGATCTGCTCCCCACCCCATGCCCCTTCCTTCCCCCATGCCTCTTCCCCTTCACAGACTTACCTGCGGGGTGCTGCTCTCCACACTGCCAGGCCGTGCTCCTGGCTGTATACATGCTGCAGCTGCATGCATGCACATGGCATCTGGGGCCCCTGGCCAGAAGGCATATTTTATTTATCAGTATGTTATTGGGTACACTGGCCAAAAAAAGCCAATAGCCTTTTATCAGTGCCAATCCAATACGGCACTGATATATTAATGCACCTGTAGTAGCTTGTTTTCTGGGACTCACCTGTCACTAAATTAACCTATGATTCTACAACTGTTACTCTTCTAGGAAGTCCCATTGAAATTTAAGTTGACCAGCTCAGGGATTTTCAACCTTTTTTAGTAAGTGTACCCCAGGGGGGTGTGGTGAGTGGCTGGATGCAAAGCGGGGTGGAGTGGGGGTGGGGGAGAGGCAGCCGGCGAGGTGGCAAGCAGCGGCAGCACAGAGTCTGTGCGTCCCTGCTCTTGCCCTACCCTGGTCTTGCTCCTGCCCTGGCCTTGTCCGTGAGGCAGCAATGCAGGATGGTGGTGCTCCGTCTCTGCGTGCCCCCTGGGATGTTTCAAAGTACCCCCAGGGGTATGCATACCCTTTGTTGACAACCCTTGGACTAACTGAATGAATAAGGACTCTGTGAAGTGAGTTAGGCTTACAGAATGAAATAATTAAATACTGCTCCCCATATGCTTTGCAGCAGGTGAGATTTTCATTCGTAAACACCTGTGGATTTGCATAGATCTTGAATGGGGTAGGCATAGTGGATTGCTTGGAAATATCCTTTTGGTCATATGAGAAGAGTTTATTGATGAGCAATAAAAAGGAAACAGATGGCCAAGCTGTTATGACTTTTCCTCCAATTTTACTTTCTTTTTGGTGATGACATGGAAGAGATGAAGATAGGAAAGAGGAGTGCTTTACTGTCAGAAGTTGTTTAAAAAAATAAACTTAAAGGTTGGATTTGTGAGAATGCTGAGAGGTGAAACCAATTATTTTGTCCTGTCCAGTACAGTCAGCTGATTTCTGGTAACAGAATACAATAAGACAAACCAAAGATTTTTCTTATTTTTCATTAGAGGTTCTACTTTTTCTCTTTCCCAGTTCATATTTTGAAAATATATACATATAATAAGAAAAAAGAATGAGGGAAATCAGAAAGGCAGTCAGACTTTAAATGGTGTTTCTTTTGTAAAAAAGGTTTCTCTTTTAATCTTTTGAGTATCTTGAATGTAGCATGATTGTTTTCTTATAGTTAAGAATTCTAGGGTTGTAGACTTTGCAATATTAGGTTGAGCAATGGTTCTAGCAAAGCTAGAAATATGTATGTCAGTCTGATATAGATACCAGGTAAAATAAAGAATTGAGGCTGATATATGCCTCAGTTAATAAGAAACTGAAAGTAATATAATTAATGCCAATCACAAGGGTTTTGTGGAAAATTAGACCTTGTCAGATAACCTTGATATCATATTTTTGATGAGACTACAAGTCTTGTTGATAAAGGCAATAGTGTAAAACTTAGGTTGAGGACAGATGTTCATTGTTACTGGTAATAATTTTTCCAGAATTCTTACTGCTAAAAAAAATAGCTTGGGAACTGGAGTGGACATGCCAGTGGTTCTCAACCTTTTAAGACTCGAGGGACCTCTTGCAACCTTTTGGAATGTAGTGGCATCCCATTTAAAGACTAATTTATTTCTTACAGTGCTTACCTTCTTGGACCCCACGCTAAATTTAAAAGGATTTCATGGGATGGCAGGGCAGGCAGCAGTAGGCAGGGCATCTTTGAGAGCACAGCAGGAGGTGGTGTACAGTGCTCAGAGTGGCAGGGGCTTCTTGGCAGGGCAGATTGGGGAGGTTGATGGGGTGGGGTAGATCATTAGACCCCTGAGGGAAGAAGTTGTCCCTGAACAAGGCAGAAAAGAGTGACAATGGCCACTGGTGAAGAGGCTGGTGCCAGATGAGGGTGGCAGGGGCAGGGCCCTTTTATGTCCCCTATTCCCATGGTCTTTCCCCTTTGTCCCCCCCCCAGTCTGTATCTCTGGAGGTCAGTGTGGTCCCTGCTGCTGCTGCTACTCCTCTGTGGCCCATTCACTGTGGCCCTTCCCACCAGCTCTGGGAGCATGGAAGGAATGGGGAAAGGAGCTGGAATGAAAACGTGTGGCTCTGCATCAGTCTGTCCTTGGCAGAGTGTACCACAAGGACTGTGAGGGTGGTCAGCATAGGTGCTGCACCCTTCAGCACAGCTTATTCCTGAAGCTGGTAGGAGGGGCCACAGGGATACTGGGAAAGGTCCAGGGTGCCCAGCATCTGGAGGAGTCAGCACTTGCTTCTTTGTACCCAGGGCTGGGAGCTGTGGCATCCCTAAAGGATCTCAGAGGCCCCTGGCGTGCCACAGCACCATGGCTGAGAATCACTGGTACATGCATTCAAGTCCCTTGCCTGGAGAGCTACATAGGTGAGCTCTTCAACCAGAGCCACCCCTCCCCTTAGGGGAGCCCATTACTTGCCAGTCTTTCTTTTCCCCACTTTCTTCCTCCTCCCCCTCCTGCAGTGTTGAATCACGTTGTGTACAGTCCAGATGGGCTGCACATGGAAGATATTTAAACCTGGAAGCCTAGAGAAGCAGGACCAGGGCCAGGGCCAGGGCTGGCTCCCCAGCTTTTAAATCACTGCATGTATTGCTCACCTGACAAGCATATGGGGCATTTAAAATGTGCAGGGCTGTGAACCAGGATGGGGATATCTTCCCTGGCTCTGGTTCCCGGTCCCCAGGGCTTTGCAATCCTCACTCATGCTGCCCAGCTGGACATTCTTGAAAGCCTGGGGACTGGGAAACTGGGCTTGGGGACAGCCTTCCTGAAAATGATTCCTGATCCCAGAGAATCTCCTGTGGCTGCAAGGATGCCTGAACTCAGGCAGTCTTGCAGTGGTTGCACAGCTGTCTCTTGCTCTCCACAAGCTCCTGGTTCCACCTAGAGGCATTTGAATATGGGGCAGGGGGAACAATTCTCTTGTGAGTGCAAAACTGCCTGAGCATGGGAAGCTTTGCAGCTGCAGGAGAATTGTACCCCACCCCCTTGCATGCCTCACAGTGGAACCAGAGGAGAGCAGTGAGCAGAGGCTCTTCTTTTATAGTGGGAACCTTTCTGGGGCTGCTTCCTGCTTCAGGAGAATGCCCCACACTCCCACCTTCTGCCAGTCAGCTTATTGGCAGGACAAGTGGCACGATCCCTAAACGCTGCCCTGATACCATGCTCCTGGGTGAGCTGTCAGGAAGCCAGTGCTTTCCCTCCTTCCTTCTCCCTTGAGGGAAGGAGGAAGATCAGAGGACTCTTGGAGACTGAGTGTCTTCAACACTAAGGAGAAGTTTGCAGTCATTCAAGTTAGCACAGAAGGGAGAGATGTACCTGGCTTGACAAAGTAGAACTGCCTTGTGCAAGCACCATTTTTCTTTGGTAAGAAAGCCCCCCAAAAGTGTGTAGTCTAGATTCAAGGATTACAGTGATTAACCAGAGAAATATGACACCCAGTGAGACACTAGAAAGGGTTCATGTGATCTTTGGATGTGCAAAATGGGACAGCTTGAGTAGGAGTGGAGATGTTTCTGGGTTATCTCTGTCTTTGGTGCTGGTACCTCTGTTGCTGAAATGCAGTATTGATTCTGATGGTCACACTTTAAGGAAGGTAGTGATAAATCAGAGTGAGTTTTGAAAAGTGCCACAAAATAATTGAAGACTTGGAAAGAAGATGTGCTTTAAGCAACATTCAGGGAGCTCAGTCTCATAGATTGAGGGGGCTCAGTCTCTTTAGTTTTAAATACGGTGCAACATGATCACTAGGACAGACCACAGTCCCTAAAAGTTAGTTGCCGAAAATATAGGTTCTCAGAGTGAGGTTGAGTATCTCAGAATGGGATCCAAAAAAGCAGCTCCATTGAGCAGGGACTTGCCTTAGATCAGCATATTTTGCATGCAGCTGTCTAGAGTTAGCCAGTGGAAAACACTGAACACCAAGATATTTCTTTTGTACTCTCTAGGAGTTTGGTTCTATGTAGGACTGCAGCTATATCTGCTTGGAATCCACAGCCAATAACCTTCTCCAATTTTATTTTAGGAAAATGAAACAAGGATGTTTTTTCTTTTAAGACATTGCTGTAGGAAGAGGTAATTATGATGTTGCCCTTTCTTAGTACTGTATATAATAGACTGAAACTTGGGGATTTCACTCAGTGGGATACATAGTTATAGTTTTCTCCTCTGTTCCTGGGGGTGCTATCTGCCTTTCTACTGAAGGTGTGCCATCACACAGAGTAGAATTCAAATTTCTGTGGGTCAGAAGAGGGGCAAGAATAAGCATGACTTTCTAGCTCAGTAGTTAGGACACTCCCCCGGGTAGGGAGGAGACCTCCTAATCCTTGCTCCAGGGATTGCTTATGTATTTTATATGAAATAGTGATAGGATGTAATGCATTCAACTCTGTAGTATACGAAATAGAACCCCAGTCTTCCCTCTCTCTTTTTTGTGTTTTAATCACAGCCATGTTCCCTTGCTTTAGCATATGAATTAAGAATTCTTTTCTGTTCAGTGAAACAGCTTCAGAAAGAGGAGTGGAGACCCTGGTGATTAGGACATTCCCCAGAAAGGTGGGAAATGAGGGTCTAAAGCTTATCAAACTAAGAAGGGAATCAAGCATGGACAGCTAAATCTACTGCATAAAAGGACTCCTCCTTTTTTTCACTTTATTTTGTGAAGAGTCTGATCCTGTTGGTTTGCTCTAGCTATGTTCAGAGAGCCTGTGAGGGAGAGCCCCTTACAGGACCTAAGCAAACGAGCACTTAGTTTTTGGATCCTGAGTGGGCTTAGGTGTGAACTAGACAAAGAGATGATCAGGACTTCTGAGACTTAAGCATTTCTGGGCACATGCAGAGGCAGAATGTTGGGTTTAAAAGGAAATCAGCTGTGGATTTTAGGTACCTTGAGGATTAGATGGCTGAGATGCAGTTTTTTGCAATTGTTTTCTTAGGTATGTGCCTAACCACCTTTGCCATCCTTTTACGATGTGGCCTTAAATACAAACATGGGAGCAGAATTTTGATAATAGGAAGCTCTGTGGCATAACAGAAAATAGCAGATCCAGTGGCTGGAAATTGAAACAAGATACATTTAGATTAGAAATAATGTACTAATGTGTGACATTGAGGGTAATTACCCACTAGAGCAATTTGCCTGGGGCTCTATCAATGAACATTTAAAAATCAAGTTTGAATGTATTTCTGAGCGAGATGATCTAATTGAATCATAGTTATTGGACTTCTGTGGAGGGATAGGAAAAGCCATCTATTAGAAATGTTGTTATTCAAAAACAGTGTATAAGACCTAGATGTGACCTGGATGTGAGGACTTAAAGGCAAGGATGATTTGAAGAGGAGGCCCAGGTTACAGGTTTGGATTAAAGTGGCATTGTTCTTACTGTTGAAGCAAGGAGGGAGCAAGGAGACCATGAGATCAGGGAACAGATTATTAATTTTAGCTATTTACATTGCTGTTTCATATTAGGTCTCATTTGCTATGCTGTGATCTCATTGTTGGGGGTGGGTGTAATGTTCCCCCAGTATGAGTTGATAAGGAAAAAAGTGCCTCTTAAAGAGGGACAGCTCACGCTTGGAGGCCCAGCCATGTGAAGTATGGAAGGGAGGAGGACAGCATGGAAAGGGAGAGGACATGATACTGAATGTGGAGGGAGATGAGAGTCATGAAACTAAATAGTACTAAGGCAAGGTCAGCACTGGAAAGACCTCACATAGAACAGAATGGATCTGGAGAGGGGCCAGTAGGTATACCTGTGCCCTAAGAGCAAGGCCCCCTTTCCCAATGAGCTGCCCACTGAAGACATGATGATGACAGGTGAGACAAGCGAGGATGTTGGAGCAAAGCCCTGACTGAGGGGAAGACCAGACTCTGCTCGGGGAGGGGGTGGGAGGACAGAGGGAGAAATAACCTAATGTAGTGTGTGCATTACATTGTTTTAGTTCATAAATTCATAGTTTAAGGCAGTAGGTAAGCCTAAATCATTCATATTCTAGGCCATTATGTTCATCTCATTATCTGTACTGAACTCAGTAATTTGTGACAAACTGAAGCAGCCATTCTCAAACAGTTCTAGTGGTTAATCCCCTTACTGCTTAAAAATATGTGCTTTTATATATCATTTGAATTTCCTTGGCTTCAGCTTCCAGCCTTTGGTTCTTATTATGCCTCTGTTCTTAATTGCTCTTCTCTTCGCTCAGAAGTGAATTATGGGATTTTGAGTTCTATAGTTTCCTGTGTCCTTCCACTTCAGCACTATCCATGCGAAAGATCGTTCTGTGAACATTATTGTTGGCTTTTCTTTTTTATAGCTACGTTGTTAGAATATTTGCAGCTCAATCTGATACTTTATGATTAAAGTCCATTTCAAATTGTTGTTGCCAGCGTACCACAGAGACTGTATAAAACACATATGTGTACAGAATTATGTGGTATAGTACAGTGGTGGCCAGCTTCAGCAAGCATGCCACAAGTGGCATGGGCGACTGGTCTGTTTGGCATGGAAGTCCTGGGTATTGACAATAGGAGTTGGAGGTCAGTGCTGGCTGAAGGGTTTGGCCCAGTGGGAGCTGCGAGGGTAGGTACGGCCAAATTCAATGTTGCCATGTCCCATTGGTGACAGGGTTTGTCAGCAGTGGGCAATGGAAGTGGCTGATTATTAGAGTGGCACTATCTCATACTTTGGACTTAACATGTGGTATGCTTGCCAGTAAGGTTGGCTACTATTGGTGTAGTACAAATGTTTCATCAGCTTGAACTTTGCATGGCTGTATTGCTCTCTAGTAATGAATACAGTAGATGTGTGCAGGCCATCCTGCTTGACTTCCAGTAAAATCTAAATCTTTATTTATCATATATTTTATCTGTAGCACATAAATATGAAAACTGTTTTGGAAATGTGTCAGAAACTTGTATTGTCCACTTGTAATGACAGGTGACTTCAGTTACCATGAGTTGTACCTTTAGCAGGCTGAGGGGGGGCAAGGGTTGGTGAGAGGTATTTTCCTAGCTGCTTGTTACTTGGGTCCCCTCAGCATTTCTAAAACATGCTTCTGAGACCATTCAGTTGGATTGCTGGAGTTGTATGCTACTTTGGCCAAGTCCCTTGTGCTTGGAAATACAATTTTGCTGGAGGAGATGGATAATACAACTATATCATTAAGTCTGTTTTACTGCTGGAGTATGATGAAGAAATCTTAATGGGCCTGAGGATTGTGTTCAGCATCTTTTTAATTTGTGTACAGGCCTGTTCAACTGTCCAGGCAGCTGAGGGCCAGAGACTGAAGGGCCACATGCCATGTGGGTGGACAGGCACCCTCACGGTTCTCCCACACAGAGCAGGCTGCCCAATGGCCTTCCTCCTCCATTGCACGGGCAGCCTGTTTCCATTCCATCCTAGCTGCATGGGCTGCTGAGCACTATCCCCTTCCTGAGCCACTCTTGCAGCCCAGAAAGGCCAGTTCACCCCTGTCCCCCTTCCAACAGCACATGCTGTGCAGGCTGCACAGAGCCCTACCTGTTGCATACACAGTGCAGGCAGCCATGCTTCCCCGCTTCCTCCTCCCTGGCTGCTCACATCACCCACCTACAGTGCAGGTAAGTGGCTTCCTTCTTTGCAGCTCAGGCACTGCAGCCCGCTTCAGGCTGCTGGGGCAGGAGCAGGAGCAGGTGATTGGGGGGGGCGCTGGGCAGAAACCTTCAGACCTCATGCTAACCTTTTGGGGGTTAATAAGTACTTATTAAATACTTGCAAAACTCTACAGCTCTTGGGTCAGAGATGAAACCAACTAAGAAATCGCAAAAAAAAATAAAAATCTTTTTCTGGAAGCTTTTGAGCTCACATGCCTTTCATCAGGCTCAGGGAAAATTAAAGATGGTAAAAAGCCCCCATAGGTAGGAAATAAACTTCATTCTTTATTAAATATTTACTATTTTTGCTAAAATACTAATAGAGTTTTGTTTTTTAATAATTTAAGTTTGAAGAAACCTTGATCTCTAAACTTAAGCTTTTTGTTCTATATTGTTTTGCTTATGGGCTCTAGCCACATGCGACTTCTGAGACATTTTGCTATTAGTGGTTGGTAGGTGCATTGCTTTGGGATTACCTACAGTGGAACCCTGTTAATTGAAGTTGGTGTCTTTCTGTATTGGTTCAGGATTGATTGCTTTGTTATTTTTCTTTCCTGTGCTCTTCCCCAACATTCTCTCAAGGTCTAAAAACCCTTCATTGGATTTATCTTTGCTTTTTAAAGAACATCTTCATAAGTCTAACCCGAGGTTTCGCAGGAAATCTTGAAATAAAAGTAATAACATTGTTATATCTTTTCTCACATTCATACACACATGCTATCACAGCAGTAGCCTTGCAGCTGTTTGAGTTTTGCACCAAAGAATGTTTGTTTTATTTTGTAGTCCGATTGGCTGGGTTGGTTTTTTATTTTGAAAATACACCCTTCATACTAATACATGCCTCTGTATTTTGGGTGCAATTAACTGGTTGTTTCAGTTGCTAAAAGTCACTAAATAAAGGTTGGGGAAAATTTTCTTTTTCTTCTCTGCACTAACGTGTACAAATGCGTATTTTTATAATTCACTGTTAGTGGATGTATAATCTTTGTGTCTGCTTTTGTTCTTGGCCACTGGGAGTTTTGCTACCAGAAATAAAAGACAACCTCCATGTTGTACTATACAGTATAGATATTGTAAATTTTGGTCTTGCTTTCCATTGATCTGGTTTGCCATATGGGAATCGTATTCAGCTGATCTTTATTTCCTGAGTCAGAAATTCTGTTTTACCCATCTTTGGGGCTTTCAGCAGTTATTCTCAGTGGGCTGTCAAGTATTGCACATGAAAGCAAAGGTTCAAAGGCATATAAAGAAGGTTGAGGTCTGAAATGTTTACTTAACACTGATTTTTTTCTTTTTACAAACATTTGCCAGACTGTAGGATCAGCATGAAGGCTTAATAAATTTTAGGCTTTTTTATATTTTATTGTGAGCATTTTTATATACGTAATCTTAACATAGCCTGGAATTCATCAGTTGTAAACTAGAGAGTGTAACAGCTTGTTAGCATCTGCTTTTCCCTGTAAGTAGGATTAACAGCATTGCAATTAGTTTTTGTATGTTTATTGATATTTTTGACAGAGGTTTTTCCCTTTACTTTCTGTTTTTGTTGTTAAAACTGCAGCTGACAGGCTGGTTTTATGCTATTGTAAATTAGGCCATAAATGAGGACTGCACAGCTTTTAATTGTCAAAGAGTGATGTGACAATTAAGCTTTTATAATAAACGTATGAAACCATAGCCTCTTTGCTATGTTGTTCAATAGCCAGGCAAGAATGCATCTGTTGAAGTTCTTTCTGACTTGTAATAAAAATATTGTCAGTAAGGAAAACAATTGAACTTAACCTCATATTTATGCTTGAGATATTTGATACGTAGGGAACAGAGTGCCTACATTTTGGGAGCTATGAATGACTTAATACATTGAATTAAGGGCTTTATATTCAATGATTGTTGGTTTGATTCCTTTTCTGATTCATAGTATAGTGTACTTTAAGGCTTGCCACACTTGAATATTTGGTGCCTTCCTGACTGAATCTTAGTTGTATCGCATGTTGCTCCATAATACCAAGCAGTGAAACAGCAGGAGACCCCGAGAGTCATACCCCCATGGATACAGAAACTCTGTTTTGGCCTTGAACAGGATCATTGCTACTGAAAAAAAGCAGGGGAAAAGCCTGTAGTGCCTCTGGTCACTCTTTGTCTTTAACACTTAGTATTTTATATAAAAGACTGGAAGGGAATCTATGACTCCATCCCTTCTCCTTCAGCACAGGCACATCTCCAAGAATGAGAATACCAAAGAACTCTGTTTTCCCATAAAGGAAGAACTAACAATCCCAACACTGCTCCTCCAGTGATTTTACCACTTGCTGGTAGGAGGCTCCTGTATGGCTCTAATTCAGATGTGACTCAATATTAATACGTTCTGTGTCCTGTATGTTTGTTTCTACCTCTAGTAGAATAACTGAGGGGTTTTGAACAGGCCAGCAGCCCTAGGTGCTGCCTTTGTGTGTGGTGAAGAGGAGCACAAAAGCAGACGTTGCTGCAGCTGTACCTACTCACTAGGCCTGTGTGAAGCAGCAAGTATTGGATTTGGCTTTGGATTTGACTGATTCAGAGGGACAGTGATTCAATTCAGTGATTTGAATCAGTGTCCCAATTTGATTTGGCCGCCGAATCAGGCCGAATCTCCTCTGAATCAAACAGGTGGCAGGGGCAGTGTTGGCTGTGGGGGCGTGGTGGCGAGCAGGGCCCCACCCTCTGCCTGCTCCCCCAGCCCCTCCCATTGCTGCCCTGTCCAGGCCCAGCATTTCAGCACTTAAAAAAAAAAATAAATAAAAAATAATAATAAAGCCCCGCACTCACTGGCTGCAGCAGTGGCAATCAGGACCTCTGGGGGTTTGTGGCAGAGCTCCCCTACACAGCATGGAGCAGTGTGGGGCAGCAGGGATTGGCCCTCCACCTGCCACCTGCACAGCAGCTGTTGCATCACACGGGTGCAGTGTGGCTTGGCAGGGTGCTGCGGGGCTCTGCATGCTGTCCAGGAGCTGGGGCTGCTCAGGCTGAGTGCTGGAGCTGCCCCAGTTCTGGGGCAGCGTGCAGCAGGGCCTGATTGGTGCTGCTGCACCCGGTGAGTGCGGGGCTTTTCAAATTTTTTTTAAAGTGCGGGGACGCTGGGGCCAGGAGAGGTGTTGCTGGGGGAGCCAGTGGGGGATGGGACTGAGTGGGATTTCCCCAATGGTTCCCTCCAGCCCCCTTGCTTCCAACTTACTGGCATGGAGTCTGAGTCCAGCTCCCTGTGGTGGCGAGCAGGCACCACCCGAATCTCCAAATTGGTTTGGATGCTTCTGATTCGATTCGGACATTTTAATGGGTCTCCTGATTTCGATTCGGATTCAGTCCCCAAATTGGGCCAAATCTCCTCCAGATTAAATCGGCTACCATAGTTTCACACAGCCCTACTACTCTCCCCGCTACAAGTAGCATAGCAGCAGCTGGCACTGCCCTGTGTGCTGTGCAGCTTCCCCCAGCAATGAGCTGAGCTGCTATGCCTCTGCTTACCACCTCACTGCAGAAACAGAGAAGAGTGATAGGGGTCATCGTGGCAACATGCACAGCTTATTTAAAGTACATAGTTTTCCGGTGTCATTGGTCATTCTTTCTAGCCTTTATTATTGTCACTACTAGTAGCATTTCCATCTGATGTTATGGTACTGGATTTCTAGGAACACTGTTCCAATTTTGTTTCCAGAACTCAACCAGTTTTGAGTTCCACAAGGTATCCAACTTACTTGTTTTTCTGAGGGCATCTGGTAAAGCTGATAGCTTTTGTAGAATTATAGAAAAGTAGGGCTGGAAGCAGATCCTGTAGTCCAACCCCCTGCGTAAGGCACAGTGGTCTCTATTTAAATCACCCTATAACTTGCTTTTAAAAAGTTCTACTGATAGAAAATCCGCAAGTGCACTAGGAAGAACTTTCTAACTCTGAGGATGTTTAAGATTACTTAATTTCCAACCTGAATTTTCCTTGTTTCACTTTAAGAGCATTATTGTTTGTCTTGTCCATTGTGGATGCAGGGAATAATAGATCATCACCCTTTCTATAATCAGGTTTCAGGTATATGAGGTCTAATATCAAATCCTGCCTCAGTTTTCTCATTTCCAGATTAAATAGTTCCAGTTCTTTCCCACTTTTGTTTATGTCATGTTTTCTACACTTATGATCATTTTGTTGCAAGTCTGGAACCTGGTTTCTGATACCTGCTTTTCTGTTTCCTTAGGTTATTCCTCCCCATTTGAGCTACAGTAGGCAATGAAAGGGTTGGTGGAGTCAGATGGTCCAAGTGGAGGAAAACTGGAGATAAATTGGAGAAATGGTCTGAAATTAATTGGATAAAATACAATAAAAACAAGTCCAAAGGGTCAATATCCTAGTAGAGGTTGAAGTAATAAGCAGAAAGTAACACAAACTGGGTGTGTCTACATGAGAAGCTTTACTATGCATTAGACTAATGTGCAGTAAAGCATCAGTGCTCACATGCTCAGCAATAGTTAATTTAATGTACGCAGTAGATTAATCTAATGTATCATTTCTAGTACCTGTAGATGTAGACACTAGAAATCAGTGTGCTAAACTAATGTGCTGATGTGCAGATGTAGACACTGACCGAGAGCAAATTGCTCCTGGTCAGCCTAGGCTGCAGGGGGTTACAGGGGACAGGGAGATCTCTCCTGCCTCAGTGGGACGCTGCCTCCTAGCCCCATGGAGATCAGGACCCATCCTGATCTTCACATGGTTGGGATAGCTGTCCCACCCAGCTGCTGAGCAGCTGCCTCCCAGCCCTGTGGAGATAGGGGCAGGTCCTGAACTGCATGGGGCTGGGAGGCAGCTGCCTGGCAGCCAGGACAGCTCTTCCCCACGCCAGGGAGATTAGGACCAGCTCCCATGCTCCCTGCTGGCCCATGGCTGGCACCCAGTGGAGCCTGGAGCTCCCTCTGACTACTGCAGCGGGGGCAGAGAATGGCAAGAGCAGCCATAAATTGAACTGCTCCTATTGGGAGCAAATTGACTTTCGACAGGCGCACATTCAGATGCTCGCACAAACAATCCATGACATATGATAAAGCATTTGATATATAAAGCACTGTATCACCAAGACCCGACTGGATGACACCATAAGCCGTATGCTAAGTCACCTTTATTACTCTAGGACACTTGGCTTATCACAGACCCAGACAGAACAGGAAGATGGGTAGCACTGCAATTTTCAAATTCAAGGGTGGTACCCCATGTAGGACAATTTTAGATTCATATACTAAAGCCTAAATTAATGTAAATTTCATGCTCATTTGCAAGTCCATCACAGATAAAAAGATTAATATGAGTTCACTGTTATTTTTTTGGTGCTGGTAAAATATCATGTGCTCGGATATTTCATTTTGCACATATGCACACTGCCAAAACAGTAGATGCAAAAGCCTAATAATTCCTCTCTTCAGTACTCACAGATGCTGAGAGACTCCACCTCCTCCTAGGAGACTTGTGACCTGAGCTCGTTTATATTGCTCCAGGCCAGCAGAGAGGTAATGTGTATTATTTGAGAAGCATGGGTTACTATGAGCCCATCAGATCTGTTCTCTGTGCTCTTACTGATTTCTCTATACAATTTTAAATCTAATTGAAGGTCTTGGTCTTCATCAACGTAAACCTTGCCTTGACCCCAACTAAAACTCTCGGCTGATGACTGTGGTTCTCTGCAGAATGGATCTCTGTATCAGAAGGGTTAAATTTGCTTGTGCTAGATACTGAAATTCTTTAGGAGCCAGTCTAAAGCTGGGGAAATAAATGGCATCAGAAGTGCGCCATCTTTTACTTTGATTTTGCCTTCTCTAATAAGACTGCGTGGCAATGTGTGTGATGCATCTCTTTTTGGTTTTTTTAAATAAAATTGCAACAGACATCATAAACTAAGAAAAAAGAAAAAAAGAACCCCCACCACAGAAATAAAAGGGGTTACTGTAAAAATTGTTCTCTGTGGGAAACAATGATAATTGTATACAATGGTGATGAGTAGGCTACCTGTATTGAACAGAATATTACCATAAATGAACGCTGGTACTTTAAAAAATATGAACATGTAATGTGTTGCCATACCTTAAGTCTTTGCTATGAAGGGAAAATAACTTATCTGAAGCTCAGTTATGCAGAATTAAATGAAAAATGTTGTTAAATAAGTTATTCTGTACTTCAGAAGCATGTATACTTGGCTCGCTAGGTAGATGTAGCCTATTTGAAATATGTTTTTGACATTTTCAAATTTTCGATTATCTTTGCTTATACTTCGAACAGAAATTGTTTTTAGTAAAAAATAAAGATCATGCTAAGTTTGTGAATAGAGTGTAAACCAGGGGTGGGCAAAATGCAGCCCAGGGGCTGGATGCGGCCTGCGGGGCCCCTAAAAAATTTAGAAAATTAATATTTATCTGCCCTGGACTGCCTGTCACGCGGCCCTCGATGGCTTGCCAAAACTCAGTAAGTAGCCCTCTGCCCAAAATAATTGGCCACCCCTCGTGTAAACTGATGCAATGTTGTCTTCTTGGATCTGTGGGCGACCTGAAGCACTGAGTCTGAGATGTATGAATTCCATTGCTCTCATTAAGATCTTGAGGCCTTAATACTACAAATCAAGCTTAAGGATGATCTTTTAAATGTGTCAGCAATAATGATTTTTGTTACTGGTAAATTTAATGGGTACAAGATGGTGTAAAGCTCGTGGATGACTGGAACTGCAGGACAGGAGAGAGTGCAGAGGGAATAAATGAAAGAACTTGAGGAAAATTGAAAAAGTAGTAGAAGACAAACAATGAGGACATTAAAGTTGGTTTAAAGATGAGCATATTTTTTCCTTCAAATGATGCTGAATGTGTCAACAAGGTAACAAAGATAAAACAATAAATAAAATTTTGGTTATTTCATAAAGACATTTTTCCCTCCTAGTACGTTATTCAAAAGAAAACACTGAGATGAGTGGGAAAGAGTCATTGTAGTAGACCGAGTGCAGTATGTAGTTCTGCTGCAATGCCAGGAGGTTTTAGAATTTTGGCCCACATTGTTCATACTATATGCATAGAAGATACTGGCTGGAAAGTGCTCTGTATCTTAATCCCGATTACTCTTCAGCCAGCCCTGTGCACTCTTTTGGCTATACTGCCTATTGGAAATTTGGTGGGGGGTTTGGCTTGAGTGCTGGATGCCAGTCCCCTGACCTCCACGTGACTTTGTTATTGCATCTCTCCACTGAAGATAAAGAAATGTTTGCTAGTATATGGGCAAAATCAATATGATTTTTAAAGCTTTTACTACTTATTAAAAGTAAATAGACTATTCAGGAAGAAAATATCGAGCTATATGTGAAAGGGATTTCTAAATTTAACCAGTAACTTTTGTGCATCTCTGAGCTTTGTTTAGTACTATTAAAATAAAAGGGAAAGCCCATTGTATACACTGGAATAAAATTAAGATCTCTAGGATATAAATCCACACATTAAGGTGGAGATATAATTTGAAATCTGTTTGGATCTAGTTTGTCTGCACAAGGGTAGCAGAATTCCCAGTTTCTTCAGGGAGTGTTCTGCTAACATAAAAATTGCAGGATAAAGCCTATACTACTTTAATAGGGGAGGCATCTTCAGCTTGCATTGTTCTATGAGTTTACAATACACATTGGTTGCTACAGGAACCTGTTTTGAGCCTATCTGGTGAATATCCTTTCATTTGTAGGTTTATGTATGTTCTGCACTATAAAAGAGACATTTCCTATTTTAATTAGTATATTCTGATCTCTGTTTTAAGATTGGTATAATCATAGACAACACATATTGTAGTGAAAAGTTTTGTTGGCATTTTTGGGAAGATAGTTCATTTTGGTTTTGTTTGCTTTAATTTAAAATCAGAAACTTCTAGTATGTTTGGTTTATTTTTACTTTATTTTTCTTTTTGGGGAGAAAAAAAACAACCTTCGCTTTGTTAAGCCAGATCGTTACTAGCTTTACTTTCTGCTGCATTTTGTCATAATGCGCTTTGAGTATAAATAAACTGTGGTATGCTAAACCTAATAGCAATTAAACTGGAAGTGTTTGTGTTTCATCACTGTGAACTTCGCAGAAATGTTTCCATGACAACCTCCATGCTAGTTAAGGCAACCAGAGGTGATCAACAGTTTATATTTTTTTTTCTCTTGTAAGAATGGAATTTGTGTTGACAGTTTTGGCCTTTAATGGCACTTTTGTACTGTGTGAAAGTATTTGTTTACTAGATCATATGCTGTTAACTGTCAGCCTGAGATGGAGTGACTGCTTTTGATAAAAGGGCTGCATTACTTTTCTGCGTCTGTGAAGCTCTTGTACTTTAATTACCCACATCAGTACAAAAGTGTCCATTTGCTTCAGTACACTTAAAAATTAGATTTATTAGATCAAACCATTAATAGTGAATTAATTTAGTCCTTTAAAGAGCTTTTTTGGTAGAAGATTTGGCTTCCAGCTGATTATTTAGCAATACATTTATTTACTATTTAATTTTACAGAGGGAATATGAATTCCTTTGTGTAATATGGGATATACGTGAGTATTGTAATTTGTTTCTCTGTGAATTACCATTTTGGGCTCTAGTTCCATGTATGTATAGTTTGATGAGGACTGTCACAACAGAGTAAAATGTATCTGATGTAACAGGGATTCTGGTTAACAAGGACTTCACTCCAATGGAAAGGCTTTCTCTGTCACAAGAGTCTCAAAGAAAATGCATACTCCATGACTAAATGATTCCTCCTGAAATGCAACTTAATGATGGTGCAAGTAGAATGTTGTCTGTTTTGCATGTCTTCCAGACAGTTGGCAAGTTATAGGATGAAGCTGTTAGCTTTAGTGATGTTTCTTTCCTCCTTAAAGCACTTTTTAGGTCATAGAACATCTTGAAATTCAAATTGACTAATAAGTGCTAGTACAGCAAGTTGTTTCATCCACCACCAGCAGTAAGTTGGAGGGCATAACCTATACCGAGTCAAAGAACTTGCTTTTGTTAAACATCTGTTTATTTATTGTCAAGCTGATACCTATTTATGTACTAATACCTAGTCTTGGCAACCCTTGAAAAACTATGTGTTTGTCTATGGCGGGGGATGGGGAAGGTTGGGGGCTATTTGTTTAATGAAAATACTTAACGAGGCAAATACTTCCTTTTAAGAATCCCTTTTGAACATAGCTAACATTTGTTTCTAACAGTAAATATCTGGGGGCAGGGTAGGGGGGTAAGATCCTTTTTTAGTAATCATGAATACAGGATGCAGTACAAGTTTAAGGACTGGTTGAATTCAAATAAAGCTGTCTATATTTGGTGTCTTTCCTGTTCTACAGTTAATTTCAAGAAGTCAGTTTCACACCTGATTCTAGGATATTTCAGTAATCGACTTGTTCCCTTTCTAAAACAACTGTCTGAATCTTGAGTGATTTGCTAGGCAATTAAATACAGAGATGGAATTGAGGGTACCTTTCCCCTACGTCATATAAATATTTGTGTTGGTGTTGATGCCCCTGCGTAATACATTTGATTAGCTGCATCCTGTTAGGATCCACAGCAACCAGAATGAAACCAGGATTCAGTATTTGTACAGATAGCATGTCTTTTTGCGTTAGTAGAATGTGACAGTGTGACTATGGAAGTTGTTAGATGTTACACTTAGTATGTGTTAACTGCATTTAAAATGGTAGTGTCTGAGCATTCAAGTAATAAATGCATGCTAGCTGCCATTGTAGTGTAGTGAAGTTAGGACTTTTCTGGCGAGGAGTATCTCCAGATCTTGTTACCTAACGCAAGTTAAGCTAATGTCTGACTGCTCCATAGAGATAATACCATTGGAGACTAATAGTGGTCCTGGGACTGACAATCAGTTGTTTGTTGGTCAAAACCTTCCTGACAGCACCCAAGCCGTGTCAGGATTCCCAGCCCTCCCACCATACGAGAGGAGGTTCAATCCAGCGGAAGGGCTGCGACTGATGTTCAGCTGCTTATTGGTCAAAGCTCCACACTGTGGTGTGGCAGGAGAGCTGGGATGCTGTGGCTCTCTGCCTTTGTGTTAGTTCTGGGTCTTGTGGCACTATCTTCCCTTGTGCTAAGTCCCGGGACCCAGCACAGTGGCAAAGAGCACTGTGGGACCTGGTTTCCACCATTCCCTGCCTCTGTACTGGGTCCTGGGTCTGGCTGCAGAGTGGAACGGAGCGAGACCTAGCATGGAGGCAGGAAATGCTGTGGCTGGATCCTGGGTTCTGAACTATTGTCTGCCTCTGTGCTGGGTCCTGGAACCTGGTGCAGAGGCAGGGAGCAGCACAGGACCCAGTGCGGAGGGTCCCTGGGCAGACCAAGAATCAGATGGTTTTCAGTCTTAGCCCTGGGACTGCACTGGAGTCTTGAACTGGCTCTGTTGCTGTGCCAGAGCTGAGACCAAAAATCAGCTGTTTTTCAGTCTCTGCCCTGGGATGGCTCCACAGTTGGTTCAAGGCTCCTGCGCATACCATGATCTATATTTAGACTGTAGTAAGAATTAATGTACAACTGCTCTGAGCAGAATTCATGCTTCCTATGCTTTAAATATATGGTTAGTGTCCTGTGTATCAAGGGCCTAAGGAGGTCTGTGTCAGATCTGGGCATGAATGGTTTGTTTTGTTTTGAGTTGCTCCTCGCACTATGCTGAAATGCTGGCATTGTAAGGGTGAAATTCACTACAGAAAAGAGGATTGGGAAGCACTCCCTCCGTTTTAGTCCCTAGACGATAAACAAGGCTCTGTGTGGACCCTCTGAATTCATCTTGTTACAGATTACTGTGAAATATGTTTCAAGGCAGCAGACTTTTAGGTGCTCTTGTTGAAGGTGAATACATGCAAACTAAGATGCCTTAATTAGACTCAGTTCACTTCATTTCATGAGTGAGCTTTCTTCAGGTAAGTATTTCAGATCTCCCGAATACAACTGACCTAAATAACCTATTTTGAAAGCTTGAGCATGTGTTTCTCTGAATTTATGTATATATTCAGTGTTAGAAATACCAGTTTACAGTGTTTCTGCATCTAGAAAAATGCTGTGGGGTTCCTAAAATGCCCAAGTTTTAATGTAGCACTATGAAGCAAGCTTGATTACTTACTGGTGTTCACTTGGTTTTAAAAGATCTCTTCACACTCGTTAAAAGGAATAGAAAGTTACCCATGTTTCCCAATTGAAAATGCAATTACTTCTTTAAAATACTGCATATTATGACTAACTTAATTACTATTCTGTAGATCAGTATTCAGAAATTTATGGATGTATATATAATATTACTATATGTCTGTAAGACTTGGAAAAATGACATGAAAAATAATAAGGATGGCCAAGGGAAGGGTACAGGCAGGGTATTGTTCTAATGTCTTTAGTATGAGAGATGAATTCAGACTGAAACAGCAAAGAGATGGGCTACTAGGATGGTTAGAGAAGCAGAGAGACTATCTTACAAGAGGAAAGTGAAGGGACTTGGCTTTGATACAACAACAGTTGAGTGGAAATATCATTGTTCTCTATAAATAATTTGGGAAGAATGGAGAAGTGTTGGCATAAGAAGACACTCATTAAGGTCAATGATGGGATTATTTTTGGTGACTGTGGTAGTAAGGGCTAGACTTGGTGATCCAGGAATTGTTTGCCATCCTTATGTTTTGTTGCTGTTTTCCTAACCAAATAGCTTTTGCTACAAGCTCCCATGTAGGTGGGCTTGGGAGGAACTGTTATCTCATTGTGCCTCTCTTCATGGAAGTAAAGCTTTGTTTCTTAGCTTGCATTCCTGAGTATCTTTGCTTCTGGTTCCTTAATGATTTTATTGTTCTTCTAACTTTGTTTCCTGAAAATTCATCAGTATTGTTGGGGTGATCAAAATTGAGCTCAGCTAATTATTCAGAAAAATGAGTTGCCTTAGATCAGGAATAGAGTGAAATGCCACTTATCCAATTAAAGCTACACTGTTGCTTCAATGTTTAGAGTTGGTAGGTTGTTTCTATCTGTATTAAAACATTTGGTAGAGAGCTGTTTCGTGCAAGGAGTATGCCTCTTTGTATATTATAAAAGAATATTTGTTAAATAGCTAAATTCCAGGGAATTATAGCTGTTACCAGCAATGGTAAGGAAAGAATTTATGAATTATATTGACAGTGGTATTATGATATTTTGCAGTATTTGTTGACTGCTGCTATTAGGTAACAGATGTTTCTTGAAAATGTACAGTATGTTCTGAAGAGAGAATTCTTTATCCAGAGTGGGCCTTAGCCAGGAACATTATTGACACCAAAACAAAAGACTCTTGAAATTTTGTTTTTGTTTGGATTATTATTATCTGAGTTGGTAAGCCTTGCTAAGTAAGCCGTGGTGCTACTGAGTTATTAGTAGAAGTATTTTCTTAAAAGTGCCTTGATTGCTGGATATAATGCATAAGAGAAGTGCAACTTTTTTTATTTGTTGCCTGACAATAGAAAGTCATTTCTTTAATGAGATAGTTCTGGTCTGCCTAAACCTTGTTCATCAGCACTGCATGTCCAGTTTCCAAGCCTCTGACTTCTTGCTTTGGCCAGGTTGTGCTTAAAGTAAGAACATGAGAACTGCCATTTACTGGGTCAGACCATAGGTCATCTTGCCCAGTATCCTGTGTCATGCAGTGGCAAAGAGGGGATGCTGAAAGGGAGAGTGAACTGGGTATTACCACAGCTTTTTCTACTGTTCCTCTCCTTCTTGCGGCCTTCAGAATTTAAGGTCTAGGGAAGTTCTGATTCAGAGGCTGTATCCTTAACTTCCATGTTTGCTAGCTACTGATGTACCTTCCCTCCAAGGATTTGTTCACCTCCTTTTTGTCCAATACCTTGGCTTAGGTAGAGTCCCCTATTTCACTTCAGTTACTCTTTTTCCAGGGCTGTCACACAGGATTTCTGTAAGAGTTTTCCTGGGTTTCTCTGAGGCTTGTATCATTCTCTCTCACTGGTTTCTTGCTGCTTATTTTTGTCATCAGTTCTGTTTGCTATGTTGAACGTAATGATGGACTGTCTCAGTATCTTCCCCAAAGTATTGTTCTCAGAATTCTTGCTTCTAATTTGGTGTTTTGGAGCTTTATCTAGTTTTAGATATTTTAATTTTTTGTTATTCTTCAGGACAAGGTACAGCATATGTTATGTCTGTGTATGCATGTGTACTCCTGTAGTCAGTAGTCATGTTGCTCTTTTTAGTATAAATATTGGTCAGTCTGGCAGACTTCAGCTGTGTAAATGGCCAAAGGATATGGGAATGGATTTCGGTAAGCCCATGGAGTTGAATCTATTACTTATTTATAGCATAAATTTTAGACCTAGTTGGCCCATGGGCTCATCTAGTGCTTGAATACTTTCATGATCTGTGTATGTTTTCATTGATATTCTGAGTTTTGAAGGGCTCCATACATTGATCATTGCAATTTGGTTCAACAGTAAATGACTGACAAAACATAAATAAGAAAAAGTTAAGGGGCACTAGGCTCTTGAAAAATGTATTTATAGTTTGTAGAATTAGAAGAGACCATTATGATGATCTAGTCCAGTGGTTCTCAATGAGGTTGTCATGGCATCCTGGGGTGCCAAGGGTTGCTGTTCAATATTAGCACTGCTACCTCTGCAAACACTGACATGTGACTCACAGGATAAATCCAGAGATTTCAGATAGGAGTCCATAGCATCAAAAATGTTCTGGAACTGGTTTTAGTTGTTGTAAGGTCTTCACAACAGATGAATTGCTCTAATGAATGAAAGCTAAGAGCTGGCATTTTCCAAGGGTGCCTTGAGTCTAATGAGGTATGTCTTGAGTCTAGAAAGTTTTAGAACCACTAATCTAGTCAGATCTCCTGCAAAATACAAGCCATCTTACTTCCTTCAGTTTCTTTCTAATGGAACTAGGGCATGCCTTTTTAGAAAAAAAAATCCAATCTTGATTTTAAATTTGTTTAGTAATGGAGGATAACTTTGTCCAGTCATTAAATAACCTTACTGGTAAACCCTGTGGGCCTAGTCTGTGCCTTTTCACCTTCAGATTAGTTTTAATTACCTTTGCTGTTGTGTCCATAGAAAGCTTTAACAGATATATTAATGGGGAGTTATGACTGCTGTTTGACATGTTGACCATCTCTCTCATTTTTACCTCATTATTCTGGCTGTATCTCTCTGCTGTCTTTTGTCTTATACTTAGTTTGTCAGTTTTTAGGGACAGGGATTATCTACTTTCCCTTTTTTGGGAAGATTCTATCACATTGAGATCCTGGTCCATATTTGGTGCTTCTGCACTTTGGTAATACAAATAATAATCATAATAGTAAGTAGTGGTAGTAGTAATACTAACAAGCTAGTGAGCACACTTAGCATCTCATATTAGCTACAAAAGAAGTACCGGTAAGGTTCAAATCTGATATTAATACATTATAAGGCCTCAAGAGATCATTGTGATCTTTTAGTTCGACTCCTGCAAGCCAAAGCACTTCAGTGAATTAATTTCTTCTTTCAGTCATAATTGGTGGCCTTGAATAGGTCTAATACAGCCCTTGGTAACTTTTTCTTGTTGTTAGTTACTCTCTTGTAAAAAAAAAAAAAAAAAAAAAATTCTATACCATATTTTATTGTATACCACACATACTTTTTCCTCCCACAAAATCAGCCTTCCAAAACTGGCATGCATATTTTAAGCAGGGAAGCTGATTTTTTTAGTAGAATAGAGAAAGCTGACTCTGACTCATGGTCCCCAAGATGGTTTTCACTTCTCCCTGGGGCTATGAAGAGCATGGATGGAGTCTAGTGTTAATCCTTTTGCAGGTGCTGGTGAGGCAGTACCTTTTGGCTGAAGTGTGACAGGGCCGGCTGAGGAATAAGCTGCTGCATGTAGTCTGTAGTACTTTGATGAGGCTTGTGTTATAGAAACAGCACTTGATTTTTTACCAACACTTTTATATAAATAACTATAGTAAAGAAGTAATAGTTTTTCTATTGCCATTGAAAACATCTGGGACCTAGCCACGTTCCTGCATCTTCATCCAGACTGTTGCCTGGGATGCTGCCCTTGGACACCCTAGGAGGACTTAGTCTGTCATACAGTTGGCTATGACTCTGGAAACTCCTTCCCCCACCACCCTACATTCTGCCTTCCAAAAACAAAAATGAAATGCATGTTTTATCTGGAGCTGAGTGGCATGCAAGAAAATATGGTACTTGTAGTCTAAATGTTTTCATGCTTCAACTTCCTGTCAGGCCAGGAATGCCTTTGTGTGCTAGAAAGCCAACTGTTATCCAACTTCCGTTCTGTATGCGGGTACTTTATAAACTGCATTCAATTTACCCCTTTATCTGTTTTGAATAAATGTTATTCTTGTTTCTTTTACTATAAGGTATTCTTTCCAGTCTTTTTCTAGTTTCTATACCTCTTCTCTATAACCATTTTCTTTTATCAATATGCTCCTCAAGTTTGAACGCCAGAATTGGACAGGATGTTCTACAATCATACTGTTGTCAAATACAAGGAATAATATAACCAGACTGCTCCTAACCAGCACTCCTGCTTATTCATTCATAGATTGCACTAACTTTTTGAGCATGGTCTTTCACTGGGATATAATATTCAACTGATTAGTCACAATGACCCCAAAGTTTTTTTTTCAAAGTTGCAGCTTTCCCTGAGGGAGTTCTTGCACTACAAATATGAACTACATTCTTTATTCTTAGATATCTAACTTTACATTATAGCTGTAAATTGTAAGAGATATTATTTATTTGTACCCTGTTTGCTTAATTAATCTATATCACATTGTATTTCTGATCTGTCATCTTTATTATTTACCATTCTTTCAATGTTTGTTACTTGACCAAGTGCCTTTCTTCTCTATTTAGGAAAATGGTGTTTCTCTAGTTATTCTTGTATCTATTGAGACCCCAGGTCCTATAAAACATTTTGTGTTGGGTCCATCCAATTCATTTTTCATATCCCAGCCCCTTTTCCTATCTTGCCAGTAAATGCTATTCCAGATGGAGGAATAGGTTCACATGAGGACTTTATTATATCTTCTTTTAATAGCTTGATTTCAAGGGGCCCAATGTGTTTGCAAGATTCTTTCATGGTCTTAAAATATTTTTGTGCATTTGTTATGTCTTTGTCATTTTATATACTTCTATAGATCAAACACATTTGGCAACTTAATATAATATAATTTTTTTCTTTCCCTCCAATGATTAATGCCGCTTGGGAGGAGAATAAAGTCCTTGATATTTTTTATCTATCTTTCATCCCTGATATCCATTAAATCAGGGGTGTCAACTTGCCCTCACAGGCCAATTCTAGACCCAGTGGTGGTGGCAGAAGCAATGGGGTAAGTAGCATCCATTGCTTGCCTCTTCTTGCTGAGATGTGTGCACATCACTACTCATGTCAGCAGGATGGAATCCTAGAAATTAAGGGCTGAATCAAAAGATCATTGAGTCCAACCCCCCTGCTTTGGGCAGGAATACCCCTGAGATCAAATGATCCCAGCAAGGTGTCTGTCCAATCTCCTTTTGAAGACTTGCAAGGCTGGAGACTACACCACCTCTTTGGGAAGTCTGTTCCAGATTCTGGTTACCTTTACCATAAAGAAGTTCTTCCTTACATCTAACCTTAAACCATCCTCTAACAGTTTATGGCCATTGCTCCTTGTCCTCCCCTGGGGTGCCCTCTTGCAGCTCCCAATATTCACCCCATACATACTTACAGATGGCCACCAAATCCCCCCTCAGTCTCCTCTTCTCCAGGCTGAGCAGTTCCAGATCCCTTAGTCTTTCCTCATAAGGTTTGTCCTCTAGGTCCTTAATTATTTTTTTGGCCCTTCTCTGGACAATTTCAAGATTCTCCACGTCTTTCTTGAAGTGTGGCACCCAGAACTGGACATAGTACTTCATCTGGGGTCTCACCAACACCAAGTAGAGAGGATATAGAGAGTAGCCCTGCTTATGACACATCAGCTAATACATCCAGTATGCTATTAGCTCTGTTGACTATAGTGTCACACTTGTGGCTCATGTTCATCCTATGATTAGCCATAGCCCTGAGGTCCCTTTCAGCCATTATGCTGGCCAGGACATCTCCTCCTAGCCTGTATTCATGTCATAGGTTACTTCTCCCCAGATGAAGTACTCTGCATTTATCCTTATTGAACTGCATCCAGTTCCTCTCTGCCCACCTTTCCAGCTTGCCCAGGTCCACTTGGACCCGCATCCTATCTCCTAGTGTGACTGCTTTTCCTCATAACTTGGTCTGCAAACTTGGCCAGCGTGCTTTCCAATTCCTCATTTAAATCATGAATAAAGATGTTGAACAGGACAGGGCCAAGAACCAAACCCTGTGGGACACTACTGGCCACTTACTGCCAAGACGATACAGGCCTGTCCACTAACACTCTCTGGCTTTGACCCTTTACCCAGTTCTCAACCCACCTGCCAGACCACAATTCCTCAGTTTTTTGTTATAAGAGCATCATGGGAGACTATATGGAAGGCCTTCTTAAAATCCAAGTATATGATATCAACTGTGTCTCCCACATCCAAATGATTCGTTACTTGATCATAGAGGGAGACGAGGTTGGACATTCAGCAGCAGGCCCTGTTTCCTCATTCTGCCTCCAAATTCCTGGCCTCTTTATACAACCCTAGTTCCTCAGGTGTGTCTTTGACATGCCTGAATTAGATAAATGCCTGTGAAAAGAATCTTGTCTGGAACTGCTGATTCTTTTGAACCAGAGGAATTAAGGAATTTTAGATTCAAGAGCTCAGGTCTAGGGTAGTGAATTTGTTTTTCTGCCTTTTACCTTGATGGAAAAGCCTAGGCATTGCTTAGGACTCCGCTGCACATGCAGGGAGGCTGCTCCAATATGCTGTAATTATAGCACGTCAGAGCAGACTCGAATAATTGAGTCTGCTGGAGTGTGGTAATTGCTGTGCTCCAGCGTCACATGCATTGGCGTTCCCATGCTGAAAAATGGCAGCCTTCCGTCCCAAGGCAAGCTCTTGTCTATTCTTTGGCCAGCAGGTGCTTTCTGGACCCACTGGAGCCCAGTCCTGCCCCTCAAACATTATGGGGGCCTGTCTGGCCCCATCTGTGTCCCAGGGAACCATTTGCCTTAAGGGCTGTTTTGTGGCCTCCTTCCTCCTCTACAGTCATGACCATGCCCCGATGTCAGTCAGTTGCCAGTTACTCCCTTGTATAGGCTACAGTCTTCTTAGCCTTAGCTTACTAGTTGTCAACTGGTAGCCTAAGCCCAGTGGCTCTGGCCTGGCCCTTTAGTTTCAGCCTCTTGACAGCCCCGGACTGCCTTTGTTTCCCCCTCCTCCTTCTGGGCCCAGGTTCCAGCCCTCTTGTCCTCAGGCTGCCTCAGTTGCCCCCTCTGAGCTCGGGCTCCACCTTCCTTGGCCTCAGCCTGCCTGTGTCTTGTACCTCTGCTGCTGGCAGGGCCTAAAACCCTCAAGTGTCCCTCAGGCACTTACGTGGCCTCCTTTCAGCCATAGCTGATATAAAACTAGAACAAAAAAAGAAAATAAACCAAAACACAAGCAACCACTTCAGACTCATGATATTGCTGCCATAGGGTCATGATATTGCTGCCAAGCTGTGTTCCCTCTTTTAGCTAGGGTGGCCATCATAGAAGACAGTCCAGTTGTTCTCTGTCTTCTGTTGATAAGAAACCTGATGCGTTTATATCCTCTGTTTTTCTCTTGAACTAGCAGGAGCTCGTCTTTCTGCCTACACTGCCCCTTTACCTCAGGGGCCCAGATTTCTATCCCTTGGCTCCTTCCTTTCTGGTCAGGTGAGCTTCTATCCCACTCAGCCTCCTGGGCAGCTTAGTGCTGCTATTCTGGCTGCTGTAGTGGTGTCCTTGCTGCCTAACTTAGCTCTGCAGTAAGCACTAGCAGCTTATGGGTCCCTGGCTGCGTACTCCCCTGCAGTCACCCATAATGTGCAGTTTTCCTCCACCTGGAGCTATTCCAGTTGCTGCTTCTTCCTGGCACCCAGTTATACATGTTACTTGCCCATAGTATTTTATTATTATTTTTAATTTTAATTTTAATTTTACCTCTTTCTGCTGTTGAACTAGGAAAGAGGTTTCTGTCCTAACTGGGGCTTCATTCCCAAGTAAATCAGTAAATCTAAGAGTTTACATGAGTAGTTGCTTGTCCCAACCATGCAGTCAATTGGACCCCAGAGTGTTTGGACATTAAGAGCAATATCTTCTCACCTTTGTCATGTTAGGCCTTCTCCTCCAGGCAGAAGGCTGCTCTTCCTTCTCTTAACTGAACTTTTGATCTTCATAGAGCCTTACTTAGCTGTCCTTGGCCAGAGGGACCATCACTGTGGTGTGTCAAAGTGGTGGAGCAAGTGAGAAGGATCCTTCACAATGTAGGACTGAAAGGACTGGAGCAGTTGTAAGGTGGAGCCAAAAACAGGAACAGACCATCAGAAATAAATGTCACATGTAGCATTTAGAATGTTATATTGCCCAGACTACAGGAAAATACAGGCACTCATGAGAGAGAGAGAGAGAGAGAGATGGAAAAAGAAGCAAAAGGGGAAATAATGCATTTTAAGTTTTTGGCCACTGTTTTCAGTAGTTAATTGAATCTGTATCATAAAAAAACTTAAACTCTATCTCTTTTGATCCCCATGTGTTGCTCTAATAGATCCACATATATGACTGACATGTGTGCACATGTGAGTGCATATATTGGGAAAAGCAAGATATATTTTTGCGTGCATAGTTCTTAACAATTTTCATCACTTTTCTCAATTCAGATATTGAGGAACTCCTGAATGAATCTGAGGGAAAGGAACAAATTAGCTGGTTGTTTAGCTGTCTAGTATCTAACCCGAGAGATGAGATTTTTAGCCAAACTCTGTGTTTTCTGGTTTCTTACTGGATACATTGTGGTTAAGGTCCCTGCAATGAAAAGTGTATGGGGCCTCTTGTTACGCTGCTAATTGCACTAATAGAAATGGCTATCCTAAAATGCATCTTGTACCCCTTGAGGTGGCCATACTTTAGTGCTTCTATCTGCTGTCAAAATTTCCAGGTTCACTGACAGGTTCTATGATGCCGTTAAGCCTGACTGTACAAAAATATATAACACGTTTAAAAAAAAAAACAAACTATGGAAAAAAAATAACTGAATTTTAGCTGTGAAAATAAGAAAAAAATAACATATTGAGAGTATGTATTTCCATGCTACTTTAATGTAAACTTCTGTATTTTCTTTTATTAAGTGAAGTTGTCATATAATTTCTAGATTGCTTAATTGAATGCTCCTGAGTTTAGGTTTAACTTGTACAAGAGGCCTTGGTTGAAGAGTACATTGTTTGAACATAAATGATAGTAGGTTATCATCCTCCTTTGAAATTTCTTAAAATGCCCATGACCCCTCTTTTACTTGGTTGATATGTTCAGGATTTTATACCGAGTTAGAGGAGTAAAAAAATCTCACCATGTAGGGGCACTGTAATAGAGGGGTCAAAAAGTCCTGCTGTACTAGGGCCACAAGCCCAGAGTCTCTTGAAGGGAAAATAGGACCCTTGAAGCCAGGTGCTAGTGGGCGGACTTAGGCAAACGGCCCTAACTACAGGAAGAGGGGCAAAGCTGGAGGGGGCTGATGCCCCAACAGCCTGGCACCACAGGGGCTCAGGGTAGAAGGGCCAGTAGGCCTGGTGTCATGGAGAGTATGGAACAGAGGGCCTTGAGCCCAAGCGGGTTAGAGAGCTAAAGCCTCAGAGTCAAGCCCTGCTTAGTGGGTTTTGACTGATAGGCCTAGCTAGAGAGAGAGGGTAAGCCCACAGCAACTGAGACACCAACATAAAGAGAAAATTATAAAAACATCTGCGAGGCACAGGGCACATCAAGTGGAGGTAGGAGTATACATTTTGCCCTCAAGGCAACACCTCATTATGCTACAGGTGGCGAGCCTAAAGCCTGTCTGGGAACCTTTTGGGTCAGCCCCCCTCTTTTTTAAGAACCCAGTAACATCAAGTTGTGGCAGGCGACTAAAAGTGGGGGGAAGCTGATCCCCAGGAGAGGAATTCAGCAAGACTTGATGGGTGTTCACTCACCTGCCCACAAAATAAACAAATAAATAAATAAAAAATTGCAGCTGAAGATGGCACCGTGCCACAGGTGCATATGACAATGCTGCTGCCATCAGTGTTCCCCACTGCTGTATAGTTTCCCACTTTGCCGCAGACATACAATGTGGGTAGCCATTTTGTGTTAGTTTCTGAAACACCCTCATATATATGAAACTTCACCTTTTAATGCTCCACATTAAGGAAAAATGTGGACATTTCTAACAATATTGTCAAAGCTTTATGAACACAGGATTTTCATCACGGATATTTCAATTCCTCTTTCACACCTAATTCTCCTTGTTTTTTAAACACTAGTAAAAATGTTAATTAATACTGTACGTAAGCTAGTTTAAAACGGTGATGATCACAGCTTACTGAGTTCATGTATTAACCTTAATTGGATTTGACCAGCGATCCCTATAGCCTGGACAATTTATAAAGAGTGGAGTGTTAGAATGATGATGTAGCCACGATGGTCCAGGAATTATGTGAGAAGCAAGGACTTTTTTGGTGGTGATTATCTTTTATTGGTACCAAACTATATAGGGATAAAATTAGGCAGGCTTTTGGATTCTGCATTTGAAAGCCTGCCTGAATTTACCTCAACTGCACTGTAGGTCCAATAAAAGGTAGTGACCCCCCAAAATCCATACCTCATTATAAAGAAGGAACGGTCCATATTACATATACTGCATTTTATCCACAAACCTTTACTATTTAAGAAGACTGAAATGTGGTTTGACTGTTTTCTATGTTGTGTCTTGTACACTGTCTCTTTGGGCACGTGTACGTGAGTGCTGAGGTTGCTCTGATGCACTAGAATTCCAGCATGTTGGAGCAGACTCGATTAATTGAGACTGCTGGAATGTGGCAATTGCTGTGCTCCAGCAGCCTCCTGTGTCTCGTGTCAGCATCCCTGCACTTAAATATGGTGACGGGGCACTTGAACTAAAATTTGTCGAATGAGCTTTAGTTCACGCACCCTTGCTGTCATTTTTAAGCACAGGGATGTTGATATAGGAGATGTGGCAGCACTTTAATTAGAGTGGCTATCTGGTTCACTGGGCTACTGTAGGACAGTGGAAGCTGCGGGGTGTGGCCTGCTGCAGAATCCGAGGCCCTTTGGGCCCACTGAGCCTAACCATTGGGAGTGTGTATGACTTGCTGCCGGTGCCCCTAGAGTTGCATGCCCAGACCTCTAGCTGCTAACGCTGCTGTAGTGGTCACTGTAGCAGTTCTCATGCCTCAGGTGGGATTCAGCCCACAAGGAACCCTGTGATCTGAATCTGGCCTGGAGCCCTAGGTGAGTTTGACCCCCCTGGTTCAAAGGGCTGTAGTTAAAATACAGCATAGTTAAAAACACAAAATAGAAAATGTTAAATGTGTATTTTTAACAACACTGGAACATCCGTTTTACTGTTTAAATGAGCAATGCAAAACACTCTTTAAATCCTTTAGGGAAGCCTCCTTCTAGGCTTCTGTGTTAGAAATGAAGTGACACTTTTTCCTGGTGTCATCAACTATGGATCTTCTTTTTTTTTTTCTTCCAAAGACCTACCAAACATAGAAGGTTATATGATGAAGCCCAAGATACAGAAGATTTAAATCTTGAGACTTTCTCTGTCTTCAAATTCACATACCTCCTTCTTCAATATACTCCAGCCTTGTGTTCTTACTTTTAAGGTTCTGGAAATGTTGTTACAGTACTAAGGTCTTACTAGCAGCAGCTGTGAAGCTTATTCTTTGGCCTTCAGAATTTAAGTTAGCAACAGAAATTCAATTCTGCGAACCATTCCATTTATTATAGATTCATTTGAAACATTTATTGCTTTTGCGGTTTCAAAACAAAAACTTGCATTTTTCCAAACTGTTTTACACTTTAACTAAAAAAATACTTCAATAATGTTGCTTACAAATAAAAAAATATATAGGTCAGCCTTGTATTTTTTTTTTTTTAAAGATTTAAAAAGTAACAAGAGAGCAGTTTTCTCTTTTCTGAAAAGCAATAGAGTAGCATTTTGGTAATGTTTATTTTCTTGCAAAAAAGAGGAAAAATGGCCTAGAAAGTTTGAGGAATTATGGGGATTGTCAAATCAAAGAATCTGTGCTACCCATTGCAGCAACCTGCAATTTAAAAGTAACACCAGAAATAACGCAAAATCAGACCTCTTATAATGAATAATTCATGTGGTCTAATTTAGCTATATCTTTATTACTACAGTGGAGGCGAGAGACTATTATCCTTAACTAGCACTATTTTCTAACATAATAACATCAACAATAATGAGGTAGCATTATTCTTTTGTGAATTGGATGTAGTGTGACACTGCTAAGATTATGCTGTGCTGCAGCTTTAAATTTTGAAAAAAATTTAGAAGGGAGACTTGTCACTCAAAAGCTTGAAAACCTTGTATTTTTTCAAAGAGGAAATTGTAAAATTAGTTTAATTCCTAGTTTTTAAAGAAGGAAAGCAATTTAAGTACATCTCTATAGTAAAAGTTTTTATTTACTTTAAAATGTATACATTTTAAGCTTTTATGTGTAGTTTCCTTCTGGGCATAGACTTTAAACATTAAGCAGGTAAATAATTTGCTTTTAAAATTTAAATTTTAATAAAAGGTTTGATGTGAAAAAAGGCAATGGAGGGACCAAAAAAAAGAAAAAAGAATTTTATATACAGTGATTGATGTACTTTTTATCTTCTCATATTCAGGCAATAGCTAAAAATGTGAAGTTCTGAATAAAAAGGCACTACGTATATTCTCTGTTACACAGTTGTCAGTTGCTGTTCTTAAGGCTATGTGAAACTTTGGTAGCTGATTCAATTCAGAAGAAATTTGGTCTGGGGTCACTCCCCCTGCCTGGTACCCACGAAGCAGCTGCGGTGCAGCACGGCTTGGCAGGGTGCTGTGCACTGTCTGGGAGCTGGGGTGGCTCCACGTGTCAGCTGGACCCTGACACAACTCAGACCCAGCGTTCTCAGCTGCACCCGTGCCATGGGGCACCTTTCTTGCAGGTGCCAAGTGGAGGGGGGGCAATCCCTGCTGCTGCCCAGTGCTACATGGGGGGGGAGGGGGGGCTCTGCCACGAGCACTGCCAGAGCCTGTGAGCATGGGGCTCTTTTTTTTTTTTCTTCTTTTTTTAAGTGCCAGGACTAGGATGGGGCTGGGCAGGGCAGCCATGTGGGCTCCCGGGCTGATCCAAATCTCTCGGAATCAGTGCCAAATCTTCTGAAGCTGATTCAGCCACATCAATTCAGGACAGTGATCTGAATCACTGTCCTTCAAATCGGCTGATTTCGAATACTTTCCTATCTGCACAGGCTTAGTTATTGTCATTAGTTATTACTTATAATTTAACTAAACTTTTGTTTATGCAGCAGTTTAATTCTGCTTTTGTAGATTTGTCTTTTTAAATATGGGCTTGTCCTGAGCAGAATTTTATATTGGTCTGACTGTTGCAGAAGTATATACAATTTAAAAATATTAACTCTTCACTGCTGAAATGCATTTCTAGGTAGCCCAGGCAGCAGCAACTCCATCTGTCTGCTGGCTGCTGCCAGGCCCCACCACTTGCCCAACCCCACAGTATTAGTGGGGATCTATATGCACAGCCCTGACCTGGGCCTGGCCTGGACCTGGTCTGTGCCTTGTCTGGACCTGGCCTAACTGAAGCAGACCAGCTGGGGCCCATGCACCCAGCCCCAATCCTGGGCTGCCCTGCATCTGCTCTGGACCACCTGCCTACTTTGAGCAGTGGCAGCAGCTAGGCAGAAGCTGCTGCAGGGCACAGGGAAAAAGCAGCCACCTCCCCCTTGCTGCTGCTGGGCCCTTCTTCCTGCAGCCAACCAGAGCCTGTGCCTGGGCTGCCCTGCAACTCCTCTTTGCTGCTGTCACCACCACTTCCAGGCTGCTCAGTGGGGCAGAGATGGTAGCGGAGAGGAGCCACAGGGCAGTCTGGGTGTGGGCTCCAGTGGCTGCAGCAAGAAGGACCTGGCAAGGGGGAGGTGGCCTCTTTTCCCTTGTGCCCAGCAGCATTTTCTGCCAGGCTGTCTTGGTTGCTGCCACTGCTCAGTGTGCGTGGGCCAGTCCAGAGCAAGCGCAGGGTGGCCCAGGATTGGGGCTGTGCATGTAGGTCCCAGCTGGTTCAGAGCTAGTCCACTCTGGGCAGAGCAAGTCTGGGGTGGGTGGGGAGGAGCTGTGGGTATTGTGAGCTCTGGGCTTTTGTGGGGAGGTGGGCAGTGGGGGAGCGGGGGGGATTGCTGACTGGCCCATGACAGTTCCCCAGAACTGCCCATGTGGCCCGTGGACCCAAATAATTGCCTGCCTCTATCTTGTCATTATAGTGACAGTGCTTTATTGGTGATTAAGGAGGCGCATTAAAAAAAGAAAACTACTTTTGTTTTCAAGCAGTTAAACTTACTGAAATGTTTGTCATTCTTGTTAGTCTAGTGATGTCTTATTTGTTTATTTATTTATTTGGATGCAGGTAAAATCAACACGTAAATTATTTAAAGTATTCAGATTTTTGAGCCTTTCTAAACTTTTATTTTATCTTTAAAAAAAAAGTTTTGTTAGACATTTTTATCAGCCTTCGATAACTTACAGTTAGCTTGGTTTCTAATATTGTATTTATATACGCCAGAATAATTTTAGAATTACTTGTGGTGACATTTCTTTTATGTGGGTAGAACTGAAATTGGTAAAGCAGTAGTGGGTAATCCAAAGTCTTGAGTCTTTAGCCATCAAAATAAGACACTATACACAATAGATGGTATTAAATTTCAAAATACAACTATGTATGTGTGTTCTGTTGTTCTCTACCATGCGGCCCAGGTTTAGGCTTGGATGCCTTGCTGGGTTCTTGATTTTGGAGTCTCTTTGACTGGGGAAAATATATCAAGTGATATTTTTTCTAGTGCCATGAAGAATGTAGTAGGTATTTTTCAAGCAATTTCCTCCTCTTTACTTGAATGCTTTGGTAAACATTATTGTTTATTTAACAATGCTAACGCTTCTATTTACATTGCTATAATTTGACCTCTTTAAGTTTTTTTTTACCCATTGATAAAGGTCTTACAGCTATTGTCTGTCCTTCTACACACTTTGAGTAGGGAAGTAGTTAGCTATGTTAGTCTGAAGTTAGGCAGAAGGCAGGTGATATTATATTGACCAGTGGTTCTCAACCTTTGTGGACTTGAGGCACCCTTCATTGGACTCAAGGCATCCTTTGTTACACTTGAGGCACCTCTTCATAACTTTTATGAATTGAGTGGCACCCAATTTCAAAAACTAATTTTATATAGTGCAATGCCTACCACCTTGTAAAGGGGCTAGATGTAGGAGTGGTAGATCGTTCAGGCGGGGAGAATCCTGAGCCTACATTTATCCTCCTTAGTTTATCACCTCACACCTCCCAGTAACCTTCAAAGGATCTGGTGGTACCTCAGGGTACCCTTGTTGGGAATCACTGGCATAGACTGATTCATTCAGGGACATGATCTTTTATAGCCTACAGCTTACTACATGAGCTTACAAAAGCTCATGCCTTTTTGAATGAGTTAATCTGTAAGGCTATGGACATAAGTTACACATAAACCAGTTTAAGTGATCAGAAACTGGTTTAAACGTGTAACAGAGCAGAAACTCAGTGCACGTAAACCAGTTTCAAAATGGCTGAAAATGGTTTAAGATAAACGTGGTTGAATGTAATATCAGAATTAACTGTTTGGGGTCAAGTCACTTTATGGAACTTCTGTTCTGGACCCCTTCCTGGTCTAAGTTAATCAGAGTCCTCCAGTATCCCAGCATTTTCCAGCCCTGGGCTGGGCTGTGGTGTCTGCTCCAGAAAGCAGGGGTAGCCCCACCCCTCTGCTCCCTATCTGGACCACTGAGGGCTGGCTGACAAAGGGATGGTGGTGGGAGGGCAAACCCAGTTGGGACGCAACTCAGTTTACATCCCCATGCAGCCCCATTTGCTCCAGGCAAACCCCAGCTGGGGTCTGGGGTAAGGGAGCAGGTTTCAATGCCCGTTCCCCTGCTCAAACTTATTGCTGGCTGCAACTGTGGACTACAAATCTCAGAGGCACCTGGAAGCAGGAAGAGGAATGATGAGCAATCCTGCAGAGTCCTGCTGCTGTAAGTCTGGGTTGCAAATCCCAGATACCTTGGGGGCAGCAAGAAGAGGAAGTGAACACACAATCAGACAGCCATGCTCTAGCACCCCCCAGCTTCTGGCCAGAGCCACTGCAAGCATGTGGCTGTATTTCCTGAGTCAAAGGTAAATGTTTGGTCACTTCTGTTTAAATTTAATCTGTGCAGTATAGACTACCTTGCAAAGACTTCATGAATTCAGCCTCAAGCTTTTTGACTGTCTGTACTTAACCTAGATATCAACCTGCCCTGCCTACCACAAACTTTGGCTGACATCACTGCCACAGATGATCTTGTAAAATTTTTTGAAAATCATCGCCATAACTAGGAAAGTTAAAGATTTTTTTTTAACGTGAAAGTAAGTTTTTGGGAAGGCGGGGTTATCAGCTCAAGGAAATGTTGGAGGTTCACGAAGAAAGCCTGGGTATCCTTTGATAGTTATAATTGCTTTCCCCTCTAGTGGAAGAGTTCTGTGCATCAGCAGCATTGAGAAGGAGAAGAGAAAGAATGAGGCTCATTACAACCTTTTCCTGTGAAAACAAGATGGTTGCAATAACAGGAGTTCATGACAGAATCCTCCTTTTTAATAGAGTGTGGTGCATTTAAAGGTAATCAGCAAGAAAGTGTCTGCTGTTCTACATTTTTTTAAAAATCCAAATGTAAAATAAAGCATAACGCTAACTAAAAATAGCAACCACACACTATTACAGCCAATTAATAAAACACTAATGTCTAAGATGGAGGGAGAAAGCAGACTACCTGATCCCCCTGAGAGACAAAATAATTATTCTGTCTCTTATTGGACATAAGCTGGTAACGACTATCTCTGAACCTTGATGGCTTTCTGAACATATGATAACTTGTTCCCAAAACTGTTTTTTTCCTACCCTATGTAGTCTTCAGCAGCTGAGGTTGATCTGCTGTTTGGAACCTGACTGCTCCTTGTGTTTTCATTGTCTCTTTTGGTTTATCTGTTTTGTGTCAGCACTGGACTATGGTCAGTATTGCTGTGAAGAAAGAGAGAAATAGTTACAGCATCTGATGAAGTAAGACCTCGGCTTATGAAAACTTACGCTACACATGTCTCCTTTAGTTAGCCTGTAAGGTGCAAATCTACCTAGCATTCTCAAGAAACAGAACATATTTGACTATCTTTAGATTTTTTTATTCCTTCTAATGGCACAGTCTTTGGGGGCAGCATGACACCAGGGGAGTGGTGCTGAAGGTGTATGGTTATCTGGGTAAGTTGCCAGCCATCTTCTGTTTGAAATTTAACATTATTTTCTCCATATAGTTTCATAATGTTGTTTTATTTAACATAAAAATATGACAGATTGACATTAAGAAAGTTATGTTTGTTGACACTGGATTGTATACAATGGATTTTACACATGTAAATAAATTATTATTTAATTGTGGAATACAGACAAGTGGTCACAGTTACTATGGGAAATCTGTATCTGAATTGCCAAATGTTTATGCAGTTTGTATTGTAACATAATATTAAGATCAGTTAGGAGTTACACAATGATTTCCATCTTCAAAACTTTGTGAAAAACTTAATCTCTGCAGCATACCTGGGATCAGGGTTATAGGGATTTAGGGATATATTTTTATGAGTATTGGGTATGTACTGATTATATATTTGAATGGCAAAAAAGTATTCTTCCCCTATTTTGTGTTGCCTTTTGTTCACACAGTAAAGGAAAGGCATAATGTATGTTATTAAAAGTACTTGGACTAGTATCTTTGAATATTTTAATTTATAAATTTGGAAATGACTAAATCTGGAGGGAAAAATTCAGTGTAACAATGTACTGTCCTGTTTTTTTTATGCATTTTCTAGCTATTTGTATTTAGTTTAAGATCACATACTGTTCATATCGCCTGTTCCTGCCTCACCGTTTTTCTTGGAAAGAAGTATTAAAAACCTTGCTCCTTTTAATTAATATATGCTTTGTATTTTGATTTCCTACTCCCCTCTACCCTGCCCAGAGGTAAGAGTTTATGCTTAACTGGGAAGAAACTATGCCACTGTTCTCAACCAGGGTGAAAAGGCAGGGTAGATATGCACCTTCGTAGACTAACTAAGATATGGATATGAATTTAATTTTTATATACATGGAGCACAAGCTTTCATGAACCCACATTCACTTCATCAGATGCTGTGAAAGGATGGTCATACAGAAAGCAGAGTATAAGAGAGATAAATCAGAATATGTAGAACAAGGGAAATGGGACAGTGCTTTGCAGAAGCAAAGGAAGCATGGACTCATAGGAAGGGTGGGGGGGTCACAAAAACAAATCCACATAATGAGATGATAATCCATAGTCCCTGTTTAAAGCATACTCAATGCAATCTAGTTTGTGGATGAATTCTTGTTCCTCAGTTTCCATTCATACTGTTTTTTAAAGTTTTTTGTTTTGTTTTGTTTTGTTTTGTTTTTTTGGCATAAGAACAGCCATCCTGAGGCAGTGATGTTGAAGTCCAGGGAGGTTGAAGTGTTCTGTCACAGGCTTTTGTGTCTTTCTCTACCTGAGGTCAGATTACAGTTCATTCATTGTCAGCCAGGGTGCCAGGGCATCTTGGGGTGCTGCAAGATCCTTTGAATGGTACCACAGACAGGTGTGAGGAGATGAGTAGATAAGGGCAGACTCAGGTTGTTCCCTGCCTGCCCCTCCTGTACCCCAACTGTCTCCTCTGCAAGGAGGTAAGAAGGGAAATAAATTAGCTTGTTTTTGAGCCTGACAAGGAGTATCATGAGTTTAAAACCTGAACTGTGCTGTTACTGTCTCTGCAACACAATTTAAGAGCCTAACTTTATTGATTCCAAGAGGAGGTAAGCAACTTAAGTGACTTTGCAAGAAACTTAAGATCTGGGCCCAATTTTTGAAAATATATTGCTTGTAGTCTTAAGTGCAGGCAATTTTTTTATTGGCATGTTACTAAAACAAAGAAAAGATTGTGAAATAGAAATTAAGCAGAAATGCATCTTTTGTTTGATACTACCAAAAACACATCCTTAGTTTCAAAGTAAGGAAAAGTAATCTTTGCATGCAAGAATATATTCTTTCTCCTTTGACTAATTATATACATTATTACTTATGGGTATATGTCTTGCTCTTTGTGCTTCAGTTGGAGACTTTTTGCCTTAGCTGTATCTACAGTGCTCTCTAGCCTCACCTCTTTTTGTGTCCCTTATGCTGAATACATGAAAGGCAGTGTACGCTTTCTGTTCCTCTCAACCACCTGCTTAGAGACAGATCCTTCTTTCGAGTTCCTAATGACATTTACACTCAGGAATGTTTAGAAATTTGTTCTCTCTCTCTCTCTCTTTTAACAACTCCCTCTTAGCAAACACTTTTTAATTGGGAATGGTGCTCTGAGGGGGTTTTTGTATTTTTTTTAAATAAAAACAAAACCTTTTTGTTTGTTTAGGGTGTTCTGTCCCCCTAATTCACTGACGCCATGAGGTGATACAGTTTTGGCTATGCCACAGATACCAGGCTGTCCATGTTATTACCACTTCCAGGTTGAATCATCCCAGTCTGTGGTAAAGTTGGGTGGTACTATAGGGGAAAATATTATTTGGAGGTGCTGAGCCCTGCCTGACTCCTGCCTCTCCCTCTCACAGAGCTGTTGCAGTGCGCGCTGGTGGTGTACGCAGCGATGGAGGAGCAGCTGCATGCTGAGCTGAGCCAAGCGCTGCGGGATGGCAGTCCTGTGGTACTGCTGCTGTTGCCAGCTGCCACAAGAAGTTTGGGGGGGGCTAAGCCCCATTAGCCTTGGCCTTCTGCCACCGATGGGTGGTACCATTTGAAAGATGCTTTTACTGCACGCAGACAAAAATGACATCTTTTGCTCAGTCTGGCCACAGAAAGTGGTTTATAGCCATGACCAAACACAAGTGCACAGGTGCAGATCACTTAAAAAATGGCTGCTTGGGTGAAAATCAGTACCCTCATTGCATGAGGGTTCAGATGAGGACATTTCAAAACAGCATCTCCTGTAACTTGTATCTGCCTGCCTGCTAGCTTTTGAGCTGTTTTCAGAATGGGAGGGGGGGAAGGGGGAGGAGGGAGTTTGCTCTGGAGTTTTTTCAGCCCCTGCTGGAGGTTGAGGTGGGTGAATTGGAGCTCTGCGTCCTAAGATGGGGGGGCTCCAATTCACCCACCCCACCCTCCAGTGTTGGCTGGGGAGCCCCTAGAATAAATTCCCTTTGCTCCTTTTACCTCATCCCATTCTGAAAAAAGGGACAGGCTGGGAGAAAAGAGGGGCAGGCCACAGCCAGCAGCTAGATTCCTCTCCTCTGTGGAACCAACAGTGAACTTGGGGATCACTGTAACTCAGACACTTCCTGCAATGCCTTCTCAGTTACAGCAGGGAGCTGCACTTCTGTCTGTGCTCACTGAGGCCTTGTTTAATCTCTGGAGTTCAGGCTGTGTCTTTTTTTTATAATGGCCTATTTTTGGCTTTAGATAGCCACAAGGTACTTGTTATGGCTAGGGGAGACCTAAATCCTTGACAGCTTTCTATCTGTATTTGTAAGTCTTGAAAGCTGAGGACGGGATAGATAAGAGAATAGTCTTCAGTTGTTTCTTCTGGATAAGCCCCTCATATATATTTTAGAATTAGGTTCAAAAGCCTTAGACTGGAATCATGTATTCTACTGCACAAGGAATCACAGAACAGCATTGCAGGCACAGACAAAACTTGCACCTACTCATCTGTCTCAATTCAGATGCAGAGGCAGACTCTATTAGAGTCAGTCCTGGGGCCCTGGTAGACATTTCGTTAAAGGTGCAGTGGGAGCTGCTCCACAATCCCAACAGTTTCACCTCCTGCCATGCTACATGTGCATGGCAGGGGGTGCGTTTGTGGGATTGGGGATCAGATCCCAATCATACTGTATTGCTGGTAAAAGGGGAGGTTGGGGTTATCATCCTGGGCCTACCCTTACACCAGCAAGTAGCAAGATAAGTGCCCAGTATGCCAGGCTTGGAGTGTCAGTTAGCTGATTGCCTTGGAGATGCATTGAAGTTGAGGGCTCCAATGCGCCTCTGAGGCTGGGAGCCCGGATCAGCCTGGCCCCACTTCAGCTGATCAACCTGGTTGTACTTGCAGTTTAAGGCATGATGTAAACCAGCCGCAGAGTTACTGCAAATATCTTGTGTAATAAGCTTGTGGCTTATTCTCTGTTTAATCACAACCCTGCATGAATGTTTGGCTGGGTTACTACTTAAGATGTGATTAATTGGTTAATCATGTCTTCAGTGTAATGTTTGCCAGGGGCCTAAGCAACCATACTCTTTTCCTTGTTGCAGCACTAGAACAAGAGGGTAAAAACAGCCTAAGATCTTTTGATTCATATAGGGCAACAATACAAAACCCCCAGAGATTTAACTTTTGTGCTACCACCCAGACCCAAGACCTCTCATCTCTGCATACTTTCAGTGGAAGTTTAGGGAAGTTCACATATAGCTGGTCTCACTGGGCACTGAAATGTGGCTTGGAATCTAAGCGGAGAGAGCACTTTGGTATGGAGACCTTCACTAATGTCCCAGCTGTCCTAAGGCCCCATGGCACTGCCACATTTGTGTAATGGTAACGGACAGCTGGGTCCATCAGCCTGAAGCATGGTGCCTTCCTTCTGGAAAGCAGCTCTTATTTTGCACCAAACCACCCTTAGGTGCTGGATATTTGCTAACCGCTTTGGCAATGCTATCTCAGGTCCAGTACTATACTCTGACATAGGCTGTGCTACCTCTTGTTTAGCTGTTATCTTTGGCACCAGTTGAGTCTGTGTCTGAATACTGGTCAAGTTCCTATTCAGGCACCAAATCACCAACTTTTCCATTATCTAAATCCTGTGGACATTCACCAAAAGTTGGCATCACCTGGATTAGTCAACAGACAGCTTATGCATTGCCCAACAATGCCAGTGGATCCATTCTGGCTGTCAGGTCTCCAACAACCCTCCCACATGCTTGGGCCCATTGTTATACCAGTGCAACTTTGGGGACAGTACTAGAAGCACTAGAGTATTATAGGCATCGATTATAGCTAGTAACCTTTTTAAAAAATGGGCCGTGTGTGTTTCTGTGTGGCCTTGCTCTGCCATGTGGTGACAAGTATGGGAAATAAGCTTCAATGATGTCATTCCCATGTTCCTGTGGACCTAATGTAGGATACTCAGTAGGAAAGGAGTGAAAGTGATAGCTCACAGAAACAGTAGGTGAAGTTAGACTCACATTGTTCAATTGGGTTTCCAACCCAGATTTAGCTGTGGTGCAGCTTGTGTTTCTTCTTTATGGCTGTGAAATGGAAAAACATTTTGAATCCCTTGGGTAACTTGAAAAGGTGTGTGGATAGTATATTTTTCCTTTTCAGGCAGCATTGGGTTGTGTGCGTTTCTGAGTTTATAATTGGTTGGTTTGTTGTGGCCAGATCTTTGGAGAAAACATTTTAGGGTTGCTTGGGTTTAATGGATGTACTGAATACTGCAAGTAACCTCACAAGCCTCTGTCATCTCTGTCATTAGGATTTTCACATTTTGGAGCAATCTTCTGCAGTCACCTAAGTAAACTAATGCCCTTGCTTTGAGAGAAATAGGAAAGGGCAACTGGAAATGGACTTCAGGATTTTTTTTCTTTTTTTCAAGTGCAATGGAATTGAAAATCTGTCTGTTTATTTAGGAGGCTAAATATTATTTTAAGCTATTTCCTAGAGCTTTTCTTGCCCATTAATATCTTGCTATCCAAAAAACACTTTCAGTCTGTAATAAGATCATAGCAGTGGTGCTGGGAGAACAGATTAATGTATGTATGATTATTAATGCACAGTATAATTTTCCTCAAATGTTTTAAAACTGTGCTTCCTCTTGGTTGTTCTTTTAGTATTTTCATTATGTTATTGGTCACTCATTTTTAAAAACACATCTCTGAGAGAAGATGTAATCATTTTCTTTTTATCTTTTAAGGTAATTATCAGAAAGAAACAGCAAATTTCTACTTTGGTGACGATGACATGTATTTGAAAAATGATACTGAATGATACTGAAATAATGATACTGAAAAATGATAGTTATCAGTGTTGTTACATCTGCTCTCTATATGTTAATGCCTTATAAAACAGTTAGAGAATTAATGGACAGAGTTGTAAAACATGAGTGTCCAGATGTCAGGCCAGTCCTTGACAAGAAGTAAACTGAAACCTTTTAAGTAGGGACCTACTCAAATTGTGATTGTACAGAAATTGTGGAATTGGGCAATCTTTGCAAAATCCATGGGAGGAAGAAAAACATACTAAAAATAAAATATTGGCTCCATTAGTGAGAGCCAGAAGTCTTCCCAAACATGCAGCCCGCTGCAGGGGCTACCCCCACTACTTGCCACTGATGGATTGAGAGGACTTCCTGTTTTGCAGCCCTGCTGCACCCTGCCAATCAGTGGCAAGGGGTGGGGCTGCATGACAGACAGCCCTGTCAACCAATCAGTGGTGAGGGGTGGGGCCATACAACAGACAACCTTCTGCACCCCATCAGTAAGTGGCAGGGGTTGGGGCCACTGGGGTCCCTTGACCAATAAGAGGCATGGGGGACCCCTGGCCCATGATAAGCCCTTAAAAATAGCTGCTGGTCTTGCAGTCTGCCTATGAAATTGGCTGGCTGCCTCCTTGAGTTGGCTACACTTGCTTGCACTTTGATTTTCTCTCTGCATTACTTGCTTCATTAGGTGCTGTGGCGATCTTCCTTTCCTTGACTCGTTCTTTTTTATGTAATCCAGTGTGATGCCTAGTACATTGTCATGATCTTTGGTCCCTTTACACTTCTTTGGTCCCATTTTTTTTCTATTGAAAATGTACTGCGAGTCCCTGCTGAATGTCTTTTAGGATCAAAGCATGACGACTTCCATATATTGTGTGCTGTGGCATGCAGCAGAATATTATCTTAGTGATTTGAGAGTATGCAAGACTTAATTATAATAATATTTGCTGCCCCTTCAGAAAGGAGAGTGAGAAGGATGAGATTTGCTATAAGGTTTATCACAGATGCTTATCGGTAAAAAGCGGGAATAGTTGGATTGTAGAGAAGCTGTGTTGTGAGGCACTTATGGTGTGTACAAGGACATCATCTAGAGCAGGGGCCAGGCAATACACTGCCCATAGGCTAGATCCAGCCCACGAGGCAATTTAATTCAGCCTGTGGGTGCCCACCAAGCCCATGCACCTCACTCCTAGCTTCATGTGTGGAAGGGCCCAGCCCGCCCAGCACACACAGGTTATGGGCAGTGCTGCTGCTGCCACTGCTGCAGCCACTGGGGGACCTGCTCAGCTTCCCCGGCCTCCAGCGGCTTCTCCTCCTGTCTCTGCTTCAGCACTGACTCTGGGCAGCAGGTAGGGGAGCAATGGGAGGGAGGGGAATGTGCGGGGGGGGGTGGAGCTGCAGCTGGGTGGGAGAACTGAGTGTTGTGCTGGGGCTGATAGGAGTGCGGAGCCCGGGCTTCATGTGCCAGTGGGCGATGGGAGTCCAGAGCTTGGGTGGTCAGGGTGTGGCTGTGGGGTTTGTGGGGTGTGAGGGAGGGTGTGGGGACTCTCCCATGCACTGCCCCTCATGGTGCGCAGCACTTACCAATGGTAGGCCCTAGGGGTCTTCATGGCCTGGATAAGCACTGCTGCCTGACAGTGTAGTTCCAGCCAGTTCTGGGAGTTGCATGTTGTGTCAAGGAGCAGAGCCAGGCTGGTCCACCTCTGTTGTGTGGGGCTCCCTGTGGTGTACGTTCAGCTCCTGGCACTCCCATGCCACAGGGGGGTAAGCCCTGTGTGATGGAGCTGGGATGGGCTCCCTACTGCCACGTACAGCTGCTGGGACTCTGCCAGGCAGTAAGGGGCAGGGCTCCCCTCCACTTCCGGCAGGCTCCCATGATCTGCATGTGGTGGTAGGCAGCTGGCTCCATCACACTGGGCTTCCCCTGAGTGGCACATGAGTACCTGGTGCTACATGTGTGCCGTGGGGAGCCCCACATGATACAGATGGGCTGGCTGGGCTCTCCTCCTTGCTGCCACCTGTAGCTCCCAGAACTGGCTGGAGTCGCATGCCGCCATGTGGCGGTGCCTGCACTGGCCATGAGCACCCTGAGGGCCTGCCGCCAGCTACTGCTGCTGGCGGTGGGGGCTATATGCCATGGGGGCTGTGCGCCACTGAATTCAAAGAGTTAGAGCTGTGTGGTTTTATTTTCTTTGTATAATCTCATGTTTCTTGTGAGTTAATATGAGACACCAGGTCAAGTATACATGGGCTACTTGTAGACATGAAAAAAAAAAAAAGAAGTGGCGCTCTATTTTAAACTCGGCACACTCCTGTGCTGAGCGTAGCACATGACCGGGAGAGGCAGTGCATTAGTTGGACCTGGTTCACCTGACACCTGTATAGATCAGGTGCTTTAGCAGGGCTTTTTAGCAGAGCCTGGTCAAAGTAATGCGCTACTGCTTCCGGTTAAGCACATCTTTTTTTTTTAACCTCTGCAAGAAGCCAAGATGTACAGAGTACAGAAAGCAGAAAGAATGCTATTTTCTGTTCTTATAAAATCCCTTCTTTGCCATGTTAATATGAGAAAAATTATTCTCATGAGTGCATGGTATGAAGCATAAAGATGTTGAACTGGTAAGTTTAGTCTGTAAAATCCTAACATGTTAGTCAAAAGCATCTCACATTTAAACAATTAGAAACATAGGCAGTGTTCTGGACATGTGAAATAAAGTGAAGGCCTTCTTACTGGAGAGTGTTAGGTTACTGTTTCACAGCTTTTTGTGTCTTAACAAGTAATAAAGTATATTCAAAAAATAAATTTGGGTTTATAACTTTTCATTGCTGCTTGAAATATGTGGCACTTAAATACTTGGTTGTATTTACATATATTGCATTTTCATTTGGCTAATCTCCTTGAAACTTGGTTTGCATATGCCTTAAGCAGTGCTACAAAATTGGGACACGGATAGTATTTTATAACCTTGGAGTTTGAGTACAAATATAGAAAAAAATATATTTGTATTCCTCAATTTAAAATGCAAAGTAGCTTTCTTGAATAAAATCTGTAAATTAATAAGGTGTAGAATGAGATACTTTTATAGCCTGAGTTATGTTTGAAAATTCACAGAGTGGGTAATTTTTTTCAATATATATTATTAACGGTGTAGGATTAGTATACTGGAGACACAGTTCAACACTGTATTATTGATTTGCTACATTGAATAAACAATCTGCTTGAGGAAAATTTGTTTTTCTTTTATCTGCAAAATTTAGCAGGCTACGAGATTGTTACATTGCTAACCTAACTGATTAACACTATAACCATTTTAAAATACGTACTCAGCTTGTGAAACTTTTTTCACACTCTGTTTAGCTACAGTGTCCAATTTTTTGTAATTTTTAAGCAGTGTACTAATGAATGATGAATTCACACTTTAACTCATAGTTTGAAATTGTTTTGATGAGTGTGTGAGTAGTATAGATATATTAACACTGATTGTATAGAAACCACAAAAGGGAAGATAAGAGATCAAAATATGTCCTTGAATTTGTTCTGTTTACTCATCTCCACAACTATCAATGTACATTTACAACTACAGTACCAGGCTCTTTTCTGTTGTATTTCACACTGTACTGCTGCTGGCCATTGTTTTACATAGTGTGCCAGTAGCTGAGTGCAGGCATTTCAGGGCTTCTACCTGAATGATCAATTTTCAGACCTGTAATGGAATAATGTCTTGATCATTGAACGCTTTGTTCTTCAATCTTGCACCTGTCCTATCTAAGAAACCCCCTAAAATATTGTTTTTTTCCTTGGCAAGAGCCTATCTTTCTCTAATGGTTGTCTCCTATATGTTCTCCCAGTTTTTTTTCTCTGAAACTGCTCGAGGTACCCTTTCCTACACTCTGTCTAGGCTTTGAGAACCCTATTACAGGTTTCCCAAAATGGATCTAGTGACACAGGAACATCATAAACTAGCTCGACTTCCCTGCCCCGCCCCCTCCAAAAATCCACTTGTGTAAAAAGAATACCAGCCATTCACCCTTGGGGGTCAACACATTAAAATACCCAACATTACATCAGGGAAATGGGTTGTTTCCCTTAGATCTCTTTCATCTGATAAAAATACAATAATTGATTCTTTCCACATGAAAATAGGATAGCTAGGGGTTTAAGATTCTTGGGTATCCATTTCTTCATACACATTTACAGTTATTATTGTTGTTATTCATATAAATGACACAAGGAAAATCATCATGGGATAGGGGAGAAAGTGAAGTGAAATCTTCTGTGATTCTTGTTAGTGCTTAACTGTCAGGAATGATAAAAGGAGCTGCATATCTGCTCTCCATTTGTCCTGCTTTTGGACCTCACCTTTATGGAGCCCTGTGCTGGACTATGGGGGACATTTTTCATTCATCTTGTATGACCCCTTCCACTTGGTACAGCTAAACCACAACAGCTCCGTTTTCAGTTCCTTCAGACACCTGGAGAAATAATGTGTTGTCCCATATTAAGATGCAGTACTTGAGCGGGGGCAAGGGGTATAGAATGAATACACTGAGTAAAGAGCAGCCATTTGAATTAAGTCAAACCAGATACAGAGTTGACTTGCCCCTGTGTCCTGCCTGTCCCTACGTTTTCATAAACACACATTAAACAAATCAGTGAGAGAGACAGGATGTACATTACCTGACTCTGCACATGAGCAAATGACTTGGCTGTTTCTAACATGGTTGTTTTTCTCAATAGCAAGACTCTTTATATGGCTGGACTGTTCTTTTTCTAACTTGACTTTATTGTACATGGGAAATGTTTCTGATCAGATTTGCCTCAGCTCTGAGCTGTCATGTAAATACATTCTGTCAAGTATATAATACACATTTTAAAATTTGTCTAAATATTTATGCTCTTGAGGGATCACTGTCTCTCTGAACAGGCAGTTACAGCTGAATGAGTAAATAATCGTATTTTTTATAAAGTCTGCAACATTTTTGTAATAAATTGTAACTCCTTTGAAGGGGTCATTTTAAATCTAACACAAACTTCCACAAGATTATTATTCACTAAGAAATAATACTTCCTGCATCATTAACGTGAACTCCCCCCCACTCCCTTCCCTTATATAAAAAACCTTATGAATATACATATGCTACAACATTTTAAAATGTACTTGACATATTCTGTAACACATGTTCTTTTTTGCATTGCATTGGTTCAAATATACATTTCATAGATTGTTTGCCTAACTTCACTAACTTTCATGCCTAACTTACACTGCCAACATCTTTGGGATGTTTTACAAATTTCTCACTTTTCAGATACA